>NC_136930.1:33128217-33728217 GCF_949752795.1 Hyperoodon ampullatus | reverse complement strand
TGCATCGGCAGGCGGACTCCCAACCACTGCGCCACCAGGGAAGCCCCCATTATTCTTTTTATCTTACAAAAATAGGGAAAAAATGAAGCTGGATTTACATACACAACTGATTCAATAAAAAGTTGTTCCAAGAGACCTTCAAGATGGCAGAGGAGTAAGACATGGAGACCACCTTCCTCCGCACAAATACATCAAAAATACATCTACATGTGGAACAACTCCTACAGAACACCTACTGAACGCCGGCAGAAGACTTCAGACTTCCCAAAACACAAGAAACTACCCATGTACATGTGTAGGGTAAAAGGAAAAAGAGAAAATAGAGACAAAAGAATAAGGATGGGACCTACACCTCTGGGAGGGAGCTGTGAAGGAGGAAAAGTTTCCACACACTAGGAAGCCCCTTCATGGGCAGAGTTAGGGGTGGTGGGGGAGAAGCTCTGGAGCCACAGAGAAGAGCACAGCAATAAGGGTGCAGCGGGCAAAATGGAGAGATTCCCGCACAGAAGACCAGTGCCGACCAGCATTCACCAGCCTGAGAAACTTGTCTGCTCACCTGCCGGGGCGGGTGGGGTCTGGGAGCTGAGGCTCCGGCTTTGGAGGTCAGATCCCAGGGAGAGGACTGGGATTGGCTGTGTGAACCCAGCCTGAAGGGGGCTAGTGCACCACAGCTAGCCGGGATGGATTCCGGGAAGAAGTCTGAAACTGCCTAAGAAGGAAGAGACCATTGTTTCAGGATGCGTGAGGAGAGGGGATTCAGAGCACTGCCTAAATGAATTCCAGAGACGGGGGCGAGCTGCGGCTATCAGTGCAGACCTCAGAGATGGATATGAAACGCTAAAGCTTCTGCTGCAGCCACCAAGAAGCCTGGGTGAAAGTACAGGTCACTAACCACACCTTCCCTCCCAGGAGCCTGTGCAGCCTGCCACTGCCAGGGTCCCATGATCCAGGGACAATTTCACTGGGAGAACACATGGCGTGCCTCAGGCTGTTGCAACATCACGCCGGCCTCTGCCACCGCAGGTTCGCCCCACAGTCCATACCCCTCTTTCCCACCCCAGCTTGAGTGAGCCAGAGCCCATTAATCAGCTACTCCTTTAACCCCATCCTCTCTGAGTGAAGAACAGATGCCCTCAGGCGACCTCCACACAGAGAAGGGGCCAAATCCAAAGCTGAACACGAGGAGCTGTTCGAACAAAGAAGAGAAAGGGAAATCTCTCCCAGCAGCCTCAGGAGCAGTGGGTGAAATCTCCACAGTCAATTCGATGTTCCCTGCATCTCTGGAATACCTGAATAGACAGCGAGTCATCCCAAAATTGAGGCAGTGGACTTTGGGAGCAACTGTAGACTTGGGGTTTTCTTTCTGTCTCTCAATTTTTTCTGGTTTTATGTTTATCTTAGTTTGGTATCTAGACTTTATTATCATTGGTAGATTTGTTTGTTGATTAAGTTGCACTCTTCCTTTTTTTAAGATATATATATATATATATTATATATATATATATATTTTTTTTTTCCCTCTTTCTCTTTAAAAAATTTTTTTTTTGTGGTATGAGGGCCTCTCATTGCCATGGCCTCTCCCATTGTGGAGCACAAGTTCTGGACACATAGGCTCAGTGGTCATGGCTCACTGGCCCAGCCGCTCCGCGGCATGTGGGATCTTCCTGGACCGGGACACGAACCCATGTCCCATGCATTGGCAGGTGGACTCTCAACCACTACACCACCAGGGAAGCAATCCTCTTTCTCTTTTTGAGTGTGTATGTGTTTGCTTCTTTGTGTGATTTTGTCTGAATAGCTTTGATTTTACAATTTGTCCTAGGGTTCTGTCTGTCCTTTTATTTTTTAGTATAGATTTTAGCACTTGTTCTCATTGGTGGATTTGTTTTTTGGTTTGGTTTCTCTCTTCTTTCTTTGTTTCTTTCCTTTTTTTATTACTTTTGATTTTTAAATTTTTAATATTTTTATATTTTTTATTTTTTAATAACTTTCTTTCTTTCTTTCTCTCTTCTGAGCTGTGGGGCTGACAGGGTCTTGGTGCCCCACCAGGGTGTCAAGTCTGTGCCTCTGAGGTGAGAGAGTTGAGTTCAGGATACTGGTCCACCAGAGACCTCCTGGCTCCACATAATATCAAATGGCAAAAGCTCTCCAAGATATCTCCATCTCAATGCTAAGACCCAGCTCCACCCAATGACCAGCAAACTACAGTGCCCGACACCCTATGCCACACAGCTAGCAAGACAGGAACACAACCTCAGACATTAGCAGAGAGGCTGCCTAAAATTATAAAAAAGTCACAGACAAACCAAAACACATCACTGGACGTGGTCCTGCCCACCAGAAAGACAAGACCCAGCCTCAGCCACCAGAACAAAGGCACCAGTCCCCTCCACCAGGAAGCCTACAGAACCCAATGAACCAATCTTAGAAACTGGGGGCAGACACCAAAAACAATAGGAACTACAAACCTGCACCCTATGAAAAGGAGAACCCAAACATAGTAGGTTAAGCAAAATGAAAAGACAGAGAAACATACAGCAGATGAGGAGCAAGGTAAAAACCCACCACACCAAACAAATGAAGAGGAAATAGGCAGTTTACCTGAAAAAGAATTCAGAGTACTGATAGTAAAGTTGGTCCAAAATCTTGGAAGTAGAATGGAGAAAATATGAGAAACATTTTACAAGGACCTAGAAGAACTAAAGAGCAAACAAACAATGATGAAAAGCACAATAAATGAAATTAAAAATTCTCTAAAAGAAATCAATAGCAGAATAACTGAGGCAGAAGAACTTATAAGTGACCTGGAAGATAAAATAGTGGAAATAAATACCTCATAGCAAAATAAAGAAAAAAGAAAAGATGTGAGGACAGTCTCACAGAACTCTGGAACAATATTAAATGCAACAACATTCAAATTATAGGGCTTCCGGAGGAAGAAGAGAGAAACTAAGGGAATGACAAAATATTTGAAGAGATTATAGTTGAAAACTTCCCTAATATGGGAAAGGAAATAGTCAACCAAGTCCAGGAAGTGCAGAGCGTCCCACATAGGATAAATCCAAGGAGAAACATGCTAACACATGCATTAATCAAACTAAAAAAAATTAAATACAAAAAAAAAAAACTATTAAAAGAGCAAGGGAAAAACAACAAATAACACACAAGGGAATCCCCATAAGGTAAACAGCTGATCTTTCAGTACAAACTCTGTAAGCAAGAAAGGATTGGCAGGACATATTTAAAGTGATGAAAGGGAAAAAACTACAACCAAGATTACTCTACCCAGCAAGGATCTCATTCAGATTCAATGGAGAAATTAAAACCTTTACAGACAAGCAAAAGCTAAGAAAATTCAGCACCACAAAGCCAGATTTACAACAAATGCTAAAGGAACTTCTTGAGGCAGGAAACACAAGAGAAGGAAATGACTGACAATAACAAACCCAAAATGATTAAGAAAATGGTAATAGGAACATATATTGATAACTACCTTAAATGTAAATGGATTAAATGCTCCAACTGAAAGACATAGACTGGGTGAATGGATACAAAAACAAGATCCATATGTACGTTGTCTACAAGAGACCTATTTCAGATCTAGGGACACATACAGACTGAAAGTGAGGAGATGGAAAAAGATATTCCATGCAAATGGAAATCAAAACAAAGCTGGAATAGTAATTTTCATATCGGTCAAAATAGACTTTAAAATAGAGACTATTACAAGAGAGAAAGAAGGACACTACATAATGATCAAGGGATCAATCCAAGAAGAAGATAAAACAAGTGTAAATATTTATGCACCTAACATAGGTGTGCCTTAATACATAAGGCAAATGCTAACAGCCATAAAAGGGGAAATTGACAGTAACACAACTGTATTATGGGACTTTAAAACCCAACTTTCACCAATGGACAGATCATCCAAACTGAAAATAAATAAGGAAACACAAGCTTTAAATGATACGTTAAACAAGATGGACTTAATTGATATTTATAGGACATTCCATCTAAAAACAACAGAATACACATTCTTCTCAAGTGCTCATGGAACATTCTCCAGGAAAGATCATATCTTGGGTCAGAAATCAAGCCTTGGTAAATTTAAGAAATTTATAATCATATCAAGTATCTTTTCCAAACACAAAGATATAAGACTAGATGCCAATTACAGAATATAACCTGAAAAAATTACAAACACATGGAGGATAAAAAATACACTACTAAATAACTGAGATCACTGAAGAAATCAAAGAGGAAATCATAAAATAACTAGAAACAAATGACAATGAAAACACGATGACCCAAAACCTACGGGATGCAGCAAAAGCAGTTCTAAGAGAGAAGATTATAGTTATACAATCCTAACACAATAAACAAGAAACATCTCAAATAAAAAAACATAATCTTGGGCTTCCCTGGTGGTGCAGTGGTTGAGAGTCCGCCTACCGATGCAGGGGACACAGGTTCTTTCCCAGGTCTGGGAAGATCCCACATCCACGGAGCAGATCCCACATCCATGGGCCTGTGAGCCATGGCCACTGAGCCTGCGCACCAGAAGCCTGTGCTACACAATGGGAGAGGCCACAACAGTGAGAGGCCCACATACCACAAAAAAAAAAAAAAACAACAAGAAAAAACATAACCTTACACCTATAGCAATTAGAGAAAAGGAACAAAATTACCCTAAATTTAGCAGAAGGAAAGAAATCATTATGATCAGATCAGAAATAAATGAGAAAGAAATGAAGGAAATGACAGCAAAGATCAATAAAACTAAAAGCTGGTTCTTTGAGAAGATAAACAAAATTGATAAACCATTAGCCAGACTCATCAAGAAAAAAAGGGAGAAGACAAATCAACACAATTAGAAATGAAAAAGGAGAAGTAACAACTGACACTGCAGAAATACAAAGGATCAAGAGAGATTACTACAAGCAACTATATGGAAATAAAATGGAGAACATGGGAGAAATAGACAAATTCTTAGAAAAGCACAACCTTCCAAAACTGTACCAGGAAGAAATAGAAAATATAAACAGACCAATCACAAGCAGTGAAATTGAGACTGTGATGCAAAATCTGGCAAGAAACAAAAGCCCAAGACCAGATGGCTTCAGAGGCGAATTCTATCAAACATTTACAGGAGAGCTAACACCTATCTTTCTCAAACTCTTCCAAAATATAGTAGAGTTAGGAATACTCCCAAATTCATCCTACAAGGCCACCACCACTCTGATACCAAAGCCAGAAAAAGATGTCACAAAGAAAGAAAACTACGTGCCAATATCACTGATGAACATAGATGCAAAAATCCTCAACAAAATACTAGCAAATAGAATCCAACAACACATTAAATGGATCATACACCATGATCAAGTGGGGTTTATCCCAGGAATGCAAGGATTCTTCAGTATTTGCAAATTAATCAATGTGATACACCATATTAACAAAATGAAGTAGAAAAACCATATGAGCATCTCAATAGAAGTAGAGAAAGCTTTTGACAAAATTCAACACTCATTTATATAAAAATCCCTCCAGAAAGTACGCATAGAGGGAACTTATGGCAACATAATAAAGACCATGTATGATGAACCTACTGCCAACATCGTTCTCAATGGTGAGAAACTGAAACCATTTCCTCTAAGATCAGAAACAAAGAAGGTTGTCCAGACTCACCACTATTATTCAACATAGTTTTGGAAGTTTTAGCCACAGCAATCAGAGAAGAAAAAGAAATAAAAGGAATCCAAACTGGAAAAGAATAATAAAGGGGTCACTGTTTGCAGATGACATGATAATATACATAGAGAATCCTAAAGATGCTACCAGAAAACTACTAGAGCTAATCGATGAACTTGGTAAAGTACAAGGATACAAAATTAATGCACAGAAATCTCTTTCATTCTTATACCCTAATGATAAAAGATCTGAAAGAGAGATTAAGGAAACACCCCCATTTACTATTGCAACAAAAAGAATAATATACATAGGAATAAACTTACTTAAGGAGACAAAAGACCTGTATGCAGAAAACTATAAGAAACTGATGAAAGAAATTATAGATGATACAAACAGATGGAGAGATATACCATGTACTTGGATTGGAAGAATCAACATTGTGAAAATGACTATACTACCCAAAGCAATCTACAGATTCAATGCAATCCCTACCAAACTATCAATGGCATTTTTAACAGAACTAGAACAACAAATTTCACAATTTGTATGGAAACACAAAAGACCCCGAATAGCCAAAGCAATCTTCAGCAAGGAGCTGGAGGAATCACACCTCAGGCCTCAGATTATAATACAAGGCTACAGTAATCAATACAGTATGGTACTGGCACAAAAATAGAAATATAGATCAATAGAACAGCATAGAAAGACCTGAGGTTAACCCATGAACATATGGTCACCTTATATTTGATAAAGGAGGAAAAAATACACAATGGAGAAGAGATATCCTCTTCAATAAATGGTGCTGGAACACCTGACAGCTACATGTAAAAGAATGAATTTAGAACACTCCCTAACACCATACAGAAAAATAAACTCAAAATAGATTAAAGACCTAAGCATAAGGCCAGACACTATAAAATTCTTAGTGGAAAACATAGGTAGAACACTCTTTCTGTGACATAAATCACAGCAAGATCCTTTTTGACCCACCTCCTAGAGAAAGAGAAATAAAAAGAAAAATAGACAAATGGGACCTAATGAAACTTAGAAGCTTTTGCACAGCAAAGGAAACCATAAACAAGATGAAAGGACAACCCTCAGAATGGGAAAAATATTTACAAATGAAGCAACGGATAAAGAATTAATCTCCAAAATTTATAAGCAGTTCTTGCAGCTCAATATCAAGAAACAAAAAACCCAATCCAAAAATGGTCAGAAGACCTAAATAGATATTTCTCCAGAGAAGACATACAGATGGTCAACAAACAGATGAAAGGATGCTCGCCATCACTAATCATTAGAGAAATGCAAATCAAAACTACAATGAAGTATCACCTCACACCAGTCTGAATGGCCATCATAAAAAAATCTACAAACAATAAAGGCTGGAAAGGGTGTGGAGAAGAGGGAACCCTCTTGCACTGTTTGTGGGAATGTAAATTGATACATTCACTATGGAGAACAGTATGGAGGTTCCTTCAAAAACTAAAAATAGAACTACCATATGACCCAGCAATCCCACTACTGGGCATATACCCTGAGAATACCATAATTGAAAAAGAGTCATGTACCACAATGTTCATTGAAGCACTATTTACAATAGCCAGGGTATGGAAGCAACCTAAGTATCCATTGACAGATGAATGGATAAAGAAGATGTGGCACATATATACAGTGGAATATTACTCAGCCATAAAAGAAAGGAAATTGAGTTATTTGAAGGGAGGTGGGTGCACCTAGAGTCTGTCATACAGAGTTAAGTAAGTCAGCAAGAGTAAAACAAATACTATATGCTAACACCTATATATGGAATCTTAGAAAACAACAAAAATATTTCTGAAAAACCTAGGGGCAGTACAGGAATAAAGATGCAGACTTAGGGAATGGACTTGAGAACACGGGGAGGGGGAAGGGTAAGCTGGGATGAAGTGAAAGAGTAGAATTGACATATATACACTACCAAATGTAAAATAGATAGCTAGTGGGAAGCAGCTGCATAGCACAGGGATATCCGCATAGTGCTTTGTGACCACCTAGAGGGGTGGGATAAGGAGGATGGGAGGGAGATGCAAGAGAGAGGAGATATGGGGTTATATGTATATGTAAAGTTGATTCACTTTGCTATAAAGCAGAAAGTAACACACCATTGTAAAGCAATTATATTCCAGTAAGGATGCTAGCAAAAAAAAAAAAAAAAAAAAAAAAAAAAAAGCTGTTCCCAAAAGCATATCATTATAAACTTCTTTAGGACAGTAATTGTTGAAAAATTAAGTGAAATGTTATTGCTTCTTCTTGGAGGCATTTTAGAAACATATGCTCTCTTCAAAGGTAAGAATTTAAACACAAAGGCAGTCTCCTATGGAAACTTCCATGTAATTGTTCCTGTCATTATCTAATTATTTTTAAATAATGTAGACAGAGGAAAAGGCATGGTTAACACATTTTTCAGTTGGTTAGAATAAATATTACATTGGATGTTACAATTAAAATTAAAGGTATGGAATACATATTGATCCCAAGGTAGTAAGTTGAAATATAATAGACATAAATGCAAAACCTTATATTTGCTTATAGAAATCAATATTTTTCTGAAATGGTTATTGGTTAATGGCATGGTTATTTTAAAAAGAAGGAAAGCCATCTTTCAAAATAAATATTTCAGGGAGGAGGATCAAGATGGCAGAATATGAGGACATGGAGCTCACCTGCCTCCATAAACACATCAAAAATACACCTACATATGGAAAAATTCTCATTAAAAAAACTAATTGGAAACTGGCAGAAGAACTCTTATACAACACAGGATTCAAGAAATAGTCCCCTGTAACTGGGTAGGATGGGAAAAATATCGTCTGGTTGGGACCTGTGCACCTGGGAAGGATTTAAGAGGAAAAGAAAGACTGCATAGGGAGACTCTTGACCTGGGGAGTCAGGGAATCAAGGCACAGACTGGGTGTCCCCGTCGTGGGTCCGATGTAGAGGAGATAAGCACATCTCAACTTCCTTTGGCTACTGGGAGAACCATTGGGACAAATAGAAAGGCTGGAGAAGCCTTGGCTCCACTCACAAAGAGGGTGTGTGTGCTGGCTTGCCAATATACAGGTCAGAGAGAATTCTGCTCTAGCAGCTGATGCCTCACCACACTCCCCAATCTAAGTTAGGAGAATATCCCAGCCCACTCACTCCATGCCACAGCCTTGGTACAGGCTCTGAGCTTGGTATAGGACCTGGCTCCTAGGGCAGCCACGTCCTGAGAAAATACCTGATCTAGCAACACAGAGATTGCCTGGGGACCTGAGGTGTGGTCCAAGTGGGACAGCAGCAGCCAGCATTACCACTTACCCAAAGAGTGCCCCAGAAGCAGTCCAGACTTCCACCAGCAGCTCAGCCACTTCAATTCCTCTAATCACAATGCCCCTACCCCAAGTCCTAGCCTAGTGAATTCTCCTGTCATATGCAATCTTAACCACAAATTTGCATTAGATCTGAGATAACCACAGAAGGGGAAAAGATGTGATTTTAACATGTTGATGAGGGGAGCTTCAGATGCACACACAGGCAGCATACCAGACCACTATAAGCACATGAGTCCTACTTACTTCAGCACTCCACTTCTTTGAGGCAAAGGCTTCAGTACAGGGAGAAGGAAAAACACACACTTAAAGGGAAGAGAGCCAGCTCCAGCCTGACCCTCAAGGCTTCTACTCCAGCAACTTGGGAGCAAACCCCATCCCTGACAGGGCAGAGACAGCCAAGGAGCAGAGAGGAAGTCCTGCCTCACACTCTGCACAGGCTTTAGATACTCCAACACCAAACACACCCTCTCTAAAGGGGATAGCAGCCAGCACACCGAGGAAATATGTGGCTGGCATCCATATCAAAATCAGCCCTTACACAAAAGACAGTGGACACAAAGAGTCTACACAGGGATGCTCCCACATAAAAACACTCCTTCAACACCACAATATATATATATTTTTTGCAGTACGTGGGCCTCTCACTGTTGTGGCCTCTTCCACTGCATAGGCTCCGGACGCACAGGCTCAGCGGCATGGCTCACGGGCCTAGCCTCTCCGCGGCATGTGGGATCTTCCCAGACCGCGGCACGAACCCGTGTCCCCTGCATCAGCAGGCAGACTCTCAACCACTGTGCCACCAGGGAAGCCCAACACCACAATTTTTAAACCTGCTGTTTAAAAATAAATAAATTAAATTAAATTTAAAATAAAAAAAATGAGTAAACTCAGACCATTTTAACAAGGAACTGTAAACTATAAAGAAGGCCCAATCGAAAATACACAATTCAATTTCTGAGATAAAAAAAAAAAAAACACTCTAGAAGTAATGAATAGCCAACTAAATGACATAGAAGAATACATAAGTGATCTGGAAGATGAAATAATGGAATTCACCCAATCAGAACAGCAGACAGAAAGACAAATGAAAAAGAAAAAATAAAAGTAATATATGAAACCTATGAAGTAATATAAAATGTGCCAATATACACATAATAGGGGCCCCAGAAGGAGAAGAGAGAGAAAAAGGGATAAAAAATGTATCTGAAGAAATTATGGCTGAAAACTTCCCAAAACTAAAGAAGGAACAGATATCTAGGTACAGGAAGCACAGAGGGTCCTAAAAAAGATGAACACAAAGATCACACCAAGGCATATAATTAGAATGGCAAAAGTTACAGAGAGAATTCTAAAGGCAGCAAGAGAAAAACAAAGAGTCAGTTACAAGGGAACCCTGATAAGGCTATCAGCTGATTTCTCTGTAGAAATTTTGCAGGTCAGAAGAGAGTGACATTCAAAGTCCTGAAAGGGAAAAACCTGCAACCTAGGATACTCTACCTAGCAAGATCATCATTTAGAATAGAAGGAGAAATAAAGAATTTCTCAGACAAGCAAAAACTAAAAAAATTCATCAATATTAAATATACCATAAAATAAATTTTGGAGGGTCTTCTCTAAATGGAAAAGAAGGAAGAATCTATAAGAAGGGGAAAATTCCAATAGGAAAGGCAAATTTTTAGTAAGGATTGAAGATCACTTAGATAAGCTAGTAGGTATATTGAAAAGCAAACAAAATGTGTTTAGAATGTGTTTGAACCAAATGATTATCAGTTTAAAGAAAGTAGGTATAATTATGGGGAACTCATGGTAACCTACAATAGGCACACAAAAACCAAAAAGAAAAGACCTCAAGAATATGACAAAAGAAAGTCATTAAACCACAATGAGAAATTCAAAAAGAAGAAATGAACAAAGAAGAGCTGCAAAAACAACTGGAGAAAAGGGATAAAATGGCAGTAAGTACATACCTATCAACAATTACTTTAAATGTCAATGGACTAAATGATCCAGTCAAAAGACACAGGGTGGTTGATTGAATAAAAAAAACAAGACCCTCCATTATGCTGCCAACAAGAGACTCACTTCAGGGAGAAAGACACACAGAGACTTGAAGTGAGAGGATGGAAAAAGATATGGAAATGACAAGAAAGTGGGGATAGCAATACTTATATCAGACAAAATAGACTTTAAAACAAAGGCTATAACAAAAGACAAAGAAAGGCATTATATAATGATAAATCAATCAATGTGATAGACCACATTAACAAAAGGAAAAACAAAAACCACATGATCATCTCAATAGACACAGAAAACGCATCTGACAAAATTCAACATCATTCATGATGATTTATGTACCTCATCAAAGTAGGTACAGAGGGAACTATGTCTCAACATAATAAAGGCCATTTATGACAAACCCACAACTAACATAATACTCAATGCTGAAACCTTGAAAGCCTTCCCACTAAATTTAGGAAAAAGACAAAGATGTCCACTAGCACTGCTTCTATTTACCATAGTATTGCAAGTCCTAGCTACAGCAATCAAACAGGAAAAATAAATAAAAGGAATTCAGATTGGAAGGAAAGAGGTAAAACTGTCACTATTTGCAGATGACATTGTACCCTATCTAAAGAACCGTAAAGTCTCCACACAAAAACTATTAGAACTAATAAATGAATTCAGCAAGGTAGCAGGACACAAAATTAATATACAGAAATCTATTCTGTTTCTATACACTAATAATGAACTAACAGAAAGATAAAGTAAAAAAAAAATTCCATTTATAATCACATCAAAAAAAAACCACTAGGAATACTCAACCAAGGAGGTGAAATACCTATACTCTGAAAACTATAAAAAGTTGTGAAGGAAATTGAAGATAATTCAAAGAAATGGAAAGATATCCCATGCTTTCAGATTAGAAGAATTAATATTGTTAAAATGGTCATACGACCCAAAACAATCTACAGATTTAATGCAATCCCTATCAAAATAACCAGGACATTTTTCACAGAACTGCAACAAATAACTCTAAAATTTATATGGAACCACAAAACACCCAAAGACAAAGCAATCCTGAGAAAAAAGAACAAAGCTGAAGATATAACTCTCCCAGACTTCAGACTATACTACAAAGCATTAGTAATCAAAATGGTGTCATATTGGTACAGAAACAGAGACATAGATCAATGTAACAGAGTAGAGAGTGCAGAAATAAACTCACAGGTGGTCAATTAATTTATGACAAAGGAGGCAAGAATATACAATGAAGGAAAAACAGTCTCTTCAATAAGTGGTCCTGGGAAAACTGGACAACTACATGTAAAACAATGAAATTAGTACATTTCTTCACACTACATACAAAAATAAACTCAAAATGGTTTAAAGACCTAAATGTAAGACATGCAACCATAAAATTGCTAGAAGAGAGCATAGGCGAAACATTCTTTGACATAGATCATAGCAATATTTTCCTGGTACAGTTTCCTAAGTCAAAAGAAATAAAAGCAAAAATAGACAAATGGGACTTAATTAAACTTAAAAGCTTTTTCATAGCAAAGAAAACCAGAACAAAACATAAAGACAACTTATGGAATGGGAGAAAATATTTTCAAATGATGCAACGGACAAGGGGTTCATATCCAAAATATGCAAACAGCTCATGAAGCTCATATCAAAAAAACAAACAAGCCAATCAAAAAATGAGTAGAATATCTAAACAGATATTTCTCCAAAGAAGACACACAGATGGTTAAAAACATATAAAAAGATGCTCAACATCACTAATTATTAGAGAAATGCAAATCAAAACTCCAATGAGGTATCACCTCACACCTGTCAGAATGGTTATCATCAATAAGTCTTCAAATAACAAATGTTAGAGAGGATGTGGGGAAAAGAGAACCATCATACACTGCAGGTGGGAATGTGAACTGGTGTAGCCACTATAGAAAACAGTATGGATGTTCCTTAAAAAACTAAAAATAGAACACCATATGATCCAGTAATTACACTCCTGGATATACATCCAGAAAAAACAAAAACACTAATTCAAAGAGATGCATGAATCACAATATTCATGGCAGCACTGTCTCCAATAACTAATTCATGGAAGCAACCCAAATGCCCATTAACAGACAACTGGCTTAAGAAAATATGTTTGTATATATATATACACACACAGTACTACATTACTCAGCCATAAAAAAGAACGAAATACTGACATTTGCAGCAATGTGGATGAACCTAGAGAATATTATGCTTAGTGAAATGTCAGTTAGACAAAGAAAAATAGTATATGATATCACTTATGTATGAAACTAAAAAATAATGCAAATGAATCTATCTACAAAACAGAAACAGACTCACAGACATAGAAATCAAACTTGAGGTTACCAAAGGGGAAAGAGAAGCAGGGAGGGGCAAATTAGGGTTATGGGATTAACAGATACAAACTGCTCTACATAAAATAGATAAGCAACAAAGATATATAGCACAGGGAATTATACCCATTATCTTCTAATAACCTATAATGGAATATAATCTGCAAAAATACTGAATCTCTATGCTGTACACCTAAAACTAACACAATATTGTAAATCAACTATACTTCAATTAAAACATAAATAAAATAAATATTTCAATTCATATAGAAGATATTTGGCTCAATCAGTAAAGATCCCTGGAAAGAATATAAGTTGCCTTTTCAATTTGAAATCAAATCTATGCAGGCATGTGCTGATAAAGCACATGAGAAGACAATGATTAGAGGATTCAGACGTGACTACATAGCCTTCCTTCCTTCCTTCCTTCTTTCCTTCCTTCCATCCTTCCCTCCTTTCTTCATTTGTTCTTCTCACCTATTCAAAGTAGTTAGAAAAAAAAATCACTCCCCAATTACAAAGGAAGTAACTGAGAAGAGAGAATTACAACACTCAAGCTCTGAACAGGAGCTTAAGTTGCGAATCTAATTAATGTTTATTTTGAGGTGGTACAGTGCAGTGTCATTCAAACTGTTTGAAAGTTACACACTGCAGGCCATGTGCCAGGGCAAGTAGGGGTCCAATGAACTCAAAGAGGGAAGTTAGGTGAAAAAGTCAGAGACATTTAACATAGATGAAAGGAGATAATTCTCTCTCCACTTATCATGATGAGGGTTCATTTACTCATTCTATGACTTAACACACACACTTAGTGCCTTCTATGTGTCAAGTGCTATACTAGGAACTTGGAATACAATGATAAAAAGACAGAGCCTCTATTTTAAGAAGGCTACAGTCAGGTAGGGGAAATAAACACTCCAACAAGCAACTGCCATACACATGATCATTGTTCAAGACAATGGTTCAAGAGGCAGGTACAGTGTGCAATTTAAATACAGAGCAAAGAATGCCCAAATTCATGTGGAGTAAGTCAGAGAGAGCTTCACAGAGGAGACATCAACAAGGCCTGAATTAACAGATAAATAGTAATCTGCTGGATAATCAGAGGGAGGTTAAGCAAAGACATGGAAGCATATGATATCTTCTCATGTTTGTAGGAGTATGTGTTGTTCAGCATTGGTAGGATATAAGGGACAGGATTGGGAGATATTTAAGGAGAAAAGACAGCAAGGAAACGGGATGCTACAAATCAGTTATGAGAGAGGAGGCTGAATATTTGGAAATATTCCTTGCTAGGTGCTCTAAATTTTATCCTGAAGTTTAGGTCAGTGTTTTTGACCATCTTCATCAGATCCTCCAGAGAATTCCCTAGAGCCTCACTGCTCAAAATTTGGCCTGTAGACTAGCAGCATCAGCATCATCTGGGAACTTGCTAGAATGCCACCTCAGACATACTGAGTCAGAATCTGCATTTTAATAAGCCCCCAGGTGAGTTATAGGCATATTGAAGTTTGAGAAGCACTGCCCTGATGTACTTGTTAGAAATGAATATTATTGATAGTTCTCATCTATTAAATCAGAATCTTTCAGTTGAGGCCCAGGCCTCATCATTTTTCTTTTCTTTTTTTTTTTTACAGGCTCACTAGGAGATTATATGACATATTAGATTTGAGAACCACTATGTGCAATGGGGAGCCATGGAGCAATTTTCAAAAGGAGAATGACATCCTCAAATTTTTATATTAAAAGTGTTATCTGAACACACTATGGAATGTTTGGGGAATACTGGTGATACACCATCAGGAGAGACAAGAGTAGAATAAATTGCCAGAAGTAATTTAGTCACAGAAAAAAAGGACAATAGGTCATATCAAAGCTTTGAGGTGGTAGTGGGTAGGAGCCTGAAATTTCAGCAGTATATCTGTATACCCCAAGATATGGCAAGCAGGGAGGGAAGGTCAGGGATGGCTTTGGAAGTGGCTAAGCTTGAACTAATTAACATTTTATTCCTATTACTATGACTCATGATCCTTATTTGAATCATGTTACCAATGTGAGCTGGGCAAATGTGTTTAGCATTAGAGAGAGAAAAATTTAGAACAAATATTTATTCTTTCAAGCTCTTGTCCTTTGTAACTGGGATAACCTCCAGGAGAAAAGACCTACTTTTATTGAAACCTCTATGTGGGTTTGGAGAAGGTCATGTAGAGGATGTGACCACTGGTTGAACTGCAAGTTATACCTGGGCAATTGGAGGCTTCTCATCCACTTTCCTGTCCTTGGAATGTATGCTTTCCCCAACATTCCCACAGTGGGAGCCATTTCCAAGGACACTACCTTGAGAGAGCAATCTGGACGTTGTATGTGACTGAATCCAGTTAAAACCTCTATATAAACTTAAGATTCTGGTGGGAGGGTGCAGAGATCTATTCATTTTCTAGCTGCCCAATACAATCCTTGTATGTAAACCTTGTATGGAAGGGTAAGTTCCCTTGTCTACTAAACCTGCCACCTACCAATGTGGAGTGGTCTGCCTCTTTCTTTGATTTCCCTGTGCCCTCTGTGTACAAGGGCCAATTTGCAAACCAATAGGGTTTCATGGGCAAGAGCAAAAGAGACCTGTATAGCACATATAGAAATGTGTGAGAACCAATTCTCCTCAGTTTAAGTGAAGAGGCTTTGAAAAGTAAGAGTTTAGATATTGAGTATAATTAAAAAATAGAGCAAGAGTTATAAACAGATGCATTTAATAAATTTTCTGTCAGAAAGGAAATTATCTCCTCATGGATGTTCAATGCAACATCTTCTCTATTAAAATGCTGACAAGAGAATTCCCTGGTGGTCCAGTGGTTAGGACTGCACTTTCACTGCTGAGGGCATGGGTTCAATCCCTGGTCAGGGAACTAAAATCTCACAGGCTGCGTGGCCAAAACAAGAAAAAGAAATGCTAACCAAAGGTCAGTTTCTCCCTTCCTCCTTCACTACTTTACTTAATTGGTGGTGTCACATCACTAGATTACAGAGTTTTCTTCTATTCTACATCTCAGGCCTCCAAGTTGTTGAGTTTTTGGATCTGACCCAAGAATTCCAAGTCAGAACCAGAGAACTAGCTGCCAAAAAGATCACACTGGGAACTGATCTCACAAAGCATTTTCATGAGTTTAGATGAGGCCCACAGTGTGTACCTTGCTGTAACTTCCCAAGAGTTGTATTAGATAGGAAAGAAAATAACTGAGCTGACCGAGACAAAAAGAGAGAGTTAGAACACCCATGTTGCGAATAAAGGCATCAGTCGAAAATCTAAGAATGAGTTATTTTGAGGAGATGCAGATCAGTGTCACTCAAACTGTTCTACAACTCTTTTAGGTGATTTTATAAACGTGCCAAGTAGCCATAGCTCTAAAAGTCTGGAGTAGAAACGATTTTCTAGTAACCAGACTCAGCTGGTACAAGTCCCTCAACACTGCCCAGGATCTGGCAATGCAATGTCGTGCTCCTATACAGTCTGACTAAGGGGAATTTGGGCACAGAAACTTAAAGCAACCTTGCATATAAGGCTTATACAATTCTTATAAGAGTTTCCTCAGTTTTATCAATCTTATTTACAGAATTTAGCTAACTTTTAAAGTAATTGGTAGGTAAAAACTAACTAGATGAAAACTTAGACTACTGAATATATTCAAACTTGCTCATAAAGCTTTCTATATGCTTTCAGATCAAGCACTCTAGCTATATGAACTTTCATTGTAATTATTCATCACCCGTCCTTAAGTATCTTAAAATATTCAGGTGCCAAGTTGAAGATTTGCAAAATAGTTCAATAAAAATGAACAAGAGTAGAGAGAACTTTTTGGCTGAGAGAGAAGTGCAACTGCACTGGTTTATGAACAGAAGATATTCAAGATTTTAAAAGAGTCACTCAGGAGGGTCTGAAACTACATTCTATGTGTCTTCTGAGAATAGCTCTGCAAGGTGAAAATGAAGTGGCAAATCTCAGTTAAGGAATTCAGTGATAAGCAAGCCAGGGGTAGTACCTGAGCTCCTTTGGTGGGAGTGCTGAGTCCAAGCTGCTGGACTAACAGAGAACCTGAGACCCCAGGGGATATTAATTAGAGGGAGGTCTCCTGTAGGTCCTCATCTCAGTTCCAAGACCTGGCTCTAGTCAACTGCCTGCAAACTCCAATGAGGAAGGCCTCAGGCCAAACAACCAGTAAGAAGAAACACAGCCCTACCCATCAAAAAAAATAAGATGACAGGGCTTTCCTGGTGGTGCAGTGGTTGAGAGTCCACCTGCCAATGCAGGGGACACAGGTTTGTACCCCAGTCCAGGAAGATCCCACATGCCATGGAGCAGCTAGGGCTGTGAGCCATGACTGCTGAACCTGCACATCTGGAGCCTGTGCTCCGCAACGGGAGAGGCCGCAACAGTGAGAGGCCCACGTACCGCAAAAAAAAAAAAAAAAAAAAAAAAATGTGATGACAAAAAAATATGTTACAGATGAAGGAGCAAGGTAAAAACATGGCCAAATAAATGAAAAGAAAATAGGCAACCTACCTGAAAAATAATTCACAGTAATGACAGTAAAGGTGAACCAAAATCTCAGAAATAGAATGGAGACACAGAACAAAAAAATACAAGAAATGTTTCACAAAGAACTAGAAGAAATAAAGAACAAAAAAATAGGGATGAGCAAAACAATAATTGAAATGAAAAATACACTTGAAGGAATCAATAGCAGAATAGATGAGGAAAAAGAACAAATAAGTTAGATGAAAGATAGAATGCTGGAAATAACTGCTGAGGAATAGATTAAGAAAAAAGAATGAAAAGAATTGAAGACAGTCTCAGTGACTTCTGGGACAATATTAAATGCACAAACATTTGAATTACAGGGGTCCCAGAAGAAGAGAAAAAGAAAGGATATGAGAAAATATTTGAAGAGGTTATAGTCAAAAACTTACATAACATGGGAAAGGAAATAGCCACTCAAGTCAAGTAAGTGCAGAGAGTCTCAAACAGTATAAACCCTTGGAGAAACACACCAAGACACATATTAATCAAACTAACAAAAATTGGGCTTCTCTGGTGGCGCAGTGGTTGAGAGTCCGCCTGTCGATGCAGGGGACGCAGGTTCGTGCCCCGGTCCAGGAAGATCCCACATGCCGTGGAGCCGCTGGGCCCATGAGCCATGGCCGCTGAGCCTGCGCATCTGGAGCCTGTGCACCGCAACGGGAGAGGCCACAACAGTGAGGGCCCCGCGTACCGCAAAAAAAAAAAAAAAAAAAAAAAAAAAAAACTAACAAAAATTAAATTCAAAGAAAAAATATTAAAAGCAGCAAAGAAAAGCAAAAAATAACATACAAGGGAATTCCCATAAGGTTATCAGCAGATTTTTCAGCAGAAACTCAGCAGGCCAGAAGGAGTGGCAGGATATATTTACAGTATTGAAAGGGAAAAACCTGTAACCAAGATTACTCTACCCAGAAAGGATCTTATTGACATTCGACAGAGCAATCAAAAACTTCACAGGGCTTCCCTGGTGACGCAGTGGTTGAGAGTCCGCCTGCCAATGCAGGGGACACGGGTTCATGCCCCGGTCTGGGAGGATCCCACATGCCACAGAGCGGCTGGGCCCGTGAGCCATGGCCGCTGAGCCTGCGCGTCCGGAGCCTGTGCTCCACAATGGGAGAGGCCACAGCAGTGAGAGACCCGCATGCCACACACACAAAAAAAACTTCACAGACAGGCAAAAGCTAAGAGAATCAGCACCACCATACCAGCTTTACGACAAATGCTAAAGGAATTTCTCTAAGCAGGAAACACAGGAGAAGAAAAAGACCCACAAAAACAAACTCAAAGAAATTAACAAAATGATAAGAGGAACATACATATCAATAGTTACCTTGGATGTAAATGGATTAAATGCTCCAACCAAAAGACCCAGGCTGGCTGAATGGATACAAAAACAAGACTCAGGGCTTCCCTGGTGGGGCAGTGGTTGAGAGTCCGCCTGCCGATGCAGGGGACACGGGTCCATGCCCCGGTCCGGGAAGATCCCACATGCTGCAGAGTGGCTGGGCCCGTGAGCCATGGCTGCTGAGCCTGTGCGTCCGGAGCCTGTGCTCCGCAACAGGAGAGGCCACAACAGTGAGAGGTCCACGTACCGCCAAAAAAAAAAAAAAAAAAAAAAACAAGACTCATATATATGCTGTCTACAAGAGATCCACTTTAGACCTAGGGACACATACAGACTGAAAGTGAGGGGACAGAAAAATATATTCTATGCAAATGGAAATCAAAAGAGAGCTGGAGTAGAAATTCTCATATCAGAGAAAATAGACTTTAAAATAAAGAATTTTACAAGAGTCAAATAAGGACACTACATAATGATCAAGGGATCAATCCAAGGAGAATATATAACAATTATGAATATGCACCCAACATAGCATCACCTAAATACATAATGCAAATGCTGACAGCCATAAAAGAGGAAATTAACAGTAACACAATAATAGTGGGGGACTTTAACACCCCACTTACACCAAAGGACAGATCATCCAGACAGAAAATAAATAGGGAAACACAGATTTAAATGACACAATAGACCAGATAGATTTAATTGATAGTTATAGACGTTCCACAAAAAAGCAGCAGAAGATATTTTCACCTCAGTGCACACAGAACATTCTCCAGGATAGATCACACCTTGGGTCACAAATCAACCTTCAGAAAACTTAAGAAAATTGAAATCATATCAAGCATCTTTTCTGACCACAACACTATGAGGTTAGAAATCAGTTACAGGAAAAACCTGTAAAAATCACAAACACAAGGAGGCTAAACAGTACACTGCTAAATAACCAAGAGATCACTGAACAAATCAAAGAAGAAAAAAAAGAAAATACATAGAAACGAATGACAATGAAAAAACGATGACCCAATACCTTTCAGACGCAGCAAAAGAAGTTCTAAGAGGAAAGTTTATAGAAATTCAACCTCATCTTAAGAAACAAGAAAAATCTCAAATAAACAATCTAACCTTACAGCTAAAGCCACTAGAGAAAGAAGAACAAACAAAACTCAATGGTAGTAGAAGGAAAGAAATCATAAAGATAAGAGAAGAAATAAATGAAATAGAGACAAAGAAAACAATAGCAAAGATCACTAAGATGGAAAGTTGGTTCTTTGAGAAGATAAAAAATAAAATGACAAACCTTTAGCCAAACTCATCAAGAAAAAAAGGAAGAGGACTCACATCAATAAAATTAGAAATGAAAAAGGAGAAATTACAATGGACACAGCAGAAATATAAAAAAGATCATAAGAGACTACTACAAGCAACTATATGCCAATAAAATGGACAACATGGAAGAAATGGACAAATTATTGGAAAGGTACAACTTTCTAAGCCTGAACAAGGAAGAATGACAAAATATAAACAGGCCAATCACAAGTAATGAAATTGAAACTGTAATGAAAAATTTTCCAACAAACAAGAGTCCAGGATCAGATGGTTTCACAGGCAAATTCTACCAAATATTAAGAGAAGAGCTAACACCTTTCCTTCTCAAACTCTTCCAAAATATTGCAGAGGGAGGGCATTTCTGAACTCATTCCACAAGGCCACCATCACCCTGATACCAAAACCAGACAAAGAGATCACAAAAAAAGAAAATCACAGATCAATATCACTGATGAACATAGACACAAAAATCCTGAACAAAATACTAGCAAACAGAATCCAACAACACATTAAAATGATTATACACCATGATCAAGTGGGATTTATCTCAGGAATGAAAGGATTATTCAATATATGCAAATCAAACAATATGGTACACCATAATAACAAATTAAAGAATGAAAACCATGTGATCATGTCAATAGATGCAGAAAAAGCTTTTGACAAAATTCAACACCCATTTATGATAAAAACTCTCCAGAAACTGGGCATAGAGGGAACATACTTCAACATAGTAAAGGCCATATGTGACAAACCCACAGCAAACATCATTCTCAATGCTGAAAAACTGAAATCACTTCCTCTAAGATCAGGAACAAGACAAGGATGTCCACTCTCACCACTCTTATTCAACATAGTTTTGGAAGTTCTAGTCATGCAAATCAGAGAAGAAAAAGAAATAAAACGAATACAAATTGGAAAAGAAGAAGTAAAACTGTCACTGTTTGCAGGTTCTGTGATACTATACATAGAAAATCCTAAAGATGCCACAAGAAAACAATGAGAACTAATCAATGAATTTGGTAAAGTTGCAGGATATGAAATTAATGTGCAGAAAACTCTCACATTCCTATACACTAACAACAAAAGATCAGAAGGAGAAATTAAGGAAACAATCCCATTTACTATTGCAACAAAAAGAAAAAAAACAGCTAGGAATAAACCTACCTAAGGGGGCAAAAGACCTGTATGCAGAAAAGTATAAAACACTGGTGCAAGAAATCAAAGATGACGCAAACAGATGGAGAAATATGCCATGTTCTTGGATTGGAAGAATCAATAATGTGAAAATGATTATACCATCCAAAGCAATCTACAGATCCACTGCAATACCTATCAAATTACGAATGAGATTCTTCACAGAATTAGAACAAACAATTTTACAACTTGTATGGAAACACAAAAGACCTCGAATAGCAAAAGCAATCTTGAGAAAGAAAAATGCATCTGGAGGAATCAGACTTCATCACTTCAGACTATACTACAAACCTACAGCAATCAAGATAGTATGGTACTGGCACAAAAACAGAAACACAGATTAATGGAACAGGATAGAAAGCCCAGAGATAAACCCATGCACCTGTGGTCACCTTATCTTTGACAAAGGAGGCAAGAATATACAATGGAGAAAAGACAGCCTCTTCAATAAGTGGTGCTGGGAAAACTGGACAGCTACATGTGAAAGAATGAAATTAGAACATTATTTAACACCATACACAAGAAACTCATAATGGATTAAAGAGCTTAATGTAGGACTGGACACTATAAAATGCTTAGAGGAAAAACACTCCCTGAGATAAACCACAGTAAGATCTTTTATGACCCACCTACTATAGTAATGAAAGTAAAAACAAAATTAACAAATGAGCCCTAATTAAAATTAAAAAACTTTTGCAAAGCAAAGGAAAGTATAAACAAGACGAAAAGACAACCCTCAGAATGGGAAAAAAATATTTGCAAATGAAGCAACGGACAAAGGATTAATCTCCAAAATATTCAAAGAGCTCATGCAGCTCAATATCAAAAAAGCAAACAACCCAATCCAAAAATGGGCAGAAGACCTAAATAGACATTTCTCCAAAGAAGACATACAGATGGCCAAGGAGCACATGAAAAGATGCTCAACATCACTAATATTCAGAGAAATGCAAAACAAAACTACAATGAGGTGTCATCTCACACAGGTCAGAAAGGCCATCATCAATAAATCTACAAACAATAAATGCTGGAGATGGTGTGGAGAAAAGGGAACCCTCTTGCACTGTTAGTGGGAATGTAAACTGACACAGCCACTGTGGAGAACAGTATGGGAGTTCCTTTTAAAAACTAAAAATAGAACTAGCATATGACCCAGTATGAACATATACCCTGAGAAAACCATAATTCAAAAGACACAAGTACCCCAATGTTCATTACAGCAATATTTACAATAGCCAGGACATGGAAGCAACCTAAATGTCCAACAACAAATGAATGGATAAAGAAGATGTGGTACATATATACAATGAAATATTACTCAGCCATTAAAAGGAATGAAATTGGGTCATTTGTAGAGACGTGGGTGGAGTTAGAGTCTGTCATACAGAGTGAAGTAAGTCAGGAAGAGAAAAACATATATCATATATTAATGCATGTATGTGGAATCTAGAAAAATGGTACAGAAGAACCTATTTCCATGTCAGGAACAGAGTTGCAGACATAGAGAATGGACATGTGGACACAGAGGGGGAAGGGGAGGGTAGGATGAATTGGGAGATTAGGACTGACATATATACACTACCATATGTAAAATAGATAGCTAGTAGAAGCCTGTTGCATAGCAGAGGAAGCTCAGCTCAGTGCTCTGTGATGACCTAGATGAGTGGGATGGGGGGTGGGAGGGAGGTCCAAGAGGGAGGGGATATATATATATATATATATATATATATATATATATATATATATATATATATATATATATCTGATTCACTTCTTTGTACAGCAGAAATTAACACAACATTGTAAAGCAATTATACGTTAATAAAAAATTGAGTAAGAGGACAAAAACATTTATAAGCTGCATAAGATCAGGAAAGTAATAATTTTGCTCCCAATACATATTAGATCATAGCTAAAGATGGCATAAATAGGAAACCAGAGACTCAATGCTAAAGTTCATACACAATTACCTAATTAAAGTCAAGTTATGTATTGACTGGTAGGAATAAGTTATGGCCTAAAGCTGTTATTTAGGAAAGTGAGTAATCTTGACTTGCCTATATACTGCTGCTGGGCGTACACACTGGAAGAATCTTTGACCAAGTAACTACACTTTTGGGAATCCATCTTACAGAACTACTTGTATAAGAATGCAAAGAGAATACAAACAAGGATATTTAC
Organism: Hyperoodon ampullatus; assembly: GCF_949752795.1. NCBI lineage: Eukaryota > Metazoa > Chordata > Mammalia > Artiodactyla > Ziphiidae > Hyperoodon > Hyperoodon ampullatus. The sequence goes on along the minus strand of NC_136930.1, from coordinate 33,704,166 downwards.
TTCAGTGCTGTTTGTCCCAGTGGAAATTTGGAAACAACCTGAAAACCCAAAACAACTAAAAGGGATTTGGTTAAAAATTTTAAGGTAAATGGGGCACTATGCAGCCTTTTTAATAAAATGATATAGAACAGTGTGCACTTGTATTGATCATATAGTATACACATTGTTGGAAAAAAACATACACATATATATCAATGTCATTACATGTGTAAAAATGTTTGGAAGGATACATTCCAAGCAATTAGCAGTGGAGATCAGTATCAGGGGAAAGAGAAGTGAGTGAGAGCCTTTGACATTTTCTCTTATACACCTATATAATTCTGTGTTGCTAAATTAAAAAAAAATAGTTAAATATTACTTTGGTAAATAAAATAAGAAATATCTATACTTTATTTTAATAAAACATTTATTAAATTATTTTGAATTCTAGGTCCATAATTTAGTAAGCTGACAAACTAAATAAAAGCAACAGAATGAAAGTTTTAGATACTTGGACCCGTTAATTGGCTTCTACTAAAGAGCACAAGAAATCCATTTTCCATGTTAATCAAACACTGCCCCTCCCACATAAAAGGGAGTATTTTTGCTGGGTGTGAGTCTACATATTTCATTTGCTAGCACTGAAAACTTTGGTTTAATTAGAATCCATTTTGATTATAATATGTTTACTTTATATTCATAAAATAATGAAAAATGAAACTTCACTCTGGAAATTAAAATGCATATTCTTGAACAGAGGGGGAGTATTATAACGCACAATTAGGAGTACAATCACTGGATTTAAAAATATAGAGCAATTCTGTTGAATTAAAACCCCTTAACTAGTTCCCTAACTAAAATTATGCAGGAAAATCATAGTCAAAGCTTTTAAAATATAGAGTAGGTCCTTAATCTAGTTCTATTATTAGAGAAGACAAATTTTTGAGAACGAAGAATAAATCTCAAAAGTATTTGCCTTTTCATATTTCTAGCCTATTACTTTTGTTTCCACCCACAAAAAAGAAGAAAATAAATGAAGAGGCCACTAAATCAGGAATTTGTTAAGACATTTCTCCCCACTGAATCACTTGTTTTGCAAGTGACATTCCAGAATGGTTTAGGCAAGGTATGGGACAAAGTTGTTTTTACATATCAAGGGATCAGCTTTGCAAAAAAATAACCAAAGCCTCTGCACAATATATTTGGAGTGAATAATGAAGTTGTATTAAACAACAATTTAAAAATATATTCAATCTGATGGAATATATTCTTGTGAAACTTATTGTACTAATAACAATTCTCCTGCTATGAACAAATTAATAAGGGCCAACTCTTTCTTCAGTGAAATACATGCTTGAGCAAAACTCATGGATAAAGATAAATTCCTTGAGATCTCAGCTATCTTTTACTTTATTCCAGAATTCCTAATCTATGACATTAATTTCAGGGTTTGTAGAAATACGTAAGACAGTGTACTTTTTTATTCTAAAGCAAATAATGGGTTTGATTGGCTTTAAATAAACTTACCACATAGTTCTTCTGTGTCAAGATTGCTGAAAAGATGAAAAAAAGTATTATTATTTTGGTAACATTTAAGTTTTTAAATAGTTAAATACAGTTATTTCCCAATCTGTATTGTTATATTAATAGATGATATGTAGTTATGGTATTTTCTCTTATAGATTCTACACTGTTGAAGTAGTCAACCAAATATTAGCAATGATTGTCAGATTTTGTCTTTAAACAGATAATTCTTGGGATTTGTGTTTCCCCCAGGTCATGCTGGGGGAATACTGCATAATTTTAAAGAATGTAGGCTCTGGAGCCAGAACACTTGATTTGAAATCCTAACTCCACCGTTTACCATCTATGTGACCCTGAGTACTTTTCATCTATGTGTCTCAGTTCCTCAGTCCCAAGAAGGGGATAATAATAATTTCTGTTTCATAGGAATGCCATAGTATTTAAATTGGTTAATAAATATAAAGCAGTTAAAAGAGTAATTGGCACAAATTAAACAATTAATAAATGTTAGCTGTCATATTCCTGACTTGGCAGAACTGCTAGAACTTCCATATCTAAAATCACTTTTGGGTTAAGTTTGATTCAATGCTTATTTCAAATGATTTCTAAAATACAATGAAGAGTTACATTGCTTAATATTTACCTGTAAACAATAGAAACCCATTAGTATAATGAAAATAACTTCAGAAGAGCCAGATGAACTGTTAGCAGATATAATACATTACTATCAGAAGAATAATGCCTTGACAAAGGAAGATATGGTACAAGAATTCAAGAATGGTCCAATATCAAGCAATACATCATTATAACACTACATCATAATTTAAAGAAGAAAAACTATCATATTAACAAATACTAAATGGGAATTTAATAAAATTCAACATTCATTCCTATTTTTAAAATTTAAGTGAAATAGGAATGCAAGTAAATATTTTGAAGATGAAGACTAATAAAAACCAACTGCAAACATCAGTTAACGGGGAGCCGGAGGAAGATGGCGGAAGAGTAAGACGCGGAGATCACCTTCCTCCCCACAGATACATCAGAAATTCATCTACACGTGGAACAACTCCAACAGAACACCTACTGAACGCTGACAGAAGACCTCAGACCCCCCAAAAGGCAAGAAACTCCCCACATACCTGGGTAGGTCAAAAGAAAAAAAGAATAAACAGAGACAATAGGATATGGACGGGACCTGCACCAGTGGGAGGGAGCCGTGAAGGAGGGAAGGTTTCTACACACTACAAGCCCCTTCGAGGGCGGAGACTGCAGGTGGCGGAGGGGGAAAGCTTCGGAGTAGCGGAGGAGAGCACAGCAACAGGGGTGCGGAGGGCAAAGCGGAGAGATTCTGGCACAGAGGATCGGTGCCCTAAGGCACACACCAGCCCGAGAGGCTTGTCTGCTCGGCCGCCGGGGCGGGCGGGGCTGGGAGCTGAGGCTCGGGTATCGGCTTTCAGTCGGAGCGCAGGGAGAGGACTGGGGCTGGCGGCAGGAAGAGAGCCTGAAGGGGTTAGTGCTAGCCCGGAGGGAGTCCGGGGAAAGGGTCTGGAGCTACCGGAGAGGCAAGAGACTTTTTTCCCTTTTGTTGCCTGGTGCGCGAGGAGAGGGCATTACCCTCCCTCCCCTCTGCCTGAGCCAGAGCCCCCGAATCAGCGGCTCCTTTAAACCCGTCCTGTCTGAGCGAAGAACGGACGCCCTCCGGCGACCTACGCGCAGAGGCGGGGCCAGGTCCAAGGCTGAGACCCGGGAGTTCTGAGAGCAGAGACAGGGAAATCTCTCTGTGCAGCCTCGGAGGCAGTGGATTAAAGCTCCACGGTCCATTTGATGTGCCCTGCGTCTGTGGAGTGTATGAATGGACAGCGAATCATCCCAAATTGAGGAAGTGGACTTTGAGGACAAGATTTAAGACTTTCCCCCCTTTTTACAACGAATTATCCCAAATTAAGGAGGTGGACTTAGCAAGATTTCAGACTTCTCGCCCTTTTCCTCTTTTTACAACGAATTATCCCAAATCGAGGAGGTGGACTTGGAGAGCAAGATTTTTGATTTTTCCCCCTGCTCTCTTTTTGTGAATGTGTATGTGTAATCTTCTGTGTAAAATTCTCTCTGTATAGCTTTGCTTCCACCATATGTCCCAGGGTTCTATCGGTCCGGGTTTTTTTTTTCAATAATTACTTTTTAATTTTAATAACGCTACTATATTTCATACTTTATTCTATTTTACTTTACCTGCTCTTTCTTTTTTTCCTACCTTCCCTTCCTCCCTCCCTCCCTCTGCTCCTCCTTTCCTTCTTTCTTTTTCTTTCCTCCCTCCCTCCCTCCCACCCTTCTTCTTTCCACTTTCTTTTTCTTTCCTTCCTCCCTCCCTCCCTCCTGTCTTTCTTTCTTTCTTTCCTTCCTCCCTCCCTCCCTCCCTTCTTCCATTCACTCTTCCTTTTGCTTTCATTCCTCCCTCCCTCCCTCTTTTCTTTCCTTCTTTCTTTCCATCCTTCCTCCCTCCCTCCCTCCTTTCTTTCTTCCTTCCATTCTTCCCTTCTTCCTTTCTTTCCCTCTCTCTTTCTTTCTTCTACTAATTCTTTCTTTCTACTTTTTCTCACTGTTATTCTGAGCCGGGTGGATGAAAGGCTCTTGGTGCTGCAGCCAGGAGTCAGTGCTGTGCCTCTGAAGTGGGAGAGCCAACCTCAGGACACGGGTCCACAAGAGACCTCCCAAATCCACATAATATCAAGCAGCGAAAATCTCCCAGGGATCTCCATCTCAACACCAGCACCCAGCTTCAGTCAACGACCAGCAAGCTACAGTGCTGGTCACCCTATGCCAAGCAACTAGCAAGGCAGGAACACAACCCCACCCATTAGCAGAGAGGCTACCTAAAAACATAATAAGGCCACAGGCACCCCAAAACACACCACCAGACGCGGACCTGTCCACCAGAAAGACAAGATCGAGCCTCAACCACCAGAACACAGGCATTAGTCCCCCCCACCAGGAAGCCTACACAACCTACTGAAACAACTTTAGCCACGGGGGACAGATACCAAAAACAACGGGAACTACGAATCTGCAGCCTGCAAAAAGGAGACCCCAAACACAGTAACATAAGCAAAATGAGAAAGCAGAAAAACACACAGCAGGTGAAGGAGCAAGATAAAAACCTACCAGACCTAACAAATGAAGAGGTAATAGGCAGTCTACCTGAAAAAGAATTCAGAATAATGATAGTAAAGATGATCCAAAATCTTGGAAATAGAATGGACAAAATGCAAGAAACAGTTAACAAGGACCTAGAAGAACTAAAGATGAATCAAGCATCGATTAAAAACACAATAAATGAAATGAAAAATACTCTAGATGAGATCAATAGCAGAATAACTGAGGCAGAAGAACGGATAAGTGAGGTGGAAGATAAAATAGTGGAAATAACTGATGCAGAGCAAAATAAAGAAAAAGAATGAAAAGAATAGAGGACAGTCTCAGAGACCTCTGGGACAACATTAAACGCACCAACATTCGAATTATAGGGGTTCCAGAAGAAAAAGAGAAAAAGAAAGGGACTGAGAAAATATTTGAAGAGATTATAGTTGAAAACTTCCCTAATATGGGAAAGGAAATAGTTAATCAAGTCCAGGAGGCACAGAGAGTCCCATACAGAATAAATTCAAGTAGAAATACGCCAAGACACATATTAATCAAACTGTCAAAAATTAAACACAAAGAAATCATATTAAAAGCAGCAAGGGAAAAACAACAAATAACACACAAGGGAATCCCCATTAGGTTAACAGCTGATCTCTCAGTAGATACTCTACAAGCCAGAAGGGAGTGGCAGGACATAATTAAAGTGATGAAGGAGAGAAACCTGCAACCAAGATTACTCTACCCACCAAGGATCTCATTCAGATTTGATGGAGAAATTAAAACGTTTACAGACAAGGAAAAGCTGAGAGAGTTCAGCACCACCAAACCAGCTTTACAACAAATGCTAAAGGAACTTCTCTAGGCAAGAAACACAACAGAAGGAATATACCTAAAATAACGAACCCAAAGCAATTAAGGAAATGGGAATAGAAACATACATATCAATAATTACCTTAAATGTAAATGGACTAAATGCTCCCACCAAAAGACACAGATTGGCTGAATGGATACAAAAACAAGACCCATATATATGCTGTCTACAAGAGACCCACTTCAGACTTAGAGACACATACAGATTGAAAGTAAGGGGATGGAAAAAGATATTCCATGCAAATGGAAATCAAAAGAAAGCTGGAGTAGCAATTCTTATATCAGATAAAATAGACTTTAAAATAAAGACTATTAGAAGAGACAAAGAAGGACACTACATAACGATAAAGGGATCGATCCAAGAAGAAGATATAACAATTGTAAATATTTATGCACCCAACATAGGAGCACCTCAATACATAAGGCAAATACTAACAGCCATAAAAGGGGAAATCGACAGTAACACAATCATAGTAGGGGACTTTAACACCCCACTTTCACCAATGGACAGATCATCCAAAATGAAAATAAATAAGGAAACACAAGCTTTAAATGATACATTAAACAAGATGGACTTAGTTGATATTTATAGGACATTCCATCCAAAAACAACAGAATACACATTTTTCTCAAGTGCTCATGGAACATTCTCCAGGATAGATCATATCTTGGGTCACAAATCAAGCCTTGGTAAATTTAAGAAAATTGAAATTGTATCAAGTATCTTCTCCGACCACAATGTTATGAGACTAGACATCAATTACAGGAAAAGATCTGTAAAAAATACAAACACATGGAGGCTAAACAATACACTACTCAATAACGAACTGATCACTGAAGAAATCAAAGAGGAAATTAAAAACTACCTAGAAAAAAATGACAATGGAGACACGACGACTCAAAACCTATGGGACGCAGCAAAAGCAGTTTTAAGGGGGAAGTTTATAGCAATACAATCCCACCTTAAGAAACAGGAAACATTTCGAGTAAACAACCTGACCCTGCACCTAAAGCAATTAGAGAAAGAAGAACAAAAAACCCCCAAGGTTAGCAGAAGGAAAGGAATCATAAAGATCAGCTCAGAAATAAATGAAAAAGAAATGAAGGAAACAATAGCAAAGATCAATAAAACTAAAAGCTGGTTCTTTGAGAAGATAAACAAAATTGACAAACCATTAGCCAGACTCATCAAGAAAAAAAGGGAGAAGACTCAAATCAATAGAATTAGAAATGAAAAAGGAGAAGTAACAACTGACACTGCAGAAATACAAAAGATCATGAGAGATTACTATAAGCAACTCTATGCCAATAAAATAGACAACCTGGAAGAAATGGACAAATTCTTAGAAATGCACAACCTACCAAGACTGAATCAGGAAGAAATAGAAAATATGAATAGACCAATCACAAGCATTGAAATTGAAACTGTGATTAAAAATCTTCCATCAAACAAAAGCCCAGGACCAGATGGCTTCACAGGCGAATTCTATCAAACATTTAGAGAAGAGCTAACACCCATCCTTCTCAAACTCTTCCAAACTATATCAGAGGAAGGAACACTCCCAAACTCATTCTACGAAGCCACCATCACCTTGATACCAAAACCAGGCAAGGATGTCCCAAAGAAAGAAAACTACAGGCCAATATCACTGATGAACATAGATGCAAAAATCCTCAACAAAATACTAGCAAACAGAATCCAACAGCACATTAAAAGGATCATACACCATGATCAAGTGGGGTTTATTCCAGGAATGCAAGGATTCTTCAATATACACAAATCAATCAATGTGATACACCATATTAACAAATTGAAGAAGAAAAACCATATGATCATCTCAATAGATGCAGAGAAAGCTTTCGACAAAATTCAACATCCATTTATGATAAAAACCCTGCAGAAAGTAGGCATAGAGGGAACTTTCCTCAACATAATAAAGGCCATATATGACAAACCCACAGCCAACATTGTCCTCAATGGTGAAAAACTGAAACCATTTCCACTAAGATCAGGAACAAGACAAGGCTGCTCACTCTCACCACTCTTATTCAACCTAGTTTTGGAAGTTTTAGCCCCAGCAATCAGAGAAGAAAAGGAAATAAAAGGAATCCAAATTGGAAAAGAAGAAGTAAAGCTGTCACTGTTTGCAGATGACATGATGCTATACATAGAGAATCCTAAAGATGCTACCGAAAAACTACTAGAGCTAATCAATGAATTTGGTAAAGTAGCAGGATACAAAATTAATGCACAGAAATCTCTGGCATTCCTGTACACTAATGATGAAAAATCTGAAAATGAAATCAAGAAAACACTCCCATTTACCATTGCAACAAAAAGAATAAAATATCTAGGAATAAACCTACCTAAGGAGACAAAAGACCTGTATGCAGAAAATTATAAGACACTGATGAAAGAAATTAAAGAGGATACAAATAGATGGAGAGATATACCATGTTCCTGGATTGGAAGAATCAATATTGTGAAAATGACTCTACTACCCAAAGCAATCTACAGATTCAATGCAATCCCTATCAAACTACCACTGGCATTTTTCACAGAACTAGAACAAAAAATTTCAAAATTTGTTTGGAAAAACAAAAGACCCCAAATAGCCAAAGCAATCTTGAGAACGAAAAACGGAGCTGGAGGAATCAGGCTCCCTGACTGCAGACTATACTACAAAGCTACAGTAATTAAGACAGTGTGGTACTGGCATAAAAACAGAAAGATAGATCAGTGGATCAGGATAGAAAGCCCAGAGATAAACCCACGCACATATGGCCAACTTATCTTTGATAAAGGAGGCAGGAATGTACAGTGGAGAAAGGACAGCCTCTTCAATAAGTGGTGCCGGGAAAACTGGACAGGGACATGTAAAAGTATGAGATTAGATCATTCCCTAACACCATACACAAAAATAAGCTCAAAATGGATTAAAGACCTAAATGTAAGGCCAGAAACTATCAAATTCTTAGAGGAAAACATAGGCAGAACACTCTATGACATAAATCACAGCAAGATCCTTTTGGACCCACCTCCTAGAGAAATGGAAATAAAAACAAAGATAAACAAATGGGACCTAATGAAACTTCAAAGCTTTTGCACAGCAAAGGAAACCATAAACAAGACCAAAAGACAACCCTCAGAATGGGAGAAAATATTTGCAAATGAAGCAACTGACAAAGGATTAATCTCCAAAATTTATAAACAGCTCATGCAGCTCAATAGCAAAAAAACAAACAACCCAATCCAAAAATGGGCAGAAGACTTAAATAGGCATTTCTCCAAAGAAGATATACAGACTGCCAACAAACACATGAAAGAATGCTCAACATCATTAATCATTAGAGAAATGCAAATCAAAACTACAATGAGATATCATCTCACACCAGTCAGAATGGCCATCATCAAGAAATCTAGAAACAATAAATGCTGGAGAGGGTGTGGAGAAAAGGGAACACTCTTGCACTGCTGGTGGGAATGTGAATTGGTACAGCCACTATGGAGAACAGTATGGAGGTTCCTTAAAAAACTAAAAATAGAACTACCATATGACCCAGCAATCCCACTACTAGGCATATACCCTGAGAAAACCATAATTCAAAAAGAGACATGTACCAAAATGTTCATTGCAGCTCTATTCACAATAGCCCGGAGCTGGAAACAACCTAAGTGTCCATCATCGGATGAATGGATAAAGAAGATGTGGCACATATATACAATGGAATATTACTCAGCCATAAAAAGGAACGAAACTGAGCTATTTGTAATGAGGTGGATAGACCTAGAGTCTGTCATACAGAGTGAAGTAAGTCAGAAAGAGAAAGACAAATACCGTATGCTAACACATATATATGGAATTAAAAAAAAAAAATGTCATGAAGAACCTAGGGGTAAAACGGGAATAAATACACAGACCTACTTGAGAACGGACTTGAGGATATGGGGAGGGTGAAGGGTAAGCTGTGACAAACGAAAGAGAGGCATGGACATATATACACTACCAAACGTAAGGTAGATAGATAGTGGGAAGCAGCCGCAGAGCACAGGGAGATCAGCTCGGTGCTTTGTGACCGCCTGGAGGAGTGGGATAGGGAGGGTGGGAGGGAGGGAGACGCAATAGGGAAGGGATGTGGGAACAGATGTGTATGTATGACTGATTCACTTTGTTATAAAGCAGAAACTAATAAAAAATAAATAAATAAAAAAGGAAAAAAAAAAACATCAGTTAACGGAAAATCTTTGACTGCATACAGATGGTACATGTCAAAACTCAATGTAAATAAACTTTATAATTCAGTCCTCCTTTAAGAAGTAGTCAGGTTGATAGACAAGAGGGACACTGGTGTAAGCTTTCAAACACCAGTCCTTTTACCATTTCCAATCACTAAATTTGTTATATAATTTTAAACTCAGGATTTTATCTTAGGACATTGAATATTTGATCCTGGGCAAATGACATCTCCATACTAGAGTAAATCTTTTTCTAGAGTAGTATTTGCCATCAGATAGAATATGCAAAGTCTTCTGTAATAGCTTTGGTGTGGACTCCTCTTCGTTCATTTATTTATCCCACAAACATATACTGCTATGTGTCAGGCATTGTTCTAACTGCCATAGATAAACAGGTTTCACGAACTACTGAGATGAATATCTCAGATCTCTAGTCTCTAGCAGCTCAATTTAAAGGTAGACTTTGCAATAAAATAGTCAGGGGGGTAGTGGTTAACTGGCAAAAGTTATCAGGGGCTATATAATAGAGGATAAAATTTGAAGACTAATTCTCAGCGTTAAATACAAGTAAAAAAGACAAAGAAAGGAGGAAAATTCCAGTTAGAGAAATACCATTTGCAATAAAAATTTGAAGTGTTTAAGAGTATGTTACAAAATTTCTAAATTACTAAGCTGCTCAGAAAACTGAGTAATTCCTGTGGCTAGAATATAACTCATTATGAAAAAAATCAGACTAAAAAATGAAAAGCCTCATTTGATAGTCTAAGAAATTTCTACTTTATCTTTTTGTCTATTTGGAATCAAAGAATTTAAAGGTGAATGGTATGAACTACAGTCTGGGCAAGAGTGTGGCAAGGAGGGCTCAAGGCCATCCACGGAGGGCAAGAAGAAATAATTTTTATTTTTCTTGGAAAAATGTATTTTTTTATTTATTTATTTTCCTAGAGTTTCATTGAGGTATAACTGACATACAGCACTGTATAAATTTAAGGTATACAAAATAATGATTTCACTTATATACATCAGGACATGATTATCATAATATGCTTGGTGAACATCCATCATCTCATACAGATACAAAATTAAAGAAACTAAATTTTTTTCCTCCTGATGAGAACTCAGAATTTACTCTCTTAAAAAATTTCATATATAATATACACAGTGTTAATTAAATTTATCATGTAGTACATTATATCCCTAGTACTTATATACCTTGTAACTGAAAGTTTGTACTTTTTGACTGACTTCCTCCAATTCCCCCTTCCCCAACACCCTGCCTCTGTAACCACAAAACTGATCTCTCTTTCTATGAGTTTGTTTGTTTGGGGAGTATAATTGACCTACAACTCTGTTAGTTACTGTTACACAACATAGTGATTCAGTATTTCTATACATTTAGAATAATCCCCATTATAAGTCCAGTTAAGTTCTGTCACCATACAAAGATATTATATAAGTAATGACTATATACCCCACGTTATACATTTCATACACGTAACTAATTAATTTTGCAACCGGAAGTTTATACCTCCTAATCTCCCCCGCCTATTTCTTTCCTCCCCCCACTCCCTCCCCCTGGCAACCACCACTTCGTTCTCTGCATCTGTTTCTGTTTCTGTTTTATTATGTTTGTTCATTTGTTTTGTTTCTTACATTCCACATATAAGTGAAACCATACAATATTTGTCTTTCTCTGTCTGTTTCCTTCACTTAGGATAATACTCTCTAGGTCCATTCATGTTGTCTCAAATGGCAAGACTGTATTCTTTTTTTGTGACTAATATTCATGTATATTTATGTATATATGTCATATCCTTTATCCATTCATCTATCAATAAACACTCAGGTTGCTTCCATATCTTAACTATTGTAAATAATGCTGCAATGAACATAGGGCTGCATATATCATTTCTTTTTTCCAAAAATAATAACCAGCATTTATTGACTGTTTACTATGTTCCAGGTACTGCTATAAACATTTTATGTAAAAAATTATGTAACTTTTTATTATGGGAAATTTTAAACTGAAGAAATAAAGAAAAGATAATTATGGATAAACAACAAGGTCCTCCTGTATAGTACAGGAAGCTATATTCAATATCCTGTGATAAACCATAATGGAAAAGAAGCTGAAAAAGAATATATATATATATATATCTGAGTCAATTTGCTGTAAGCAGAAGTTAACACATTGTAAATCAACCATACATCAATAAATATTTTTAAAAGTTAAAAATCATTAAAAAAAACTTTATGTATGCGTTGCCCACCTTAAATCATTATCATCAACATTTTAACATTTGCCATATATGTTTTATTAACCACCATCATTCTCCTCCCTCAATTTTTTTTCTGGAGTATTTAAAGCAAATGCCAGATGTCCTATAATTCACTTATAAATATCTTAAATACATTCTTAACTTTTAAAATATATTAGCTATTTTAATCAATTTTTTTTCTGGAGTATTTAAAGCAAATGCCAGATGTCCTATAATTCACTCATAAATATCTTAAATACATTCTTAACTTTTAAAATATATTAGCTATTTTAATCATAAAAAGCAGATACTACTATTATTCCCATTTTACATATGTGTAAACTGAGGCAAATGTTATTGAGTGATTCAAACCCTGGAGTCTAATGGCCAGCCTCCAAGGTGACCCCTGACCCCTGCCTCCTGGTATTCATATTTTGTGTAAGTGCCCTCACACGTTACACCAGGGTGGGTCTGGGAGACCATGCATATATCTTTTCTAATTGGTGTTTTTGTTTTCTTCAGGAGTGGAATTAGTTCTATTTATAATTTTTTGAAGAATCTTCATACTGTATTCTACAGTGGCTGCACCAGTTTATATTTCCACAAACAGTGCATGAAGGTTCCCTTTTCTACACATCCTCACCAATACATATTATTTATTGTATTTTTGATAATAACCGTTCTGACAGGGGTGAGGTGATATCTCTTGTGGTTATGCTTTGCATTACCCTGATGATTTGATGTTGAATATTTTTCATGTACATGTTGGTGATCTGTATGTCTTCTTTGGAAAACTGTCTATTCAGATACTCTTCCCATTATTAATTGGGTTGTTTGCTATTTTGATGTTGAGTTGCACGAATTCTTTGCTATTTTGAATATTAAGCCCTTATCAGACATATCACTTGCAAATATCTTTTCCTATTCAGTACAATGCTTTTTAATTTTGTTGATAGTTTCCTTCACAGGACAAAAGCTTTTCAGTTTCACTTGTTTATTTTTGCTTTTATTTCCCTTGCCTGAGGAGAAAGATTAATAAAAATTACTAAGGTTGATGTCAAAGAGCATACTGCCTGTGTTTTCTTCTAGGAGCTTTGTGGCTTCAGGTCACACATTTAAGTCTTTAATCCATTTGAATTTATTTTGTGCACAGAGTGAGAGAGTAGTCCAGTTTGATTATTTTGCATGTAGCTGTCCAGTTTTCTGACCACCATTTATAGAAGAGGCTGTCTATTGCCCATTGTATATTCTTGTCTACTTTATCATAGATTATTTGAACAAAAAAGTGTAGTTTCACTTCTGGGCTCTCTATTCTGTTCCATTGATCTATTTGCCAGTACCATATTGTTTTGATTACTGTAGCTTTGCAGTACAGTTTCAAATCAGGGCGTGTGATACCTCCAGCTTTGTTCTTTCTCAAGATTATTTTGGCTATGCAGTGTCTTTTTCGTTTCCTTGCCATTTTAGGATTATTTGTTCTAGGTCAGTGAAAAATGCCATTGGTATTTTGATAGAGATTGCATTGAATTTGTAGATTGCCCTGATTTGTATGGTAATTTAAACAATATTAATTCTCCCAACCCAGAAACATTGTATATCTTTCCAGCTGTTTGTGTCATCAGCAATTTCTTTCATCAGTGTCTTATAGTTTTCCAAGTACAGGTATTTTACCTCTTAGTTCAATTTATTTCAAGGTTTTTTATTCTTTTTGATATGATTTTGAATGGGATTATTTTCTTAATTTCTCTTTCTGATAGTTCATTGTTAGTGTATATAAATGCAACAGGTTTCTATGTATTAATTTTGTATCCTGCAACTTTACCAAGTTAATCAATTAGTTCTAGTAGTTTTGGGGTAGTGTATTTAGGATTTTCTATGTACAGTATCATGTCATTTTCAAACAGTGACTTTTTACTTCTTCCATTTCAATTTTGATCTTTTTTTATTTCTTTCTCTTGTGCGATTGCTGTGGCTAGGTTTTCCAATATTATGTTGAATAAAAGTGGCAAGATTGGACATCCTTATGTTGTTCTTGATCTTGTTCTTAGAGATTTTCACCATTGAGTATGATGTTACTTGTGGGCTTGTCATATATGGCCCTTTATTATGTTGTGGTATGTGTGTTCCATAACCAGTCTGTTGAGAGTTTTATCATAAATGAATGTTGAATTTTGTCAAAAGGTTTTTATGTACCTATTAAGATGATCATATGATTTTTATTCTTCAACCTGTTAATATGTTTTATCACATGGATTGATTTATGGATATTGAGCCATCCTTCCATCCCTGGGATAAATCTCACTTGATCATGGTGCATGAACTTTTAGATGTATTGTTGAATTTGCTTTGCTAAAGTTTTGTTGAGGATATTTACATTTATGTTCTTCAGTGATATTGGCCTGTAATTTTCTTTTTTTGTGATATCTTTTCGGGTTTTGGCATCAGGGTGATGCTGGTCCTATAGAATAAGTTTGGAAATGTTTCTTCCACTGCAATTGTTTGGAATCGTTTGCAATAGATAGGTGTTAACTGTTCTCTAAATGTTTGGTGTAATTCATCTGTGAGGCCTGAACTTTTGTTTGTCAGGAGTATTTTTTATTACTGATTCATTTTCATTAAGAGTAGTTGGTCTGCTCATATTGTCTATTTCTTCCTCATTCACTCTTGAGAGATTGTATATTTCTAGACATAAGCTTTCTTCAAACTTGTCCACTTTATTGGCAATTGTTCATAGTAATATCTTATGATACTCTGTATATCTGTGATGTTGGCTGTAACTTCCCTTCTTTCATTTCTGTTTTATTGATTTAGACCTTCTCTCTCTTTTTCTTGATGAGACTGTTAAAGTTTTATCAATTTTGTTTTCCTTTTCAAAGAACAGCTCTTAGTTTCATTTAACTTTTTTCTTTCTTTCATTTATTTCTGATCTGATATTTATGATATTTATGATTTGTTTCCTTCTACTAACTTTGGGTTTCTTTTATTCTTCTTTTTCTAGTTCATTTAAGTGTAAGATTATGTTGCTTATTTAAGATTTTTCTTGTTCCCTGAGGAAGGCTTGTATCACTGTAAACTTCCCTCTTAGAACTCCTTTTGCTGCATCTCATAGATTTTGGATTATTATATTTTCATATTCATTTGTCTCCAGGTATTTTTTAATTTCTTCTTCAATTTCTTCAGCGAACCTTTGGTTCTTTAGTAGCATTTTGTTTAACCTCCATGTGTTTGTGTTTTTTGCAGTTTTTCTCTTTTAGTTTATTTCTAGTCTCAGAGTCCTGTGGTCATAAAATATTCTTGACATGATTTCAATTTTCTTAAATGTACTGAGACTTGTTTTGTGACTGAGTATGTGATGTATCCTGGAGAATGTTCCATGTGCACTTGAAAATAAAGTGTGTTTTGCTGTTTGGGGATGAAATGGTCATTTGTCCTAAAGTGTCATTTAAGGCCAATGTTACTTTATTGATTTTCTGTCTGAATGATCTGTCCATTGATCTAAGTAGGGTGTCAAAGGCTCTTACTAACATTTTGTTAGTGTCAATTTCTCCTCTTATGCCTGTTGATATTTCCTATGTAATTAGGTGCTTCCATGTTGGGTGCATATATATTTATAATTGCTGTATCCTCTTCTTTGATTGTTCCCTTGATCATTATGTAATGTCCTTCCTTGTCTCTTTATACAATCATTGTTTTAAAGTCTATTTTTTCTTATATAAATATTGCTACCCGGGCTTTCTTTTCATTTCCTTTTGCATGGAATACATCTTCCCATCCCCTCACTTTCAGTCTTTGTGTGTCTTTAGATCTGATGTGAGTCTTTCATAGGCAGCATAGATATGGGTCTTGTTTTTGAATCCATTCAGCCTCTCTATGTCCTTTGATTAGAACATTTCATCCATTTACATTTATAATTATTGACAGGTATGTACCTATTGCTGTTTTGTTAATTGTTTTTGGTTTGTTTTTGCAGTTCTTTATTACTTTTTCTTTTGCACTTTTCCAAGGAGATTTGGTGACAATGGTTAGGGTTATGTTTGTATTCCTTTCTATTTTTTGTGTATCTATTATAGATTTTTGGTTTATGATTATTGTAAGGTTTCTATGTAGCCATCTATGTATGTATGTATGTATCTATGTATCTATGTATCTATGATTATTTTAAGAAGCTGATCTCTTACTTTCCAATATATTTTAACTACCATATATTTTTACTGCCCCCCACATCACATTTACTGTTTTTGACATCATATTTTACATATTTTTGTCTTCTGTATCCCTTAGATAAGGGATTTTTTGTGGACAGGTATGATTTTACTACTTATTTCTTTTAACCTTCCTCTTAGCTTTATATCTGGTTGATTTGCTACCTTTACTGTAATTTGCTTTTAACAATGAGATTTTTCCTTTTATACTTATAATATTTCTAGTTTTGGCCATTGTGTTTCACTTAGAGAAGTTCCTTTAATATTTCTTGTAAAACTGATTTGGTGGTGCTGCACTCTTTTTGCATTTGCTTGTCTGTAAACATTTTCATCTCTCCTTCAAATCTGGAGTAAGCCTGGCCAGAGAGAGTTTCCTGTTGTAGGTTTTTCCCTTTCATCACCTAAAATATATCATGCCACTCCCTTCTGGCCTGCCATTTTCCTCCTCAAAAGTGAACTGATTGATAGACTTATGGGAGTTCCCTTGTATGTAACTTGTTGCTTTTTCCTTGCTGCTTTTAATAGTGTCTCTTTAATTTTTGTCATTTTAATTACATGTCTTGGTGTGTGTCCTAATACAACCAGCCTCCTGGTAGGTGGGGCTGTTTCTCCAACTGGATATTTTTGTTTCTTGAGATCTGTTAGTACTGGTTTCACAGACTTGTCAGTGGGTCAGGTCCCATTGCTAAAAAGTTAGACAGAGGATTCCAAGAGGGCACTTTCCAGCACTTTGTGGTAGAATGGGCTCCAAATAAAGCATGTGGCCAATGTCTAGGTCCCCAGGATGAGCTCCAATTGCCTCCTGGTCTCTAGTGGTTCCACAATAAAAAACTATTAAAGTACTAAAGTGTTTGTCACCTCAAACATTATTTTATTTAGCTGTTTACCTAAGGCATTTAAAGATTCAGTGCAAAGGAAACACTCCCATTTACCATTGCAACAAAAAGGATAAAATACCTAAAATGAACCTACCTAAGGAGACAAAGTACCTGTATGCAGAAAACTATAAGAAACTGATGAAAGAAATTAAAGATGATACCAACAGATAGAGAGATATATCATGTTCTTGGATTGGAAGAATCAACATTGTGAAAATCACTATATTACCCAAAGCAATCTACAGATTCAATGCAATCCCTATCAAACTACCAATGGAATTTTTCACAGAACTAAAACAAAAAATTTCACAATATGTATGAATACAAAAAAAGACACCAAACAGCCAAAGCAATCTTGAGAAAGAAAAATGGAGCTGGAGGAATCAGGCTCCCTGACTTCAGACTATACTACAAAGCTACAGTAATCAGACAGTATGGTACTGGCACAAAAACAGAAATATAGGTCAATGGAACAGGATAGAAAGCTCAGAGATAAGCCTACACACATATGGTCAACTTATTTTTGACAAAGTAAGCAAGAATATACAATGGAGAAAAGACAGCCTTTTCAATAAGTGGTGCTGAGAAAACTGGACAAGAATGAAAGAAAGAAATTAGAACACTCCATAACACCATACACATAAATAAACTCAAAATGGATTAAAGAGTTAAATGTAAGGCCAGACATTATAAAACTCTTAGAGGAAAACTTAGGCAGAACACTCTATGCTATAAATCACAGCAACATCCAAAATAAACAAATGGGACCTAATGAAACTTACAAGCTTTTGCACAGCAAAGGAAACCATAAACAAGATGAAAAGTCAACCCTCAGAATGGGAGAAAATATTTGCAAATGAAGCAAATGACAAAGGATTAATCTCCAAAATTTACAAGCAGCTCATTCAGCTTAATATCAAAAAAGCAAACAACCCAATCCAAAAATGGGTAGAAGACCTAAATAGACATTTCTCCAAAGAAGACATACAGATTGCTAACAAACACATGAAAGGATGCTCAACATCACTAATCATTAGAGAAATGCAAATAAAAACTACAATGAAGTATCACCTCACACCAGTCAGAATGGCCACCATCAAAAAATCTACCAAAAATGAATGCTGGAGAGGGTGTGGAGAAAAGGGAACCCTCTTGCACTGTTGGTGGAAATGTAAATTGATAGAGCTACTATGGGGAACAGTATGGTGCTTCCTTAAAAAACTAAAAATAGAACTACCATATGACCCAGCAAACCCACTACTGAGCATATACCCAGAGAAAACCATAATTGTAAAAGAGTCATGTACCACAATGTTCATTGCAGCACTATTTACAATAGCCAGGACATGGAAGCAACCTAAGTATCCATTAACAGATGAATGGATAAAGAAGATGTGGCACATTTATACAATGGAATATTAGTCATAATAAGAAATGAAACTGAGTTATTTGTAGTGATGTGGATGGACCTAGAGTCTGTCATACAGAGTGAAGTAAGTTAGAAAGAGAAAACCAAATACTGCATGCTAATACATATATATGGAATCTAAAGAAAAAAATGGTTCTCCAGAACCTAGGGGCAGAACAGGAATAAAGACGCAGACGTAGAGAATGGCCTTGAAGACACTGGGAGGGGGAAGGGTAAGCTGGGAAGCAGTGAGAGAGTGACATTGACATATATACATTACCATATGTAAAATAGATAGCTAGTAAGAAGCCGCTGCATAGCACAGGGACATTAGCTTTGTGCTTTTTGACCACCTAGAGAGGTGGAATTGAGAGGGTGGGAAGGAGATACAAGAGGGAGGGGATAAGGGGATATATGTATATGTATAGGTGATTCACTTTTTTGTACAGCAGAAACTAATACAACAATGTAAAACAATTATACTGCAATAAAGATGTTAAAAAGGGGAAATAAAGATGCAGTGCAATCCCTATCAAAATTCCAATGGCATTTTTCATAGAAATAGAACAAACAATTTTAAAATTTGTATGGACCCACAAAAGACTCCGAATAGTCAAAATAATCTTGAGACAGAAAAAAGTTAGAGGTATCACACTTCCTGATTTCAAACTATATTACAAAGCTATAGTTATCAAAGCAGTATGGTATTGTCATAAAAACAGACATGTAGATCAATGAAACAGAATAGAGAACCCACAAATAAACCCATGCACGTATGGTCAATTAAGTTGTGATAAAGGAGTTTAAGAATATAAAAGGGGAAACAACAGTCTCTTCAATAAATGATGTTGGGAAGCTGGACAATGGCATGCTGAAAAACAAAGCCAGACCACTGTCTTAGACCATACACAAAAATCAACTCAAAATATATTAAAAACTGGAATATAAGCCTGAAACCATAAAACTCCAGCAAGAAACAATATGGGGCAAACTCCTAAACACTGGTCTTGGCAATGATTTTTTTTTTATTTGACAAATTAAAAAATGCAAATGCAAAGACAACAAAAGAAAAAAAGAGGAAAAAATGGAGCTACATTAAACTAAAAAGCTTCTGCACAGCAAAGGAAACCCTGAACAAATGAAAAGTCAATCTACACAATGGGAGAAGATATTTGTAAATAATGTATCATGATATATTATATACAATTGTATATACATAAGGGTTTAATATCCAAAATATATGAAGAATTTATACAAGTCAATAGAAAAAAAAAATTCTGTTTAAAATGTCGTCAAAGGACTTATACATTTTTCCACAGAAGACACACATATGGCCAGCAGATACATGAAAGGTACTAAACCTCACTAATCAGGGAAATCAAGTCAAAATCACAATGAGATATCACTTCATACCATCAGCATGGCTGTCATCAAAAAAACAAGAAATAAGTGTTGCTGAAGATATGGAGAGAAGGGAATCTTTATGCACTCTTGGTAGGAATGTAAACTCGTACAACCGCTATGGAAAACAGAATGGAGTTTCCTCAAAAAATTAAAAATGGAACTGCTATATAATCTAACAATTCTACTTCTGGGTATATATCCAAAGGAAATGAAATCATTATCTTGAAAAGATATCTGCACCTCCATGTTCAATTTAGCATTATTTACAATAGCCAAGATATGGAAACACCTTAAGTGCCTGTAGAAGGATGAATAAAGAAAGTGTGATGTGTGTGTATGTATATATACATATATATATGAATATTATTCAACTATAAAAAGAAGAAATCCTGCCATTTGCAAAAACATGGATGAACCTTGATGGCATTAAGCTAAGTGAAATAGGTCAGATAGAGAAAGACAAATACCTGCTTATATGTGGGATCTAAAAAAAAACAAACTCTTAGATACAGAGAGCAGATTGGTGGTTGCCAGAGTAAGCGGTGTGGGGTGGGGGAAATGAGTGAAGGGGGTCAAAAGGTAAAAACTTCCATTAAGATTTAAGTTAAGGGGATGTAACATATAGCATGGTGACTGTAGTTAACTATACTGTATTGTATATTTGAAATTATACCCAAGAAAAAAAGATTGTAATGATGCATGGTGATAGACGTCAATTAACTTATGGTAATTATTTTGCAATATATACACATATCAAACCAATATCTTATACATCTTGGACTAATACAATGTTGTGTGTCAATTATTTCTCTATAAAACTGGGGGAAAATGAGCTATGGTGATTAAAACAAACAAACAAATCCTCAGTGGAAGATCTACTGTGAAGTAGCCTAAGTAGAATGGCCAGGGGAGATTGTTGTCTCAGAAGTCAAGGAGAAGAGAGTTCCAGGAGTTCACTATACTGAAGAAAAGCACAATAAGGTATGAAGAAGAACCACTGCAATTTACACTTACTGTTTTTGGCAACTTTTGAAACAATAGTTTCAGTCCTTTCCTGAAATTGGATCCAGGGCAATGCAGGCATAGCATAAGAATCACTCTCTGGAGAAATGTGGCATGAAAGGAAGAAATAATGTAGAGCTGTGGAGACATAGGGAGATGGATTCAAATGAAGGGAGAAAGTTATATTTACAGACTGGAACCAAGACACTGAGGGGAAAGAGGAGGTAACAGATGGAGAGATGCCAAGCAGAGACAGGAAGGAGGGGATTGAAGCACAGCTATAACCTCAAAGCTGAGAAGGCATATTCCTTTCTCCTAGCCTAAAAACATTTTTTAAAGGCAGAAATCGAATCAGTTCATAACCATGTCTATTTTCTAGTTTAGAGTTTTCTAAATCTGGCTGAGCATTTGGACCACATGAGGAATTTTTAAAATGCAGGTTTCCAGGCCAAACCCTTAAAGTTCAAGGTGTGACTTAGGAATCTCTTTAAAGAAGTTGCCAAGGTGATTTTGGTAGTCAGTCCTTCCCTCTCAATACTCTACCTTTAACACTTCCTCTCAAATCAAATAAACTATTTCTTAGAAAACTTGCACACCCTTTTTGGTAAGTATACAAAAAGCATTGGGAAATTGTCCAAATTTAAGAAAGTTTGATATGACTAGCAATGTTTCAATCTTTTCAAAATATGAAAAAAAATTCAGAGAAATAAAATGGTTACTTTGGAGAGTAGGAAAAATGATGGGTTTGGAACATGTTTATACCTTTCCTTTTATGCAATGAAATGCATAGTTATGCATAATTCTGAACCTAGCATGCCTCATAAAATCCTTGATCTCTCTAATAGTATTTCTTTCTTTCTTTCTTTTTTTTTTTTTTTTTTTGGTATGCGGGCCTCTCAGTGCTGTGGCTTCTTCCATTGCAGAGCACAGGCTCCGGACGCACAGGCCCAGCGGCCATGGCTCACGGGCCAAGCCGCTCTGTGGCATATGGGATCTTCCTGGGATTGGGAGGATAAGAAGGAGTCGGAAGGGAGAGGAGATATGTGGATATACATATATGTATAGCTGATTCACTTTGTTATAAAGCAGAAACTAACACACCATTGTAAAGAAATTATACTCCAATAAAGATGCTTAAAAAAAAAAGGAGAGAATAACCATATGATGCAGCAATTCCACTCCTATTTATATATCTGAAAAAAAGAAAAACACTAATTCAGGAAGATACATGCAGCCCAATGTTCATAGCAGCATTACTTACAATTCCTAAAATACAGAAGCAGCCTAAGTGTCCATTAACAGATGAATGGGTAAATAAGATGGGGCATACACACACACACACACACACACACACACACACACACAGTGGAATACTACTCAGCCATAAAAAAGAATGGATTTTTGCTGTTTGCAGTAACATGGATGGATTTGGTGGACATTATGCTGAGTGAAATACCTCAGACAGAGAGAGACAAATAGTGTATGATATCACTTATATGTTGAATCTAAAAAATACAACAAACCAGTGAATATAACAAAAAATAAGCAGACCTACAGATATAGAGGACTAAATAGTGGTTACCAATATGAGGTGGTTAGGGGCAATATAGGAATTAGGGAGTGGGAGGTACAAATTACTGGGTATATGATAAGCCCAAGGACGTATTGTACAACACAGGGAATGTAGCCAATATTTTGTAATAACTGTAAATGGAAAGTAACCTTTAAAAATTTATATTAAAATAAACAATTAAAAATAAAATAAAAGTGATAATAGAAAAAGAGCCACCTTGGACCCACCAATGCCCACCATTGTCCTGCAGCCTCTGAACAACACATGACCTGAACCAACCAGACAGGGGCCAGCCACACCTACCAGACTGCTTACAGTAGTCATCCCACCACAACAGAAGTACCCATGCAGCCCACATAGGGGACAACCCTAGAGTATATAGCTCTGGTGATCAGAGGGGAGTGCACTACTGGGACACATAGAATGTCTCCTACAAAAGGCAACTTCTTGAAGGTCAAAAAACATAAACAACCTACCAGATACACAGCAATAAAAACAGCAACTTAGGCAAAATGAGGTGACAGAGGAACATATTCCAAATGAAAGAACAAATTAAAACCCCAGAAGATGAACTAAGTGAATGGAGATTTGCAGTCTACAGAGAAAGAGTTCAGGATAATGATGGTAAAAATGATTAAAAAAAAAAAACTGGGGAGAAGAAAGGATGCACAGAGTGCAAAGTTACAGGATTTAAACAGAGAGTTGGAATATATAAGGAATACTCAAACAGAGATGAAGAATACAATAACTGAAATAAACATACACTAGAAGCAATCAACAGTAGTTTAGATGATGCAGAGGAATGGATCAGTGAGTTGAAACACAGACTAATGGAAATTGCTAAAGGTGAACAGAAGAAAAAAAAAAGATAAAAGAATGAGGACAGTATAAGACACCTCTAGGACAACATCAGATATACTAACATTCACATTTAGGTGTCCCAGAAGGAGAACAGAGAGAGAGAAAGGGGCAGAGAATATATTTGCAGACATAATAGTTGAAAACTTCCCTAACTTGGAAGGGTAACAGACATCCAGGTCCAGGAAGCACAGAGTCCAAAACAGTTTCAACCAATGAGGACTACACCAAAACACATTGTAATTAAAATGGCAAAAATTAAAGATAAAGAGACACTACTAACAGCAGCAAGGAAAAATAAGTTACATACAAAAAAAATAAGTTACATACAAGGGAACTCCCACAAATCTATCAGCTCACTTTTGAGCAGAAACACTGCAGGCTAGAGGGAGTGACATGATATATTTTAAGTGATGAAAGGGAAGGAACCTAAAGAAGAAACCTAAGAAACCTAAAACAAGAATACTCTATCTGGCCAGGGTTTCAACCAGATTTGAAGGAGAGATGAAAAGTTGTACAGATAAAAAAATGCAAAAACAGTTCAGTACCACCAAACCAGTTTTACAAGAAATGTTAAAGGAACTTCTCTGCGTGAAAAACAATAGCCACAACTAGAAATATGAAGTAGGAAAAGAAAATCTCATTGGTAAAGGCAAATATACAATAAAGTTAGTAAATCAACCAGATATAAAGTTACTAGGAAGGTTAAAGAACAAAATTAGTATATTCATCTATATCCACAATAAGTAGTTAAGGGATACACAAGACAAAAAGATGTAAAATATGATGTCAAACATTAAACCTGGCTGGGGGAGGGGAGTAAAAATGAATGATCATTAAAATATATTTGCAATTAAGAGATCAGTAACTTAAAACAATCATATAATATATATAATGCTTCTCATAAACCTCACAGTAACCATAAATCAGGTCTATAATAGATAATAGATACAGACACAAAAAAGAAAAAGGAATTAAAAAATAACATTAAATATAGTCATCAATCACAAAGAGAGCAAAAGAAGAAGAGAACAATAAAGAAATATGAAAATAAACTAAAACAATTGACAAAATGGCAATAAGTACATACCTATCCAAATTTACTTTAAATGTAAGTGGACTAAATCCTCCAATCAAAAGACACAGAGACCCTGAATGGATACAAACCCAAGACCCATATATATGCTCCTTACAATAGATTCACTTCAGATCTAAATACACACACACTGAAAGTGAGGGGATGGAAAAAGGCATTCCATGAGAATGGAAATGAAAAGAAAGCCAAGGTAGCAATACTTATTTCAACAAAATAGACTTAAAACAAAGACTGTAAAAAGAGGCAAAGAAGGACATTACATCATGATCATATATATTTATAACATTTCATCCAAAAGCAGCAGAATACACATTCTGTTCAAGTGCACATGGAACATTCTCCAGGATAGATCACATGCTTGATCACAAAGCAAGTCTCAGTAAAGTTAAGAAATCACATCAAGCAACTTTTTGGACAATAACACTCTGAGACTAGAAATCAACTACAAGAAAAAACTACAAAAAAATAAACACATGGATGCTAAACACTATGCTGCTAAGCAACAAATGAACCACTGAAAAATCATAAAAGAAATTTTAAAAATTTAAAAATATCTGTAGACAACTAAATATGAAAACTCACCAATCCAAAATCTGCAGGCTGCAGCAAAAGCAGTTCTAAGAGGGATAATTATAGTGATACAACAAAAGAAAAATCTCAAATAAACAACCTAATCTTACACCTAAAGCAACTAGAGAAAGAAGAACAAAGGAAACCTAAAGTTAGAAGGAAATAAGTCATAAAGGTCAGAGCAGAAAAAAAAAAGAACTAGACACTAAAAGAAACAATAGAAAAGATCAGTGAACCTATAGCAGGTTCTTTGAAAAGGGAAGCAAAATTAATGAACCTTTAGCCAGACTCATCAAGAAAAAAAGAGAGAGGGCCTAAATAAATAAAATCAGGAATGAAATAGAAGTTACAACCAACACCACAGAAATACAAAGAATCATAAGATATCAATACAATCAATTAAATGCCAATTAAATGGACACATAGAAAAAATGGACACATTCCTAGAAATGTACAGTTTCCCAAGAATGAACCAGGAAGAAATAGAAAATATGAACAGACTAATTACTCTTAATGAGGTTGAGGAGAACTTCCCTGTGGTCCATTTGATAAGACTGCATGCTCCCAAAGCAGGCGGCCCTGGTTTGATCCCTGGTTGGAGAACTAGAGCCTGCATGCATGCTGCAACTAAGAGTTTACATGTCACAAATAAGAGTCTGCATTACACAACTAAGAGTCTGCATGCCACAACTAAGAAGCCCACATGCTGCAACTAAAAGATCCTGCATGCTGCAATGAAGATCCCACTTGCCTCAGTTAAGACACAGCACAGCCTAAATAAATAAATAAATATTTTTTAAAAAATGAAATTGAATCAGTAATAAAACAATCCCCAAAAAACAAAAGTTCAGAACCAGATGGCCTCACAGGAGAATTTTAGCCAACATTTTAGAGAAGAGTTAACACCTATCCTTCTCAAACAATTCCAAAAAATTGCAGAGGAAGGAACACTTCCAAACTCATTCTATGAGGCCAGCATCAGCCTGATACCAAACCAGGCCAAGATATCACAAAAAACCATAAAATTACAGGCCCATATAACTGAAGAATCCTGAATCATAATCCTGAAGATGCAAAAATCCTCAACAAAATTTTAGCACATGGAATTCACAGAATTCAACAATACATAAAAAGATTACATACCATGATCAAGTGGGATTTATCCCAGGATGTAAGGGAGGTTCAATAACTGCAAATTGATCAATGTCATATACCACATTAACAAATAGAAGAATGAAATATGATCATCTTAATAGATGCATAAAAAATTTTTTGACAAAATTCAACAGCCATTTATGATAAAAACTCTGAACAAAGTGGATATAGAGTGAACATACCTCAACATAATAAAGGGCCATACATGAAAATCCCACCTACATCATACTCAATGGTGAAACGTTGAAAGTATTTCCTCTAAGATCAGGAACAAATCAAGGATGCCCACTCTCACCATTTTAATTTAACATAGTATTGGAAGACCTAGCCACAGCAATCACACAAGAAAAAGAAATAAAAGGAATCCAAAATGGATAGAAAGAAGTAAAACTGTCATTGTTTGCAGATGACATGATTTTATACATAGAAAATCCTAAAAATGCAACCAAAATATTACTAGAACTCATCAATGTATTCAGTAAAGTTGCCAGACACAAAATTAATATGCAGAAATCTGTTGCATTTCTATACCTTAGCAATGAACTATCAGAAAGAGAAATTAAGAAAACAATACCATTTACAGTCACATCAAAAAGAATAAAACAGCTAGGGATAAATCTAACTAAGCAGGTAAAAGACCTGAACTTGCAAAACTAAAAGACACTGATGAAATAAATTGACAATGATACAAACAGATGGAAAGATACAATGTGCTTGTTGACTGAAAGTATTAATATTGTTAAAACAACCATATAACTCAAGGCAAACTACAGATTCAATGCAATCCCTATCAAATTACCAATGGCCTTTTTCACAGAACTAGAAGAACTAATTCTAAATTTTGTATGGAAATACAAAAGACCCTGAATTGTCAAAACAATCTTGAAAAAGAAGAACAAAGTCGGGGGTATCATGTCCCCTGCTTTCAAAGTATACTGCAAAGCTAAGTAATCAAAACATTATAATACTAGCACTAAAACAGACACAAAAATCAGTGGAACAGAATTGAGAGCTCAGAACTGAACCCACACTTACATGGGCAATTAATCTATAACAAAGTAGGCAAGAATACACAATGAGCAAAAGACAACCTCTTCAATAAATGCTGTTGAGAAAACTGGACAGCTATATGCAAAATAATCAAAATGGACTACTCTCTCAGACCATGCACAAAAATAAATTCAAAATGGATTAAAGACTTAAATGTAATACCTGAAACCATAAAACTCCTAGAAGAAAACATAGATGGTATGGTCTTTGACAATCATCTTAGTAATTTTGGGGGGCTCTGTTTTGTCAGGCAAGGGAAACAAAAGCAAAAATAAACAAATGGGACTATTTCAAGCTAAAAATCTTTTGCACAGTGAAGGAAACTATCAATTAAAAGAAAAGGCAGACTATTAAATGAGGGAAAATACATGCAAATGATATATCTGATAAGGGGTTAATATCCAAAATATACAAAGAACTCATGCAACTCAACATCAGAACAACCTGATTAAAAAGTGGACAGAGAATCTGAATAGAAAATTTCCAAAGAAATCATACAGATGGCCAACAAGCACAAAAAAAGATGTGCAACATTACTAATCATTAGGGAAATGCAAATGACAACCACAATGAGATATCACCTCACATCATTCAGAACAGCTGTAATCAATAAGACAACGAATACAAGTATTTGCAAGAACATGGAGAAAAGGGAATCCTTGTATACTGTTTGTGGGAAAGTAATTTGGTCCAGCCACTATGGAAAACAATATGGATAATTACCAAAAAATTATAAATAGAACTATCATATGATTCAGTAATTCCACTCTTGATTATATATATATATATATATATATATATATATATATAGAGAGAGAGAGAGAGAGAGAGAGAGAGAGAGAGAGAAACATTAATTTGAAAAGATATATGTACCCCTATGTTCATTACAGTATTATTTCCAATAGCCCAGATATAGAGGCAACCTAAGTGCTCAGAAGTAGCTGAATGGATAAAGAATATGTGAGATAGCACAGGGAGATCATCTCAGTGCTTTGTGACCACCTAGAGGGGTGGGATAGGGAGGATGGGAGAGAGATGCAAGAAGGAAGAGATATGGGGATATATGTATATCTGATTCATTTTGTTACAAAGCAGAAATTAACACACCATTGTAAAGCAATTATACTCCAATAAAGATGTTAAAAAAAGAATATGTGAGATACACACACACAAACACCCACCCACACCCCCCCCCCCACACACACACACACACTGGAACATTACTCAGACATGAAAAGTGAAATTTTGCCATTTGCAACAACATGGATGTACCTAGAGGGCATTATGCTAAGTAAAATAAGTCAGACAGAGAAAGACAAACACTATATAATTTCACTTATATGTAATATAAGCAAAACAGAACAGAATTATAGATGCAGAGAACAAACAGGTAGTTGCAGAGGGGAGTGGGATGGCAAGAGGAAAGAAATAGATGAGGGAGATTAAAAGGTACAAACTTACAGTTACAAAATATTTAAATGAGTCATAATGTACAGTGTGTGGAATATAGTCAATAAACAATATCTTAGTATGGTGACAGATCTTTACTAGACTTATTGTTGTGATCAGTTTGAAATATACCGAAATATCAAATCACTATATTGTGTAATAGGAAGTAACATAGTGTTGTAGGTCAACTATACTTCATAAACCAACCAACAAACAAACATACTCAGAGAACAAGATTAGATTTGTAGTTACCAGAGGTGGAGGGTGGGGTCTGGGGAAATTGGAGGAAGGCAGTCAAAATGTACTCACTTTCAGTTATAAGATATATAAGTACTAGGGATGTGATGTACAACTTGATAAATATAATTAACACTGCTGTATGTTATGTGTAAAAGTTGTTAGGAGTAAATTCTAAGAACTTACATCACAAGGAAAAATTGTTTTTCTATTTCTATAATTTTGTATCTATATAAAATAATGGATATTCACTAACCTTATTATGATAATCACTTCATGATATATGTAAGTCAAATCTTTTTGCTGAACACCTTAAACTTATACTGTGCTGTATGCCAATTATGTCTGTTATATTTCAATAAAGTTGGAAGAAAAAATAAGTATAAATAAATTATTATATTATTTTAAACTATAGGTCAATTATAGTCTGGATAGTTGGGGCTCTGGTAAGCATTCACATAACTATAGAATAAATGAACAAGTAGAAAATAGCATAAACTGAAAAAAATCCTTGGTGTTTGATTGAAGTATTCTCATCATTGAAAGTACTTAAAACTAAATTTTCTGTCTTGAATCTTTTGTTCTAAAAGATGGAAGACCAGTCATATCTAGTATCTTACAATAAGAACACTCTAAAACATTCACTGAAGAAGTTTTTTGAGGTTTTGACAACTATCATAGTTCCATCTAAATAGAGATCAAGCAAAGTTCATGGAATAAATCTATTATGAAATAATTACTGCAGTTTCCATTTTGATGACACTAAAATGTCTGTTATTGTCTTTCTTTTTAAGGTATCAAAAACAAGTTTAAAGACACTGTAAAATAATTGCTCCTGCAATTTTGGTGTTAAACAAAAAGCTATTTTGTTGTAATAACAATCTTAGCAAAGCATTAGATATCAATGGTCAAAATATGATTGACAGCATGCATACCCAAAGGACACCTATTAAAATGCAAGTTGTAAAATTGGTGAAATCATTCCAGTTCTAAAAGATTATCTTTTATTATTATTATTTATTATTAAGTGACATTGAAATCAAACACCATCTTAGCTATATTGTGTTACGTTAAATCTGGCAGGAAGGTAATTAGGTATCATTTTGTGGTAATTAAGGATATGTCATTTTTGTTCACTTAGCCCAGCTTGATCTCTGCTTCAGAGAACTTAGGATGTACCCAGTGGAACTTCTGGAAAACCCTGTGGTCTCCCAGCAGCTCAAAGGGAGTCACAAGCATTACTTTGCTGGCTTTCAAATATCACTCAGGGAAAATCTACTAAAAAATTAGAACATAGATGACACTCAAAGAAAATAAACCACCCAGATGTTTGGAGCAAAAAACATTGCTCATTTTAGAAGATTTTGTCTAGAAGTTTTACCAGACTAGTGTCCTTTGATTTTGCATAAAGACAAAATGTGCAAATCTCAAGAAAATTTTAAAAAATTAAGTTAAGTGAAATAAGTTATACTTCAATTTTCTCAGTGACAAATATTAATGAAAAATTGCATAGTTTCCACTTAAATATATAGTGCCCTACCTTGTGGTTTAAAAACAAATTTTTTAAATTAATGGAATTCATTAATTGTTTATTGATGAAAAATACACAAAATTTATAATCAACTGAAGATAAACCAGTGTATGTTTTCACAGAAACTTTATTTTTTTGGAAGACTGACGATAAATACCTATGAAAATGAAAATGTACTTATGAAGTACCATATTGAAAAATTCTAATTAAAAACAGTCAAAGTAACTATATAAATACTATAATTATGCAAGGTAGGTATTTTGAAAATATGAAACAGTCTCACGATCCGCTTCTACTTCCACAGTACCTGCCATTATTTCTTCCTACTGACTAAACTACTATTGTCTTGGAGAAGCAAGGACACGGCAGACCATAAATAAGAGAGGGTGTGAGAATTAATTTTATTTGTCAGCTTGGCTGAGCCACAGTGCTCAGATATGTGATCAATCATTATTCTGGATATTTCTTTGAGACAGTTTTTGAATGAGATTAATATTTAAATCAATAATCTGTGAGTAAAACAGTTTACCTTCCATAATGTGGGTGGGCCTCATCCAATCAGCTAAAGGCCTGAATAGAAAAAAAAAAAAGACTGACGTCTCCCAAACACAAGTGAATTCTCTAGCAGGTGGCCTTTTGACTTGAACTGCAACATCAGCTTTTCCTGGGCCTCCAGCCCACCCTGCAGATTTTGGACTCGCTGGCATGCATAAGTGCAAGAGCCAATTCCTCAAAAGAAACCTCTATATTAATATATATCCATTGGTTCTGCTTCTCTGGAGAACCCTGACTAATACAAAGGATCAGACTCTTGACTTTTGAAATTCAAAAGTCTAGACCTAGGTAAGATGAAAGACTTAGAAGACTACAACTCATTAATAGCTAATTCTCCCCACCCCCTAACTGGATAAGATTTCCTAGAGTAGAAGAGGAAAAGAGACATAGGGAAAGTGATTCAGGGGTCATCTTCCCTGAGGTCATTTACCCTGTCTTCCCCTCAAGGCTAAGTCTGTAAGGTGAAAAAGGTGGTTTCGTGGTAGAACCATAGAGAAGTTTGAGATCTAGCATCTCCAGATAGAAAGTCCATGTTCTCCTTGATCGGCATGGTGGGAAGCATCAAGCCAACACATCTACGTGGTATGTTTGTTTCAGAATCACCTGAAACAGTTTTACAGAATTACCTGCATAGAGACTGATTTTGGAATATTACAGAGACTCTCAGGATTTGAAAGCAGTAGAGACATGGCCCAGAGAGCTGGCAGATATGAAAAGGGTTGGGGGTGAGAAAAAGAGAGAATGCAAGGGACTTTCCTGAACTAATGAACAAAAATCAAGTGGAAAGGAAGATAATACTACAGATGCATCATGGAAAGGTGAACAGAGAGGAAGAGATGCCCCTCTTCACTCGTGATTTTGCACTAGGTTAGGCCCCAGACTTATGCACAGCACCCAGAAATGGAAGAGAATTACCCTGTACTGACTGACAATAAATTTCCACCACCTGGCAGAATGGATTCTTAAAACAGAAATTAAGTCATAGGAAAAAAAACCCTTACATTTCCCATCCACCTGGGTTTCATGGTCTGTTAGGGAGGCAGCAGAGAATAGAGAAGAGGGAGGGATGGGTTCAGGAGACATTTGTTCTAGTCCAGGCTTAGTCAGTCATAGTTATCTTCTTTGAACTCAGTTTCCTTGAATGTAAAATGAAAGAGTTAGACTAGAAGTTCCCTTCAGAAGCAAGTTTTTTTTTTCTTTTCCTTGACATACATTGTCAGTGATCTAAAAATGTAAAAGGAAACATCCAGCTCAGAAGGAAGCACTTCTGTCCAAAAATATGCTAGATTTTGCATTTGTATAGTTCCTGGCCCATAGTCAGTACTGATAAACATCTGTTTGAGTGAAATAAAACAATTTCCAGGGTTCAGTGTTGAAACTATCCTCAGGGTCTTGTCACTGTTCTAGCTGGTGAGCATGTAAGTAGTTCCCACTAACAATAGACAACAGGACCATTGAAAAACCATCAAATTTATTTTTTCTGCTCTATGCTGAGAAAATATTAAAGATTTTCTACTCACGATCCTGCAAATCATAGCTGCTTCATAAATAAATTATAAAAAAGAATGCAAGGAGGAAACATAGAAAGATGTTTTCCTCCTTCTTTTAATAAGGGAAGTATTTACCTATATCTCTCTTGGATATGAAAAGGAAAAGAAGACCAGTAATTATCCACTCATTCAACCAAAGGAATGATTCTGGAAGGGGTACAAACCAGTAAAATGTACATGTTTCTGTCTATCCTCATCTGCCACATTCCAAGGCAACTTTTCTAGCACTTACAATCATGTACCATTTATACTGCCCCCAAAGTCATTAGCACCTTTAGCAAAACTCTTAAAGCACATACCATAAAAATCAGGTGTAAAGTTCTGAGATCCATTGAGCAAGACAACAAAGAAATCCCCTAGCCATCTAAGTGATAGCATCGTCTCAGCATTCTGCGGCTTTATAGAAAATTCCTACATTAGAAAAACCCCTGAGTGTGGGTAAAAATCTCCAAACATGCACAATGCAGGGCTAGACAGCCTAGGACTTGTATGAAGAGCAAAGAGCTCTAGCAGACAAGTTGTTCCAGCCTACATCAAACAAACAGTGAACAGCAACCAAGAAGCCCCCCACACATAGCCAGGCCCTTGAGAGCCTACTGATGTCTTTCCTCTTCAGACAGCTTCTACAATGTGAGGTGCAGCTTAAGCAATCTTCCCTCCTACCCAGCACTTGTATTTAAGGGATTAGAGACAATGGAAAAATTTAAAAAGTAACATCGCATGTATTTGTCAGACATATAGATTTATACTGGATATAACTTCAAACTCAAGGACAAAATTTGACCTTTGAAGTCAGGGTGGATGGACCTTTTAGGAGGCTCCCTGTGGCCCACCTTGTGGAATTCCTTAGTCTCTACCTTCTAGAGAATTGCATGGGGTCCTGACTGTTAAGTGCCCCAAATTACTTCTCAGGCCTGAGCTACCCAGACTGTTTTCCTTTAATTCTCAGAACTGCTGCAATCCCATTATCCACCAAGAAGTTTCTTCTCTCTCAAGACAAAAACTCAGTCTGCTCAGGTCCCCCTTTTCCTTGCAATCTTTGAAAACAAGTCCCCAGACCATTTTCACGGCTGAGAAACTAAACACTAAGAGAAGAGAGATGGAGGCACAGTCCCAAACAGTTTTTAAATCCCTTTCTTAGATGATACCCAGAGGCTGAAGTGGCCTCCAGTATTCTATTATCACTAAGTCAATATGTTTTTGACCCCCATCTATCTCTATACTATGCTAATATCTTTTTTTCAAAAGATATTTTCCAAGCTACTATCACATCCTGAAACCATGATTAGAAAAGAAGCAAATCCTGTCAACAAGAGTTCACATTACTAAAGCTCTTCAGAAAGAGAGATGTTAATCTCAAAAGGTTCTCTCCCAAAGATAGTTCATTTCTACACACATTTTCCAGTCAGCTATTTCAGCTACTTGGTCACTAAATTGATAGGTTCATCACCACCATTTTGGTAACACCTCTTGAAATATTAGATTTCTATTTGTTGAGAGTGCCCCCACCACAGATATCAGCAATATCTCCCAAAGAAGAGTTAGGGCAGGGGCTTCCCTGGTGGCGCAGTGGTTGAGAATCTTCCTGCCGATGCAGGGGACACGGGTTCGTGCCCCGCTCCGAGAAGATCCCACATGCCGCGGAGCGGCTGGGCCCGTGAGCCATGGCCACTGAGCCTGCATGTCCAGAGCCTGTGCTCTGCAACAGGAGAGGCCACAACAGTGAGAGGCCCGCGTACACCCCCCCAAAAAAAAAAAAAAGTTAGGGCAGTGTGCAGAAAACTTAATGAAAGTGTAGCTTCACAGCTGCCATCATTTTTCTCCTGTCTAAATCCCAGGAAGCAGCAATGAGCAATGAACTGGTGCTTCATGTGGTTCTGCACTCACACATACTTCTGTACTCACAAGTACTACTAACCCAAGTCAAACAAACTTCACATATTTATGTAGAACCTTCCTTGGATGGCAGACTAAACTGTTTCTTAACATTAGCGTCATGAATTTTTTACAATTTACTGCCAGAAAATATTATTAGCCCCACTTAATATTCAAAGATAGTAAAACACTGAAAAGTTTGCTTGGCCAGGGATTTTGGAAACAAAATGAAGATTACCACTCTGCCAGACACCAAGGCAGTGTACATACAAAGACTAACTTAACAGGGGGCTGTATAGAGTAGTGGTTAAGAGCTACAGTGCCTAGCCTTACCCCTTGCTCTCTGTGTGACTTTGGGACCCTTACTCGATTTCTCTGTTTCAGTTTTCTCATGTGCAATATGGGCTCAATCATAGGTTTGTTGTAAAGATTAAATAAGTTAACGAATGTAAAGTGCTTAAAACAGAATCTTGCGCGTGGTAAATTACCCATAAAGGTTAACCATGATTATTGCTCTGCAGCATCAGGGTAACTATCATCCAAAATCTTTCTGGATCAGGAAGATTTAAGCCAACTGAGAAAGACTAGAGTACAGACTCTCAAAATTATGGTTCATATAAACACTTTTCAAGTACAGCTGCAGCTGCCTCTTAATTGGTGTTTCTGTCTTCAGACTTGTCAACTGTCATCAATTCTCTTCATTTTGAGGAGATCCAATTTTCTATTATAAAACATAAACCTAATCCAGTCACTTCCATGTTTAATACATTTTGACAACTTCACACTGACCTGAGGGTGGAAATTGACAAGTCCCACTTGTTCACAAGGCCTTTCACAACTCGGCTCTTTGCTTGCCTCTCTAGCTCCTCTTACCATCACCCTCTTGAATTTGATATCATGGGCATGCTGAATGTGTTCAGTTGTTCCAACATGCCACACTCTCTCTTACCTAAAGACTTCCACATATGCTATTTTCTCTGTCTAGAAACTTCTATCATCTGCATCCCCATTCATGTCCACACCTCTTCCTGATAATATCTCATGACTTAGTTTAGAAGTCCCTTCTTCCATGAGGTCTTGATTGACCTTTTAGACGAGGTCTGCCCTAATTCCCCAACCCCAAAAGAGTTGTATTTCCCTGTCATAATTAATCAAGCTATTACTTTTCTATGTTCCTTCTAAACTACAAATCTCTTGTTCACCACTATATCCCCAGTACCTAGCACAATATCTGGCACTTAGTAAACACTCAGTTACTCTGTTGAAAGCATGCAAGCTCAGTTTGCACGGGCAAGACAGAATCTTAGACATGGGTTGACTTCAGGGTACAACTTAATAGCCTTCTCACCCTAATCTCCAGGATCCTCCTTCCTAAAATTCCCAAGAAACTTCAATGGGTTTTTGTGGTAGCCTCTGACAATATCTAAACTCTTTTTTTGCTGTATCAGGGTTGATATAAAACTATTTTCAAAAAACTGATGACATCTGATTTACAAGTTAAGAAGGATGATTAATCTCATGTAGGGTTTCTTTGCTGTTTTGGCACTGGACATTGAATGTCTGATACAATGCATCAATCATCCCACTTTCCTTCTTACCAGAATAAAAATACTTCATATCTATAAAATTTTATATTACATTTTCAGGGATTAATGTTACCTGGATTAAGAAATATTGTCCCAAAAACTTTAAGTAATAAATCAAGGACAGAAATTTGTTGTGTGGTCCATGACAGGGGGATTTCTGTTATGGGCTTTGAAATCCAATTATTTTCTTCACACTAAAAAAGAGTTCTAATCAAATACAATGAGAATAATTAATTTTAATACATTTATCAAAAGTAAAGGAAAAACACACCCTGATTTTTTTCATTGGACTGGTCTCTCTGAATACACACTCTTTTAAAGACATAATCCGGTAGGTGTTTGAGACCAACCAGGACATAAGCACATTTAGCTTCATGGGTAACAAAGTTAAATATAAAATATAGTTTATATTTGAAATATAAACTATAAAAAGCAGAAATCTGTGATTAAGAAAACTAAATACAAGTAGAAGTGCCTGATAAACATAGATGTAAAAATCCTCAACAAAATACTAGCAAACAGAATCAAACAGCACATTAAAAGAATCATACACCATGATCAACTGAGGTTTATCCCAGGAATGCAAGGATTCTTCAATATATGCAAATCAAGAGATGTGATAAACCATATTAAAAAATTAAAGGAGAAAAACAGCATGATCCTCTCAAAAGATGCAGAAAAAGCTTCCAACAAAAACTCCAGAAAGTAGGCATAGAGGAAACTTACATCAACATAATAAAGGGTAATATATGACAAATCCACAGCCAATATCATTCTCAATGGTGAAAAATTGAAACCATTTCCACTAAGATCAGGAACAAGACTAGGTTGTCCACTCTCACCACTATTATTTAATATAGTTTTGGATGATTTAGCCACAGCTATCAGAGAGGAAAAAGAAATAAAAGGAATCCAAATCAGAAAAGAAGAAGTAAAGCTGTCACTGTTTGCAGATGACATGAAACTATATACAGAGATTCCTAAAGACTCTACCAGAAAATTACTAGAACTAATCAATGAATCTGGTAAAGTAGCAGGATACAAAATTAATGCACAGAAATCTCTTGCATTCCTTTACACTAATGATGAAAAATCTGAAAGAGAAATTAAGGAAACACTCCCACTTACCATTGCAAAAAAAAAGAATAAAATACCTAGGAATAAACCTACCTAAGGAGACAAAACACCTGTATGTAGAAAAGTATAAGATATTGGTGAAAGAAATTAAAGATGATACAAACAGATGGAGAGATATACCATGTTCTTGGATTGGAAGAATCAACATTGTGAAAGTGACTATACTACCCAAAGCAATCTACAAATTGAATGCAATCCCTATCAAACTACCACTGGCATTTTTCAAAGAACTAGAACAAAATATGTCAAAATTTGTATGGAAACACAAAAGACCCCGAATAGCCAAAGCAATCTTAAGAAAGAAAAAAGGAGCTGGAGGAATCAGGCTCCCAGACTTCAGCCTATAGTACAAAGCTACAGTAATCAAGACAGTATGGTACTGGCACAAAAACAGAAATATAGATCAGTGGAACAGGATGGATTATCCAGAGATTACCCCATGCACATATGGTCACCTTATCTTTGACAAAGGAGACAAGAATACACAATGGAGAAAAGACAGCCTCTTCAATAAGCGGTGCCGGGAAAACTGGACAGGTACATGTAAAAGAATGAAATTAGAACACTCCCGAACTCCATACACAAAAATAAACTCAAAATGGTTTAAAGACCTAAATGTAAGGCCAGAAACTATAAAATTCATAGAGGAAAACATAGGCAGAACACTCTATGACATAAATCACAGCAAGATATTTTTTGACCCACCTCCTAGAGAAGTGGAAATAAAAACAAAAATAAACAAATGGGACCTAATGAAATTTAAAAGCTTTTGCACAACAAAGGAAACTATAAACAAGACAAAAAGACAACCCTCAGAATGGGAGAAAATATTAGCAAATGAAGCAACTGACAAAGGATTAATCTCCAAAATTTACAAGCAGCACATGCAACTCAATATCAAAAAAACAAGCAACCCAATCCAAAATCTGGGCAGAAGACCTAAATAGACATTTCTCTAAAGAAGATACACAGATTGACAAGACACACATGAAAGAATGCCCAACATCACTAATCATTAGAGAAATGCAAATCAAAACTACAATGGGACCTCCCCTGTGGCGCAGTTGTTAAGAATCCACCTGCCAATGCAAGGGACAAGGGTTCAAGCCCTGGTCCAGGAAGATCCCACATGCCACGGAGCAATGAAGCCCATGCACCACAACTATGGACGCCCACGTGCCTAGAGCCTGTGCTCCGCAACAAGAGAAGCCACCGCAATGAGAAGCCCACGCCCTGCAATGAAGAGTAACCCCCACTCGCCACGACTAGAGGAAGCACACACGCAGCAAGGAAGAGTCAATGCAGGCAAAAATAAATAAATAAAATAAATAAATATTTTTTTAAAAATCATATTAAAAAAACTTATTAATGAGATTAAAAAAAAAACTACAATGAAGTTTAATCTCACACCAGTCAGAATGGCCATCATCAAAACATCTACAAACAATCAATGCTGGAGAGGCTGTGAAGAAAAGGGAACCCTCTTGCACTGTTGGTGGGAATGTAAATTGATACAGCCACTATGGAGAACAGTATGGAGGTTCCTCCAGAAACTAAAAATAGAACTACTATATGACCCAGCAATCCCACTACTTGGCATATATCCTGAGAAAACCATAATTCAAAAAGAGTCATGTACCAAAATGTTCATTGCAGTTCTATTTCCAATAGCCAGGACATAGAAGCAACCTAAGTGTCCATTGACAGAAGAATGGATAAAGAAGATGTGGCACATATATACAATGGAATATTACTCAGCCATAAAAAGAAATGAAATTCAGTTATTTGTAGTGACGTGGGTGGACCCAGAGTCTGTCATACAGAGTGAAGTCAGAAAGAGAAAATCAAGTACCGCATGCTAACACATATATATGGAATTAAAAAAAAAAAGTTCTGAAGAAACTAGGGGTAGGATAGGAATAAAGACGCAGATGTAGAGAATGGACTTGAGGACACAGGGGTGGGGGTGCAGAATGGTAAGCTGGGACGAAGTAAGAGAGTGGCATGGACTTATATATACTACCAAATGTAAAACAGGTAGCTACTGGGAAGCAGCTGCATAACACAGGGAGATCAGCTCCGTGCTCTGTGACCACCAGAGGGGTGGGATAGGGAGGGTGGGAGGGAGATGCAAGAGGGAGGAGATATGGAGATATATGTATATGTATAGCTGATTCACTTTGTTATACAACAGAAACTAACACACCATTGTAAAACAATTATGCTGCAATAAAGATGTTTAAAAAAAAAAGTAGAATTGCCAAGAGATACTTAGAATAAATAGGAAAACCAACATTCAAAAACTGGAGAGCTCTTACAATTCATTCTATGAGTCTGGTATAGACACAATTTTACATCAAATTTGGGGATTGATCAGACCAAGACAGAGAGAAAGAGTGAGAGAGAGAGAAAGAGAGAGATTGAAAGAAACCAGGCAGAGACAGTGACTCAGAGACAGTAGATAAAATTCCATTATTTCTACTTATACTTTTGAAATAAAGGTTAAATTGTAATTCTCCCTATTTGATTCTTGAGTCCACAGGAAGAGCCTTGATAAGTTATTTTTCAAGTAATAATATATCAATTCCCTTGTCTATATTATTTCCTTAAATGGTTGACCTTTGGCCAAAGTGAGACAGGTGACTCATTTCCACATAACCTAGGAGTCTCTGGTTTTTTGAAGCCATTTTTTAAAAGTTAGTCTCCTACTAATAACTTTCACACAAACTAATTTTTATTAAAGGACAGGTTTTTCAAACAGTAATGAACATGTTATATTGCATTTTATCACCAAGAAATAACTATTGTAAAGATCCTAGGTTAAGACAGGCATAGAAATAGAAATATTAATAGAATATTAATAAACATATTAAGTAGGAGCCACTGACTCCTCTTTTGCAAAAAATCAACCCCCCATAAGATATTTGGAAAACAATTTTCTATCAATCAATATGTCAGCTTCCCATAAATATAAAGTAATATTTATTCATTTATGCATAATACATGGCACATGGTACCCATTGTAATTGGTTAATAAATATTTGTTAAATAAATAAATGAATAAGTAGGTAAAAAATGACTGATTTCTTGGAAGCAATGATCTCAACTGGAATAAAATTGTCAAGTTTGATAATCTGAGTTTTCACTTAGAAACTATTCACAATTCAAAGAAAGAAAGAGAGATAAGAGAAACTCTTTTTGCCAAACTCAAGTCTATATCTACTAATTTCTACCTGATGGCAGTGAGGACAGGATGATAGAGGAAAAATTATTTGGGCAAATGATCACAATTCTATGTCCCTCCATGAGTAGATTTCTAATTATTCTGAATCACTGTTTTTAATCTAAAGTTGATTAAAAATAGGTTCCCAGGGAAATTTAAAAATAAAATTAAACCGTTAAATCCATTAGTGAATGAAAAAGAACAATAATGTTCATCTGATACCCATGCTCAACTTTCTCCCTATTACAGTTTAACTGCTAAAAGCTATTGCTATTTAGTCTATTTTTTCTCCATGAGAAACCTTTTAAGATCATAAAAGAGAATATACTATTTTATGTAGTAGGAGATTATTTTTTAGCATTGAAAACTTTTTTTACATATAAATGTATTAAATATACTGGGACAAAAAGAAATTCTTAATTTGAACATATTCTGAATCTGTTAGAGTAAGGAAATAATCCACATTTACATCTTAACATTGCATTTCATGTTTTTTAATTCATAGGAGTAGATAACTATTTTAAAAAAGAAACAACTTTTGAAACTGTTTAACTGAGAGTCCAAAGCCAGATTTATCATTTATTCTGTCCCCAATGAGAAGAGTCAGTTCTCCTTTTTTATTCAACAGGATTTGTCAGTGGCATCACCCTTTCTGTGGTCAGTTGTCCAGTTTCTAAAGTCTAAAAGTCACAAGCAATGTACCTTTGCATGCCTTTCTTATACTCAATGAATATATCCAACTTCTATAACAATCCATCAAGTAACCAAGTCGTTATTGAATGTATTCCAGTAATTGCTGCAGTAGTGAGAACAATGTCCTTGCCTCAGAGGAGTTTATAGTTTAGATATGGAGACAAGATTAATATGCTCATGAAACAATTAGCAAAATATAAGAGATGGCATATAATTAAGTGGTAACTTATGAAAGTATAAACCATACTTATAGAAATTTGGAGGAAAAAGATGAACAGGAAAGAAGAAAAGGTTAGTGATTACATCATAATAATAATTATTATTTTATGGCAGGTGTTTATATACATTACTGCTAAACTTTGAAAGCTGGGTTTATATTGGCTCTATTATACAGCCAATGAAATTAGGGTTCAATGAAGAACAATGACCACCCATAGTCCTCATAGCTAGATAGTCGGGGGATTTAACCCTGACCAGTTCCTCAGCTCTTTCCACATTGCAGCACTACTTTTCGTGGAGTTCAGTGGACCTTGATGCCTGGAAAACTTTACTAGGCAGAGGGGAGGGGCAGGGTTAATCAAGCAAAATGCATAGTATAAGGTATGGGGTAGGAGAAATCTCTCCCTTCTCACTGAACTTGTAATATGTGCTAGATGCTATGCTAGGTCCTGGAATCAGTGGAAAGCAAAAGAGCCATGACCTCTGCCTTCATGAAGTTTAGGCCAGGCAAAATGAGTATTAATCAAACACAAAACAAACATAAAATTGTAGCTGATTCAAGAGTTGCAGAGAAGAGATACATATTACAAAGAGAAGGCAGAGTGAGAAATTTAACCTAAAAAGGAAGGTCAGGGAATGCTTTCATGAGACATATAGATGTATATACAATTACGCAATCATGGAAAAAAATGCAGAAGATCACACTTTAGGTGCTGGTGAAGATTGGTTATGAGGAGTGGGTTAGGGGTAGACAGTGGAAGAGAAGAAAGTCAAAAGAAAGTAGTTCTCTGTGATTAAAACAGAATGCACTTGCATTGCTATGCATTAATGATGAAAAATCTGAAAGAAAAATTAAGGAAACACTCCCATTTACCATTGCAACATAAAGAATAAAATACCTAGGAATAAACCTACCTGAGGAGACAGAAGACACGTATGCAGAAAAGTATAAGACACTGATGAAAGAAATTAAAGATGATACAAACAGATGGAGAGATATACCATGTTCTTAGATTAGAACAATCGACATTGTGAAAATGACTATACTACTCAAAGCAATCTACAAATTGAATGCAATCCCTATCAAACTACCAATGGCATTTTTCACAGAACTAGAACAAAAAATGTCAAAATTTGTATGGAAACACAAAAGACCCAAATAGCCAAAGCAATTGTGAAGTAAAATAGAGCTGGAGGAATCAGGTTCCCTGAATTCAGACTATACTACAAAGCTACAGTAATCAAGACAGTGTGGTACTGGTACAAAGACAGAAATATAGATCAAAGGAACAGGATGGATAGCCCAGAGATAAACCCACGCACATATGGTCATCTTATCTTTGATAAAGGTGGCAAGAATATACAACAGAGAAAAGACAGCCTCTTCAATAAGTAGTGCTGGGAAAACTGGACAGCTACATGTAAATGTATGAAATTAGAACAATCCCTAACACCATACACAAAAATAAACTCAAAATGGATTAAAGACCTAAATGTAAGGCCAGATACTATAAAACTCTTAGAGGAAAACATAGGCAGAACACTCTATGACATAAGTCACAGCAAGATCATTTTTGACTCACCTCCTAGAGAAATGGAAATAAAAACAAAAACAAACAAATGGGACCTAATGAAACTTAAAAGCTTTTGCACAGCAAAGGAACTATAAACAAGACAAAAAGACAACGCTCA
Organism: Hyperoodon ampullatus; assembly: GCF_949752795.1. NCBI lineage: Eukaryota > Metazoa > Chordata > Mammalia > Artiodactyla > Ziphiidae > Hyperoodon > Hyperoodon ampullatus. The sequence continues at coordinate 33,661,214 of NC_136930.1, read as the reverse complement.
GTATGGGAGAAAATATTAGCAAATGAAGCAACTGACAAAGGATTAATCTCCAAAAATTTACAAGCAGCTCATTCAGCTCAATATCAAAAAAAACAAACAACCCAATCCAAAAATGGGCAGAATACCTAAATAGATATTTCTCCAAAGAATACTTACAGATTGCCAACAAACACATGAAAGAATGCTCAACATCACTAATCATTAGAGAAATGTAAATCAAAACTACAATGAGGTATCACCTCGCACCAGTCAGAATGGCCATCATCAAAAAATCTACAAGCAGTCAATGCTGGAGAGGGTGTGGAGAAAAGGGAACCCCTCTTGCACTGTTCGTGAGAATGCAAACTGATACAGCCACTATGGAGAACAGTATGGAGATTCCTTCAAAAACTAAAAATAGATCTACCATACGACCCAGCAATCCCAGTACTGGGCATATACCTTGAGAAAACCATAATTCAGAAAGAGTCATGTACCACAATTTTCATTGCAGCATTATTTACAATAGTCAGGACATGGAAGCAACCTAAGTGTCCATCAACAGATGAATGGATAGAGAAGATGTGACACATATATACAATGGAATATTACTCAGCCATAAAAAGAAACAAAATTGAGTTATGTGCAGTGAGGTGGGTGGACTTTGAGACTGTCATACGGAGTGAAGTAAGTCAGAAAAAGAGAAATACTGTATGCTAACACATATATATGAAATCTAAAAAAAAAAAAAAAAGGTTCTGAAGAACCTAGGGGAAGGACAGGAATAAAGATGCAGATGTAGAGAATGGACTTGAGGACATGGGGAGTGGGAAGGTAAGTTGGGACGAAGTGAGAGAGTGACATGGATATATATACACTACCAAATGTAAATTAGATAGCTAGTGGGAAGCAGCTATATGACACAGGGAGATTCGCTCTGTGCTTTGTGTCCACCTAGAGGAGTGGGATAGGGAGTGTGGGAAGGAGACTCAAGCGGGAGGAGAAATAGGGATAAATGTATATGTATAGTTGATTCACTTTGTTGTACAGCAGAAACTAACACACCATTGTAAAGCAATTTTTCTCCAATAAAGACGTTAAAATAAAATAAAGTCATTTGTGGAAAAAAAAAAACAAAGAAACTGAATGCACACATTGAAAGTAATGGTAACCAAATGCTATGGGTAGTTATCTCAAGGTGGTGAAATTTCAAATGTTTTTTTCTGCTCTTTCTTATGATTTCTATATTGTTTGAATTCTTTTTTATAGGAAGCATATGTTATTTATATAAATTTTATTGTGGAGGCAAAGTATTTTCCTAAAGAAATTGCTCTGTAAAAATATTCGTTTAAGAAGTAAGCAATGACTTTCAGGTTATTTGTATTTATTTCAAGAATTTTAAAATCTCAAGATGTCACAGAGAAAAACAGTTGTAACTCTTCCATCAAACAGATCATTTTTGAGAATAGTATAGTTGTAAAAGAGAGAAAGCAGGTATTTAGGGAACGTGGTGACAATAAAGGGAATAGATGGATTCATAGGATTAATAAACTAGAGGGGAATAAGGACAGAATTTATTGGTGCATTGGACGAGGGAGATGAGAGATGACTTGTCCAAGAAGTGAGCATCACATATTTTTTAAAGATTGGGGTTAACATTTTATTGATTTGATTTCACCCACTTGGTGGGTATTGGCAAGGTAAGAAAGAACACTGCAGTTAGGTGAATAAATAATTTTCCTTGATTCCTCAGTAGACAATTTTTATTTTAAGCAGTAATAGATTTTGCTTCACCATTAGCAATTTTATCATGGCTGATGGGAAGACAGAGTACAGTTAAGATTGAAAGACGGGACTTCCCTGGTGGTGCAATGGTTAAGAATCCACCTGCAAATGCAAAGGACATGGGTTCGAGCCCTGGTCTGGGAAGATCCCACATGCCGAGGAGCAACTAAGCCTATGTATGGCAACTACTGAGTCTGAGCTCCAGAGCCCACAAGCCACAACTACTGAGCCTACATGTCACAACTACTGAAACCCACGTGCCTAGAGCCCATGCTCCACAACAGTGAAGCCACTGCAATGAGAAGACCACTCACCACAACGAAGAGTAGACACCACTCATCGCAAATAGAGAAAGCCCATGTGCAGCAATGAAGACCCAACACAGCCAAAAATAAATAAATTTATTTTAAAAAAAAGATAAAAAGAGAATTCAAGTTCTTTATTGGGAAGAAGAGATGACAAGCAGAGAATAATTCTCTTTATAATATTAAAAATATAAAATATCTGAAAAAGTTTGGAAGCAAAGGTCTTTAATAAAAATGACTAATTGAAACAGTAAAACTCTGTGAGTGCTCTGAAGAACAATGGAGAAAATGAGGCAAGTGCAGAGTGATGGGATGGAGAGTAATAAGAGGAGTAAGTCCAAAAGCACAAGATGAATTCCAAACGTAAAGGTAAGATGGAGGGAAGGAAATGTTCCAAGAAAGAAAATAACATCCACAGAGAAAAAGAATAACATTGCTACATTGTAGCAACTCTCACACTGTAAAAATCCTACATAATGGATATAAAAAGAGGAGAGATAAAGGCAGCAATTAAAGCAATTACCTCTATACTGTACATCCAAATATATTCTACTGCTGGAAAGAATCAAGCACATTTTCATCAAGAATGAAACACCTGAAAGTGAGTTTAAAAACTGGCCTTGGAACCTTTTGATTTCTGATATACAAAATAAATAGCTAAAAATCTGAAAATTTACTGAGGTGGCATGACAATGGAAAGAGCTTTGAGTTTTGTTTTCAGGCCGCCATGAAATAATCTCCAGGCCTTACACTACTGTCTGTGTAACCTTGGTCAAATCACTTAACTTTCTGTGTCAGATTCCTTAACTGTAGGCTGTGAATAATAATAATAATAATAATACCTTGTTTTTTGTGAAAATTAAATAAGATGATGCAAGTAAGTGTCTGCCATATAGCCATTCAATAAATGTATTTCCCTATTTAATTAAAAATTAAACATTTCCTTTAGAAATTACATATTTTTTAGAAATTATATACATACTGTCTTGATACAAAATTTGGCTTGTTTACCATCTTTGTCAGAGAAAATTAGAACCAATTATTTTTTCAGCAATTATAACTAAGGAGAAACCATTTCCTGTCACTTTAAAGAAAATCTCCTTAAAATTGTCTTCTTTATAAATCCCCAAACTATGCTAGTCTTCTTAATTATAAAGTAGACTTTGTTGTTTCCTCACTCTCCCTACAAAAGGAAGAGTCCTCAGCCCCAATCAGCAATGCAAATTGTGGAATGGTCTGATTTAGGAAGAAATTGTGGTGGTGCCAATGAAATGCCTTCACAGGAAGGAAAAGAATTTTAAATGTAACTGTTAGGAAGTAGCTTGTTTTATTCTCTCCATATCTTCATGAGCTAGATATGCTCAAAGAAAATAAACAGATTTCAGAAATTATTGGAGTGAAAGGCACATTTAAAAATTGAGTGAATAATAAGGAAATTTGATGGCTAGAAGTTAGTTCCAATGATGAAATGGAATCAATAACTGGAGAACTGGGTATAGATTAGAGTGAGTCCTGGTAAGGTTGTAAGACTTCTATTTTCAGTCTCTAAGAATGTGGCAAAAAGTATACCTCTATAGGATGTAATCAAATAGTGCTTCTCTTAGTTATATACTCAGTTCTTTCTAATTTTTAAATTAAAAAAAATAAGGATAATGTGATATGTGACAACTGCCCAGAAAATCTGTTAGGTGATTATGGAGAAATACTGAGAGAATAAAGACCAGGTGTTACTTACTAAGTCTGCCTAAGTTTTTTGCAGTATCTGCAAATACAGAGACTTGGTAGGACCATAAGGAAAAAGAAGGGAGATTATAGGCATGATTCTAGTGGAGTATGGGAAAACAGGAACATTGAGAATAGACACAATCAGATGGTCAAGAAGAGAGGCAGGTGTAGAGGGCTAGGGCCCTGCATGGCTCAATGGAACTAGGATGCCTATTAAAACAAAGATTTCTCCCTGGCTTCAATCTTTTCCCATATAGATAGCTTCAGATTTTCCAGATTGACTCCACACTTTGTAGGAACTCTCTGGAGTTCAAACTCTACCAAGTCCCTTGTCCTCTAAAATATGAGATGGTAAGTGGAAGTCTTTGAGGCTGAGTAGGTGGTTAGTTGATCTACACGGGACTCAAGTTTTGCCTGCTCAGAATTTATTCCCCCTTATTTTGATAACAGCATCTTGGTTCCTTTTCACTTTATTTTTTCCTTGAAAACAGTGATTTTCCAGAGATGTGCATGAGCTCCAAGCCAGGCTAACATAATTCAAGACCAGAATTTTGCTGGTACTACTCTGAAAGAAAACCAGCCTCTTGGGGTTTGCCAAGGTGGTGGCAATATGAACTTTGAGCCTCTCGTAACCATCTTGACCTCTCAGCAAGAGTCTGCACAAAAGAATAGCCAACATAGAGAAATAAGAGGTGAGAGATGATAGACAGATTCCCAGCACCACTGTTTGAGCACTTTGCTCCAAGACATATGAAGCCTACCTCTGAACTTTTCAGATACATGAACCAGATAATTATTTCTTTAAGCCAGCTTAATTTATGTTTCTGTCACCCACAACAAGTAAAGTCCTGCCTAGTACATCTTCTGCCCTGCTGTAAATTCTGCTAAGTAAGGCTTAGGAGAAGTTGAGGGAAATCTATAAAAAGAATATTATTCTCTCTCTCCTTAGTATCTTTGGCTCCTCTGGCGCCATGCCTCATTTGGCATATAAGCATGCTAAACTGACATCATTGACCACATGTGTCAGCTAACTTGTGCCTCTCTGTGGAAAACAGTATACATTTGTTGGGCTTTGTCTGATTATACCAAAGAGGTAACTTAATGCCTGAACAGAGGTCAGCCCGCCATCTGGTTCTAACATGTAAGTCTTGATCATAAAATGCTCCATCTGGACTCTTTGTTCTCTGAGAGTTTGCTCATGGGCAGTTTGGGCTTTGTCTGAATACTTGGAGTACTCTTCTGCCAGTGTTCCTTTGCCCAATCTATATTGCTAAAACTCAACCCTGATACACCGAGTGTGTCCACCACACTTTAGCCTGTTATTCTCTGGACTTTGATTTTCACTGTGCTCTCTTGACATACAGCTACCCCACCTTTTTCCATTTTCTGATTTCATGGCTCTAAGTCATGCCATATTTCCTTAGCTTAGCACTTGGGACTGGGGTCTGCCCTATCCTCCAGGCACTTGGTGCTGCTCTCTTAGTTTCAGTGCTAGTTGAAGATGTATAGGCTACGTTAATAGGGAGATCTCTCTTACCCACTATTGGAGCTATTGGAATTGGAATGACCTTTCTAGTCATAGTGCAGTGCAGGCTTTGGTCTTCAGACCAACCTACTAAATACTTATTCCTTGGGTACTGATCCTGCCTCCTTTTCCTAATGCCCATAAAATGTGTCTACTTAAGGAGGGTAATGGATAGCTCAAGGGAGAAGGCAGTTTCATCAACCAACTAATCAAGCTTTAAAATTTAACTGTTATGCACAAATATAAGATGAATGAATTTTCCTGTTTCAGAAGGAATAAAATTCTATCATCTAAAACAAACCCTTTGATATTATTACTCTCCAATTATTATGGGACTTTATCTCATTATTGGTGCATAAAAGCTGTCTTCAAATATTAGAAAGACTTGTTATAAAATATTCATATTCTGCATGGCCCTAAGAAATCGAACAAATTAAGTGAAATTTTAGAGAGAAAAATTTCATTTTAGGTTAAGGAAGAAAATTTTAAACTTTCAAATCTAGCTCAAGATGGACTATGATTTTTTGTAGGTGGTAATTTTTTTATTTTTTTATTTTTTTGCTTTGGTGTGCTTCAGTGATTTAACAAGTACTGGGTTGAAATCCCAGTGCTCAGCATCCAAAAAAATTATTTGAGTCTGGAATAAGGAACACTTGATCTGAAGACATCAGTTGTCCACCTCTATCACAGGCTTCCATCTGCAGGCCCCGGGAAACTTTCCTGTGTGTTCACTGTCTGATATAACAGCAAAACTTCCATCTGGTCTACTGTTTGGTCTATCCTGACAATCTGGAACTCTAAATTGCTATACTGGAAGAATCATTTTTGCCTCCAGGGGATCTTTCCCCCTGCCTGTGCTGTGAATCTCTTCTACAAGGAATTATGCTAATTTCTTCATGTATTCCTCTAACTGACTGAAAAATGTAGACATGCTGGCTTTCTGATAAGTGAAAACACTTCTTTTGATGTTGAAGAGTAATTGACTATATTAGTTGCAGGTGTACAACATAGTGATTCAATATTACTATACATTACAAAATGATCACAGTAAATCTAGTTACCATTTATCATCATACAATGTTATTACAATATTATTGACTGTATTCCCCATGCAGTACAATTCATCCCCATGACTCATAGCAATTCACAATTTTAACAATATTTGCAGTTATTATAAAATATTAGCTATATTCCCTGTGCTGTCAACATAGCCTTGTAGCTTATTCATTTTATACATAGTATTTTGTACCTCTTAGTCCCCCAACCCTATATTGACCCTCTCCCTTCTCTCTCCCCATTGGTAACCACTATTTTGTTCTCTACATCTGTAAGTCTGCTTCTTTTTTGTTATATTCACTAGTTTGTTGTATTTTTTAGATTCCACATGTAAGTGATATTACACAGTATTCGTCTTTCTTATTTTACTTATTTCACCTAGCATTATATCCTCCAAAAGTCCACCCATGTTGCTGCAAATGGCAAAAATTTATTCTCTTTATGGCTGAATAGTATTATATTGTATGTATATACCACATCTTCCTTATTCATCCATCTGTTGATGGACTCTTATGTTGCTTCCAAATCTTGGCTATTGTAAATAATGCTGCAGTGAACATGGGGGTGCATGCATCTTTTTGATTTTGTTTCTTCAGAAAAATACTCAGAAGTGAAATAGCTAGATTGTATGGTAGTTCTATCATTAATTGTTTGAGGAACCTCTACACTACGTTTTCCATAGTAGCTGTACCAAATTGCATTCCCACCAAGAGTGCATAAGGTTTCCCTTTTCTCCACATCCTGACCAACATTTGCTATTGGTTGTATTTTTGATAGTACCCATTCTGACAGGTGTGAGGTGATAGCTCATTGTGGTTTTCATTTGAAGTTTGCTGATAATTAGTGACCTTGAGCATATTTTCATGTGTCTGATGGCCATCTTTATTTCTTCTTTGGAAAAATATCTATTCAAGCCCCCTGTCTTTTTTTACTTGGTTGTTTTTTTGAGGTTGAGTTGTATGAGTTCCTTGTATATATTGGATACTAACTCCTTTTCCGATATATAGTTTGAAAATATCTTCTCACATTCAGTAGGCTGCCTTTTCATTTTGATGATAGTTTCTTTCACTGTGTAAAAGCTTTTTAGTTTGATGTAGTCTTATTTATTTATTTTTGTTTTTGTTTCCCTTGCCTGAGGAGACAAATACAAAAAAATATTGCTAAGACTAATGTCAAATAGCATACTGCCTGTGTTATCTTCTAAGGGTTTTATGGTAAACCATAGGCCTTACATTTATGTTTTTAATCCATTTTGAGTATATTTTTATATGGCATGAGAAAGTAGTCCAGTTTGATTATTTTGCAAGTATCTGTCTGGTTCTCCCCACACCATTTATTGAAGAAGCTGTCTTTTCTCCATTGTATGTCCTTGCCTCCTTTGTTGTAAACTAATAGAACATATAAACATGGGTTTATTTCTGGGCTCTTAATTCTGTTCCACTGATCTATGTTTTCATGCCAGTACCATACTGTTTTGATTACTGTAGCTTTGAGGTATAGTTTGAAATGAGGGAGTGGGATACATCCAGTGTTGTTTTTCTTTCTCAAAATTGTTTAGAGCGGCTTCCCTGGTGGCACAGTGGTTGAGAGTCCGCCTGCCAATGCAGGGGACATGGGTGCGTGCCCCGGTCCGGGAAGATCCCACATGCTGTGGAGAGGCTGGGCCCATGAGCCATGGCCGCTGGGCTTGCACATCCGGAGCCTGTGCTCTGTAATGGGAGAGGCCACAACAGTGAGAGGCCCGCATACCGCAAAAAAAAAAAAAAACTTGTTTAGATTATTCAGGGTCTTTTGTGTTTCCAGGCAATTTTTAGAATCGTTTGTTCTAGTTCTGTGGAAATTACCATTGGTATTTTGATAGGGATTACACTAAAACTGTAGATTGCTTTGGGTGGCATGGACATTTTAACAATATTAATTCTTCCAACCCCTTAGCAGAGTACATATTTCCCTTTGTATGTTGTCATCTTCAATTTCTTTGATCAACGTTTTATAGTTTTCCAAATGGGTCTTTTACCTCCTTGGTTAGATTTATACCGAGGTATTTTATTAGTTTTGATGCAACTGTAAATGAGATAGTTTTCTTAATTTCTCTTTCTGATAGTTTGTTCTTAGTGTACAGATATGCAACAGATTTCTGTATGTTAAATTTTTATCCTACAACTTTACTGAATTCATTGAAAGTTCTAGTAGTTTTTTGGTGGTGTCTTTAGAATTTTCTATATATATTATCTATACTATATAGAATTTTCTATATATAGTATCATGTCATCTGCAAACAATGACAGTTTTACTTCTTCCTTCCAATCTGAATACTTTTATTTCCTTTGCTAGTCTAATTGCTGTGGCTAGGACTTCCAGTACTATGTTGAATAGGAGTAGTAGAGTGAGCATGCTTTTCTTGTTACTGATCTTTGTGGGAAAAGTTTCAACCTTTCACTGTTGAATATGATGTTAGCTGTGCATTAGTTATTTATGCCTTTATTATGTTGAGGTATATTACTTCTATACCCATTTTGTTGAGAGTTTTTAAAATCATAAATTGGTGTTGAATTTTGTTGAAAGTTTTTCTCCATCTGTTTAGATGATCATATGATTTTTATTCTTCCATTTGTTAATGTGGTGTATCCTATTAATTGATTTGCAGATATTGAACCATCCTTGCATCCAGCAGATAAATCTGGGATGAATCCCACTTGATCATGGCATTTGATCCTTTTAGTGTATTGTTGAATTCAATATGCTAAAATTTTGTTGAGGATTTTTGCACTTATGTTCACCAGAGATATGGGCCTATCATTTTATTTTTCTGTGGGGTCTTTGTCTAGTTTTGGTATCAGGGTAATGCTGACCTCTTGCAATGAGTTCAGAAGCATTCCTTCCTTTTCAGGTTTTTTTTTTTTTTTGTGGGGGGGTGGATAGTTTGAGAAGGATAGGTATTAACTCTTCTAAATGTTTGAGAGAATTCACCTGTGAAGCCATCTGGTCCTGAACTTCTGTTTGTTTTATTACTGATTATTTTTCATTACTGGTAATAGGTCTGTTAATATTTTCTATTCCTTCCTGATTCAGTCTTGGGAGATTTATGTTTCTAGGAACTCATCCATTTCTTCTAGGTTGTCCATTTTATTGGTGTATAACTGTTCATAGCAATCTCTTATGATCCTTTCTATTTCTATAACATGGGTTGTAACTTCTTTTTCATTTCTTATTTTATTGATTTGGGACCTCTCTTTTTTTCTTGATGAGTCTGTCTAAAGTTTTATCAATTTTGTTTATTTTTTCAAAGAATCATCTCTTACTTTCATTGTTTTTTCTGTCTCTTTTTTAGTCTCTATTTCATTTATTCCTCCTATGATCATTATTATTGATTTCTTCATACTAACATTAAATTTTGTTGGCATTTCTTTTTCTAGTTCCTTTAGGTGTAAGATTAGGCTGTTTCTCTGGGATTTTTCTTCTTTCCTGAGGTAGACTTGTATCTCTATAAACTTCCCTCTTAGAACTGTTTTTGCTGTGTCCCATAGATTGTGGATTGTTCTGTTTCTATTTTCATTTGTGTGATTTCCTCTTTGATTTCTTCAGTGACTCATTAGTTATTTAGTTTATATAACTGTATATATTTAGGTGTTCCCATGTTGGATTTAAATATATTTATAAATGTTATATCTCCTTATTGGATTTATCTCTTTATCATTATGTAATGTCTTACTTTGTCTCTTGTTACAGTCTTTGTTTAAAAGTCTATTTTATCTGATATAAATATTTCTACCTTGGCTTTCTTCTGATTTCCGCTTGCATGGAATAACTTTTTGCATCCCCTCACTTTCAGTCTTTGTGTGTCTTTAGACCTGAAGTAAGTCTCTTGTAGGCAGCATACTTATGGGTCTTCTTTTGTATCCGTTCAGGCACTCTGTGTTGTTTGATTGGAGCATTTCATCCATTTACATTTAAAGTAGTTATTGATAAGTATATATCAATTGTCATTTTGTTAATTGTTTTCAGTTCATTTTTATAGTTCTTTATTGTTCTTTCCTTTTTCTTTTGCACTCTTCCAATGTGACTTGATGTTATGTTTAGTGTTATTTTTGGTTTCCTTTCCCTATTTTGTGTGTGCATCTATTATAGATTTGTGTTTGTGGTTACCATGAGATTTATATATAACAATATATATATATGTGTGTGTGTGTATATATATATATATACACACACACACACACATACATGATAATTATATTTTACTGATCTCTTAAGTTCAAATGCATTCTAACAGACCTGCACCCCCACCCAACATTTAATATTTTTTATTTCACATTTTGCATTTTAAAAAATATCCCTTAACTACTTATGGTGGATTAGAAGATTTTACTACTTTTGTCTTTTATCCTGTCTACTAGTTTTGTGAGGGATTGATCTACCACCTTTACTGTGTATTTTCCTTTACTAATGAGATCTTTACCTTCATAATTTTCATATTTCTGGTTGCGGTCTTTCTTTTCCACTTAGAGAACTCCCTTTATCATTTATTGTACAACCATTTTAGTGGCACCAAACTCTTTTAGATTTTGCTTGTCTTAAAACTATCTCTCCTTCAAATCTGAATGTTACCTTGTTGGGTAGAATATTTTTCATTATATATTTTTCCCTTGTATCACTTTAAATATCGTGACATAACCGCTTTGAAAATATTTGGAAAGAAAGAAGGAAAACATTGAAAATATATCTTGTTGGTTAAATTTTCCTCTTTAACTTGCAAGTTAAATTTTCCTCTTTTGTCACATAAATAATATTCTTAAAATATTTTGCTTCATCATGAGAAGCAAATATTTTTTTAGAAATGTAATCATAGCTGTGCCTATAGTGCAACATAATAAAGCACTTTAAATTTTAAAAATTAAGTAAATCATTTCTTGTAAAATGACTCAAAAAAATCCACCAGCTAAACCTACAAATTTTCAGAGCTCATATTTTATTTTGCTAGATTTGAAAATAAATCAAGTAGATCACTATATACATTGATTGTTCAGAGAAAATTCTGTGTCCTGCATTACCTACAGGTAACACTGATTTGGAGTTCAGCACATCTGAATTGTCCAGATAATTGCTGCAATTTCCTATTTTACTACAGTAATATAAAAATGGACTTTTAGGACAATTTTTAAATGAAGCAAACTGAGATGAAATCTAAGAAACAAGGTAAAATTCTACTTTCTTATTAATGGTAGAATTAGAATTATTTATAACCTATGCTTTGTTTTAATTCTGCAAACTCTTTATGAGAACTCCCTACAGAAGATCTTTATTTTCCAGTTCAAAATTCAGTTTTTCACAGCATTTCGATTGTTAGACGCTATCTCAGAACTGAACATAGGCGTGTTACAAAATGTGTTCTCTGCAGCTTTACTCCCTCTCTGTTTCATTGGTATGTACTTGTTCATGCCCTCTCTACTTTGTTTACAGAATGTAGTGATTAAAAAAAAGTTCCTTACTTGGTATTATGTGTATCAATGGTATGGAAGAGCTCATGTAACTCTTCTCCACTCAGAACACCATCTGCAAAATATGCTTTGAATTCTTCAAAGGACAATTTTCCATCATCTAAAATAGTAAGAGCAAACAAAAGAGAAGCAAATCATTTCAATTTTGTTTGTTATTATATCTTTTAATTTTTAACATTTTGCTCAAATGCTTGAACAGGTTTGTTTGTGCATGCATACATGTATTCAAAAAGGAAGAACAATTTCATGTGTTTAAAATAAAAATAGTTACCCACGCAGACACAAGAATGGTCACAGGACCCCACCTCCTCCCTCCCGGACCCAAGGAGTGGTCATGGATCTCTGCCGTCTCCCTCTTGGAATCCAGGAGTAGTTCTGGGCCCCTGCCACCTCCCTTCCAGATACCAGGAGTCATTGCAAACCAAGAATGGTTGCAAGCCACCACTGCCACCATTGCAGACCCCAGGAGTGGTTGAGAGCTCCCACTGCCACCTGTCCAAACTCCAGGAGTAGTTGTGAGCCACCTCTGCTCCCATCCTGTGTCCCAGGGCCATTGCTGAGCCATTGCCACCACTGAGAACCCCAGGACTGGGCACCAGCAGCCACATCTGCATGCCTCCTATCAAGGGTATAATGACCAGCACATGCTGAGGAAAGAGGTGCCAGGCGTACATACTAAAAAAAGTCCTCAGACCAAATATACTAAATCCATACAAGCTACACAGGGATGCTCCCACGTATAAAGAGCACTCCAAGACCAGAGTACATAATTGCTTCTCCTAAACTCACAGAGAGAAATAAAAGTAAAATGAAGCAGAGGAACCACTCTCAGTTAAAAGACCAAGAGCATTCCCCTGAAAGAAGAAACAATGAAGCAGACCTCTTCAATATGATAGACACTGATTTCAAACAGGAGATAATGAAAATACTGAAGGAATAAAGAAGAGGTATCAGTGGAAATGCAGAGTACAGAAAAAAGAAACTAGAAAGAGGAACCAAGAAAAATTAGAAAACTCATTTGCCAAGATGAAAGCTGAGCTAAAGTCAATGAATAGCAAAATGAATAATGCAGAAGAACAAATAAGTGACCTGGAATAATGGAAAAAGGAATAATGGAAATCGTCCAATCAAGACAGAAGACAGAAAGCCAAATTAAAAAAAAGAAGAAAGCAATAAAAGAGACCTATGGGATAATATAAACTATGCCGACCTATGCAAAATAGGGGTTCCAGGAGGGAAAGAAAGCAAAAAGGGATCAAAAATATGTTTGAAGAAATTATGGCTGAAAACTTCCCAAACCTAAAGAAGGAAACATATATCCAGGTACAGGAAGCACAGAGGGTCCCAAACAAGGTAAACCAAAGCAGACCTACACTAAGACATACTATAATAAAAATGGGAAAATCTAAAGACAAAGAGAAGATTCTAAAGACAGTAAAAGAAAAGCAAAGAGTTAATTACAAGGGAACCCCCATAACACTATCAGCTGATTCCTCTACAGAAATGCTGTAGGCCAAAAGCAAGTGTCAAGATATATATATAAAGTCCTGAAAGGGAAAAATCTGCAAACTAGAATACTCTACCCATTAAGATTACCCTTTAGAAGAGGAGAGATAAAATACTTCCCAGACAAGCAAAAACTAAAAGAATACAGCAATGCTATACTTACCCTAAAGGAAGTATTGAAAGCTCTTCTCTAAATAGAAAAGAAGTAAGAATCTATAAGAAAAAGACAATTACAACTGGAAAATAAATCACTTAAAGAAGCCAGTACACAGATTAAAACATTTTAATGAAATGTTTTAATCAAAATTAATCAGAATGTTTTAAATTTTAATCAAAATATTTTAAAATCAAAAACATTTTCTGTGAAAGAAAATGTGATGACACATTTTGATTTTGAAATGATGACATCATTTTCTGTGATGAAAACCACAATGAATAGCAAAAAGAAGAACATGAAGATGTAAGAGAGGACATCAAAACCATAAAATGTGGGGGAGGAGAGTAAGAAAATGTGGATTTTTTTTCCCTAGAATGTGTTTGAGCCTATATGACTACCAGTCTAAGGAAAGTATATATAGGAAGGAGTTAACATACTTGAAAAACAGTGTAACCACAAGTCAGAAACACACAATAGATTCACAAAAACCAAAAAGAGAACATAAGTATAATACAAAAGGAAAATCATCAAATGATGAAAGAAAAAACAAAAGGGAAAAAAAAGGGACAAAGAAGAAATACAAAATCAATGGGAAAATAAGGTTTTAAATGGCAATAAATATATGTCTATCAATAATTACCTTAAATGTTAATGGACTAAATGCTCCAGTCAAAAGACAGAGTGGCAGGTTGGATAAAAAACAAGAGTGTACAGTATGCTGCTTACAAGAGATGCACTTTAGGGCAAATAACACACATAGATTGAAAGCCAGGGGATGGAAAAAGATATTTCATGCAGATGGAAATGAAAAGAAAGTGGGGGTCCCAATACTCATATCAGACAAAATAGACTTTAAAACAAAGGCCATAAAGAAAGATAAAGAAGGACACTATATAATGATAAAAGGATAGATGCAAAAGGATTTTACACTTATCAATGTATATGTACCTAATATAGGAGCACCCAAATATATAAACAAATACTAACTGACATAAAGGGAGAGATTAACAGGAATACAATAATAGTAGGAGACTTTAACACCCCATTCACAACAATGGACAAATCTTCCAGACAAAGAATCAATAAGGCAACAGAGATCCTAAGTGATACAATAGGACAGTTAGACTTAATTGATATTTTCACAACATTACATCCAAAAAAACAGATTACACATTCTTTTCAAGTGCACATGGAACATTCTCTAGAATTAACCACATACTAGGGCACAAAACAAGCCTCTACAAATTTAAGACTATAGAAATTTTCTCAAGCATCTTTTCTGACCACAACAACATGAAACTAGAAATTAACCACAGAAAAGGAAATGAGAAAAAAATGATTACATGGAAATTAAACAACATGCTTCTAAAAAACCAATGGGTCAATGATGAAATCAAAGAGGAAATTAAAAAATACCTTGAGACAAATGACAATGAAAACACAGCCATACAAAGTCTATGGGATACAGAAAAAGCAGTTCTTAGAGGGAAGTTTATAGCAATACAGGCCTTCCGCCAAAAAGAAGAAAAATCTTAAATAAACAGCTTAACCAACCAGTTAAAAGTATTAGAAAAAGAAGAAAAACAAAACCTGAAGTCAGAAGAAGGAAGGAGATAATAAAAACTGGAGAGGAAATGAGTAAAATAAAAATTTTTTAAAAAAGGAAAAAATCAGTAAAACCAGGAGTTGATTCATTGAAAGGATAAACAAGATTGACAAAGCTCTGGCCAGGCTCACCAAGAAGAAAAGAGAGAAAACCTGAATAAACAAAATAAGAAATGAAAAAGGAGACATGACAATTGATACTACAGAATAACAAACAAACAAAAAAAAACATAAGGGAATACTATGAATAATTATATGTAAAAATTTGGTGACCTAGAAGAAATGGACAAGTTTCTAGAAACATATAGCCTTCCAAAATTTAATCAAGAAGAAATAGATAATTTGAACAGACTGATCACTAGAATTGAAATAGAATCTGTAATTTAAAAACTCCCTACAAATAAAAGTCCAGGACCAGATGGCTTCACAGGTGAATTCTAGCAAACATACAAAGAAGAATGTACACCAATTCTTCTCAAACTCTTACAGAAAATTGAAGAGCAGGGAACACTCCCAAGGACATTTTAATGAGCCACCATAACACTGATAATAAAACCAGGCTAAGACACCACCAGAAAAAAAAATTACAGGCCAATATTTTTGATGAATATAGATGCAAAAATTCTCAACAAAATATTAACAAACCAAATCCAGCAATGCATGAAAATGATCATACACCATGACCAAGTGGGATTCATCCCAAGTTTACAAGGATGGTTCAACACACACAAATCAATCAATGTGATACACCACATAAACAAAAGAAAAAACAAAAACCACATGAACATCTCAGTAGATGCAGAAAAAGCATTTGACAAAATTCAACATCCATTCATGATAAAAACTCTTACCAAAGTGGATGGAGAGGGAACATATCTCAAAATGGTAAAAAGTATTTATGACAAATCCACAGCCAATATAATAGTCAAAGGTGAAAAGCTGAAAGCCTTCCTGCTAAAACCTGGAACAAGTCAACATTGCCCACTCTCACCTCTTCTATTCAACACAGTATTGGAAGTCCTAGCCACAGCAATCAGACAAGAAAAAGAAATAAAATGTATCCAAATTGGAAGGGAAGAAGTAAAATTGTAATTATATATAGATGATACACTGTATGATACCCTAAAGACTCCACACAAAAACTGCTAGAACTGATAAATGGATTCAGTAATGTAGCAGGATACAAGATTAACATACAGAAGTCAGTTGCATTTCTTTACAACAATGAAATATCAGAAAGAATGTAAAAAAAAAATCCCAAAAAAACAATACTTTCTAAAATCACAACCCCAAAAATAAAATACTTAGGAATAAATCTCACCAAGAAGGTGAAAGACTCATAAGCTGAAAACTATAAACATTAATAAAGGAAATTGAAGATGATTCAAAGAAATGGAAAGATATCACATGCTCTTGGATTGGAAGAATTAATATTGTTAAAATGGCAATTGTACCCAAAGCAATCTACAGATTTAACACAATCCCTATCAAATTACCAATGGCACTTTTCACAGAACTAGGACAAATAACCCCAAAATTCATCTGGAACCATAAAAGACTCAGAACAGCCAAAGCAATCCTGAAAAAAGAACCAAGCAGGAGGCATAACCATCCCAGACTTCAGAGAATACTACACAGCTACAGTAATAAAACAGTGTGGTACTGGCACAAAAACAGAATATGGATCAATGGAAAAGAAGAGAGAGCCCAGAAATAAACCCACACACCACAGTCAATTAATCTTCGACAAAGGAGGCAAGAAGGTATAATGGGAAAGGACAGTTTTTTCAGCAAAGGGTGTTGGGAAAGTTGGACAGCTGCATGTAAATCAATGAACTTAGACCAGAACCTCTCACCATACACAAAAATAAACTCAAAATGGCTTAAATATAAGACATGACACCATAAAACTCCTAGAAGAAAACATAGGCAAAACATTCTCTGACATAAATCGTACAAACATTTTCTTGGGTCAGTCTCCCAAGGCAATAGAATTGAAAGCAAAAATAAACAAATGAGACCTGATCAAATTTAAAGGCTTTTGCACAGCAAAGGAAACCATAAACAAAATGAAAAGACAACTTACAGAAGGGGAGAAAATATTTGCAAATGATGTAGCTGACAAGGGCTTAATTTCCAAAATATATAAACAGCTCATACAACTCAATTTCACAGAAACAACCCAATCATAAAATGGGAGGAAGACCTAAAGGGACAATTTTCCAAAGAAAGCATACAGATGGCCAATAGGCACATAAAAAATGCTCATTATTGCTAATTATTAGAGAAATGCATATCAAAACTACAATGAGGTGTCACCTCATACTGGTCAGAATAGTAATCATTAAAATGTCTACAAATAATCGATGCAGGAGAGGGTATGGAGAAAAGGAACCCTCCTACACTGTTGGTAGGACTGTAACTTGGTGCAGCTACTAAGGAGAACAGTATGGAAGTCCCTTAGAAAACTAAAAATAGAGTTACCATATGACCTAGCAATCCCACACCTGGGGATATATCTGGAAAAGATGAAAAATTTAACTTGAAAAGATACATGCATGCCAAATGTTCATAGCAGCACTATTTACAATAGCTAAGACATGGAAGCAGCCTAAATGTCCATTGACAGATGAATGAATAAAGAAGATACTGTGGGGGCTTCCCTGGTGGCGCAGTGGTTGAGAGTCCGCCTGCCAATGCAGGGGACACGGGTTCGTGTCCCGGTCCGGGAAGATCCCACATGCCACGGAGCAGCTGGGCCTGTGAGCCATGGCCGCTGAGCCTGTGTGTCTGGAGCCTGTGATTCGCAATGGGAGAGGCCACAACAGTGAGAGGTCCACGTATTGCAAAAAAATAAAAAATAAAAAAAATAAGTTACTGTGTGTGTGTATGTATATATCATGGAATGTTGGCCATAAAAAAGAAAGAAATAAGTTCATTTGCAGCAATATGGATGGGCCTACAGATTATCATACTGTCAGACAGAGAAAAATATTATATATTATATAACATATGTGGAATCTAAAAAATAGTACAAATGAAATTATTTATAAAACAAAAATAGACTCACAAACATAGAAAACAAACTTATGGTTACCAAAGGGGAAATAGGGGGTGGGGGATAAATTAGGAGTACAGAATTAACACATACACACTACCATACATAAAATAAACAACAAAGATTTACTGTATAGCACAGGGAACTATATTCATTGTCTTGTAATAACCTACAATAGAAAGGAATATATATATATATATATATATATATATATATATATATATATATATATATATATATATATATATCTGAATCTCTTTGCTTGCTATACACCTGAAACTAACAATATTGTAAATCAACTATACTTCAGTTTAAAAAAAAAAATGACTTGTCATTTAACATATAACAGTTTCATCTATTCTTTCATCAAATATGTATCAAGATCTTACTATGCGCCTATACAGTTTTGTGCTAAGAATATAGGTAGACAACTTATTGATCTTATAATTTTGATGGAGGATGTAGCAATTGAACAGCCAAATACAGTGTGATGAGGGCAATTCTAAGGGAGATAGGGTGATGTGAGAGAATGTAGAAAAGAAAACTAATCCACATATTAGGGGAATAGGGACATAGGGAAACCTTCTTGGAAGACGTGAAGGCTTCTTAGAAGAACTGACATTTCTACACAAGTGAAAAATAAGGGTTAGTGAGGGCAGATCTGTAAAGAGGAAGAGTATTCCAGGCAGAGGAAATGCCAACTACAAAGGTAGGAGGCAAGAAATAATATGGGTTGAGAACTGAAAAGAAAAATCAGTGTACTCAAAGAATATAAATTGGAGTAGAATTGTGGTAACCAGGGGCTGGGGGGAAGGGGAAATGGGGAGATGTTGTTCAAGGGGTACAAAATTTCAGGTATGTAAGATGTATAAGTTCTGGAGATCTAAAGTAAACAATGCGAGACAGGAGAAGATGGCGGAAGAGTAGGATGCGGAGATCACCTTCCTCACCACAGATACATCAGAAATACAGCTACACGTGGAACTGCTCCTATAGAACCCGCACTGAACACTGGCAGAAGACCTCAAACCTCCCAAAAGGCAAGAAACTCCCCACGTACCTGGGGAGGGCAAAAGAAAAAAGAAAAAACAGAGACAAAAGAATAGGGACAGGACATGCACCACTGGGAGGGAGCTGTGAAGGAGGAAAGGTTTCCACACACTACAAGCCCCTTCGCGGGCAGAGACTGCGGGGGGCAGAGGGGGAAGCTTCAGAGCCACGGAGGAGAGCACAGCAACAGGGGAGCGGAGGGCAAAGTGGGGAGATTCCCGCAGAGAGGATTGGTGCTGATCAGCACTCACCAGCCCGAGAGGCTTGTCTGCTCACCCGCTGGGGTAGGGAGGGGCGGGGCTGGGAGCTGAGGCTCCGACTTTGGAGCTTAGATCCCAGAGAGAGGACTGGGGTTGGCAGCGTGAACACAGCCTGAAGGGGTTAGTGTGCCACGGCTAGCCTGGAGTGAGTTTGGGAAAAGTCTGGAGCTGCCCAAGAGACAAGAGACTATTTCTTCCCTCTTTGTTTCCTGGTGCGCGAGGAGAGGGGATTAAGAGCACTGCTTAAAGGAGCTCTAGAGACGGGCGCGAACCGCGGCTATCAGTGTGGACCACAGAGACGGGCATGGGACGCTAAGCCTGTTGTTGCAGTCACCAAGAAGCGTGTGTACAAACACAGGTCCCTATCCCTACCTCCCCTCCCGGGAGCCTGTGCAGCCCGCCACTGCCAGGGTCCCATGATCAAGGGACAACTTCCCCAGGAGAACACACGGCGCACCTCAGGCTGGTGCAACATCACGCCTGCCTCTACCGCCGCAGGCTCACCCCACATCCATACCCCTCCCTCCCCCCGGCCTGAGTCAGCCAGAGGCCCGAATCAAATCCTCTAACCCCGTCCTGACTGAGCGAAGAACAGACGCCCTCAGGCCACCTACACGCAGAGACGGGGCCAAATCCAAAGCTAAACCCCGGGAGCTGTGCAAACAAAGAAGAGAAAGGGAAATCTCTCCCAGCAGCTTCAGAAACAGCGGATTGAAGCTCCACAATCAACTTGATGTACCCTGCATCTGTGGAATAAATGAATAGACAACGAATCATCCCAAATTGAGGAGGTGGACTTTGGGAGCAAGAGAGATTATTTTTTCCCCTTTTCCTCTTTTTGTGACTGTGTATGTGTATGCTTCTGTGTGAGGTTTTGTCTGTATAGCTTTGCTTTCACCATTTGTCCTAGGGTTCTGTCCATTCGTTTTCTTTCTTTGTTTGTTTTTTACTTTTTAAAATATTTTTCTTAATAATTACTTTTTTATTTTAATAACTTTATTTTATTTTATCCTTATTTTATTTTATCCTCTTTCTTTCTTTCTATATTTTCTCCTTTTTATTCTGAGCCATGTGGAGGACAGTCTCTTGGTGCTCCAGCCAGGTGTCAGGACTGTGCCACTGAGGTGGGAGAGCCAACTTCAGGACACTGGTCCACAAGAGACCTCCCAGCTCCACGTAATATCAAACAGTGAAAATCTCCCAGAGATCTCGATCTCAACACCAACACCCAACTTCACTCAATGACCAGCAAGCTACAGTGCTGGACACCTTATGCCAAACAACTAGGAATACAGGAACACAGCCCCAAAATTAGCAGAGAGGGTGACTAAAATCATAATAAGGCCACAGACACCACAAAACACACCAGCTGACATGAAACTACCCACCAAAAGGGACAAGATCCAGCCTCATCCACCAGAACACAGGCACTAGTCCCCTCCACCAGGAAACCTACACAACCCACTGAACCAACCTTAGCCACTGGGGACAGACAGCAAAAACAATAGGAGCTACAAACCTGCAACCTGCAAAAAGGAGACCCCAAACACAGTAAGATAAGCAACATGAGAAGACAGAAAAACACACAGCAGGTGAAGGAGCAAGGTAAAAACACACCAGACCTAACAAATGAAGAGGAAATAGGCAGTCTACCTGAAAAAGAATTCAGAAAAATGATAGTAAAGATGATCCAAAATCTTGAAAATAGAATAGAGAAAATGCAAGAAACATTTAACAAGGACCTAGAAGAACTAAAGAGGAAACAAGCAATGATGAACAACACAATAAATGAAATTAAAAATACTCTAGAAGGGATCAATATCAGAATAACTGAGTCAGAAGAACGGATATGTGACCTGGAAGATAAAATAGTGGAAAGAACTACTGCAGAGCATAATAAAGAAAAAAGAATGAAAAGAACTGAGGACAGTCTCAGAGACCTCTGGGACAACATTAAACACACCACAATTTGAATTATAGGGGTCGCAGAAGTAGAAGAGAAAAAAAAAGGGACTGAGAAAATATTTGAAGAGATTATAGTTGAAATTTTCCCTAATATGGGAAAGGAAATAGTTAATCAAGTCCAGGAAGCACAGAGAGTCACATACAGGATAAATCCAAGGAGAAACATGCCAAGACACATATTAATCAAACTATCAAAAATTAAATACAAAGAAAACATATTAAAGCAGCAAGAGATAAACAACAAATAGCACACAAGAGAATCCCCATAAGATTAACAGCTGATCTTTCAGCAGAAACTCTGCAAGCCAGAAGGGAGTGGCAGGACATATTTAAAGTGATGAAGGAGAAAAACCTGCAACCAAGATTACTCTACCCAGCAAGGATCTCATTCAGATTTCATGGAGAAATTAAAAACTTTACACACAAGCAAAAGCTGAGGAGTTCAGCACCAACAAACCAGCTTTAAAACAAATGCTAAAAGAACTTCTCTAAGCAAGAAACACAAGAGAAGGAAAAGACCTACAATAACAAACACAAAACAATTAAGAAATTGGGAATAGGAACATACATATCGATAAAAACCTTAAATGTAAATGAATTGAATGCTCCCACCAAATGACACAGACTGGCTGAATGGAAACAAACCAAGGCCCGTATACATGTTATCTACAAGAGACCCACTTCAGACCTAGGGACTCAAACAGACTGAAAGTGAGGGGATGGAAAAAGATATTCCATGCAAATGGAAATCAGAAGGAAGCTGGAGTAGCAATTCTCATATCAGACTAAATATACTTTAAAATAAAGACTATTACAAGAGACAAACAAGAACTCTACATAATGTTCAAGGGATCAATCCAAGAAGAATATACAACAATTGTAAATATTTATGCATCCAACATAGGAGCACCTCAATACATAAGGCAAGTACTAACAGCCATAAAGGGGAAATTGACAGTAACAAAATCATAGTAGGGGACTTTAATATGCCACTTTCACCAATGGACAGATCATTCAAAATGAAAATAAATAAGGACACACAAGATTTAAATGATACATTAAACAAGATGGACATAATTGATATTTATAGGAAATTCCATCCAAAAACAAGAGAATACACATTTTTCTCAAGTGCTCATGAAACATTCTCCAGGATAGATCATATCTTGTGTCACAGATATAGCCTTCGTAAATTTAAGAAAATTGTAATCACATCAAGTAACTTCCAACCACAATGTTATGAGACTACATATCAATTACAGGAAAAGATCTGTAAAAAGTACAAACACATGAAGGCTAAACAATACACTACTTAATAACGAAGTGATCACTGAAGAAATCAAAGAGTAAATCAAAGAATACCTAGAAACAAATGACAATGGAGACATGATGACCCAAAACCTATAGGATGCAGCAGAAGCAGTTCTAAGAGGGAAGTTTATAGCAACACAATCCTACCTTAAGAAACAGGAAACAATTTAAATAAACAACCTAACCTTGCACCTAATCAATTAGAGAAAGAAGAACAAAAAAACACCAAAGTTGGCAGAAGGAAAGAAATCATAAGATCAGATCAGAAATAAATGAAAAAGAAATGAAGGAAATGATAGCAAAGATCAATAAAACTAAAAGCTGGTTCTTTGAGAAGATAAACAAAATTGATAAACCATTAGCCAGATTCATCAAGAAAAACAGGGAGAAGACTCAAATCAATAGAATTAGAAATGAAAAAGGAGAAGTAACAACTGACACTGCAGAAATACAAAGGATGATGAGAGATGACTACAAGCAACTCTATGCCAATAAAATGGAAAACCTGGATGGAATGGACAAATTCTAAGAAATGCACAACCTGCCAAGACTGAATCAGGAAGAAGTAGAAAATATGAAGAGATCAATCACAAGCACTGAAATTGAAACTGTGATTAAAAATCTTCCAACAAACAAAAGCCCAGGACCAGATGGCTTCACAGGCGAATTCTATCAAACATTTAGAGAAGTGCTAACACCTATGCTTCTCAAACTCTTCCAAAACATAGCAAAGGGAAGAACACTCCCACACTCATTCTACGAGGCTACCATCACCATGATACCAAAATTAGACAAAGATGTCACAAAGAAAGAAAACTACAGGCCAATATCTTTGATGAACATAGGTACATAATCCTCAACAAAATACTAGCAAACAGAACCCAACAGCACATTAAAAGGATCATACACCAAGATCAAGTGGGGTTTACCCCAGGAATGCAAGGATTCTACAATATATGCAAATCAATCAACCTCATATACCATATTAATGAATTGAAGGAGAAAAACCATATGATCATCTCAATAGATGCAGAGAAAGCTTTAGACAAAATTCAACAACCATTTATGATAAAAACCCTCCTGAAAGTAGGCATAGAGGGAACTTTCCTCAATATAATAAAGCCCATATATGACAAACCCACAGCCAACATCATTCTCAATGGTGAAAAATTGAAATCATTTCCTCTAAGATCAGGAACAAGACAAGGTTGCCCACTCTCACCACTCTTATTCAACAGAGTTTTGGAAGCTTTAGCCACAGCAAACACAGAAGAAAAAGAAGGAAAAGGAATCCAAATTGGAAAAGAAGTAAAGCTGTCACTGTTTGCAGATGACATGATACTATACATAGAGAATCCTAAAGATGCTACCAGAAAACTACTAGAGCTAATCAATGAATTTGGTAAAGTAGCAGGATACAAAACTAATGCACAGAAGTCTCTTGCATTCCTACACACTAAGGATGAAAAATGTGAAAGTGAAATTAAGAAAACACTCCCATTTACCACTGCAACAAAAAGAATAAAATACGTAGGAATACACCAGCTTAAGTAGACAAAAGACCTGTATGCAGAAAATTATAAGACACTGATGAAAGAAATTAATGATGATACAAATAGATATAGAGATATACCATGTTCCTGGATTGGAAGAATCAACATTGTGAAAATGACTCTACTACCCAAAGCAATCTACAGATTCAATACAATCCGTATCAAACTATCACTGGCATTTTTCACAGAACTAGAACAAAGAATTTCACAATTTGTATGGAAACACAAAAGACCACGAATCACTAAAGCAACCTTGAGAAAGAAAAATGGAGCTGGAGGAATCAGCTTCCCTGACTTCAGCCTATACTACAAAGCTACAGTAATCAAGACAGTATGGTACTGGCACAAAAACAGAAATATAGATCAATGGAACAGGATAGAAAGCCCAGAGATAAACCCATGCACACATGGCCACCTTATCTTTGATAAAAGAGGCAGGAATATACAGTGGAGAAAAGACAGCCTCTTCTATAAGTGGTGCTGGGAAAACTGGACAGCTACATGTAAAAGAATGAAATTAGAACACTCCCTAATACCATACGCAAAAATAAACTCAAAATTGATTAAAGACCTAAATGTAAGGCCAGACACCATCAAACTCATAGAGGAAATCGTAGGCAGAACCCTCTATGACATAAATCACAGCAAGATCCTTTTTGACCCACTTCCTAAAGAAAGGAAATAAAAACAAAATAAACAAATGGGACCTAAGGAAACTTCAAAGCTTTTGCACAGCAAAGGAAACCATAAACAAGACAAAAAGACAACCCTTAGAATGGGAGAAAATATTTGCAAATGAAGCAACTGACCAAGTATTAATCTTCAAAACATACAAGCAACTCATGCAGCTCAATATCAAAAATAGAAAAAATGCAATCCAAAACTGGACAGAAGACCTAAACAGACATTTTTCCAGAGAAGATATACAGATTGCCATGAAACACATGAAAGAATGCTCAACATCATTAATCATTAGAGAAATGCAAATCCAAGCTACAATGAGATATCATCTCACATCAGTCAGAATGGCCATCGTCAAAAAATCTACAAACAATAAGTGCTGGAGAGAGTGTGGAGAAAAGGGAACCCTCTTGCACTGTTGGTGGGAATGTAAATTGATACAGCCAGTATGGAGAACAGTATAGAGTTTCCTTAAAAAAACTAAAAATAGAACTACTATACGACCCAGCAATCCCACTACTCTGCATATACCCTGAGACAACCATAATTCAAAAAAAGTCATGTACCAATATGTTTATTGCAGCTCTGTTTACAATAGGCAGGACATGGAAGCAACCTAAGTGTCCATTGACAGACGAATGGATAAAGAAGATGTGGCACATATATACAATGAAATATTACTCAGCCATAAAAAGGAATGAAACTGAGTTATTTTTAGTAAGGTGGATGGACCTAGGGACTGTCATACAGAGTGAAGTAAGTCAGAAAGAGAAACACAAATACCGTTTGTTAACACATATAAATGGAATCTAAAGAAAAAAAAGAATAAAAAAGAAAATGGTCAGAAGAAACTGGGGCAAGATGGGAATAAAGATGAAAATCTACTAGAGTATGGACTTGAGGATACGGGGAGGGGGAAGGGTAAGCTGGGACAAAGTGAGAGAGTGGCATGGACATATATACACTATCAAATGTAAAATAGATAGCTAGTGGTAAGCAGCTGCATAGCACAGGGAGATCCATTCGTTGCTTTGTGACCACCTAGAGTAGTGGTATAGGGAGTGTGGGAGGGAGAGAAATGCAAGAGGGAAGCGATATGGGACATATGTCTATGTATAATTGATTCACTTTGTTATAAAGCAGAAACTGACACACCATTGTAAAACAATTATACTCTAATAAAGATGTAAAAAAAAATCATATCAAATATCTTTTCCAACAACAACACTATGAGACTGGAAATCAACTACAAAAAAAAAAAAAACTAAAAAAACAAAAACATGTGGAGGTTAAGTAATATGCTACTAAACAACCAATGGGTCACTGAAGAAATCAGAAATAAAGTTTTAAAATACCTTGAGTTAAATGAAAATGAAAGCACAATAATCCAAAATCTAGGGGATACAACAAAAGCAGGTCCAAGAGGGAAGTTTATAGCAATAAAAGCCTATGTCAGGAAACAAGAAAAAGCTCAAAAAAACAACATAACCTAACACCTAAAGGAACTATAAAAAGGAGAGCAAACAAAATCCGAAGTTAGTAGAAGGGAAGAAGTCATAAATATCAGAGCAGAAATAAATGAAATAGGGACTATAAAAACAATAGAAAAGATTAATTAGAGTAAGAGCTGATTCTTCAAAAAGAATTTAACAAAATTGAAAAATGTTTAGCCAGAATCATCAAGAAAAAAGGAGAGAGTGCCCAAATTAATAAACTCAGAAGTGGAAGAGGAGAAGTTACAACAGATGATGAAAAAGTACAAAGGATCATAAGACATTACTATGAACACCTGCCAATAAAATCAAAAACCTTAAAGAGAGATTTTTAGAAATGTACAATGTCCTAAGACTGAACTAGGAAGAAACAGAAAATATGAACAGACTGATTATCACTAATGAAATTTAATCAGTAATTAAAACCTACCAACAAACAACAGTCCAGGACCAGATGGCTTCACAGGAGAATTCTATCAAACATTGAAAGAAGAGTTAACACTTACACTTCTGAAACTCTTCCAGAATATTGCAGAGGAAGGAGTTCTCCCAAGCTCATTCAACGAGGTCACAATAACCCTGATACCAAAACCAGACAAAGATATCACACACACAAAAAATTACAGGCCAATATCACTAATAAATAAAGAAGCAAAAATCCTCAATGAAATGTTAGGAAACCAAATCCAACAGTACATTAAAAGAAGAATATATCAAAATTAAGTTGGATTTATCCCATGGATACAAGGATAGTTCATTGTCCACAAATCAATCCATGTGATACATGACATTAACAAACTGAATAATAAAAGCCATATGATCCTCTTGATAGATGCAGAAAAAGCTTTAGACAAAAGTCAACATCAATTTGTGATAAAAACTCCCAAGAAAGTGGGTACAGAGGGAAAAAACCTCATGATAATAAAGGTTATATATGACAAGCCCACAGCTAGCATTATACTTAATGGTGAAAAGCTGAAAGCATTTCCTCTAAAATCAGGAACAAGACAAGTATGCCCATTCTCATCACTCAACATAGTTTTGGAAGTCCTAGCCACAGCAATCAGACAAGAAAAAGAAATAGCAGGAATTCAAATTGAAAATAAAGAATTAAAACATCCCTGTTTGCAGATGACATGACACTATACATAGAAGATCCTAAAGATGCTACCAAAACACAACTAGATCTCATCAGTAAATTTGGTAAAGCTGCAGGATACAAAATTAATAGAAAAAATTCTGTTGCATTTCTATATGTTAACAACAAACTATCAGAAATAGAAATTAATGAAACAATTTCATTTACAATTGCATCAAAAAGTATAAAATAGCTAATAATAAACCTATCTAAGGAGGTAAAAGACCTGTACTCAGAAAACTATAAGACACTGATGAAAGAAATTGATGACCACACAAACAGATGGAAAGGTTTGTGGATTAAAATAATTAATATCTTTGAAATGACCCTACTACACAAGGTAATCTACAGACTCAATGCAATCCCCATCAAAATACCAGTGGCATTTTTCACAGAATTAGAAGAATTAATTTTTGGAATTATTTTATTTATGGAAACAGAGAAGGCTGACTAGCTGAAACTACCTTGAGAAAGCAGAACAGAGCTGGAGGTATCATGCTCCCTGACTTCAGACTAAACTACAAAGCTACAGCTACAGTAATTAAAACAGCATAGTACTGGCACAAAAGCAGACACATAGATCAATGGAACAGAATAGAGAGCTCAAAAATAAATCCATGCACTTATGATCAATTAATCTAGAACAAAACATGCAAGAATATATAATGGAGAAAAGACAGTCTCTTGAATAATACTCCTAGAAGAAAACATAAGTGTCACACTCTCTGACATAAATCATAGCAAAAATTTTTGGATCCATCTCCTAAGCCAAAGGAAACAACAGCAAAAATAAACAAATAGGACCTAATTAAACTTAAAAACTTTTGCACAACAAAGGAAACCATTGAGAAAACGAAAGACAACCTACCTCCTGGTTATATATCCAAAGACAATGAAAACACTAATTCAGAAACATTTGTGCATCCCAATGTTAGAATTATTTATAATAGCCAAGATATGGAAGCAACATAAGTGCCATCAAGACATGAATGGATAAAGATGTGCATATGTATGAGAAATACAGTATGATATCACTTATATGTGGAATCTAAAAGATACAACAAACTAGTGAATATAACAAAAAATAAAGATGATATACAGATGTTAAATAATCATTTGAAAATATTTTAATAGCTTGTCATAGGGAGTTAATAATTTAAATTTTAATGAGATACTAGTACATACCCATTATAATAGTTAAAATTCACCCCCTCCCACCCAAAACAAAATTGACTACACCAATTCCTGGTTAGGATCTAGAGCAACAGGAACATCACTCATTGCTGGTGGGAAAATAAAATGGTACAGCTGCTTTGGAAGACATTTTGGCATTTTCTTATACAGCAATCACGTTTACTCAACTGATTAAAAACTTATGACCATACAAAAACCATCATATAAATGTTTAAACAACTTCATTCATAATCACCAAAAATGGAAGTAACCAAGATATCCTTAATTAGGCACATGTAAAAAGTAATTTGGGTGCATCCACATAATAAAATATTATTCAGTGATTTAAAAAATGAG
This sequence comes from Hyperoodon ampullatus, assembly GCF_949752795.1. NCBI lineage: Eukaryota > Metazoa > Chordata > Mammalia > Artiodactyla > Ziphiidae > Hyperoodon > Hyperoodon ampullatus. Next base: position 33,632,034 of record NC_136930.1, on the reverse strand, counting down.
CTATCAAGGAGATGGGAACTTTTACCATATCATAAAAAGAAAAGAAAAGCTAGTTTAAAAAAAAGGGGGGGTGGGGAGAAGGGTAGCTGTTTTACCACCATAGATTCTCTGACTTCATTTTCTCCCTCAACTCCCTGCAGCTGAGCTCCTGAAAGTCCAGAGCTGTTCCAGCTCCTGAGGCTGTTCCAGTGGGGGCATGGGACCAGCTCACTCAGTCTCTCTATTTTGTGAAAATTGGAATTAAACCTTGCTTCAGACAAGACCTTGGATGTGTCCTCCCTTAGACACACCCAAATAAAAAAATTCTTATTAAAGTTGAAAGAAGAGATTCTCAAGATGGTGGAGTAGGAAGTTGTGGAGCTCATCTCTCCCAAAAACACCTCAAGAATACATCTACTAATGGAACAATTCTTACAGAACACCTGCTGAACACTAGCAAAGGACTTCAGAAACCTAAAAGGACAAGAAAGATTCTCATGTAGCCAGGTAGGATGAAATAAGGAAGAAGGGAGAAGAAAGAGGAGAGGAAGTGGGATGGGACCCGTTGGTGGGGAGGTGAAGGTGAGGAGAGGTTCCTGCTCTGGGGAAGCCCCCTCACTGACAGGGAGATCAGCTGGGACAGAAGGGGAGCTTCGGGGGCTCAGAAGAGAGTGCAGCAACTTGTCAGTGGCAGGTAGGACAGACTGAGACCTACACAGATGGCCCATGCCTCAGCCCTGTATGCAGCAGCCTGAAACGGCTGTCTGCCAGTGTGCGTGGAGGCTGGGGGCTGGAACATGGGGTTTGGAGAGCAGACCCAAGGAGGGGACTGCTGTTGGCTGTGAGGAGACAGCCTGAGGGGATGGGAGTGAGGAGCTCTGCAACTGGGAAAGCTCATGGCAGAAGCACAGACCGCCATAGAAATGAAGCACCTTTGTTGAGTGGCACACAAAGGGCGGGGCCGCCATTGCAGCCTCTCTCCTCACACACTGGCAGCAGCCTCCTTAGGCACTAGAAAGGGCTCAGGCTGGAGCCAGCTCATGCAACACCACCAATGCCTCCTCTGCACCCATCCCTGCCTGGGCGACCTGCTTACCACAATCCCCACTTTGGCTCCTTCCCGCCTAATGGACAAGCATGTCCAGATCACCACTCCTGCATGCTACCACCTGGGCAGCCCATTCACTCTGATCACCACCTTAGCTCCCTCCCACCTGATGAGCTCATGAGTCCCAGCAACCTCTGGAGCAGGCTCTGGTGTGAGGAACACATGCAGAAGTGAGGTTGAAACCACAGCTGAGCTCAGCTGAGCTGTGACTAAGGAAGAAGAGCTGAAATCTCTCCTCACAGCTGTGTGAACTGTGGAGTTACACCTCTGCTGATGGCTTCCTAAATTCAGTGCCTGCAGAACATCTGTACAGACAATAAGTGCTCCTGCAGTTGAGATGCATCTGGCTTTAGCAGCTGTGGATTTGTGGGCACGTACACACGGAGGTTGGGCCAGGCCATAGTCTGGTGCATGACTACTGCTGTCTTGGGACCTTACCTCAGTGGATCTGTACTGGTGGCCTGGTGAAAACAATGCCTGAGAATTACCAGGGCCAACTGCTGGCATACTCTTAGTTCAGGTGGGGCCAAGTGCCAATAATAGTGTACTTTGTGAGCCTGCACAACAGGAAAAAGGGGGCCCAACAGAGCACAGTCACAGGTAAACAGCTCCAGAGGAGGAGTACTCAGGGGCTTCTCTCAGTGGGAGTGTTCCAATCCTGCCTACATTGCATCACAGATAAGAAACATATCTGGGGGACTCTACTCCAAAAACAAAGGAGCAGACCCCACCCCTGACAGAGCAGTGACAACCACAGAGCAAAGGGGAGGCCTGGCTCAGTATATAGGGCAGGTTCTGGTCAGTAAAACACCAGCCAAACCCCTTATCAAGGTGATAATGGCACAAGCCTCTGGACCAACCTCACCAACTGTGGGCAGACACCAGAAGCCAGAGGAACTACAGTCCTACAGCCTGTGGAAAGGAGACCACAAAGACAGTAAGTTAGGGCTTCTCTGGTGGCGCAGTGGTTGAGAGTCCGCCTGCCGATGCAGGGGACATGGGTTCGTGCCCTGGTCCGGGAGGATCCCACATGCCACAGAGCGGCTGGGCCCATGAGCCATGGCCGCTGAGCCTGCATGTCCAGAGCCTGTGCTCTGCAACGGGAGAGGCCACAGCAGTGAGAGGCCCGTGTACCGGGAAAAAAAAAAAGACAGTAAGTTAAACAAAATGAGAGGACAGAGAAATATGTTGTGGATGAAGGAGCAAGGTAAAAACCTACAAGAACAACTAAATGAAGGAGATAAGCAGTCGACCTGAAAAAGAATTCAGAGTAATGATAGTAAAGATGATCCAAGATCTCGGAAAAATAATGGAAGTTTGGATTGAGAAGATAGAAGGAATGTTTAACAAAGACATAGAAGAACTAAAGAACAAACAAACAGATCAACAATACAATAACTGAAATGAAAAACACACTAGAAGGAATCAATAACAGAATTACTGAGGCAGAAGAATGCATGAGTGACCTGGAAGACTGAACGGTGGAAATCACTGCCATGGAACAGAATATAGATAAAAGAAGGAAATGAGGATAGTCACAGAGACCTCTGGTACAACATTAAATGCACCAACATTTGAATTATAGGGGTCCCAGAAGAAGAAGAGAAAGAGAAAGGGCCTCAGAAAATATTTGAAGAGACTAAAGTAAAAAAATTCCCTAACACAGGAAAGGAAATAGTCACCCAAATCCAGGAAGCACAGAGAGTTCCAGGCAGGATAAACCAAGGAGGAGCATGCCAAGACATATATTAATAAAAGTTACAAAATTAAATACTAAGAAAAAATATTAAAAGCAACAAGGGAAAACAAAAAACAAACAAAAAAAAAATACAAGGGAATCCCCATAAGGTTATCAGCTGATTTTTCAGCAGAAACGGGAGTGACAGGATATATGATGAAAGGGAAAAACCTTCAACTAAGAATACTCTACCCAGCAAGGCTGTCATTCAGATTTGATGGAAAATCAAAAGCTTTACAGACAAGCAAAAGCTAAGAGAATTCAGCACCACCAAACCAGATTTACAACAAAAGTTAAAGGGACTTCTCTAGGAAGAGGGAGAAAAGGGGGACACAACTGGAGAAGAAAATCACTACAGGGGAAGCTCACTGGTAAAGGAAAAAAGATCAATGAAACAGTAAAAGCAGGAAATCATCCATACACAAATATGATATCAAAACAAGCAACCATGAGAAGAGGAGAGTACAAATGCAGGAAATGTGGATTGCATTTGAAATTAAGAGACCAGCAACTTAAAACAACCATATATATATATATATATATATATATATATATATATATATATATATATATATATATATATATATATATATGCTGCTTTTTTCAAAAGCTAATGGGAAATGCAAACAAAAAGAGTACAATAGATACACACTCAAAAAAAGAAAAAGCAACCTAAAGACAACACTAAAGATGGCTATCAAACAACAAGAGCAGAGAATAAAATAAGAAGAGTAGAAAAAATACCTACAAAAACAAATGTAAAGCAGTTAAGAAAATGGCAATAGGGACATACATATCAATAATTACTTTAAATGTAAATGGAATAAATGAGCCAATCAAAAGACATAGATGGGCAGAATGTATACAAAAACAAGACCAGTATATATGCTGTCTACAAGAGACCCACTTCAGACCTAGTGACACACACAGACTGAAAGTGAGGGGATGGAAAGTGATATTCCATGAAAATGGAAATCAGATGAAAGCTGGAGTAGCAATACTTACATCAGACAAAATAAAGTTTAAATTAAAGACTGTTACAAGAGACAAGGAAGTACACTATATAATGATCAAGGAAGAAGAAGATATAACAATTGTAAATATATATGCACCTCAATATATTAGGCAAATGTTAACAACCATAAAAGGGAAAATTGACAGTAACACAATAATGATGGGGGACTTTAACACCCCACTAACACCAATGGACAGATCATCCAGACAGGAAATTAATAAGGAAACACATAGCTTAATGACACATTAGACCAGATAGACTTAATTGATATTTATACAGCATGCCATCTGAAAGCAGCAGAATACACTTTCTTCTCAAGGTCACACAGAACATTCTCCAGGATAGATCACATCTTGGGTCACAAATCACGCCTTGGTCAATTTAGAAAATTGAAATCTTATCAAGCATCTTTTCTGACCATAACACAATGAGATTAGAAATAAATTACAGGGAAAAAGGTAAAAAACACAAGCACATGGAAGCTAAACAATACGTCACTAAGTAACCAAGAGATCACTGAAGAACTCAAAGAGGAAATCAAAAAAATTCTAGAGAAAAATGACAATGAAAACATGATGATCCAAAACCTTTGGGATGCAGCAAAAGCAGTTCTAAGAGGGAAGTTTATAGCAATATAATCTTACCTCAATAAACAGGAAAAAATTCAATTAAACAACCTAACATTACACTTAAAGTAACTAACAAAAGTAGAACAAATAAAACCCAAAGTTATTAGAAGAAAGTAATAAATATCAGAGCAAAAATAAATGAAATAGAGATGAAGAAAACAATAGAAAAGATCAATGAAACTAAACCTGGTTCTTTCAAAAGATAAACAAAATTGGTAAATCTTTAGCCAAACTCATTAAGAAAAAAAGGGAGAGGGCTCAAATCAATAATATTAGACATGAAAAAGAAGTTACACCTGACACCACAGATATACAAAGGATCATAAAAATCTACTACAAGTAACGCTATGCCAATAAAATGGACAACCTGGAAGAAATGGACAAATTCGTTGAAAGGTACAACCTTCCAAGACTGAACCAGGAAAAAATAGAAAATGTGAACAAGGACTGAAGTGGAAACTGTGATTAAAAATCTTCCAAAAAACAACAATCCAGGACCAGATGGCTTCACAGGAGAATTCTATCAAACGTTTAAAGAAGAGTTAAACCTACCCTTCTGAAACTCCTCCAAAAAATTGCAGAGGAAGGAATATGCCCAAGCTCATTCAATGAGGTCATCATCACCCTGATGCCAAAACAAGACAAAGATATAACAATAAAGAAAATTACAGGCCAATATTACTAATGAACAGAGATGCAAAAATCCTCAAGAAAATACTAGCAAACAGAATCCAACAACACATTAAAAGGACCATGCACCATGAACAAGTGGGATTTATTCCAGGGATGCAAGGATTCTTCAACATATGTAAATCAATCAATGTGATACACCATATTAACAAACTGAAGAATAAAAACTACATGATCTCCTTCAATACATGCAGGAAAAGCTTTTGACAAAATTCAACACCCATTTGTGATAAAAACTCTCCTGAAAGTGGACGTAGAGGGAACCTACCTCAAAATAATATAGGCCATATACAACAAACTCACAACAAACATCATTTTCAATGGTGAAGATCTGAAATCATTTCCTCCAAAATCAGGAGCAAGACAAAGGTGTCCACTCTCACCACTTTTATTTAACATAGTTTTGGAAGTCCTAGCCATGGCAATCAGAGAAGGAAAAAAAAAAAAGGGAATCTAAATTGGAAAAGAAGAAGTAAATCTGTCTCTCTTTGCAGATGACATAATACTATACATAGAAAATCCTAAAGATGCTACCAGAAAACTACTAGAGCTTATCAATGAATTTGGTAAAATGGCAGGATAAAAAATTAATACACAGAAATCTCTTGCATTCCTATAAACTAACAACAAATGATCATAAAGAGAAATTATAAAAACAATCCCATTTACCATTGCATCAAAAAGAATAAAATAGCTAGGAATAAACCTACCTGAGGAGGCAAATGACCTATACTCACTAAATTATAAGATACTGATGAAAGAAATCAAAGATGACACAAACAGATGGAGAGATATACCATGTTCTTGGATTGGAAGAATCAATATTGTGAAAATGACTATACTACGCAAAGCAATGTACAGATTCAGTGCCATCCATATGAAATTACCAATGGCATTTTTCACATAATTAGAACAAAATACTTTCCAATTTGTATGGAAACACAAAAGACCACGAATAGCCAAATAAATCTTGAGAAAGAAAAATGGAGCTGGAGGAATCAGACTCCCTAACTTCAGACTATACTACAAACGTACAGTCATCAAAACTGTATGGTATTGGAACAAAAAAAGAAATATAGATCAATGGAACAGGGTAGAAAGTCCAGAGATAAACCTATGCACCTATGGTCACCAAATCTATGACAAAGGAGGCAGCAGTATACAATGGAGAAAAGACAGTCTCTTCAATAAATGGTGCTGGGAAAACTGTACAGCTACATATAAAAGAATGAAATTAGAACACTCCCTAACACCATATACGAAAGTAAACTCAAAATGGATTAAAGACCTAAATGTAAGGTCAGATACTATAAAACTCTTAGAGGAGAACATTGGCAGAACACTCTCTGACATAAGTTACAGCAATATCTTTTTCATCTGTCTCCCAGAGTAATGAAAATAAAAACAAAAATAAACAAATGGGACCTATGAAACTTAAAAGGTTTTGCACAGCCAAGGGAACCATAAACAAAACAAGATGACAACCCTTGGAATAGGAGAATATATTTGCAAATGGAGCAACCAGCGAGGGATTAATCTCCCAAATATACAAACAGCTCATGAAGCTCAATATCAAAAAAATAAAAATAAAAAGTAACAACCCAATCAAAACATGAGCAGAAGATCTAAATAGACGTTTCTCCAAAGAAGACATACAGATGGCCAAGAGTCACATGAAAAGATGCTCAACATCACTAATTACTAGAGAAATGTAAATCAAAACCAAAATGAGGTATCACCTCACACTGGTCAGAATGGCCACCATCAAAAAATCTACAAACAATGAATGTATGAGAGGGTATGGAGAAAAGGAACCCTCCTGCACTGTTGGTGGGAATGTAAATTGGTCAGCCACTATGGAGTATGGACTTTTCTTAAAAAAACTAAAAATAGAGCTACCATATGAGTCAGCAATCCCTCTCCTGGTCATATATCTGGAGAAATCCATAATTCAAAATGATACATGCACTCCATTGTTTACTGCAGTACTATTGACAACAGCCAGGACACAGAAACAACCTAAGCATCTATCAACAAAGGAATGGATAGAGAAGATGTTGTACACATATATTGGGTTGGACAAAAAGGTCGTTTGGTTTTAAGTAAAAATAAAAGACACATTTTCACAAAGAACTTTATTGAACAATGTGTTCATTAACTGAATGAACTCTTTGGCCTAACCAATACAATGCAATACTACTCAGCCATTAAAAAGAATGAAATAATGTCATTTGCAGCAACATGGATGGATCTAGAGATTGTTGTACTGAGTAAAGTAAGTCAGACACAGAAAGACAAATAGCATATGATATCTCTTACATGTGGAATCTAGAAAAAGGGTACAAATGAATTTATCTACAAAACAGAAATAGAGTTACAGATGTAGAAAACAAACTTATGGTTACCATGGGATAAGTGGATGGAGAGGATAAATTGAGAGATTGGGATGGACATATACACACTACTATATATAAAATAGATAATGAATAGGGACCTACTGTATAGCACAGGGAACTCTACTCAATATTCTGTAATGGCCTATATGGGAAAAGAATCTAAAAGGGAGTGGGTATATGTATATGTAAAACTGATTCACTGCTGTAAACGTGAAACTAACACAACATTGTAAATTAACTTTACTTGAATAAAAATTAAAAAGGAAAAATGAGCTATCAAGCCATGGAAAGAAATGGCTGACCACATGCCCTAGAGCCTGCATGCCGCAAATACTGAGTCCACGTGCCACAACTACTGAAGCCTGTGTGCCCTAGGGCCTGCATGCCGCAACTACTGAGGCTGCATGCTGCAGCTACCGAAGCCCATGTGCCTAGAGCCTGTGCTCCACAATGAGAGAAGCCACCGCAATGAGAAGCCTGTGCACTGCAATGAAGAGTAGGCTCCACTTGCTGCAGCTAAAGAAATCTTGTGTGCAGCAACAAAGACCTAATGCAGCCAAAAAGATTTTAAAAAAGGCTGAATCTTAAATGTGAATTGCTAACTGAAAAATACCAGTCTGAAAAGGCTATGTAGTATGATTCCAATTTTATGACATTACGAAAAAGACAAATTTGTAAAGACACTTAAAAGATCAGTCATTGCCAGGATTTCAGGGCAAGGAGGGAGGGTTGAAAAGGACAAAAACAGGGGATATTTTTAGGGTAGGAAAACTGTTTTGTGTGACATGGTATGATGAACACGTGGCATTATGCGTTTGTCGAAACTTATAGAAATTTACAGTTTAAAGAATGAATTTTAATGTATGCAAATTCTTAAACAATTATTTAAGTTCAGGAGATCCCAGAATGGAATAAAGAATATGACAAAACAATTTAGCTGTGTCAGAAATGTAAGAAACAACCTCACTGAAGGCAGTAAGGGAAAGGGAAAGATGTTCTGACCTGGGTAACTTTGGAAATGAGTAGAATCTATAAGCTAAAGGCAAAAGAAACTGTTCATACACACTATATTACAGCTGACAAAATCGTTTCCTGTGGGAGTACAAGTTAAATATTCTGATATTCTTATACATGTATACTGGAGTTGAATAATCATGTAAATAAATGGTTGAATAGGGGAGTCAGTGTTCTCACTGTTGGAGTGAGACGTTACTGATAAGCAAAGGGAAGAGACTAGAATAATTCATGTGGTAATCATTTGGAGTCTGAGATATTGATATGAACTCAGGTTTACCTTAATATAGATACATATGGGTATATGGGTCCAATGGAAATATTTGTAGAAATGTACATATATATGGGTTAGTATATACATATATTTCTTTGCTCCATCAGCTGAGAGAGCTTAGAAGCACCCCAGTAACAATGAGCACATCTATCACTCAGATCTTGGTTTCTAATGCCATTCTCCAGTAAAAAAGATCAGATCTCCTGGGAGAGTGGCTGATTTTAGGACTGGGGCAGGACTTATAAAAGATGAGTCTGGAGCTTCTTACAGTTCCAGAAAGTAAGGAAGTGCTAAAAAACCACTCACAATTATGATGGTATGTCAAAGGCAAATAGGAATCAACTGAAATAGCTCCCAATGGCCAATATAGGAAATATTTGAACAACAAAATAATTTGAGTAGTATTGGATTACAATACAATGTTCATAATAAAAATCCATATGTCCATATGTTATAAATAAATATTTAATCAATAAATAAATAGAAAAAATAGAAAAAACCCCATGCAGAATTCTAAATAATTCATGCAGATGCTAAGTCTTCAAGGAGGTAGAGAACAACTACCCACTCCCTACATGTGGGCTGCCCAAAATGACTTCCTTTCAAAGAGTCAAGTCATGGAATGGGGATGAAAGAGTAAACTCTACAGTGGATAAACCTGACAAACACTACCTCAGCTAAGTGATCATAAATCATGTTGATAGTATATACCCTTGATATGATGTGATGGCACTTTATCTCTGTGACCTTCCTCCCTACAACACATATCTCCAGTCTAATCATGAGAAAAACATGAGACAAACCCCAATCAAGAGACATTCTACAAAATGCCAGACTACCACTCCTTAAAATTGTCAAGATCTCAAGAACAAGGGAAGTCTGAGAAACTGTTTCAACCAAGAGGAATCTAAGGAGATATGGCTACTAAATGTAATGTGGCATCCTGAATGGGATCCTGAAACAGAAAAAAGACATTAGGTAAAAGCAAAGGGAATCCAATAAAGTATGGACTTAAGTTAATGTATCAATATTGGAATATTGATTGCAAAAAAGGTACCACACTAACATAAAATGTTATAATAATAAGGGAAACTGGATATCAGATATATAATAGTTCTCTATGCTAGCTTCACAGTTTCTCTATAAATATAAAACTATTCTAAAATAAAAAGTTTATTTAAAAAAATATATATATGTAGAATATAAGTTATATAGAATTAAAATACTGTATTAAAAACTGACTTGCCATGTTATCAACATGATAAAATCAGTTTTGTTTATTCATATTACATCTTGAAATCTAACACATTTAACTCAATAATCAACTCAACAGTTTAATTTTCCTAACTCTAGACATTCTACCATGGCTGCCATGTTTTCTACAGATTATTTGGGGGAATAAATTGTGCTTTATGTATCAGAGTTATACGAGTAAAAAATGTTGACCTGTTATCTTGAAAGGAATTTTGCTCTAAATTTTATTGACTATATTCACCACAATAATTTCCTGAAGTAGTTTCATATTCTAACTTTTCTTTTTAGGAGCATAAGAAAACAAATACAACAAGGTTAAACATGGTCCCTGAAAGCACATTCCTGTGACACATTTCTGGAAGCTGATTGTTAAAGCTGCCTTCAGTTTAAAATATACCAAGTACCCAGAAATTGGGTAAAAAATCAAATAATTGAGTCAAATGCCTGGCTCTTCACTGACTTGATACCAAATATTTAGATGGTTTATCAGGAAGGCTTATTTTTTTCATCAAAATAGTTTTGTCACTCAGAATTGTTCTCTGAATATGAAAAAACCTATGTTCACCTTGAGGAAATGAGTGTTTATTAGTTTTTCATGACTAGAAAGGACGTGCTTCTAACTTAGTAAAAACAAATATGTTTAATGTCACTTCCATGGAGAGTTAACAATAATATTTTATGCAAGACTGGGAGAAAGGCAACAAGAAAACATACCCCCATTTACACAACCTCTTCGTAGAATGACAGAGGAAACGTTTGTTGGAGGAAATTTTAGTCATTTATAGAGAATGTATATTCAAAATTAGCAATGTAAAGAATACTCCATTTGTAGGCAAATTTTGCTACAAAATAAAAAATTAAATGTTTTAATACAGGTGTTAGATATAGAAAAATGAATACAATACATAACTGAATTGCTTTCTTTTCCCCTCCTCCATACCTTCATTCCCAGTGGGTAATCACTGCTTTCCAAGTTAATTTAACTACCAAAATAAGATTATCTGCTTTTTCTGCCTGATCAACATCTAATTTCCCTGATTTTGATTAAAATACTTTGATTTTCACTTGAGGTATCACCTCCCCTCTCTCTCACGCTAAGTATTTTATGTGGGGATTTATGCACCCCATCCTACTCTGGGAGTGTATGTAATCCAAGCCTGGAAAATCAGTTCATTCCATCTCTCAGTTATTGCTTCAAGGATAAGCATATGACTCTATCACTCAGAGAAAATCTTGAGATTTTTTGCAAAAATCATTTTAAAAGAGATGCTCTCTTTCTATTCTGACTTGTTGAATTGGTAGGAGCCACTCCAGGAGCCATCTTGTCACTCCTAGTAAGAAAACCTACCTGAAAGTAAAACCAATCAGAGGAAAACCAAAATGGAGATGGAGAAAGAGGGAGGGAGACAGGGAAAGAGTGATTCCTGAACACCCAGATATAGCTAGGCCTGAAGCTATACCATTTCCTGAGTATTTCAATTACAAGAGCCAGCAAATTCCCAACTTTACTAGTCTGAATTGGAGTTTTGTCACTTTAAAGTGAATTGGTCTTGAATGATAACCATCTTTCTTTTTTTTTATAGCTATCTCAATTTTCACTCACCTTCAGAGATTTAGTTGAGGACAATTATTCCATAAGATTACCTAGGCCATCCAAAGCCCAGAGACCTCTTCCTCTGAACTCTTATACATTAGTTATTTACCATTCAACATAGTGATACCTTTTGCATTGTTGATGACATTATCATTCAATTTTCTCTGTGTTTACCACTCATTTATCAATAAGATGCTAAGCTCTCAGAGGACAACGTGTCCTATATCTCTTCCCCACCTCAGGTTCCTAAGAGTTTAGAGGTGATCAATTAAGTGTTCTCCAGATCTATGTCCAAAAATCTAAGGGTAGTTACTTTCATTACACAAACATATAATTTGTCCTAGTAACACAAAGCACTGTAAGGGCTCACAGTTTTCAGTCAGCCTTCCATAATTGATCCACAAGTGAAGAAATCATATCTTTAGGACCTGCACGAAATTAATAAAGGCAAAATGGAACTGATATGTTTTGAATATTCATAATATACTAAAGAAAGTCCTTGGGGCTTTATATATATTTACCTTGCTTAATCCTCACCTATTGTGTTAATTTAGTCTTATTATTCCTACTTTAAAAATGAGAAAATAAGCTCAGAGGGGTTAATTTATCCAAGATCACATCCTAATCAATGTATACTATTTTTTTTTAATTTTAATTTTAATTTATTTACTTTTGGCTGTGTTGGGTCTTTGTTGTCGCACACAAGCTTTCTCTAGTTGTGGCAAATGGGAGCTACTCTTCATTGTGGTGCACGGGCTTCTCATTGCAGTGGCTTCTCCTGTTCTGGAGCATGGGCTCTAGGTGCGTAGGCTTCAGTAGTTCTGGCTCATGGGCTCTAGAGTGCAGTCTCAGAAGTTGTGGTACACAGGCTTAGTTGCTCTGTGGCATGTGGATCTTCCATGACCAGGGATCGAACCTGTGTTCCCTGCATTGGCAGGCAAATTCTTATCCACTGCACCACAAGGGAAGCTTTTTTTTATTTTTTAATCTTTCCACCTAACACAGTGTCTGGCATATAAAAGGCACTTATAAAATACTAGGCAAATGAATAAATGAAATAATGAATGGTAGAGCTAAGACTAAAGATTGTCCTTTTTGGTTTCAAATCTCCATTATGCCGTGCTTCCTTCAAACTGGATCATAGCCAAAACAATTCCATATAATTTTGCCTTTTGTTTTTAAATTACATTGAATCACTTAGTGTCATTTATGTGGAAAGACTGATATTTCTAGATTTCAACAACATAACCCTACTACAGAGATGAGCCTCAATAAATGAAGCATCCTGGGCTAAGTACTAGGACTTTGGGGTTAGAGGGGAATCTGGATATAAATTCTATTTACTTACTCTAGGTCACTGAACAAGTTACTTATGTCTCAAGTTATTCATTGATAAAATTGAGATAATGATATCATCTCCCTTGAAAGATTATTATGGAGATTAAATGAAAGTATACCTAGTATAGCATCTGGCATATTGTAATCCTTTGTTAGGTTTATTTACTCTTATTACTATGATATTATTTTCTTTTGAAGTCTGAATCAATTTTTTCACAGCCATATAAGTCTTGGTAATGTACAAGCTATTATATTTTTAACAATTTAGGGGTGATTTAGAATATTAAGGGAAAAGACAGAAATGTCACCAGAGCAACAGATATTCATAAGCAAGTTCTAATAACTAAAAGTGACCCCAATATTACAAAAAATAAGTTTTTAATATATAAAACACTCTCAACATAAATAATTTAACAGTCTCATTACTCATGCAGTTACCCAAGCCAGAAACTAGAAATCTGACTCCCTCCTCCTCATTTAAATGCATGCCATTAAATACCTTCATTTTATTCATTAAATATTTCCAATTACTTTCCAAGTTTTTGCTAATTATACATACAATAATATCAACTTTGGTTTTTACCTTTATCATGACTTTATTTAAGACTTCAATAGCTCTAATATGGAGGGTTTTGCAGTAGTCCAGATGCAAGATTATGGAGGCTTTAATAGGGTGGAGATTTGGAAGTACTGAAAAGTGATTAGATTTTGAAGATACTTTAACAGAGAAGACAAAAGGGCTTAGATGTGGAGTTATCAGAGAAAGAGCATAATCATGGAAGCCTCTGAAACTTTTTGGTTGGAGCAATTGCTGAATGGTGGTGCCGTTTCCTGAGATGGAGGATGCTGCTGAAGGAGCAAGTCAAGCAGTTGGGATTAAGAGTGTAGTTTGAGATATGAGCATGGTAGGTATTCAATATATATTTTTAGAAATTTTGAAATTGTGTTCAGTAACAAATTCCCAAGAATTTTTTCAAGTTCTGTGCCTTTGTACTTGCTTTTCCCTTTACCTGGAATTACCTGTCCCCTGTCTAACCCACACTTACTCGAATGAATTACAACTCAACTGGAGGTTTCCACAACATCCCAGGTAGAATTAGACTTATCTTCCTCTATTTCCCCATAGGAATTTAGTAATGTTTATTAAATACTAACCATGAATCAAGCATTAATCACTAGTTATGTAAAGATGTATAGTCCCTGACCTCAAAGAGCTTACAATCTCATAGAAGGTAGGGGAGCATACCCACAAACTATTCAGTATAATGTGGTAAGTGGAGAGAGTGGTGGGTACTCAGGCAAAATATTTATTGATTATGTATTTGTCACATGTAAGGTACTTTAATTGTGTGATTTAATTAATTATCACAAAAACCCTATAAGCTAAGCATAAAAGTATAGATACCTACCCAAAGTTATAAAACTTGCGTATGACAGAACTACTTTAAAAATCCATGCCTACTGCTTTGATATTTCTCTGCCAAACCAAATTCAGAAGACGCTGCATAGGAGGGATAAACTTGGGTTGAAACAAGAGATATGAAAGCCATTCCTGACAGAGGGCTGGGGGAGTTAGAAGCAGTATCCTTCAGAGGTAAAAGAGTAAGAGGAAGCTGGACAGGTAATACTATGCTCAGGAGTCTAGATTTTATCTGCAGGCAATAGGTAACAAATGAAGGATTTTGAACATATAAGTGATTGAATCAGATTTATACTACTGGAATATAGAACCTAATATAAACTTACATCACAGCATTTATTAGAGTATATAATTATTTTCTAATTCATGTTTATCTCCCCCTCTAGAATATGAACTTTAATTTAACTGAACTCCATTCCATTCCCTGTATTCTGTGTGTGTGTGTGTGTGTGTAATACTGACTTAATTAAGCCTTATTTATTTTCTATCTTTAGGCCCCAAAATAGGATCTGGCAAATAAAAGCATTGTCCAGTAACGATTGAATGAATGAAAGAAAGGTAGAGGAAAAGAGGGAGAGCTGAGGCTAAAACTTAAGATCTTCTAACTCCAAATCTTACACTATCATTTATATGCATAGTTCTCATTAACTTTAATAAAACATTCAAAAACACTGTGTAAGTAATGATCAGTTGAGCTATTACGTGAAAAATAAAAATTGCTACTCTTAAAGAAATACACTGATCCACTGGATATTTTGACATCAAGAAGACATAGCCAACATAATCCGGCACTGCAATATTTTTAATATCAAGGAGAGTCTTATACACTGAATGTATCACATACATTTGATTTTTTCCCACTTCTTTATTTGATTTAAAAAACATAAATAAAGATGAAATGAGTTCCTTCAGCTTGGAGTATAGAGTATAGAACCCAAAGGCTGTCTTATGCATATAGGGCACCTCCAAGCACAGATAGAAATTATGTTAGGACTACTGGTTTGCAAACAATAGGAAAAACTGAATGAGCAGGGAAAATGTAGGAAAAGCACCAGGGCAGCTCGGGGAGCTTAGTAAGGTTATCAGGGACAGAACATCTGGGCACTGTTAGGTGAATAGTTCAGCAACAGTAGGAGGGTGGGAAGGACACTGTGATTGACAGTCCCACCAAATAAGAATAAGCACTAAGATAAAAAAATGGAAATAGATAACACTAAGTAAGAATTTCTTAAGGGTCAAGCACCTTTCCAAGAAATTTGTGTGTTATCTCATTTAATCTTTCAACAAGCCTGTGAGAGAGGCACTGTCTTTATCTCCATTTTACAGATGAGAAAGTTAAATAACTTGCCCAGTTCACAGAGTAAGTGGAACAAGAATTTGAACCCAGGAAATGTGACTGCAAAGTCATAAGTTTAACTACAATGCTACAGGCCTCCTGGATATAGATGGTGTACAGGAAATGATTACATTTCAAAACAGAAATGGAAAGGAATGTTGATCTACCAATCCATAGATCTGGTTTACAGAAAGTGCTTAAGGAAGAAGCCACATTTTAGGGTAGACATTGTGCCTTATATACTTCAGGATCTGTTATTGGAACATGGTCTGACTTCACAGCTTTTGGCTGCCCATGGCAGTCATATGATGAGCTCAGTAACTTGAATCTAAATTTTCTACTTGTTTCTGTGACAACTGATAAGCCCAGCTATGTGAAGATAAAAATTTTAAGTTTTCTGCTTTTGGCAGAAAAGTAACACATTTATGAGTGTGAAACAGCTTTACATTTTAGAAAAAAACTATACTACAGAAATGGAAAATTTGTTTTCCCCTACTTTGTAGAAAAAAATAATTATGAGTGTGAAACTGTTTTATATTAATATATATATATATATATATGTATACTATATACTAGTATATACTATATACTAGTATATATATACTATGGAAATAGAAAATTTGTTTTCTCTTACTTTGTAGAAAAAAATAAATAAATCGAGCTTCCAGGTTGGGGAACCAGAACGTTTCCACATGCCATTGTGCAGGTCCCTAAACTCCATAACCACAGCAGCTACTTTGTTCCGGACCTCACCGTACATATCTCTTCATCTGGCTGTTGTTAATGAGCATCTAAAACTGGAGAATCACAGGTTTCAGAAGGGAAGTTTCAGCAATATGGCAGAATAAAGGGACCTTGAACTCACCTCCTCTCACAGGCACACCAAAACCACAACTAACTGCTGAACAAAAGGACTGGAATCTACCAAGAAAAGATATTCTACATCCAAATACTTAAAGACTAAACCATGATAAGGGAGGAGGAGCAAACTCATTATATAATCAAATCCCATAAGAACTGGGTGGGCGACACACAAACTGGAGAATAATTATATGGTGGAAGTTCTCCCACAGGAGTGAGAGCTCTGAGCCTCATGCCAGGTTCCCCAGCCTAGGGGTCCAACAACAGGATGATGAGTCCCCATAGCAGTTGGCTTTGAAAGCAAGTGGGACTTGTTTGCAGGAGAGCCATAGGACTAGGGGAAACAGAAACTCCACTCTTGGAGAATGTACACAAGGTCTCGTGCACTTCAAAACCCATGGCAAAAGTAGTGACTTCATAGGGGCATGGACCAGACATATCTGATGGTCTTGTAGGGTCTCCTGGGGAGTCAGGGCACAGCTGTGGCTCCCTTTGGGGTCATAAAAGATGGTGGTGGACATAGCAGCTACCTATGTGACCTCTGGTTGGAGGCAGACATTTTGGATCCTTGGCATGGAGACCTGACACAACTGAACAGCCTGTAAGCTCTACTGCCAGGATGCCTCAGGCCAAACAACCAACAGGGCAAGAACACAACCCCACACATCATGAGACAGGCTAACTAAAGACTTCCTGAGCCAACAGCCACCTCTATACATGGCCATTGACACCACCCTACCCACCAGAGGGCCAAGATCCAGCTCCACCCACCAATGGACAGGCACCAGCCCCTCCAGCCAGGAAGCCTGCACAAGCCTCTAGACCATCCTCCCCCACCAAGGGGCAGAAACCAAAAAGAAGGAAACTACCATCTTGTAGCCTGTGGAACTGAGTCTGCAAATGCAGGTCAGAAACTACCCTGGGACAAGCTGGTCCCTGGCCCTTGGGTGATGAGAGAGGAGTGTACCGCTGAAGCACATTGGACATCCCCTACAGAAGGCTACTTCTCCAAGGCTGAGAAATGTAACTAAGCTACTACATACATAAAAATACAAATAGAAATTTAGACAAATTGAGATGGCAAAGGAATATGTTTCAGATGAAAGAAGAAGATAAAACCCCAGAAGAACAACTAAGTGAAGTAGAGATAGGAAATCTACTGAAGAAAGAGATCCAAGTAATGATTGTAAGGATGATCCAAGAACTCTGGAAAAGAATGGATGCACAGATCAAGAAGTTACAGGAAGTTCTTAGCAAAGAGATAGAAAATATAAATAACAGCCAAACAGAGTAGAAGAATACAATAACTGAAATGAAAAACACACTAGAATGAAACTATAGCAGAATAAATGAGGCAGAAGAATTAATCAGTGAGCTGGAATTCAGAGTGGTGGAAATCACTGCCATAGAACAGAATAAAGAAAAAAGAATGAAATAAAATGAGGACAGTTTAAGAGACCTCTGGGGCAATGTCAAACACACCAACATTCACATTATAGGGGTCCCAGAAGGAGAAGGGGGAGAGAAAGGACCTGAGAAAATATTTGAAGAGATAATAGCTGAAAATATCCCTAACATGGTAAAGGAAACAGTCACCCAAGTCCAGGAAGCACAGAGAGTCCCAAGGCAGGATAAACTCAAGGTGGAACATGCAGAGATACATAGTAATAAAATTCTCAAAAATTAAAGACAAAGAGAAAATATTAAAAGCAACAAGGGAAAATCAACAAATAGCATACAAGGGAACCCCCATAAGACTATCAGCTGATTTTTCAACAGAAACTCTACAGGCCAAAAGGGAGTGGCACAATATATTTAAAATGTTGAAAGGGAAAAACCTAAAACCAAGAATATTCTACCCATAAGGCTCTTGTTCAGATTTGATGGAAAAATAAGAAGCTTTACAGACAAAGCAAAACTAAAAGAATTCAGCACCACAAACCAGAATTACACAAATGCTAAAGAAACTTTTATAAGCAGAAGAGAAAAGATCACAACTAAAAACAAGAAAATTACAAAATGGGAAAGCTCACTGGTAAAGAAAAACATACAGTAAAGGTAGGAAATCATCCACACAAAAATATTATATCAAAATCAGTAAATATAAGAGGAGAGGAGTACACATGCAAGATATTTGAAATGCATTTGAAATTAAGAAATCAGCAACTTTATAAAATAATCATGTATACATATAGACTGATATATCAAAACCTCATGGTAACAACAAATGAAAAATCTATAATAGATATACACACGAAAAGAAAAAGAATCCAAACACAACACTAAAGATGGTAATAAAATCCCAAGAGAAGAGAACAAAAGAGGAAAGGAAGAATAAAGATCTACAAAAACAAATCCAAAACAATTAACAAAATGGCAACAATAACATACACCTTGATAATTAAATGTAATGGATTAAATGCTCCAACCAAAAGACATAGACTGGCTGAATGAATACAGAACAAGACCCATATACATGTTGTCTACAAGGGACCCACTTCAGTTCTAGAGACAATTACAGAATGAAAGTGAGGGGATGAAAATAGATATTCCATGCAAAGAGAAATCAAAAGAAAGCTGGAGTAGCAAAACTCATATCAATAAAATAGACTTTAAAATAAAGAATGTTACAAGAGACAAGGAAGGACACTACATAATGGTCAAGACATCAATCCAAGAAGAAGATTAAAAAATTGTAAACATATATGCACCCAACACAGGAGGATCTCAATATGTAAGGCAAATGTTAACAGACATAAAAGGAGAAATTGACAGTAACACAATAATGGTGGGGGACTTTAACACTCCACTTACATCGATAGACAGATCATCCATACAGAAAATCAATATGGAAACATAGGCCTTGAACGACACATTAAAACAGCTTGGCTTAATTGATATTTATAGAGAACTCCATTTAAAAGCAGCAGAATACACATTATTTTCAAGTGCACATGGAATATTCTGCAGAATAGATCAAATGCTGAGCCACAAAGAAAATCTCAGTAATTTTAAGAACATTGAAATAATATCAAACATCTTTTCCATTGACAACACTCTGAAATTAGAAATCAACAACCAGGAGAAAACCACATAAAACCCCACAACCACATGGAAACTAAACAATATGCTACTAAACAACCAATGGATCACTGAGGAATTCAAAGAGGAAATCAAAAAATACCTAGAGACAAAAGAAAATGAAAACACAACAATCCAAAACCTATGGGACCCAGCAAAAGCAATTCTAAGAGGGAAGTTTATAGCAATACAATGCTACCTCAAGAAACAAGAAAAATCTCAAATAAACAATCTAACCTTACACCTAAAGGAACTAGAGAAAGAAGAACAAAGAAAACCCAAAGTTAGTAGAAGGAAAGATATCATAAAGATCAGAGCAGAAATAAATAAATTAGAAACAAAGAAAACAATAACAAAGATCAATAAAACTAAAAGCTGATTCTTTAAGAAGATAAACAGAGCAGAAAAACCTTTAGTGAGACTCAGTAAGAAAAAGAGGGAGATGACTCGAATAAAATTAGAAATGAAAAAGGAGAAGTTACAGTGGACACCACAGAAATACAAAGAATCATAAGAGACTACTACAAGCAACTCTATCCCAATAAAATGGACAACCTGGAAGAAATGGACAAATTATTAGAAAGGTATGACCTCCCATGACTCAACCAGGATAAAATAGAAAATATGAACAGACCAATCACAAGTAATGAAATTGAAACTGTGATTAAAAGTCTTACAACAAACAAAAGTCCAGGACCAGATGGCTTCACAGGTGAAATCTATCAAACATTTAGAGAAGAGCTAACATCTATCCTTCTCAAACTCTTCCAAAAAATTGCAGAGGAAGGAACACTCCCAAACTCATCCTATGAGGCCACCATCACCCTCATACCAAAACTAGACAAATACTACAAAAAAAAGAAAATTACAGACCAATATCACTGATGAATATACATGCAAAAATCCTCAAGAAAATACTAGCAAACAGAATCCAACAACACATTAAAAGGCTCATACACCATATCAAGTGGGATTAATCCCAGGGATGCAAGGATTCTTCAATATACACAAATCAATCAATGTGACACCCCATATTAACAAACTGAAGGAGAAAAACCATATGATCATCTCAATAGATGCAGAAAAATCTTCTGACAAAACTCAACACTGATTTATGATAAAAACTTGCCAGAAAGTGAGCACAGAGGGAACCTACCTCAACATAATAAAAACCGTATATGACAAAACCCACAGCAAACATCATTCTCAATGATAAAAAACTGAAAGCATTTCCTCTAAGATCAGGAAAAAGACAAGGATGTACACTCTCACCACTATTATTCAACATAGTGTTGGAAGTCTTAGCCACAGCAATCAAGGAAGAAAAATAAATAAAAGGAATAAAAATTGGAAAAGAAGAAGTAAAACTGTCACTGTTTGCAGATGACATGATACTATACATAGGTAATCCTAAAGATGCCACCAGAAAACTACTAGAGCTAATCAATGAATTTGGTAAATTTGCAGGATACAAAATTAATGCACAGAAATCTCTTACATTTCCATACACTAACAACAAAGGATCAGAAAGAGAAAATAAGGAAACAATCCCATTCACCACTGCAAAAAAAAGAATAAAATAACTATGAATAAACCTAAATAAGGAGGTAAAAGACCTGTACTCAGAAAACTATAAGACACTGATGAAAGAAATCAAAGATGACACAAACAGATGGAGAGATATACCATGTTCTTGGATTGGAAGAATCAATATTGTGAAAGTGAGTATATTACCCAAAGCAATCTACAGATTCAATGGAATCCCTATCAAATTACCAATGGCATTTTTTACAGAACTAGAACAAAAAGTCTTAAAATTTGTATGGAGGCACAAAAGACCCCGAATAGCCAAAGCAATCTTGAGGGAAAAAAACAGAGCTGGAGGAATCAGACTCCCTGACTTCAGACTATACTCAAAGCTACAGTAATCAAGACAATGTGGTACTGGCACAGAAACAGAAATATAGATCAGTGGAACAGGATAGAAAGCCCAGAGATAAACCCATGCACCTATGGTCAACTAATCTATGACAAAGGAGGCAACAATATACAATGGAGAAGACAGACTCTTCAATAAGTGGGGCTAGGAAAGCTGGACAGCTACAAGCAAAAGAATGAAACTAGAACGCTCCCTAACACCACACACAAAATTAAACTCAAAATGGATTAAAGAGCTAAATGTAAGACAGTACACTATAAAACTTTTAAAGGGAAACATAGGAAGAACATTCTTTAACATAAATCACAGCAAGGTCTTTTTTGACTCACCTCCTAGAGTAATGGAAATAATAGCAAAAATAAACAA
This sequence comes from Hyperoodon ampullatus, assembly GCF_949752795.1. Lineage (NCBI taxonomy): Eukaryota > Metazoa > Chordata > Mammalia > Artiodactyla > Ziphiidae > Hyperoodon > Hyperoodon ampullatus. Next base: position 33,610,002 of record NC_136930.1, on the reverse strand, counting down.
ATGGGACCTAATGAAACTTAAAACCTTTTGCACAGCAAAGGAAACTATAAATAAGATGAAAAGACAGCCCTCAGAATGGGAGAAAATATTTTCAAACAGATCAATGGACAAAGGATTAATCTTCAAAATATATAAACAGCTCAAGCAGTTCAATATTTAAAAAAAAAAAACAAAACAACCCAATCCAAAAAAGAGCAGAAGACCTAAATAGACAGCTCTCCAAAGAAGACATACAGTTGGCCAAGAGGCACATGAAAAGATGCTCAACATCACTAATTATTAGAGAAATGCAAATCAAAACTACAATGAGATACCACCTCACACCAGTCAGAATGGCCATCACCAAAAAATCTACAAAGAGTAAATGCTGGAGAGGGTGTGGAAAAAAGAGAACCCTCTTGCACTGTTGGTGAGAATGTAAATTGATACAGCCACTATGGAGAACAATATGGAGGTTCCTTCAAAAACTAAAATTAGAACTACCATATGACCCAGCAATTCCACTACTGGACATATATCCAGAGAAAACCATATTTCAAAAATACATATGCACCCCAATGTTCATTTCAGCTCTATTTACGATAGTGAAGACATGGAAGCAAATTAAATGTCCATTGATAGATGAATGGATAAAGAAGATGTGATATATATATATATATATATATACACACACACACACACACACACACACACACACACACACACAATGAAGTATTACTCAGCCATAAAAAAGAATAAAACAATGCCATTTCAGCAAAATGGATAGACCTAGAAATTATCATGCAAAGTGAAGTAAGCTAAACAGAGAAAGACAAATATCATGACATTGCTTATATGTGGAATCTAAAAGAAAAAAAAGACACAACTGAACTTAATTCCAAAATAGAAAGAGACTCACAGACATAGAAAACAAATTTATGGTTACCAAAGGGGAAAGATTGGTGGGAGGAGGGATAAATTAGGAGGCTGGGATTAACCTTACTACTATGTATTAGCATAACACTACTATGTATAAAACAGATAACCAACAAGGACATACAATGTAGCACAGGAAACTATACACAGTATTATGTATAAACTACATGGGAAAAGAATCTGAAAAAGAATATATATAGGGCTTCCCTGGTGGCGCAGTCATTGGGAGTCCGCCTGCCGATGCAGGGAACACGGGTTCGTGCCCCAGTCCAGAAGGATACCACGTGCCACGAAGCGGCTGGGCCCGTGACCCATGGCCACTGGGCCTGTGCTCCTGGAGCCTGTGCTCCACAACAGGAGGGGCCGCAGCAGTGAGAGGCCCGCGTACAGCAAAAAAAAAAAAAGTATATATATATACATATATATATATATATATATATATATATGTATATATATATGTGTATATATATATATATGTATGTATGTATAACTGAGCGATACTGTCAATTAACTATACTTCAATAAAAATTTTTTTTTAATTTAAAACAAATCATTACAGTCAGGACTTTCACTCATGCACTCCCACATATTGAACTCCTTGATGAGTCATTTCTCCCAGTAGGCTCGTTGTTAGGGTATGAGGTGTTTTTTGTATGCTTGTTTGCTGTTTGTTTAATGAATCACTCTTATTAGACTTTTCTTTGACTTTCAAGCTGGCAGATGTGTAGGAAGAGTTTGCAAGTTTGCCTATGCCTGAGAACAAACATGAATCTAGAGCTCTCTGAGAACCCTCCTACGTAATAAGCTATCTGATTCTCAGTTTCACTAATTTTCACCAAAATGTTTGAGAAATAGTGAGGCATTTTGAGAAGAAAATCAGCCTTATGCCAATAATCCTACTTTACAGCACCCAGTCCTTAATCTTGTCATCTTTATTTGTGTCTCATATCCCTTATTAGAAGATCAGAGGGACTGTGGCATCCAGTGGGGGGACCAGTGAAACTTGACTAAGTAGCTCTTATCAAAGGACAGCCTTCTTATTAATACACAGGAAACATAGAATCTGGCCTCTCAATGGTACTCTGAAAGTTTCTCTGTCTTCAAAAAATTCCTCCTTACCAGAACCTTTGTTTCACCCCTCTACTTGAGGTCATATTCTTACACTTTAATGGAATAAACCAAACTTTGGGTAACCAAATCAAAAGACTCTTAGAAATTCTCATTTAATCTAATAACATTAGTTATATAATGATCCAATGAAATCTTCAAAATATTTCTAAACACACATATACAACAACAGCTGTTCTTAGACCAGGGGTTTTAATGCCAGCATTATTTTCTTGAAGTAGATTAGTCATTCAAAGAGTCATAATTCTTTCATATTACCAAGAAAATTAGTGCATTAAGTCAAGAAAACTAGTGCATTGGGAGATCAGAATATCATATTCAAGCTCTTTGCAAATTCAGGTTATAATTATATTTATATATTTGTAGACTGAAGTACATATATATGTACATATACAGTAAAGTGAAAAGATCACCAAATTTGGAGTCAGATAAACCTGAGTTCAAAATTCTGCTGTTAACATACAATATAACCCAGAAAAATCATTTAAACTCTCTGAGCTTCACCTAAAAAAAGGAGAAATATTAAAAATAGCTAAAAATATTGTACAATTACTACTATATGTAAGATCAAGACTAAGTGTTTTAGAGGCATAAGAGAAGTAATATTACCCTTCTTTCACAGATGAGGAAACTGAGGCAAGTGGAAGTTGAGTAACTTGCTCAAACTCATAAAACTAAAACCTGTGTTCTTACCACTAATCTGAACTGGCTATTCTGTAGACTTTTCATAATAACTGAAGACAATATATACAAAGCATCTAGTGTAGGGCATAGCCCATAATATATCCTCAATAAATTTTACAAATACTATTGATTAATAAACAACAGATAAACAATAATAGTGCTTAATTTGATTAACTGATGTATATGATTAAGTTTCTTCAGTTTTCAAGGTCAAATTTTTGGTAATGCACTTCCTACAAATAAAGTTACAAATATTTATTGAGCACCTATGTTGTGACAGGCATTTGGCTCACCACTGTGGGCCTGGTGCTATGTGTAATAGGCATGGTCTCTGCCCTCACGGATTTACAATGTACAGGTTATTGCAGTGGTCTAAAGACCACTGAGGAGAGCTATAATGATGTCTTAAAGAGATCATTCATTACATTGGGATCAAAAGTGTTATTCATACAGCCTGCCTATTTGCTGACCAAGAAAGGCAGATCGAGGATGGCAGCAGATCTTAACAAATGCACATCTACAAGAGGAATTAGATGATATTATTCATTACAATGAACCTTTTTATTTTGCCTTTCGAAAATGTTAAAAAAAATTATTTTTGCATATTTTACAAATGCCCATGTTATCATTTCCATTTTCATTCGACCTGCATAGAAGTAAGTTTTGCATTTCTGTGTTTAATTCTAGGCTCTTTAGATTCAAGCACTTGTGTCTCTGCTATACAATACTATTTTAAGGTCTATCTTTTTTTTTTTTCTTTGCGGCACGCGGGCCTCCCACTGCCGCGGCCTCCCCCGTCGCGGAGCACAGGCTCCAGACGCGCAGGCCCAGCGGCCATGGCCCATGGGCTCAGCCGCTCTGTGGCATGCGGGATCCCCCCGGACTGGGGCACGAACCCGCGTCCCCCACATTGGCAGGAGGACTCCCAACCACTGCGCCACCAGGGAAGCCCTAAGGTCTATCTTTATGTCTAGGACCCTAGTCTATGATTTAAAAACAACCAACTCCCCCCCAAGATCTCTCTAATCATGTATTATTTTTTCCAATTTCTCCAGAAGCTTCTCTTTCATGTGAGATAGACTGTAAAATTACATCTGTACCGTGGCAGGCTATCTATCATACTGTTTATAGTCCCTTATTCCCTGTGTTATTCCATCACCAATTATGCAGTCCATAAGGTATTCTATTATGTGAGAAGTACATGTAGCACCTGTATATTTGCCAATACAGAATGTGATGAGCACATGTTACAGAAAGATTTTTTTATGCTAATATCCTCTCATTTACATTCGATTATCCCTATCCTTTTCTTGTTTTTCAATTCTGCTTGTATGGTAAATAGTCTGCTTTTCCCACTAAACTTCACTGAAATAAAAATGACTAGAATGTCACCAAGTGTCTCCAAAGCACCACAACACAAAAGCAACTCAGGCTTTCAGTAGTATACTGATCACATTAATCCTAATAATACCAGCAAAATGAGCAGGTATAAATTCTTACTATATGATATACACTGCCCTGGGAAATTTTCATATGTTATCTCATTTATTATTTAAAACCCCATGACATAGGTAGATGTCATTATCTCTATTTTGTAGATGAGAAAGCTGAGGGTACAGAGTTTGTTACTTATCCAAAGTCACAAAGCTACTAGGTGGCATAGCTGTGAGTTAAACCTATACCTGCCTGACCCTGTCCTCCCCTCACTTTACACTGAGAATGAGGGAGAAGAGCAAAGTGGGATGAAAGGCAGAGGGAAGAGTGGACAGATGGAAGGGAGATGGATAATGGAGTAGAATGTATTTAATTATTATTAATTCATTAAACAAATATCCATTGAGCACCTAGTATTGCCTAGGAATAGGGTCTACTCATAAGACAAGTTCCTTACCATAGAAAGGCACGTTTGGTTTAGAGAAGTAGAATCACCAACAAACAATTTTGGTCCTCACAAAGGGCAATAATCAATACATGCCAAAGTATGGAGAGAGAGGGTGGAGCTCTGTCTGGAGGAGTTGATGAGTGCTTCCCAGATAAGGTGACTTGACCAGGAATGTAAGAAGTACCTCAGAGTTCTCAAGCTGGCTAAGGGTTGAAAGGCCAGAGCAGGTGGAGATGAAAGCAGGGACAACACCATAGAAGTGTGACACGTGGAGCCCCAAATGCTTCAGAGGGCTGCAGAGGAGGATGCATGGTGAAGATTGTGGAAACAAGAGCAGAAGGACAGGTATCTTTGACAACACATTGGGATTGGGCACTAGGAAAGGGAACAAGAAGGGGAGAGATATCATATGGGGGTGATGAGACAGGTGAGGAAACATGGAACTGAACAGGACCACATGAGGTTGCCAGTGCCAATGACCACTCTACATGGCATAACATATGAAATTATCTTAAAATCCATTAAATCGTGTGCATAACCCATATCATGGGTTATGATAGTGGGCTGCCAAAGAGTTAAGTTTTGATGGAAAGAAAGGTGATAGATAATACTGATGCTCTATCAGAGCATTGGGGTCCAAGGAAAGGAAAGTGTAGCCTCGAGAGGTAGAGAGGGAGACAAGGTATTTCTGAGCTGAAAATGGCTGCTGAAGTACGAGGCAGGTAACATGGAGACATATGAACTACTCAGTTGTGCTTTCAGCACCACTGGAGCTAGTTATCAGGCATAGGCCAATGAGTAGAATGAGGAGACAAGATGGTATCATCATTATGTCTCTCTTAAAAATTAATCAAGTGGTTCAAGTGAAAAAAAAACAAAAACCTTTGACTGCAACATAGTTTGAGAAAACATTTAATTGGGTAGGCACAGTTAAATATTATCAGGATTTGGGGCACTATTTTATTGCTCCTTAGATTTATATATTTTCTGTTGTGTGGCAAGTTGTAGAGTGCCAGTCAAGCTTTCCTTGGTCTGGCAGCTTAATGGGCAACTAGACTACAAAACATGTTTGTCAGATATAGATTCTGCCTGTAATTTCTCCCCATATATAAGAAACTGGATTTCAAGAAAAGGACTTTTTGAACCCTAAATTTGTCAAGAAACTCTTGTCAAGAGTATAGCTCTGTTATGTACTTATGCTACAGCAGCAGAATAAATACAATAATCTCTGATTTGGTATTCTGTGGAACAAAATTTATAGTGGAATGAAGGAGTCAAAAGATATTGCTTATGACAGCTTATAATTGGACTTTGTGCAGGCATCATTTCAACTTTAGTTCTTTTGACAAAACAATTTTTCCTTCTGGTTTCTGCTACTTCTCTGCCTCTATAGATTATCACTCACAGTGCATACAATTCGACTGGGAGAGCTATGCTCAAGAGCCATGGAGTAGAGATAAGTCTGTAATACATGCTTCCAGGTAACCATCTTAGAGTGTAGTAGCCCCAAGGTCACTATAAAGTTCAATGTTGAGAGCCTGGCCTTTGGTGTCACACAGACTAAAATTCAAGTCTCAGATCTATATCTTATAACTCTAAGAAATAATGAATGCGAAGCACTTACCCCAGTAGATACTCAACAAATAGAAGTTATTATTACTTTAAAATTAATTTAAAGCACAACACAAAAGGGAAAGCCAGAGCCCAAGTATGATGGTTCCTCACCTCAAAGGCATAAATTCCATCTTCCTGTCAAATGCAGATACCTCTGTCAACTTCTGATGAACTCACCTAAACTTCTCGAGCCGTGAACTCGCGTAAAACTCTTACTGGTACAAGAAAATGACATTTTATGTGTCAATTTCTTGGGTTCCCCTCTCTCTTCCATATTATTCTATATAAAGTGATCTAAACAGTAAGAGATTAATAAATAGAAACTGTAGATTTTTGCTCTTACCATTTTTGTCTGCTCTCCTCAGTATCTGGAAAAGAAAAAGGAAACATTTTATCACCATTTTTGTAAGTATTGCAGCGAACATTATACTCTCACATAATTTACCCATTATTAAATGAAAGAAATTCCAATTTAAAATAAAGTTTTCCCAGTTGAAATATTTCTTTACAATAGTAAAAAATTAAAAATACTCAATGTCCATAAACAAGTGAATGGACAAACAAGCCATGGTGTATCCATACAATGAATACTCCTGAGCAATAAAAAGGAATGAGCTCTTGATGCATACAATAACTTGGATAGATCTCAAAGTAATTATGCTGAGTAAAAAACCTAGACACAAAAGAATATATATTATTCCATTTATATAAAATTCTAGAAAATGCAGATAGTAACAGAAAGCAGATTAAAGGTTGTGTAGGAATGCAAGGGCAGAGAGGGCTGGATTACAAGAGGGCATGAGGAAACTTTTTAGGATGGTAGATATATTTATTTTCTTGATTGTGGTGAAAGTTTCACAGATATATAAATATGTGACAACTCATCAACTTTTCACTTTAAATATGTGCTATTTAATGTAAGTCAATCATATAATAACACAGGGAATAAATAGGAACAAAAATAATAAATTGTGGATAAATAAGAGCTCTTGGGTCTATAGTATATCTTACTTTTATGAGTTAATTTGTTATCTGGGACTATCTTAAATTGTCTTTGATGAACATGAACTGCTTGACCATCCAGTATCTTTAATAAAGATTTCTAATTTTCTTCTGGGAAACCAATCTGTCCTCCACTCTTGGCCCATGTGTTCCAGGTTTGGGCAGAGTACTCAAGCCTAGTAAACAGAGTGTCATACTCCTCTGGCCACAGTGATTACTCAGGAATTAGCAAAATAAAGCCAATGAAGCCATGGTTTTCCTTGAGTTATCAAGAGAGAAACACTTTATCTTCTGTTGACTTTGAACCTAGGAAAATATAGGTAAGGAGCTGCTTTTTTGTAATTGAATATGTCATGGGTTGAACTGTATTGCCCCAAAACAAATGTTGAAATCCTAATCCCTAGTAACTGTGAATGTGACCTTGTTTGGAAATACAGTCTTTGTTGTAATCAAACTAAGACCTTACTGGATTGGACTCTAAATCCAATGGTTGGTGACTTTATAAGGAGAGCAATTCAGAGATGCATAGACACAAAGAAGAAGGCTATATGATAACAGGGGCAGATATTGGAGTGATACAGCTGCAAGCCAAGGAATGCCAAAGGCTGATGGTCACAACTAGGAGCTAGGAGAAAGGCATGGAACCGATTCTCCCCTAGAGCCTTCAAAGGGAGTATGGTCCTACCCACACCTTGATTTCACCCCTCTAACCTCCAGAACTGAGAGAGTAAATTTTGTTGTTTAAACCACCATTTGTTTAGTACTTTATTATAAAAGCCTTAGGAAGTTAATATAATATACAACCTGGAAATAACTAACCTTAAAGAAAGGAGTATCCAGAGGCTTAGAGAAACTGGATCTTGATGACACCCTCTGAGCCCCTGATCAAGCCATCCTGAAAAGATGATCTCTGCTTTTCATTACAAGAGTCAATAAATTGTTACTTTTTAAAAATCTTAAGATAGTTTGGGTTATTTTTTTCTGTTGACAGCAATCAAATTAGCCCTAACTGATACTGTATACTGCTAGAAAAATATCTGGATAATATAATACACAGCTATGTTATACACAGTACCAAAGAAAATGTCCCTTTACCATATTGCAAAGACAAGCTTTAATTAAGTGAAGGAGCATTTAAGGATTATTTTTTTCCTGAGAAATTTATAGTTATGGTTAAGTAACAAGAGCTACTCTTATATTTAGGCCATCATTTCTTGGTGGCTAGCTTGAAACATGAGCAATAATTTTTATTACCAAAATTTTCTGTTTTACTGCTTTCCACTACAGACTTGATCCTCCTTGCCTTCTGTTGATTTCATGGAAATGAAGTATGGATAAATCTAATCATTATTACAATGTGTTTTTATTATAAAATACTAATATTATTACTAAAAACCTTTCCCGTGAAAAATTTCCAATAACAGATATGTATCACCCTGACTTGAGTGAATAAAAAGTGCACTTTTTTAAACTAAATTTATTTAATTAGTGCAGGAGGACTGCTTTCAATAGTAAAAGTTTCCATGTTTAGAGCAAAATGAGGCACAGATTCCTTTTTACCATATTGGAAATAATTTCTAGTGGAGATTTTGTGAATCCATCTCTCCATCATAACCAGCTTCTTTCTCTCCTCTGAAACATGAAGCCATAGAGTTGGGGAGACATAAAACACAGTCTATTTCTTACCTTTGATATACTCTAAGATTCTATTTCAAGCTCTATTGTACCCTTATGAGTTTGAAGTGAGTAAAATAGGAGTAACAAAACACCAGAGACTCAGGCCCAGGACTTCTAACATTTCACTTCATAAAGAACAATCTTAAATAGCATTCAGCTTCTTATAGATGAAATTAAGATAGACACTCGTTATTAAGACAGTTCTTTGTAATTGAATATGAACAGAAGTGTCTCTGCTGCAGATTTTTCCTCTGAGCTCTCAGACTAATAAAAAATGTACTGTGAATGAGAATTGAGTTCATTATTTTACGCTACCATAGTACTCTGAGTCAGCTAATCTTACTAGTTGCCATCACAAGATAGTAAATAGATTTAAATATCATGGCCAAACTTAAAGCTTAATGCAGGTGGTGCTATGTTTTTGAAACCCTTTAAGGTTTATCAAATAGCATCTTTTACCTTGAAAGATATTCTTTAATGGCCTTGACTGAGGTTCTTCATTTTTCATTTTAAGTTATCAAAGGCAGGTATTAAAATGAAAATGTTGTCTTGGAGGCATAAAACACTAACACCATTTCCATTCACTAAACTAATGTTTGCTAAGTGCCTCCTCTCATATACCAGGTTAATTAGGTAATGAGATGAGCTATCAGTCACTTAGTGGACTCCTGAGAAACTGAGACATAGGGCAGGGAGTAGGGACTCATCCAGAATATGGAGTACCATCCAGAAAGGAAGAACTAGTAGGTGAGTCATAGTGTGTGGGCCTGGACATCTCACAGGTGATTTTGCTACCAGGAGATTAGTCACCCTGACATAGGATGCAGGTAAGTGGGCACTGTCTTCTCAATTTTGCCTAATGTAGGCCGTGTAGGAAAATAATTTATAACTTATAATGTATGATAACAGTAAAACTAAGTTTTCCTTATTTCTGCTGCTTCCTGAATCTAGTAGAGTGACATTGCCATTAAAGTAGATAGTGATGGGTTAATTTCCATTGTCCCAACTGGACAATATCAACTTAAAAATTGTGCCTGTTATTAGTCTCACTCAAATAAACAACTGTGTGTTAGGCAAGATAGGAGGGGTAACTGTAGCAGAATTCAGTCACAGAACCACTGTACCTGGAAAACTGTTTCTGCTCTGACAGTCCTCTCTACAGATGAATATATACAGGGCATCGGAATTAAGTATCTTTGCAAGCAGAAAAGATTACTCTTTTGCACAAAGTCTCTGACCATCAAGGGAATGTGCCTTTTGTTCTGGGTGTCCATGGATGTGCATGCTTGCTTAGAGGAAGGAATGGAAGACAAAACAGTAAAGTCATCTCTCTCCTTCACAACATTTAAGGCTCCACTTCTACCTCACCACTTCCCTTCCAGTTAAAAATCAAAGGAAATCTGTTTGGGAGAAGGCTGCAGCACCAAATGGGTAAAACTGCAACTAACTTCATTTGGGATTCATCTTGCTTTCGGGGATTAGCTGAAGGTTAGTTTTTCTCCCTTTGCACAGTAGTAGAGTTGACTGATAACTCAAAAGAGGGCTCACATGCTATACAGATTAGTGTTTTAAATTAGAGTTTATTCTCTGTTATCTCTAATGCAGCAACCTTAAAAAAGATAGCATATGGATGTAAAAAGGAAAATAATTTTAATCCTCCAGGTGCTTCCGTGTTGCTGCACACTGGAACCAGTTCAGCCCCGTCCAGTGGCTGGCAGTTGTGCCCTGTGCAAATGCAGTGCAGCAGCCTCAGTGCGCAGCCATGAGTTGGTACCAGCACTAGGTTTTCTAAGCCCCCCCAATAAGATATTAAAGAGTATTTATGATGAACTGATACTCAATTCTGACATTTTTTAGAAAGAAAATCATAAAAATTAGATTTATAAAATTTTGCTTGTGAGTTTTGTTACTGTTATTTACACATTCAACATGGAATACTGATGTAACAGAATAGTTCAAATTTACATAACACATATCCTTTTTTTCCTCAGTTTTCTATACTATGAACTGTTAGTTCATACTCACAATAACATTTACATTAAATATCATACTCATTATTATTGCTGAATTGGAGATAAGGAAAATGAAACAAAAGCCAACAGTTGTGATAAATCTCTCCCGGATTTTCTGATCTATGTCTAGTTTCTAACCAGTTGGACATATACAGTCATATCATTAACAGTATCCTCAAAAGTAGTTTAAATAATTTCTTACAGGAATGATTATTGCAGTGACACTGGAATATAAACACTGAAAATCAAAGTTTTCCTCAAATTTAGAAATTAGCCTGTGTGATGCAGAAGCCTCTAATCAATTTCATTTCTGTTCCTCTTTGGAAAAGGGAATATATATCGCCTACTTATTATAATCTGAGTAGAATTCAAAAAGTACTCTTTCATAGCAGTGCTACTAGAATACAGTAAAACTGATCAAATAAAATTATGTATTTATATTCCACATGTTTTTCTGCTAAAAGCAATATGATCCAGAAATAAATAATTCAAAAGTCCCTAAATAACAAATTCTTTTTCAATCACCTATTTCACCAGAGTGCTAGATTTTTCACAAAATATCTCAAAGAAAAGTGTAAACAAAATCTTTTCTATTCAAGATAAAATCCAGTAGCAGTTTTTTGTAGACTCAACTGTTTTACTGGCAACAAAGCATGTCAACACCTATCATGTGAAATCAGTTTTATATTTTTATTTTTAAATTACAGAAATAAATATACGAAGACAAGGCTGTCCTATTTATAGAGTACACATTCCTTCAGAACAGAGACTTGATACTATTTATTTACAGAACTTGGGAACAATCATACATATACAAACAATAATAAAAGATATTTTAATCTCTTCTTTTCTCTTATTTTTAAATAGCAGTTTGAACACTTGGGCCAAGTAGATGTTTATGTCAGAGATGACGACTTTCTATTTACATAGCTCAATCTATTCATCTCTACAGTATTACTAGGATTTGTACACTGATTTTGAACAGTCACAGAGAAGGGGTATGACCATGATGACAGAGTAGGAAGACCCTGAGCTTACTTCTTCCTATGGGCACCAAAATTACAACTATTTACAGAGAAGCAATTGATGAAAAAGGCTGGAATCTAGCAGAAAAGATTTTATACACCAAAAATATAAAGAAGGAACCACACATCGACAAAATGAAAAGACAATCTACTCACTGGGAGAAAATATTTGCAAATGATATGACTGATAAAAGATTAATACCAATATATATAAACAGCTCATACAACTCAACATCAAAAAAAATTAAAAATGGGCAGAAGAACTGAATAGACATTATTCCAAAGAGGAAATGCAGATGGCCAACAGGCACATGAAAAAATGCTCAGCATTGTTAATCATCAAGGAAATGCAAATCAAAACTACAATGAGATATCACCCATCAGTATGGCTATTATCCAAAAGGACACAAATAAAAAATACTGGCAAGGATATGGAGAAAAGGGAACACTTATACACTGTTGGTGGGAATATAAATTGGTGCAGCCACTGTGGAAAATAATATGGAGATTTCTCAAAAAACTAAAAGTAGAACTACCGTATGACCCAGCAATTCCACTCCTGGGTATAAATCTGAAAAAAATAAAAACACTAATTAAAAAAGATACATGCAGCTCAATGTTCATAGAAGCATTATTTACAATTCCCAAGATATGGAAGTGACCTAAGTGTCCACAAACCCCATGCACCAGCAGGCTAGCACCAACCCCAGGACACCCTGGGCCCTGGTCCTGCCCACCAGCAGGCTGACACAAAAAAGGAAGAAGTAAACTTGTCATTGTTCACAAATGACATGATACTATATATAGGAAATCCTAAATATATCACAAAAAACTACTAGAACTCATTATGGGTTTGGCAAAGTTCCAGGATACAAAATTAATATATAGAAATCTGTTGCATATCTATACACTAACTGAACTATCTAAAAGAGAAGGTAAGAAAACAGTCCCATTTACAATGACATCAAAAAGAATAAATTACCTAGGAATAAACCTAAAGAGGTAAGAAACCTGTACTCAGAAAACTATAAAACACTGATGAAAGAAATTGAGGACAACATAAACAAATGAAAAGATATACCATGCTTATGGATTAGAAAAATTAATATTGTTAAAATGTTAACAATTAATATTAACAATATTAACAATTAATATTGTTAAAACCAAAGGTAATCTACAGATTCAGTGTAATCCCTATCAAAATACCAATGGCCTTCACAGAACTAGAAAAAATAATTCTAAAATTTGTATGGAAACATAAAAGACCACGAATAACCAAAACAATCTTGAGAAAGAACAAAGCTGGAGGTATTATGCTTCCTGATTTTAAACTATACTTCAAAGGCACAGTAATCAAAACAGTATTGTACTGGCACAAATAGATAAATGGAACAGAACAGAGTCCAGAAATGAACCCACACTTATATGGCCAATTAATCTACCACAAAGGAGGCAAGAATATATATGAGGAAAAAGCCTAATCAATAAATGGTGTTGAAGGGAATTCCCTGGTGGTCTAGTGGTTAAGACTCAGTGCTTTCACTTCTGGGGCCCGGGTTTGATCCCTGGTCAGGGAAATAAGATCCCACAAGCTGCATGGTGCGGCCAAAAAAAAAAAAAAAAAAAAAATGGTGTTGAGAAAACTGGACAGCTACATACAAAAGAATCAAACTGGACTATTCTTTCATACCATGCACAAAAATAAATTCAAAATGAATTAAAGGCTTAAATGTAAGACTGAAACTATGTAAATTCTAGAAGATAATATAGGCATTACACACTTTAACATCATTATTAATAATATTTATTTGAATATGTCTACTCAGTAAAGGGAAACAAAAGCAAAAGTAAACAAATGGTACTACACATTTAAAAGCTTTTGCACTGTGGGCCTCCCTGGTGGCGCAGTGGTTGAGAGTCCGCCTGCCGATGCAGGGGATACGGGTTCGTGCCCCGGTCTGGGAGGATCCCATATGCCGCGGAGCGGCTGGGCCCGTGAGCCATGGCTGCTGAGCCTGCGCGTCCGGAGCCTGTGCTCCGCAACGGGAGAGGCCACAACAGTGAGAGGCCCGCATACCACAAAAAAAATAAATAAATAAATAAATAAATAAATAAAATAAAAGCTTTTGCACTGTGAAACTAACTATCAACAAAACGAAAACTCCATCTACTGAATGGAAGAAGATATTTTCAAATGACATATCTGATAAGGGTTACTATGCAAAATATACAAGGAAGTTGTACAACTCAACATCAAAAAAAAAAATAATTACCCAATTAAAAACTGGGCAGAAGATCTTAATAGACTTTTTTCCAAGGAAGACATATAGATGATCAACAGACACATGGAAAGATGCTCAACATCACTCATCATCAGGGAATGCAAGTCAATACCACAATGAAATATCACCTCACACCTGTTATGATGACTATTATCAAAAAAGACAACAAATACAAGTATTAGAGAGGATGTGGAGAAAAGGGAACACTCATGCACTATTGGTGACAATGTAAATTGGTGCATCCACTATGGAAAACAGTGTGAAGATTCCTCAAAAAATTAAAAATAGAACTATCATATGATCCAGAAATTCTACTCCTGTGTATTTATCTGAACAAAAAGAAAATACTAATTAGACAAGATATATGCCCCCTTATGTTCATTGCAGCATTATTTACAATAGCCAACATGTGGAACCAACCTAAGTGGCCATTAATAGATGAATAGATAAAGAAGTGGTATATATGTTCAATATAAAAATATATGTCATAAACAAAGACTGAAATCTCACCATTTGTGACAAATGGATGGACCTAGAGGGTATTATGCTAAGTGAAATATGTCAGGCAGAGAAAGATTAATGCTGTATGATATCACTTATATGTAGAATCTATAAAACAAAACAAATGATCAAGCATAACAAAAGAGAAGCAGAGTTATAAATACAGAGAACAAAAAGGTGGTTGACAGAGGAGAGAGGGGTGGGGGAAAGAAAAATAACAGAGGGAGTTTAAGAGGTACAAACTTTCAGTTGCAAAATAAATGAGTCACAGGTATGAAATCTACAATGTGGAGATATAGTCAACAACTATGTAATATCTTTGTATGACAGATCTTAACTAGGCTTATCATGGTGATCATTTTGAAATGTATGGAAATATCAGTTCACTGTGCTGTTAAATAGGAACTAACATAGTGGTATAAGTCAATTATATTAAAAAACAAACAAACAAACAAATTCATAGAAAAAGAGATCAGATTTGTGGTCACCAGAGGCCGGGGTACAGGAGAAGAAATTGGAGGAGGTGGTCAAAAGGTACAAATTTCCAGTTATAAGATACATAAGTACTAGGGATGTGATGAACAACATGATAAATATAATCAACAACACTGTATGTTATATGTGAACATTGTTAAAAGAGTAAATCCTAAGAGTTTTCACCACAAGGAAAAATTTCTTTCTATTTTTTAAATTTTATATCTATACGAGATGATGGATGTTCACTAAACTTATTGTGGTAATCATTTCATGATGTACGTAAGTGCACATCATGGATATATTAAGGTGTACATTATGCTGTACACCTTAAACTTATATAGTGCTGTAAGTCAATTATATCTCAATAAAACTGGAAGAAAAATAAATAAGTAATAAATAAATTAATTAAATAAATTAAATACACTTTTTTCCAGAAAAATAAAAAAGTCTTAGGGAAGCACTTGTTATCCTTCGGGGACAGGCTGAAGATCAGCTCAGAATGAATGGAAGCCCCTCTTTCTCTCTCTGAATCAACTTCATGGCGGTTTAGCCATCAACCTTATAACTAAGATGATTTTCAGGGGTCCTGACTCTCTGTCCCTGAGAATTTCCTTCTCTGGTGTGCCGTGTGCCTCCTCCTTCTACCTGCTTAGTTCCTCAAGGGCTTTTTTGCCTTGAATGGCAAAACTTAACAGGAATAATATCAGCCAGTTTAACATCATCTGATTGACCCAAACTAAGCAGAGATGAGTGCTCATTAGCATTGTTAATACCTCATTAAGAATGAGATATTGGGCCTCCCTGGTGGTGCAGTGGTTGAGAGTCCGCCTGCCGATGCAGGGGATACGGGTTCGTGCCCCGGTCTGGGAGGATCCCATATGCCGCGGAGCGGCTGGGCCCGTGAGCCATGGCCGCTGGGCCTGCGCATCCGGAGCCTGTGCTCCGCAACGGGAGAGGCCACAACAGTGAGAGGCCCGCGTACCGCCAAAAAAAAAAAAAAAAAAAAAAAAGAATGAGGTATTAACAGTCCTACTGAGTGGGAGAAATTGGAATCGCACATGTGTATTGGTGGGAAGAAGATGCCCTGCCCAGAATGCCTGTATCCCCAATTGCAGCTGCATGGTGATGAGAAGAGAAGGCTGCCAGGAAACAAAGTTGAACCTTATCTATATTTTTGCCTTACACTAGGTTTAATTATTGATAGGGGTTTCTCTCCCAATTAAAAAATTCAAGCTAATCCATTCAAAATTAACTTGGGAGGGCTCCTTGCCTCCTCTCCCTTATATTCATCATTTCTGCTTCACCATCATGATACTAATAATTTGGTTTCCTCATATTTTCATTGCTCCGCAAATAAATAACTGTATTTGGCCTCTGGTCCCCTCCCCTCACCTTGATTTTAATAAGAAATGATAACTCAGAGGAGGTTAGAGGAAAGAGCACGAATCATTCTTCAATGCCCTTTGCCCATCTTTTATCATGCCAGAATTGTCCCCACTGAGCCAGAAACTACCTCAGGGGCCAGCACGAATGTGACAACTGAGGGGCTGAGAGCGCTGGGTGCCCCGCAGGAAACTGAGGGATAGGAAAACCACAAAACCTAAAGGCAGAGAAAAGAGCTGAACAAAAGGGTGAGAAATATAGAGACCAGCAGGAAGGAGAGTAAAGCAAAATCGAGAAACAAATAAGAAATAAAACTGCTATAGAGATAGAAACCACAGCATGAAGGCAGAAAAATATCAGAGAAAGGGAAATAAAGAGTGAACAAAACAGATCATCAACAGCAGAGAAATGGAGAAAGAGAATCAATACCGAAGCCGGGGAGAGGACCAAAAGAAGAATAGCTAAATGCTTGAATTGATGAAGATAATGACAGTAACTACAACTTGGAGAGGTACAGAAGGCCAGAAAGAGAGCAGGAAAATGGGACAAAAGGATATGGCAGTGAAAAAAGAATCATTATGAAAGAGATCTTGGCCACCGCTGGTAAAAATGAAAAACCTATATGTTTTCAAAATGTTTTCTAGGGGGCTGGAGGAGGAGGCGGGGCATTGCCTCTTCTACCGATTCCCTTGGTCACCACAGACAATCTGCAAGGTGGGTGCTGCAAACAGAGCACATTAGAGATGATTTGGGACAACTCTCCCCACCCCTATGGAGACTGTTGTATTTACAAACCTAGTCCCTATTGGAATCCAGGCTGTTGAGAAATTTAACTTTGGGAATTTATTAAGGGTTGTTAAGCCCCAGGTTTTAGGTCTGGGACAGCCGTTTTTACTAGTTGAGTGGTGGTCATTTCTCCAGCATTTGCCTGGGTGGTTTACCAGGGAGAGAGGAAAGCGAAGTAGGAGGTAGTTCTCTCCAGTGTTCTGGGGGCAAAACACTGGCTGATCAGCTCCTGGGCCGACACCCCTGCTCCCGAGTAAGAAAAAAGACGCTGGCGGTGAGTGGGGGCGGGGAGGGGCACTGATCTAACACCTTCCCTCTGTACTTACTTCGAGGAAGATCGACATGCCCTTTGACAGTTGCAGCGCAGAGCTGAGCTCTTCCGAGGAGTTGTTGGAGGACGGCGACGTCTCCCGGGAATCCTCCATTCTTGGGAGCCCTGACGGCTGGGAGCGGGAGTGGGGCTCGGCGTCTGCACAGGCTCAGGCAAAGGATGCTGCACTGCCGTCTCTGCCCCGCCCGCTGCTGGGCTCGGGATCCGGAGCTGGTGTTCGCTTCCCGGCGGCGAGCCTCACTCCTGTCTCTCTCTGGCTCGCTCTCCCCCTCCTTACCTCTGTCCCCCCGCGCTCCCACGCTCTCTAACTCGCGCCTCCCCCACTTCTCTTGGTTGCAGCGACTGGATGTCTCATCCCTGCACGTAGCAAAGCGCTGCTCCACTTTGTGTGGGAGTGGACTCTGACCGTCCCCCCCCCCAACCGCTGCACCACCATCGACCTTGACTGAATGTAACACTGAGGTATCTGCCCACTCCATAACAGTCCCACATGCAGCGAGAAAGGAGGTAGACCAGACAGAGAGGGGGAACATATGGAAAGCTCTCTTGAGAAGCAAGAGCACAAAGTAAGGACGCCCCTAAGCTCACCCCGGGTAGAAACCGTATGAGTTAGAGCGATTCCAAGAGGTTTTGCCAACTTTGCTTTTGAACAAGTGTACCTGTCTTTCCTACCCTCCCCAAAGACAGGTAAATGGATACCACCAACCAAAGAGGGGCTGGATTAGTGTGAGGATAAAATCACACATTTTTGGAATCTTGGTTGCCCTGGTTCAGAACCTGCCCTGGTTAATTTGTCATTTTGTGATCTAGCAAGTTACTAAATCGTTTAGCCTCTGTTTTCCTCATCAGGAAAATGAATCACAATAGCAGTGCTTACCTCAAAGGGTTCTGTGGCTTAAATGTGGTAGTGCCATGGTCAAGGATATGGACTCTGCATACAGTGAGCATCAAAAAAAAAAGAAAAAAAAAAGTTCTCTGTGGGGAAAAGATTGTCAGGTAATATTCAAGCAAGTTTTCCAAAGGTGAAGTCACAATAAAGGATGCAATACCTATCTATGCTTAAGAATGTAAGCGAGGACAATTATTCAACATTTGAGGTCTGCAAAAATGGTAATCTCACTTTCCATCAGGATACATATCCACTGTTTATTGGGCTTCTAAAATGTGCACAGCACATGCCAGTTGCTGTGTGGGTTACAAAGTTGAACTGTCTCAGAGCAAGATGAGTCAAAGAAAATAGCACTTTTTTTTCAAACAAGACTCTGCCTGTGAGAATTGATGGGGTGGATCCAGATCTCCATTTGGTGACCTCCAAGGAAAGAGAACATGTTCTTTCTATAAGACAAGTGCACAAACTACCAGGACAAAATGTGAGTTCCTTAAGGCATATAAAAATGTGCTATGGGTTTCGTAGGAGGAACAGTTTATAATTTAGCTTATGGGACCAAGAGAGGCTTGATAAAAGAGGTAGTATTTGAAATACTCCTGATCTTAGATCATAAAAATTGGTAGATATTCCATAGTTGATAGAAATAGAAGGAAAATAATTCCAGGTAGAGGGAACAGCATGAGCAAAGGCATGGCACCCAGGAAAGTACATGGAAATCTGTAATTAGTCTCCTGGAATCTCTGAAAACATATAGAATCCCAGTCTACATCACAGGCTTACTGAATCAGAATATCAAAGTATGAGACCCAAGAATCTAAGTCCTTCTTTCCCCCATGATTCATACACTGGTGCTCTGTAGCAGGGGCAAGACTAGGGTGAGACCGATAAATTGCCTTGGGTACAAAATGTAAGGAGGTGTTACCCTGTGCTTGCATGATGCACTTGCACTACTGAGAGTGACTGCCTTTGCACCCTAGGTATCTCATTCGCCTCACCCAAGTCCCAGCCCTGCTCTGTAGATCAGTGTTTGCAAGAAATGGATCCAGCTCTTCTGAACTTTGGCTGTACATTGGAATTACCAGGGGGTGTATGGCAACTTTTGTTATGGCCACAATTTCATTGGCACTCTTTCTGTAGAGGCGTGAGTCCCCTCCCCTTGAATCTGAAGGATTGTGACTGTTTCAATGAATAAAATGCAGCAAAATTGATGCTAAGCTTTCTGAGTCTAGGTACATAAAAAGCCTCATAATTCCACCTTTTTCAGTGGAATATTTTTTCCTGGAGCCCTGGGATTCCTATAGGAAATCCAACTACCTTGAGCCACCATGCTTTAAGGAAGCCCAAGCTGTATGGTGGAGCAGATTAGACATCCTGGCTGACAGTACTATCTGAACTCAGCCTTTGAGTCATCCCAGCCTAAGTGGCAGAAAAGTGAATAAAGAAGCCTCTAGATGATTCCAGCACATAGCTGTTTGAGACACACCTAGCCATTTTTGTTGTCTCAGCCAAGATCTCAAATATCGTAGAACAGAGACACACCATCAGTGCCATGCCTTGTCTAAATTCTTGACCCACAGAATTCAGGAGCATAATAAAATGGTTACTGTTTTATACAAATAAGTCTTGGTATGGGTTTGTTTTGTGACAATATATAACAAAAATAAGGAGCTTTAAAAAAAAACACAGAAAAAACAAATTGATGCCTGAGCTTCACCTCCAGGTTCATATTCAATTAGCACGCAGCTGCACCTGGGCATCCGTGTTTAAAAAAGAAAAGCTTCCCAGGTGATTATGATGTACAGCCAAGATTAAGAACCACTGAACTGATCTGTACTATACATACAGGACAGAATAAAATATCAGAAGACAGGCTTGAAGACATTTGAAGTCCAGAACTCTGGACTTAATTAGGTAGAGACGTGAAAGACTTTAGACTAAGGGCAGATATTGATTAGAGCTGTACTTTAGAAATATTAATCTAACATCTTTTTTGTGATTTTATCTTATTAACTGTAAATCTCATTATCTGAACTGCCCCTTTCTTTTGACAAATGTTCATCAAAAGAAAATACAAAATCATTAAAAAACAGACTAAGCAACTCATCAAAAGGATACTGGTCATTCACATCACTGAAGAAGAAAAACCAGAAGGAGAAGGAGGAGGGGAACTAATCATGAACATTGTTACCAAGTTTATAAAAATACAATATTATTTGTTCCTGCCATTGGTTCGAGTGTTGAATAGATGTTTCTGCAACAAGTGCAGTTTAGTTCTGATCCCTCTAACCCAAGCTGTGGGTCCCTCAGTCCTTAAATTCAGCCCTGCAAGTGATAACATTTTTATGCCAATCCCATGGTAATAACAGCGGGTGTTAAGAAGAGTTTCTGTGATTATAAATGAAGAATAAGAGAATAACCAGTAGTCATCATTCAAAACCAGGGAGCTATTTGTAACATTACAGAAAATATGTTCCTTTTACTTTTGCTGACATGAATGATCTTTTCTGTTATTTCCTCTAACGGTCTGTCGAGAGGAAATATAAATTTTTAAACAGCCAATTAGTCAGTAATGTTTTTTTACTATTTCAGCTTGAACACCATATTGCTATAGCTGAGTTCTCTATTTAATGGAAATGTAATGTTCATTGAAGGCTTCAGTAGAAATGGATAACAATTAGATTTCCATTCACAGACAAATTTAATAGGCACTACAAAGTGGTAACCATACTTTTGGTTTTCTTTTTATACAGACAGTGTGCATTTTTGAAAACTGTTTTCACACATCATTTTTCTGAAACACAGATGCCTCACTGTTTATAGTATCAATCACAAACAAGAGACAACCAACTTGAGAGAGGAAATGCATCTTCTGACCAACTTCTTGTAGCAAAATCATGGTTGGGGGATTGGTGGGGTGGAGTGGGTGGAAAGGAATGTCATTCTAAATTCCAGCTCTTGAGCTTCTTATAAGACTTTGACACGAAGGTATTTCTAGCATTTCAGGAGATGATAGCCATGTGAGTGTATTGTATTTCAATCTGTCTCTGCTACATGGAGGAACTATTATCTAAATCATTTCAGACAGCCAGGAATCTATCTTATTTATATTTTAAAAATTTTACAGAAGGCCATCCTTTGGAATGATGACTCAGAATCCTTTCAGTCAGTTTGGTGGACATTTTTGTTGCTTTGGCAGCCTAAGATCAAACTGTCTTCCTCATCTCGGCACCTGTTCAATGGTATGGATCCTGTTCAGGGACAGGACTCACCTCTTCCAAGGAGGGAAGATGGTCCCTCTCCCTTTCCCCTGGCAGCTGGAGCAGACTCTGAGATCTAGGATGTTTCACTTGGGACTTTAAATCTGTATCAAGGTACATGAAAGGAAACAGTATCAGTGAGCAAAAGCAGTGTAGTGTCAAGTAGCCACAAAGCCAATGGAGCACCTGAAGACAAGTTAACTGATGTCATAGAGGATCTTTGGCTGTGATTTCTGCAGTCTTGTCCTCCAAGCTTAATCTCCAGCCTTCCTATCAACTTTCTGAGTGACTTGGTATCCATCCAAAATACAGAATATTTGTCTTTCTCTGTTTGGCTATTTCACTCAGCATAATGCCCTCAAGGTCCATTTATATTGTCACAAGCAGCAGGATTTCCTTCTTTCTCATGGCTGTATAATATTAAATTGTATATATAAACCACATCTTCTTTATTCATTCTTCCATCAGTGGACACTTAGGCTGTTTCCATATCCTGGCTATTGTGAATAATGCTGCAATGAACATGTGGATGCAAATATCTCTTCAAGATCCTGTTTTCATTTCTTTGGATATATACCCAGAAGTCAGATGGCTAGATCATAGGGTAGTTCTATTTTTAATTTTTGCAGGAACCTCCATTTTTTGTGGTAGCTACCCATGGAAAAGTTAGTTAGAAAACTCGGAAAAGTTAGTGAGAGTTAGCTTTTGATGCTTTAACTCTGATAAGTTCAATCTAAATTTCTCTTGTTAAAGAGAACCATTTGGTAAGTCAATGGGGAAAAATTTTGTTAGAAAAGTTAATTCTATTTGGATATCTGTAAGTGCCTGCTTCATTTCACCAACTGACACACATAGCTGAGGAAATGATGAAAAAGACTGGTCCTCGCTCTTGCAGAACATGTGTGACTTAAAGAGACACTATTTTAATAGATAACTTTAATACAGTGAGACAGGAGTATCACGAGATGCTTGCAGTAAATGCTGAGAGAAGACAGAGGATGGCACAGCTCTCCATTAACACCTATTCTGCATGACCATTAATGTAACTGTAGATCACAAAATTAGGACTTGAGAGTAGTAAGTGCCATTGGGCCAAAAAATAGCCATTATCCCATGCTCCTGGGCTTTTGCCTTGGTATTCTCTGCCTAGAATACAGTTTTTCTTAACTGGCCTGTTCATTACTTAATGATTTTTTCTTTTTTAACGTCTTTATTGGAGTATAATTGCTTTACAATGTTGTGTTAGTTTGTGCTGTATAACAAAGTGAATCAGCTATATGTATACATATATCCCCATATTACCTCCCTCTTGCATCTCCCTCCCACCCTTCCTAACCCACCCCTCTAGGTGGTCACAAAACACCACGGAGTTGATCTCCCTGTGTCATGCAGCTGCTTCCCACTAGCTACCTATTTTACGTTAGGTAGTGTATATATGTCAATGCTACTCTCTCACTTTCTCCCAGCTTACCCTTCCCCCTCCCCATGTCCTCAAGTCCATTCTCTATGACTGCAATTTTATTCCTGTCTTGCCCTTAGGTTCTTCGGAACCTTATTTTGTATGTTAGCATATGGTGTTTGTTCAACTCTTTCTGACTTACTTAACTCTGTATGACAGACTCTAGGTCCATCCACCTCACTACAAATAGTTCAGTTTTGTTTCTTTTTATCGCTGAGTAATATTCCAGTGTATATATGTGCCACTTCTTCTTTATCCATTCATCTGTCGATGGACATTTAGGTTGTTTCCATGTTCTGGCTATTGTAAATACTGCTGCAATGAACATTGTGGTAACATGTCTCTTTTTGAATTATGGTTTTCTCAGGGTATATGCCCAGTAGTGGGATTGTTGGGTCATATGGTAGTTCTAGTTTTAGTTTTTTAAGTAACTTCTATACTATTCTCCATAGTGGCTGTATCAATTTACATTCCCACCAACAGTGGGTTTTAAGAAGACATCATTTCTTCTCCAGAAGAGTCTCCCTCTCCCAATGCCCCCAGCAATCCCCAGGGCTGGATTGGTTTTCCCTCCTCCTTTCCTTAGCACTCTTATATACCCTTTTCATGTCTCATATTTTTAAAAAAATATTTTTTTAGTACCCTCTCTACCTTACTGTCTAAACTCTGAGATGCTAGAGAGTAAGAATTGCATTTTTCATTTGTATCTTATATCTGGCAAATTGCTAAACACATGGCAGGCACTCAATAAAAGTGAAATGAATGAACAAAAGAAAGAAAGATGAAATGATTCTTACACTGAATATAGGAATCAGATTAAAAGAATGAAGGATCTTAGTTGCTTCCTTGTCATAATATCCAATTACATGAGTTGATGATAAAAAGATACCGAGGCAAAGCAGAAGGGACTCAATATCTGAAGGAAACATTGTAAACATAAGCTGCTAAATCTGGGCAGGACTGGTGCTGGGTCATCAGTGGCAGACTTAGAGTGTGCTTAGGGAAACACAGCAGGGGCACCTTAACCCCCCAAAAAGAGAAAGATTAAACATTGATCAATTTAGCTACCATTTCACAATCATAAAATATAGGAAATTATAATTTTAATAAGCATCTATACATTTAAAAAATTCAGGCTTGTAAGGAGGTGGGAAAGAGGACCTGACAACTGTGTAGATGCCTCAAAGCTTTTATCCAGGCCCTAGAAACAGGCTTCATCCCCTGTGATTCAGACTCTACAAGTGTGGACATTTAGGGATCTCACAATGAATTCCTGGTGATGTGTCACTAAACCCATAGGAACGAGTATTAGGTAATGCAGTAGGGGTGGGAATGAGGGATCCAAATCCAACTCTGGAGTCATGAGCAAGGCACTTAATGAGTCTGAATCTTAATGGCCATTTTGTAAGATTTTTGTGCGATTACTGAGAACGGACATAAATCTGGCTGTGAGTACTTTGTGGGCAAACCCTGAATTTTTTATTCATCACTGTGTTCCCAGCACTTAGCATTGTTCTTGAAGCAGAAGAAATGATCAGTCATACAGGTTGAGTAAGCCAGTAAGCAGCAGACAGTAGGGTCTTCATTACATGTGCAACACTGTGAATTTTACTAACCTCAAAGAGGTGTAAAGAGAGAATGTGAACACTGAATGCACCCACTCTTCACCTTGTAAGCACTGTCCTAGTAATCATATGCCCACAATCATGTAGAGGATGAAAAGTGCCTGGTTTCACACTTTTTAGCATTTTCACCTCTTTGCTGCTCCCTCATATGATAGGGGCTTCCAAAATGCATTTGACGTTTCCCCTTAAAAATAGATTAGCCTCTAATTAGGGAAATATGTAAAAACAGACTGATTACTCAACAATTTCTTCAAAGCAGAGCCCCACAAACTGAAATATGTTACTTAGTTTGTAGATGAGCCAAGGTTGTTTGAAACAATAACAATTGTTTGAAAGTGATTTTTAAATTATTAAACTACTTTTCACTGTAGAAAAGTTGGAAACCATATTCCAATCATACAGCTATTCTTCTTGTACATGTTTCAGAATCCACAACATACAACTCTTATAACTTTTTATGAAAAAAAAAACTAGTCCTTTTGGACTGTAGTACATCCTTGAGGTAAGTAGCTTCAATTCTATTAAATACCATATAAAATATACAATTTTATTTACATCAGGAAAATTTTTTTAAAACAGTCTAATTTACTAAAGCAATTTACAAACTGAATTACACTTGGGAAAATTCTCAGAGCTTAACAACAGCAGTGACTTCCTCCTTCAAATTTCCTTCCCAGCTTCAAATTTGTCTGTTAGAAAAAATATGGAATGGGAAGGATTTGGCTTAAAGGAATAACACTTTAAAAATTGGCAATTCCAGTCACATTTCAAAAAGAAGAAAAAACTAAAACTGATATGTAATTGTAAAGTTCTGCCCTACTTGCATTAATTGACAATTTCTAAGATGTTGGGCCTTTAACATTCTTTTGAATGAACTACCCATCTTCCAATGGGCAAACTTGCTTTAGATTTAAAATATTTTTCTAATTTTATTGGGTTCTCTTTCATTTTTGTTAACAGAAATCATCATAATAATGTGAGATATTGAGACAGAGGGAGAGAGAGAGAGGTAGAGAAGGCTGGGTCATGCACAGGCTCTTCCACTTTTGACCTGTGTGACTTTAGGCAAATTATTTAGCCTATTTGTGCCTCAGTTTCTTCATCTGAAGGTGGACTGATAATAGCACTTACCTCAGGGAAAATTATGAGGACTAAATGAAATATCCCATGCCTGGCCCAAAATAGTTGCTCAACAAAACTTAATCATTAATTTAAGTAACAAGCAGTTACATAAATCTCTTCATGGTTCCTGTTAATACAACCAAAAGAACAGGACACACTTTGATGGAAAATATTAATCTTTTTAAAGAAGAATAGGAATCATCTTTGCCTTCCCTAACCCCTCAGAAATCCAGGCATTCACCAGGGCTTATGAATTCTAACACATAAAGAGTTCTGGAATCTATAGCCCTACATTTGTATACATTTCTGTCCCAAGTTGCCCCAGGGACATCCTCCCTCTGAAGCTAGAGCCTCTTTCTGGAACTCCATACCTCTCATATTTCCTTCACCTATTAATGCTTCAACGAATGTCAGAACAATGATCCTGGAATATATGATCTTAATTTTTTCCCTGCTCACAAATATTCAGTGACCACCATTAACCTTAGGATTCAATATTTGTGTCCTTTGTAATATTCTCAAGATCCTGAAAAATCCAGTTTCATCTCTCCCTAGGAGCCCACCTTCTAGACACACACACATGCACTTATACATGCATTTACAGACACACACATGCACATGTATTTGTGTGAACACACAAACCCACACACGTTTGCCTCAGTTCCTCACCTCCATGCTTTTGCCTCCTCAACTCCTATTCATTCTTTAGGTTTCAGTTTAGAGCTCACTTCTCTTGGGAAGTTTTAGGCAGCCTTTCAATGACTCAATACTTTTCCAATGCAGACACTCAAACCGTGCAACCTGTTTGTTGTCGTGTCTGTGGATTGTAAACTCAAAAAAAGCGGAGGTATGTTACCTTGCTTTATTTCCACTGTGAATTAAGCACCCAGTGCTTCATAGTGCCTTAGCAAGTATTATTGAATAAAATCTGTTACATGATAAACTGCTATGTTCATTCATATATATATATAATTTATATATATATATACACACACACACCTGATGAAAACACACAAACCTTGAAAAGAGAAAATGGTTATGAATATTAAATAAAATGGGATATTGGCAAAATAAATAAACTAAATAAATAAGTAAATTCAGCAAATCAGTGCCTCATATAAAAAGGAATATTTAAATTAGATGAGTTATATATCAGTTTCTTTCATGGGAAAAATGCATGAGGACAACTGGTAAACAAGTAAAATGTTGCAGTTTACCATGGAACACTTTTCCCCAGGCTGAGCTGCATATTAAAGTTATTGAACTTTTGAAATTATTGAACTTATTTTCTTTCAGAAACAGTATGACTTTAGTGTTAATTTTAGGAAAAGACAAAAAAGATTAAAGGTGAGCAAAAAGAATTCATTTTCAGCCTCAAAAAGAAATCAGCATTCATTTCATGAGGTGGGTAAACTAATTCAACTTCTGTGGAAAGTATTTAGGCAATTTGTATTAAAGTTAAAATGTTGATCCCTTTAGCCCAGTACTTTTACTTCTAGGCACTTCCCTCTAAGGAGCAGACAACATCATAAAGAAAATGTCTTAGCACAGATTGTCTGAAAACAGAGTCTAAGGCAAAGTTTACTTGGGCAAACTTTATTGGCAGCTACAATACTCAGGCAGCAAAAGTGATGGAAAAGGGAAGCCAGGCAGGAAAGGAAGAAGGAGAAAGAAAAAAAAAGATAGTTATTTAGATATGTATTTATTGCCCGTTTAAACCTTGCTTTCCCATTGATTTTACATTTCTTCTTTGTCTTTTTCTTTCTGTTTTTCCTTTTGTA
Source organism: Hyperoodon ampullatus (assembly GCF_949752795.1). Lineage (NCBI taxonomy): Eukaryota > Metazoa > Chordata > Mammalia > Artiodactyla > Ziphiidae > Hyperoodon > Hyperoodon ampullatus. The sequence continues at coordinate 33,582,170 of NC_136930.1, read as the reverse complement.
GTTTGGTTATTTTCTTTTGGGTTATACTTATGTTCTCTTCTTTTTGGTTTTTGTGGATCTATTGTATGTTTTTAATTTGTGGTTACCTTGTTTGTCAAGCATACTAACCCCTTCCTATATCTACTTTCCTCAGACTGGTAGTCATATAGGCTTAACCACATTCTAGGGGAAAAAAATCCACATTTTCTTACTCTACTCCCTGACATTTTATGATTTTGAGGTCCTCTTTTACCTCAGCATGTTCATCCTTTTGCTGTTCATTGTGGTTATCATCACTTTCACAGAAAAAAATTTTTGATTTCTTTAAAATCTGTGTACTAGGTTATTTAAGTGATTTATTTCCCAATTGTGATTTTTCTTTTCTCTATAGATTCTTACTTCTTTTCTATTTAGAGAAGACCTTTCAATATTTACTTTAGGATAAGTTTAGTGTTGCTGTATTCTTTTAGTTTTTATTTCTCTGAGAAATTCTTTATCTCTCCTATTCTAAATGATAATCTTGCTGGGTAGAGTATCCTAGGTTGCAGATTTTTCCTTTTCAGGACTTTGATTATATCTTGTCACTCCCTTGGGTCTGCAAATTTTCTGTAGACAAATCAGCTGATAGCCTTATGGGGGTTCCTTGTAATTAATTCTTTGCTTTATCTTGCTGCCTTTAAAATCCTCTTTTTATCTTTAACTTTTACCATTTTTATTATAAGATGTCTTGGTATAGGTCTGTTTGGATTTATCTTATTTGGGACCCTCTGTGCTTCCTGTACCTGGATATCTGTTTGCTTCTTTAGGTTTGAGAAGTTTTCAGCCATAATTTCTTGAAATACATTTTTGATCCCCTTTTCTCCTTCTTCCCTTCTGGAATCCCTATTATGTGTATATTGGCATGACTTATATCATCACATAGGTCTCATATTGCTTTCATTTGGCTTTCCAACTTCTGTCCTGATTGGGTGATTTCCATTATTCTATCTTCCAGCTCACTTATTCATTCTTTTACATTATTCATTATGCTATTTATTGCCTTTGGCTCAGCTGTCTTCTCAGCAAATGTGCTTTCTAATTTTTCTTGGTTCTTCTTTATAGTTTCTAGTTCATTTTTATAGTACTCTGCATTTCTGTTGAAAACCTTTCTTAATTCCTTCAGTATTCTCATTATCTCCTTTTTGAAATCAGTGCCTATTAGACTGAAGTGGTCTGTTTCATTGTTTCCTCAGGGGAATACTCTAGGACTTTTAACTGGGAGTGGTTCCTCTGCTTCATTTTACTTACATTTCTCATAGTCTGTGATTTAGAAGAAACAATTATTTACTGTGGTCTTGGAGGGCTATTTATATGTGGAAGCAGCCCTGTGTCACTTGTGTGGGTTTAAAATTTTTGGTGTGAGGGCTGTTTTGTATAGATTCCTGTTGCCTCTTTCCTCAGCATGTGTTGGTTGTTATCCCCTTGATAAGGGGTATGCACAGGCACTGGTTGGTGCCTGGTCCTGGAGTTTTCAGTGACAGTGGTGGCTCACATACACCCCTGGAGCATGTGATGGGAGTGGAGGTGGCTTGCAACCACTCCTGGAGTCTGTGAGGGTAGTGGCAGTGGCTCACATATGCTCCTGGGGCTTGTGTACATGGTGTCCTGCTGCATGAGAGCATGCACAGGGAAAGAGACTGCAATGGCAGATCCTGCTCCCCCACTCATGCACCTCCTACAAACAATGGCACCTGGCCTCTAAGGCAGCCCAGGTTTCCCCCATATACACCCTCAGTTGCAGTCACACCAGACTCCAGCCCCTTCAGCCTGTTTCTGTGCAGCCAACCCCAGCCCTCTCTCTGGGTCTTATATCTGAAGCTCGAGCTTCAGGATCCAGCCCCCTGCACACACCAGTGGACATGCATGTCAGGCTGAGGAGTGCAGGACGGTGGCACTGACCACTTGTGCAGGTCTCTCTCTATTCTGGCTGCTGCAATACTGTTGCTGCATTCTCCTCCAAGGTTCCTAAGCTCCCCCTTTGTCCCACCTGACCTCCTCACTGGTGAGGGGACTTCCCAGGGTGTGGCAACATTTCTTCTTTCACAGCTCCCTCCCAGGGGTGCAGGTACCACCCTGATTCCTTTCTCACTTTGTTTTCTTCTTTTTTTCTTTTGTCCTGCCTGTTTACATGGAGATTTTCTTGGCTTTTCAGAAGTCTGAGGTCTTCTGCCAGCATTCAGTAGATATTCTGTGAGAATCGTTCCCCATGTAGATGTATTTCTGATGCATTTGTGGGAGGAGGTGAGTTTCATGTCCTACTACTCCACCATGTAGATTATGTCCCCCAAAATGTTCATAAATAGAGCATTGGTCCAATAAATTTTGATATATTCAAAACTGCATCAAATTAGTTTTAAAAAGATATTTAATGTATGATATAATGTACACAAGCATGTAAAGAGAGTGAGGCTGTGGGTGTGCATGTGTCTGTGTTAACCCAGAGATATTGGGAAGAAAGGTTACCAAAATACAAAATATTAGTGGCTATTTTATCTGGATAATAATAGTTCAAGTGACTTTTTAGTTTTTTTTAATATTTTCTTATATTTAAAAATCTATAATGGTTGTATATTATTGTAATCATGTTACAATAAATATACAGCATGCATCTGTATTGATCCAATTTATAGATCTAATAATCAGAAATATTGCAAAGTTATTTATAGTTTTTAAACAGTTCATATTAAGAGAAATGTTTAAATAATAATACCCTGGCACTCATGATAAGTAAGAATGGGAGAATTTCTTTTCTGAGTCTGCCATGCCCTGGTAGGTCTACTGTGACTCTAACCTAAAAAGGTTTCATATGTATATCAATAACCAATATCATCACCTATGACATTATTATCATATATGAATTCATTTAATGAAGATTTAACTCTGAAGCCCACTATTCTATTCATGTACTTCTATAGATGTGTCATCATACTATCTTTGTAGCCATTTGTTTCAACTGTGTCAAACTAGACAGTTAGGTATTCCTCACACTAACCCTGTTCTTTCCCTTTTCCACACTTTTGCTCCAACATATCCAACTATCTGCTCTCCCCAATCCCATATCTCCACCTGGGGAACTTGAAGTCATCCTTCAAGTCTCAGTTCATGTGTTACATCTTCTTGGTAATGTCTTCTGATCAATGAAACCATTATATAACTTATTGTGATCATTTAAATTCTTCTTCAAATCTCAGTAGTATTCATAGTATTAAAAATTGCTAATAATCTCAAAGAAGAATTTAATTTGTTTACATAAAGCCTGAACAACTAGATTTGCAGTTCCAAATATAAAATTTATCATTTCTTGTGACAGGAACAAATCCTGCTTAAAAATGATACTCAATTGCAAACTGAGACCATAATGCAAGTTAATTATATGGACCTCTTCTACCTTAAGAAAGACAGCAATTCTTCCTGAGGTAGCAGTAGGGATTTACTTTTTCTTCCCACAGTGTCTGAACTAGTACCATAATCAGAGTAATGGATTTTTCTTTAGGGGATCCTATATAACATTGTCTTGGGACAAGAGACTCACTTTATAGAAAAGTAGATATAGCATTGGGTACATGATGATGAGATCCACTGCTCCTACAACATACCATCTTACAAATACAAAGGATCTGTGATTTGGGGACATTTTTCTTAAAGATGCAGTATATGCCCTCTATTAACATCGATTACATGGTATTTTGTCCCCAACAGATAGAACACATGGGTCTGCAAACTAAGGTGCAGAAGCAGAAATGGCCCCAATCACCATCATTTTCAGTGAACTTCTTGGGGAATTTGTGATTTTCTGATATACTGATTTTCTCACTCTCTGGTTTCTCCCGTATAATTCATTTGCACAAATATCCACTTTTAGACTCTGTTTCTAGGGAATCTCACCTAGGACAAGACAAAAGCCTAGCTTTCAAAAAGTGTTACTAGACTAAAAGATGATTGAATTTTCACTAAACCTCAGATTTATGGGCTAGAAATCCTTTCAGACTATAGTTGAGAGTGGTGCTAGAGACTTACACAGGGTTGAAAATAAAGGGGGACATGTGGCAGTGGGAAATGTTGCTAGTTATGATGAGTAGAGGAATGAAAACATTGGGAGTCTGTGCTACAAGTTTGAGGCAATCCATAATCTTTAGCCAAGTCAGAAATAAACTCTACAGGTTGGAAAATGTGAACAGAAGGAAGGGGAAGACTATGCCATTTGGTGAACTGCCCTCATGATATCAGTTCTTTATCTGAGGCAAAGAAGTCAAGAGGGATTTGCTGTCTTTTCTAAAGAGAACACCCCACCCTCATAATGTCCACTGCATTCAGCCAGGCAGACAATGTCGTACCTCCTGGGGACATCAGCCACACAGTTATAGATTTCTAGTAATGACACTAAATAAACATTTGCTTAGTGAATGAATGAATTCTAATATCCTCAGTGTCATCTTGTATGTATCTGAAGTGCTTGAAGTCTGCTCTTCACTATACATAATATTCATAAAGTATTTTGAGTCCCATGACAGAGGTTCTTTGCAGAGTACAATTATATCTCTCTAAAAGATATGGTGAAGATTAATTACTTAATTTTTATAAAATGCTTTAGGGATGAAAATTGCTTTATAACAATTAATTATGACAATCACACCATGTGCATGCCATAAATTCACACCTCTAAAGTTGAATGGAATTTGTTTTTTTTTTATTGTTATAAGAAAGAGTTTTTGGACTTGATATACCATTTCTTTCTTATGCTATACAAAATTATTTTGCAGTTCAAAATGTAGATTTTGTGTCTTATACCACAGGGATAGCTGAGTCTGGTTGTACAGCCAGGGAATTAGCACTAACTACTTCTCATTTTGGGTTGATTCAAGACTTCAGACATACATGATTATGATTAAAATACATAAAATTGAGCAGAGTTCATATTCTCCTTCTACTGTATACCATTTAGGAGACTTCGGGAAATTCAGTAAAACTCTCTGTGCCAAAGTTTTCCTACCTGGCAGATAACAGGTAAGACATATCTTACGGACCTAAAAGATACAGTTCTGGTATAGACTTAGCGATTCAGGTATAGACTTAAATAGTGCTCAGTAATTGCTGGTGTCACTACTAAGTTGAACAGTCACAACTATTGTGTGTAACCACAATAGTTGATTTGTGTCTCCCACTGTCCCCTTCAAATAAATTTTTTCAGTAGAAGCATTGTTTATTTTGTTGTTGTTTTTTGTTTGTTTGTTTGTTTTTGTTTTACTGTGTCACTAAATAAAACTCCTGGCAAGTTTTATAATTTTTCTGTTTATTCTTGGGTAACATATCACAACACAGCTTCAATTTGGCAATCTAGGTCATTTCTGAAATAATAAATTTGAAGGTAAGTCTTTCCTCACTAAAGCACAGCTGTGTCTGGGCTACCTGCTTTTGGCACATGGACTCTGAACTTTCAATTATGAAACTAGGCAACCCAGGCTCCAGACCTGGTTCTTTAGGCCTGGAAATAGTCTCCCACTCATAGGAACCTGGTTCTCAAAGCATGGAATCTGGCCCTGCAGACATGGAATAGACCTTCCCTCCCTTTCACCTCCAGGTATGAAACCTGGCCCCATGCATTGAATGTGACTCTCCAGCGTGGAAATGAACTCTCTAAGCATGGTATGTTGCATGCAGTCATGGAACATGTCTTCCACACAGGGCTTCAACCCCTACAGGCATGAATTCTGTCCTTTCATCATGAAATCTGGCCTTTCAGCCATAGAAAGAAGCACTTCAGCTGCTACAGCCATGTAACCTGTACCATGGAACTATAGTACATTATGGAACTTGACACACCAGGCATGGAACCTGTACTTCCAAACACATAACCCAAACTACCTGGCATGAAGCACCATTATCCAGTTGTAAAACTTGGCCATCAGGCATGAAACCTCACAGTGACACTGTAGAACCTTACCCTAAACATAGAATTGGATCCAATAAATAAAGACCTTAGGACTTTCTGTGTAGCACGTGAGCCCAGAGAAATGGAATCTGACCAACCAATTATGGAATCTGATCTTTCAGACATTGATTTAAAACTTTTAGATGTTAATTCTGCTTTTCCAGGCATAAATCATGGTTTTTAAAATGAGGCCCAGCCTAACAGGTATGAACTTAGATCTCCAGGACTGGAAACTAGCCCCCTAAGCATGAAACTTGTCTCTCCACGTATAGAATATGGCCCTTTAATCGTGGAACTTAAACTATGGAATTTGACTTTTCAGACATGGAAACTAGTTTAAAATGTGACTCCTGACTCTCTAGGCATAGCATTTGATCCTCTAGGTGCAGAACCTTGACTTCTACATGTTGCTACTGGACATTTAGGTATGGAATAGATGTTGACTACTCAATACAATAATACTTTCACCCTGTCATGGAACTTTGCAACACATGTATAATCTCAATTTCCAAGTGTGGAATTTCGCACTACAAACATGAAAACTGATACTCATATATGGAATCTCAATCTCAAAATATGAAACTTAGCTCTGCAACATGGACATGCCATTCCATATGTAGAAATACAATCTCCAATTATGGTACCTGGCCTTACAAACATGCCATATGGCATTCCATGTGTGTAATCTGAATCTCCCTGGACTTACCGTGGTGAATGTGGTATCCTAGACTTGGAATCTGGCATCTGAGTCACAGAAGTTGTCCTAGCAAGACATGGTCCCATGTCTCGCCGGTGTGGAACTTCACTTTCCAATCATGCATGCTCAACAACCAAACATGAAAACTGATGCAACAAGCATAGAATCTAGTCTTCTATGTATAGACTTGTGAATTCCATGTATAAAAACTAGGCTTTACAGTTTTGGAATTTGGCATTTCATGTATGGAATATCAATCTCAAAGCATGGAACTGGGCTCAAGTGTGGAACATGCTACAGATATATAGCATTATATTTTAGTCATACACATGCGCTTGCCAAAACTTGGAAACTGGTCTGCTAGTCATGGATCCTAGAACTCCATGTATGTAATCTCAATGTCCAAGCAGGGGTCCTAGCCTTATAATCATGGATAATGGCACCACATGTGTGGATTCTCAATCTCCAAACATGGACCACTTCAGAGTGTGAACCTTGATATCCAATATATAGAAACCTGTATTTCTTTCATAGATTTTGGCTTACCATATATGGAATTTGGCCTTCCTGGCAAGGAAACTAGAAATTCATGTATGAAATCTCAACATCCAGGGATGGAATATGGCACTCTAAGTACGGAAACTGGCATTCCATCTATGGAATCTCAATGACCAAGTGTGGATCCTGGACCTACAAGCATGGAATTTGGCATGGATTCCAGGTGTGGACTATAAAAAAGAAATATTACTATGCATGTGTAAAACCTCTCATTTCAGACATAGGAAATTGGTATTTGAGTCATAGGCATTGGTTCTCCTAAACGTGGAAACTATTCTTTGAGGTATCAGACCTGCCACACCATGTGTTATTGACTGAATTTTATCCCCTGCAAATTCATATTTTGAAGCCCTAACCCCCAATGTGATTGGTTTTGGAGATAGGACTTTAAGGAGGTAATTAAAGTTAAACGAGGCCATAATGATGAGGTCCTAATCCTATAGGACTGATGTCCTTATAAGAAGAAGAGACTCCAGAGTTCATTCTCTTTCTCTGTGTGTACAGAGGAAAGATCATGAGAAGATACAGTGATGAGGTGGCTATTTGCAAGCCAGGGAGAAAGCTCTCACCAGAATGTGAATTTTTGGCATGTTGATCTTAGACTTCTAGCCTCCAGAACTATGAGAAAATACTTTTCTGTTGTTTAAGCCACTCAGTCTATGGTATTTTGTTATGGCAACCCAAACAGACATACACCATAAGGAATTTAAATCTCCACACGATAAGCATAGAACCTGGCACACTACACTATTTATGTAATTTGAATCTCTGAGCATGAAACCTGACACTACAAAGGACCTGAGGAATATCAGTCTCTGAACATGGAACCTGGACTTATGAACATGGAAACTGGTACTCCAGGTTCTCAAAGTGGAATCTCAAATTCAGGGATCAAACATGGACCCCCAAGCATGGAACCTAACATTCCATGTGTGGAATCTCAATCTCCATGCATGAGACACAAAACAGCCTTAGATGTACTGAACCTTGTCCTGAAGATATGGAACCTGGTGTGTAGGTCATAGAGACTGGCTCTACAATACGTGAAATTATGCATAATATTTGTAGTGTTGGGGAGGAAGAAATTATCCTCTATCCATTTAGGTTCTTCTGGCTTGCCTAAGAATTAGATTGACATGACAGATTAACAGGAGCAAATCAAGCAAAAGTTTAATAGCATGTATACATAGGAGAGACCCAGGATAACTGAGTATCTTGCTAGAATGGCTGAAGCCCTCACCTTAAATACCATCCTTAACTAAAGACAAAAGAGGATGTTGAGGGTGGGGAGAGTCTGTTGTGGAGGCTACCAGGAAAAACACAGCAAACAAAGGTGAGGTTTTTATGCAGATTTAAATCATTGTCTTCTCCACTGATAAGAGTTTCTAGAGATTTGATCATTCTTTTCTTCCTGGTAAAAGGAGGGAGACGTCCTTACAAATGAAGATTTCCATTATAAATGCAAATGTTTCTTACAAAAGTGTAAATTCTATTTGGTTTTCAGAGTTTTTCCCTTGTCTGCTATTTCTTAGAAAATAAACAGCTTAAAAGAATATGCCAAAGAGACACATTTTGGGGTGAAAAATTCTGCTCCTCTACACAGTACATATATAATATCTCAATTTCCAAACATTTAGATTGGCTCTACAAGCTTAGCACCTCCCACCATATGTGAAATCTCAATCTTTACACATGGATTCTGGCCCAATGAGAATTAAACCTGTTATTCCATTTGTGAACTTTTAATCTCCAAGTGTGTAACCTAGCCTTAAAATCATGCAACCTGGCTCTCCAAGTGTGGAATCTCAATCATTAAACATGACACCAGACCCTATAAGCATGATACTGACAAACTATGTGAGGAATCTCAATCTCAAAGCAAGAACTAGGCTCCATATGTGTGCTGCCTGGCATTCCATGTCTGAAATCTCAAATTCTATGCATGGAAATTTGTCTAATTAGAATGGAAACTAGCATTTTATATGTGGAAACTATATCTACAAGAATTTTACCTGGTTGTAATAGTGTGGAGCCAGGCACTCAGTATATATAATCTCAGGCTAAAAGCATAGAACATGCCTTATATGGGTGAAACCTGGCACTCTAGGTACTGGACATTGATGTGAGTTATAGTTGTTGGCTTTCTAAGACAAGGAACCTTCGCTCCCAGGCATAGAACATTAAATACACATATGTATTCTCAATATCCAAACATGAATTTGGCCCTAAAAACAGGAAAAATAGCTTTTTGTATGTAGAATTTCAATCACCAAACATGGAACGTGACCTTACAAACATGGAAGCTGGAACCTCACATATAGACTCTCAATCACTAGACATGGAATCTGGCCCCCAAAACAATGGAACCTGGCATTCCATGTGAGAAATTTCAATCTTCAAGCTAGAATCTGTCCCTAAAGCATTCAACTTGGCATTCAATGTTAGGAATCTTTACCTGCAAACATTTAACTTGCCTTCATATGTTTGAAATCTGTCAGTCCTGACAAAGAACATAGTCTTTTGCTATTAGAATTTGGCTTTCCAAGATATGCAAACTTGTCTCAAGCATGGAACTTGGTACTACCCAAATGGATTCTAAAGATTTAGGTCTTTAGATGGAATATAGACTTTTTGATCTCGAGTGGCCTCATCCTGTAGCAGCTTGAAGCAGACTTTTGGTTCCCAGCCAGAGACTGAGGTCAGGCAACAGCACTGAGAGCACTGAATCCTAGCCACTAGACCACCAGGAACCAGTGGCCAGTGACAAGGCCCTGGCCCATCAACTGTGTAGAAATGAATTTCCACGTAGAGATAGAAAGTAGTGAAGCAGGTAAAGTGTTTATTAGAAGGAAAAAGAGTATGTGTGGATAGATGCACAGGTAGACTCAGAGAGAGAGTCACACCCTTGTCGTAGTTTGAATCACTTTTATGGGGTATTTCTTCCCTTTGACCAATCATCTTGCTTTGCCTTGTTCTGAGTCTGTATTTGGTATATCTCAGTATCCTCCCCTGGGTGCATGTGCATCTCTTAGCCAAGATGGATTCTAGTGAAGAGGCCTATGGGTAGTTGACATCACTTACTATGGGGTAGGGCACACTCTTTTTGACCTCCAAGGAGCCTTTCTGTGCATGTGTAGTTGGGGAGGTCTCCTTGACTTCAAGAATGAAGTATATGTGGTCTTTTATCTCTTATCTGGGCAGGGCCCAGTTTTTATGGAGTTTCTGTCTACAGGGGAGAAACTGTTCAGCCAGGGACCCATCTATCTCCTGCCTCACTATGAGCATGGAATCTTTCTCACTAGGTGTGGAATATAAAATTCACATATGGAATGTGGACCAACAATGATGGTATATGGCACGCCATGTATGTATTTTAAATCTCCAGATATAAAACTTGTCCAAAGAAGTGTAGATTATGGCATCTAGGCATAGAAATTTGCTTGTCACTCATTGACATAGGATCTCAATCTCCAAGCATGGAGATTGGACACACCAAGTGTGGAATCTCCATGCTCTCTGTGATTCAGTCAGGGAAACTGGATATTAATGTGTGGAATCTCAAACTACAAGTATAGAACAGGACTTGATATGTGTGTAAACTGGAACTCCAGTCATGGGAACTGGTATTTAGTCACAGACCTTGCCTCTACCAAAGATAAAACATAGATTTTCAGGCATCATACCTGGCACACCACATATGGAATCTCAATCTCCATGGAATCTGACCCTCCATTTGTGGAATTTCAATCTCTGTGCATGGAGCTGAGCTCTAAATACATAAGACCTGGAACACCACACTTGAAATATCCATCATTAAGCATGAACCTGAACCTGCAAGCATGGAAACTGCATTCCACTTGTGGCATTTAATCTCCAAGCATGAAACCTAGAACTACAAGCAGAGAATCTGATTCTATATGTGTGAAATCTCAGTCTTCAAAAATGGAAACTGAACAGTCATGGGCACTCATTCCCTATAAGGAAACACTAAATCCATCATGCAATATGTGCATGATGTTGGAATTTCAATCTGCTAATATGGAACTTGGCCTTATAATCCTTACAATGGAACTTTGTATTTTAATCAAAGACTCAGCTTGTCACGTCACAAAATCTGATTTCCTAAGTGACCTATCACACCATGTATGGAATCTCAATCTCCAGGCATAGAACCCAACCTTATGAGCAAGGAAGCTGACAATTCATATGTAGAACTTCAAATTCTAAGCACAGATATTTGTCATGCAAGCAAGGAACGTAGCATCCCATGGGTGGAAACTCTGTCTCTAAGCATAGAATCTAACCCTTTAAACATGGAATGTGACACTGCATATGTGAAATCTTAATCTCTAAGAATGGAACTCAGTCTTACAAGCATCAATTTTGATATTCCATGTTTGAAAGTCCAAGCATGGAACACTGCCTTAATGTGACAAACCTGGCACTTTAGACATAGATTTTGCCATCATATTGGCTCCCCGAGACATGGAAACTGGATTTCTGGGCAGCAAACTTGGTACTCCATCTTTGAAGTCTCCACCTCCAAGCATTAAGCCTGACCTTACAAGAATGGAACTTCGTGCTCCCTGTGTGGAATCTGATTTCCCACGCATGAAACATGGTCTTACAAGCATGGCACGTGGCAATCCAGATTTTGTACCCAGGGTTTGAGACATAGGAGTTGGCACTTCAAGGACCTAGGTCTCCCAGGCTTGGAACCTGCTGACTCGTGTGAAATCTAGACTTTCAGTCATTAATTTATTTCTAGGTGTAAATTCTGCATTTCCAGGCATAAAAATTGGTTCTGCACATGAGAGTCAGACTTACAGTCTTGGAGTCTGAAGTTTCTGGGGCGGAACTTACCCCTCAAAAGATGAATATTGGCCCTTTAAGCTTTGATATAGCTATTTAAAATTGGATCCTGACCCTCCAAAATGGAATTTGACTTTATAGGCATGAAAAGTTAATCTAAATGTGGACCCTGCCTTTCCAGACATGGAGTCATTCTCTCTAGGTCTAGAATTTGGGCTTCTACATGTGGATCAGGGCCCTCTAGACATGGAACTAAGCCTTCCAGGAAAATCATGACTGTATGATATCTCCTTTTTCAGGCTTGCAACACAGCCTTCTGAGAGTGAAACTTAAACCTAAAGGGATGGTCGTATCTAATCCATGAACTGTGGAATCAGTTCGTATAGGTGTGAAATAGTGAATCTGGGTTTCTTAGCAAAAAACAAGTCTTTTCAGTCTTGACACTTAATTTTAGATATGGAATCTGATTCTCCGTGGTTGTAACTGGCTATCAAAGGGTAAAACCTGGATTTCTGAGTGTGAAAAGCACTAAGCATTGAAGTTAGCTCTATTTATAAAACTTGCCCCCACCCCAGGTGTGGCCAAGATGACCAAGTAGGAAGACCCTGAACTCACTTCCACACCTGCATGCCAAGATTACAACAATTTACAGAGCAGTTATCAATGAGAACCACCTGAACACAAGCAGAAAATATTTTTCACAACTAAAGGTGTAAAGAAAGAACCACAGCAAGATGGGCAAGAGGGGTGAAGACACATTATAGTTAAGACCCACACTCTCAGGTAGACAACACACAAATGGGAGGATAATCACAATTGCAGAGTTCTCCCCAAGGCAAGAGGGGTCCAAGTGAAGTAGGAGGTAGAAGGTCCCCTGGGCTGAGCAGCTGGAGTTTGTCAGGCAGAGTAAATTGGAAGTTTGTTTTCCCTAGACACTCCAAGGACAAAGTTAATGGTGGGAGCTGAGCTCTGCTAGAATAAAGAGATAAGACTACCACATCTATCACTACTCAGGTCAAGGAAACTTCCCTGACTGCACACTTGCAGAAAGGCTCCTGGGGGTCAAAATGGGAGGGGGTGTCATCCCGTAATAGGTGTTGTCAAACCTCCCATTAGCATCTGCTCTGGACTCTATCTTGGCAAAAAAAAAAAAAAAAAATGCACACACATACTGGGGAGAGACCTAAGGCAGGTCAGATGTGGAAAAATAAGTGAAATAATTGGCCAGTGAAGAACAAAGACTCAGAAGAACTGCTCTTATATAAATGGTTTAACTTCCTCTTTACTGAACTCTTCCTCATTAGGGAAGATGCCCACACCCTTTCTCTCTGGGTATTTCTGCCTTGTCTTTGTCTTAAATAAACTGTTTCTCTGTGTGCTCTCCCACACATTGTGCTGTGTCTCTAATATTAAACTCTGCACCTGTTTTTGCAGTTTTTGCCTCCTTGAAACATTCTCATTACAAGCGGGCAAGAGCCAGAGCTACTTTGTTGCTAATCTCTAGCCCCTGGTGGACTGGAAGCTAAGACTCCTTGTTTTCGTCCAGGCTACTTAGGTTCAATTCCTGGGCAGGGAAATACAATCTTGCTTCAAGCCACCACTCACTGCTGTCCAAGAACACAAGCACCACATTGCAATCTCCAGCTCAGGGGTTCTGAAACAGGAAGATGAGCGCTTAGAAATTCTGGCTTCGAAGGTCAGTGCAGCTTGCATACAGGAGAGATGGTGGGCTGTAGAAAACGGAGACTTCACCCTTACAGGGCTCATGCAAAATCTCACATGCTTCAAGACCCAACACACTAGCTGTAATTTGAAAGGAGCCTAGGTTAGACCCCATTGCTGATCCTGGAGAGGCTCCCAGAGAAGCAGGAGGCAGCTTGGACTCCCCGTGGGGATAAGGGTGCTGAGAGCAGCAATTCTGAGGAGCTTATTTTACCACAAGGACACTGGTGCTGGCAAGAGCCATTTTGGAGTCCTCCCTAGAGCCTGTTAGTGTTGTGAGCTTACCCACCTACGAGCCAGTGGGCACCAGTCCTAGGACTCCTCCCCCAGTCTGAGCAGCCTGCCTCATGGAGACCAAGCCCTGCCACTAGTGGGCCAGTACCAGCACCAGAACTCCAAGGGCCCCACACTCAGCTGCTCTGGGATGTGGCTTCACCTAACAGCAGGATAGTACCAGCACCAGGACCTTCAGGCTGTGCAGCCAGTCATCCAGGACCTGGCATTATCCATCAGTAACCTGACAGCCTCCACACAAGACAGAGCATGGTAGCCAACACACCTGGGACCAGTCCTGCAAACCAGCATGTCCACAGGAGTTGATCCCATCACAACAGGAGGGCTCACACTGCCCACATAGGGGGCACCCCTAGAGCATATAACTCTCGTGACCAGAGAGGAGTGTGCTGCTGGCCTCCATAGGACATCTCCTACTTAAGGTCACTTCTCTAAGATTAGGAAGCATAACCAACCTACGAAATACATAGAAATAAACATAGAGAATTAAACAAAATGAGGACACAGACAAACAAACGAACAAGACAAAACCTCAGAAAAGAACTAAACAAAGTGGAGATAAGCAATCTACCCAATAAAGAGTTCAAGGTACTAATCATAAAGATGCTCAAAAATCTAAAGAAAAGATTGGATGAGCACAGTGAGAATTTTACCAAGAATTAGAAAATATAAAGAAGAACCATGCAGTGCTGAAGAATGTAATAACTGAAATAAAAAAAATTCATCATAAGGAATAAACAGTAGATGATAAAGAGGAATGGATCAGCCATCCAGAGCAGAGTAGTGAAAATCACTCAAACTGAACAGAAAAAAAGATAAAAAGAAATAGGTCAGCTTAAGAGACCTTGGGAACAACATCAAGTATACTAACATTCACATTTTAAGGGCCCTAGGAAAAGAGAGAGGGAAGGGAATTTATTTAAAGACAGAAAGTACTCTGAGAAAACCATAATTCAAAAAGAGTCATGTACCAAAATGTTCACTGCAGCTCTATTTACATTAGTCAGGACATGGAAACAACTGAAGTATCCATCAACAGATGAATGGATAAAGAACATGTGGCACATATATGCAATGGAATATTACTCAGCCATAAAAAGGAATGAAACTGAGTTATTTGTAGTGAGGTGGATGGACCTAGAGATTGTCATACTGAGTGAGGTAAGTCAGAAAGAGAAAAACAAATACCATATGCTAACACATATATATGGAATCTAAAAAGAACCCCAAAAAATGGTCATGAAGAACCTAGGGGCAAGATGGGAATAAAGATACAGACCTACTAGAGAATGGACTTGAGGATACGGGAAGGGGGAAGGGTAAGCTGGGACAAAGTGCGAGAGTGGTATGGACATATATACACTACCAAACGTAAAATAGATAGCTAGTGGGAAGCAGCTGCATAGCACAGGGAGATCAGCTCAGTGCTTTTTGACCACCTAGTGGGGTGGGATAGAGAGGGAGGGAGGGAGGGAGGGAGGAAGGGAGGGAGAAGTAAGAGGGAAGAGATATGGGGACATATGTACATGTATAACTGATTCACTTTGTTATAAAGCAGAAACTAACACACCATTGTAAAGCAATTATACTCAAATAAAGATGTTAAAAAGAAATAAAATAAAGGCTGAAAACTTCCCTAACTAAGGAAAAGAAACAGATATCTGGGTCTAGGAAGTACAGAGAGTCCCTGACAAGATGAAACCAAAATGTCCTCACTAACACATTAAAATTAAAATGTCAGATAGACCTAGAGATTATCATACTAAGTGAAGTAAGCCAGATAGAGAAAGATAAATATCATATGATATCACTCATATGTGGAAGCTATTAAAAAATGATACAAATGAGCTTATATACAAAACAGAAATAGACCCACAGACATAGAAAACAAACTCATGGTTACCAAAGGGAAAAGCAGGGGAGGGATAAGTTAGGAGTTGGGGATTAACATATACAGACTACTATATAAAAATTGATAACCAACAAGAACCTACTGTATACCACAGAGAAATATACTCAATATTTTGTAATAACTTATAAGAGAAAATAATCTGAAAAAGAATTTTTAATTCATATATATATATATACACACACACACACACATATATATATACTCATCCTTTTGTTGTACACCTGAAACTAATACAACATTGTAAATCAGCTATAACTTCAATAAAAAATTTAAATGTCCACAATTAAAAATAAAAAGAGAATCTTAAAAGCAGCAAGAGAAAAGCAACAAATTATGGGGAACTCCCATAAACCTATCAGCTGACTTTCCAGCATAACCTTACAGAACAGATGGAAGAAACATGATATATTCAAAATGATGAGGAAAATAATCTACAATCAAGAATACTCCACACAGTAAGACTATCGTTCAGATTTTAAGAACAGATAAAGAATTTTACAAACAAGTAAAAGCTGAAAGAGTTCATCCCCACTAAACTGGCTTTATAAGTAATGTTAATGTTAAAGGGACTTCTCTAAGTGTAAAAGAAAAAACCACATTAAAAATATGAAAATTACAAAGGGAAAAATCTCATTTGTAAAGCCAAGTACACAGTAAAAACAGTAAAGCAACCACTCATAAGGGTAGTAGGAAGGTTAAAATAAAAAAAAAGTAAAATAAGTTACATTGACAATAAGCAGTTAAGGGACACACAAAAGAAAAAGATGTAAAATATGAAATAAAAAACATTACACATAGGGTGAGAGAATAAAAATGCAAATTTGTTAGAATGTGCTTCAACTTATGAGATCAACAACTTTAAATAATCACAGATATATACAGGTTGTTATACTTAAAAGTCATGGTAACTGTAAATCAAAAATCTGTTACAGATACACACACAAAAAAGAGAAAGGAAACCAAACATAACTCTAAAGATAGCCATTAAATCACAATGGAAGAAAGCAAAAGAAGAAAGGAACAAAAAAGAGCTATAGAAACAACCCCCAAACAATTAACAAAATGGCTATAAGTACATACATATCAATATTTACTTTAAATGTAAATGGACTAAATGCTCCAATCAAAAGACTGCGATATCATCTCACACCAGTCAGAATGGCCATCATCAAGAAATCTAGAAACAATAAATGCTGGAGAGGGTGTGGAGAAAAGGGAACACTCTTGCACTGTTGGTGGGAATGTGAATTGGTACAGCCACTATGGAGAACAGTATGGAGGTTCCTTAAAAAACTAAAAATAGAACTACCATATGACCCAGCAATCCCACTACTAGGCATATACCCTGAGAAAACCATAATTCAAAAAGAAACATGTACCAAAATGTTCATTGCAGCTCTATTCACAATAGCCTGGATATGGAAACAACCTAAGTGTCCATAATCGGATGAATGGATAAAGAAGATGTGGCACATATATACAATGGAATATTACTCAGCCATAAAAAGAAACGAAACTGAGCTATTTGTAATGAGGTGGATAGACCTAGAGTCTGTCATACAGAGTGAAGTAAGTCAGAAAGAGAAAGACAAATACCGTATGCTAACACATATATATGGAATTAAAAAAAAAAAAGTCATGAAGAACCTAGGGGTAAAACGGGAATAAAGACACAGACCTACTTGAGAATGGACTCGAGGATATGGAGAGGGGGAAGGGTAAGCTGTGACAAAGCGAAAGAGAGGCATGGACATATATACACTACCAAACGTAAGGTAGATAGATAGTGGGAAGCAGCTGCAGAGCACAGGGAGATCAGCTCGGTGCTTTGTGACCGCCTGGAGGGGTGGGATGTGGAGGGTGGGAGGGAGGGAGATGCATGAGGGAAGGGATGTGGGAACAGATGTATATGTATGACTGATTCACTTTGTTATAAAGCAGAAACTAAAAAAAAAAAAAAAAAGTGATATGTTGAAAAATTTAAAAAAAACCCAGAAACTAAAAGTAGAACTACCATATGAACCAGCAATCCCACTACTGGGCATATACCCTGAGAAAACCATAATTCAAAAAGCATCATGTACCAGTTTTCATTGCAGCTCTATTTACAATAGCCAGGACATGGAAGCAACCTAAGTGTCCATTGACAGATGAATGGATAAAGAAGATGTGGCATATATGTACAATGGAATATTAGTCATAAAAAGAAAAAAAATTGAGTTATTTGTAGTGAGGTGGATGGACCTAGAGTCTGTCATATAGAGTGAAGTAAGTCAGAAAGAGAAAAACAAGTACCGTATGGTAACATATATATATGGAATCTAAAAAAAAAAAAAAAAAAAAAAAAAAGAAGTACTGAAGAACCTAGGGGCGGGACAGTTATAAAGATGTAGACCTACTAGAGAATGGACTTGAGGACACGGGAAGGGGGAAGGGTGAGCTGGGACAAAGTGAGAGAGTGGCATGGACATATATACATTACCAAATATAAAATCGATAGCTAGTGGGAAGCAGCTGCATAGAACAGGGAGACCAGCTCAGTGTTTTGTGACCACCTAGATGGGTGGGATAGGGAGGGTAGGAAAGAGGGAGATGCAAGAGGGAATAGATATGGGGATATATGTATATTTATAGCTGATTCACTTTGTTATAAAGCAGAAACTAACACACCATTGTAAAGCAATTATACTCTAATAAAGATGTTTAAAAAATAATAATAATGAGATAACTTTGTGACAGATGGTAACTAGATTTTGGTGATCTTGTAATGTATAGAAATATAGAATCACTATGTCATGCACATGGAACTAACACGGTGTTGTAGGTCAATTATACTTTGACAAAAAATAATTAATTAGTTAATTAATAAACTAATTCGTGTTCGAAGCACGGAACATGACCTTCTATATATGGCATCTCAGTCTCCAAATAAAGAACCCTACATGCATGGAACCTGGCACTTGCAGTGTGGTGTCTCCAATTCCATCCATGTTAGGGGACCCTACATACATGAAATATGGCACATTGTGTGTGGAAACTCAATCTCTAAACATGTAACATGACCTTAAAATTGTGGAACCTGGCACGCCATACAAGATACCAAGCAGTTCAGTCCTAGCAGGCTCTACTAGATATGGATTCTGGCATAAAAAACAAGGAACCTGGCTTTCCATGTCCAGAATCTCACTCTTCAAACATAGAAAATGTTCTTATAAATTTGGAAACTGTCAATCCAGGAGTAGTTCCTGCATTTTAGTTACAGACGATGTGCTATGTAAATTAGACAAAGATGGCCTCTTTGTATTGATGCCTAAGTTGTTTATTTCTTCACTGCAGAAATAAACTTTTAGCTCAATACCCCACTAGCACCACACTTAAATTTGTATATATCCAGTTATTTTTAAAATAGCCCAAACAAGCCAAATTTTAGCCACTTAGACCATGCCTGCTTTGTATATCTTGTGAAATATTGGCTTGGCCAAAAAATTCGTTCGGGATTTTCCACAACATGTAACAAGAACTTTTTGACCAACACAATCCTTGGTATCTCCTGGCCATTGAAAAGATAGAACCTTGTGGTTGTAAGACTCCAAGCTGCTGCTGCCTTTTAGAGCTCTCTGACCCAGTGATTCCCCCATGCTACTGATTGACATCACCTAGACACATAGGCTCCCACTCCTATCTCCCTCTACCCCAGAAGTTCTCTTGCCCTCTTCCCCTTCTGGGGCTAGCCCACTTACAATAAGCCTCTGAATGAACTTATACTGTGAGGAACTTCTCCTCTTATGCAACACTGTCCAAACAGTGCACAATAAATCTTGTTGTGTGTCATTGCCTCTTGTGGTCATATCTTTTTCCTTTATCAGCCCCAAATCCCTCAAACTAACCCCCTACATGTCACTCTAAAACATGGAGCCTGGTCTCCTGGACCTGGAACCTGGTACTCCATGTATGAGATCTCAGTCACCAAGCATGGAACCTGGCCCTACAACTATGGAATCTGTCGCTCCTTATGTGGAATATCTTCACCAAGAATGGAATCTGGCCTCCTTGACATAGAAATGGAAACTCCGTATATGGAATACCAATCTCCTAGCATGGAACCTGGCTATACATGCACTCTGTGTATGAAATGTGTACCTTCAGGATTGATTTAAGTCTTCTAGATGTGGATCTTGCTTTTCTAGGCATACAATCTGGTTCACCCTGGGACACCTGGCCCTAAAGTCATAGAACTTGGACCTTTAGGCATTAAACCTAACCCTCTAATCATGCACATTGATCCTCCACATGAGTAATGTGTTGGTGATAGCTGTTTCTGGACTGTGAAATTTGAGTGGTTTTAATTTTAATTTTTGTATATGTGTGTGTTATATTATTCTATAGTCATTAAGTAATTTATAAAGAAGGGGAATTTTTCACAGGGAAAAGAATGCTTCTTTTTATCAGAAAAGAAGAGAATTATATAATGTACATACTGGTTTATAATGCAATCCTTTAAGAAGTCAATGGTCTGTTGTGTGTAATTTTCCATTGCTATAGCTCTTATGCCATCTTCTGGTATAAATATAATCCAACTATTTGGGAATGTCTAGCATCAGTGATTAGTACCTTAATGTTTTTCAGACACTTCACTCATCCTGCTTATGAGTCAAATATCTATATACATATCAAGTGTAAAATTTTAAGCCAATAACTTAAAAATCTATGATAAAATAAAGCAAGTTTAATGTAGCAGAAAAAGAACATTGAAAAATCTTGTCAAAATGTAACTTCAGAGACAGAGTAAAATAAATACATTCTTGAATAAATCTATGTAAACCTAAAATATAACATTAATGTAATCTTAAATATTAATTTAGATACACTATAGAATTATATTATGTATTTCTACTCAGCATAGGATTTGGAGTCAAAAAGCCTAGTTTTGAATACCATCTCTAATTTTTTAGGTAATCTTTATAAACTCACTTAACTTCTCATTTACCTAATTTCATCCCTTTTAAATAAGGAAAGACAATAATATCTACCTTTCCTTTTTTTTTTTAGCATCTTTGTTGGAGTATAATTGCTTTACAATGGTGTGTAAGTTTCTGCTTTATAACAAAGTGAATCAGCTATACATATACATATATCCCCATATTTCCTCCCTCTTTCATCTGACTCCCACCCTCCCTATCCCACCCCTCTAGGTGGTCACAAAGCACGGAGCTGACCTCCCTGTGCTATGCGGCTGCTTCCCACTAGCTGTTTTACATTTGGTAGTGTATATATGTCCATGCCACTCTCTCACTTCGTCTCAGCTTACTCTTCCCCCTCCCGGTGTCCTCAAATCCATTCTCTACGTCTGCATCTTTATTCCTGTCCTGCCCCTAGGTTCTCCAGAACCTTTTTTTTTTTTTTTTAGATTCCATATATATGTGTTAACATACGGTATTTGTTTTTCTCTTTCTGACTTAATTCACTCTGTATGACAGACTCTAGGTCCATACACCTCACTACAAATAACTCAATTTCATTTCTTTTTATGGCTGAGTAATATTCTATTGTATATCTGCCTTTCCCAACTGCCTCTAACCCTTCTCCCTTATTTATGAACTTCTACATTCCTATAAATTAGTATGTATTGTTGTCTGCACACTAGGGACATAATAAAAGATCTAGTTCAGAGAAAGATAAAACCAATATATCCAGGATAGAAAAATGTAGCTGTTTGGAGTTGTATAATATTCTAGAGTTTATATTCTAGAATTAAAAAAAAAAAAAACTGTGCTGAGCATGTGCTAAGACAAGGGATGAGAGTTAGTAAAATGACACCCTCATAGCACATGTGAGGGATTTTCACAGACTCAGAGAGAATAAAACTCTGAGTACCAAAACTGATTGAAAGAGGTGATGTGGAGAACTCAGAAGATATAATGTTGAAGTTTAGGCTCACTAATCAGAATTAAAGATCACCTCATTTCCTGATGATGACTTTCAAACCAAAACTCTTTAAGTTCAAAAGCTGACAGCTCCCAGCATCTCTGTGTCTGGTCCAAAAAGAGAAGTCTAGAATATCTGCTAAGTAATTCTTACCTCCTACTCTAATTAGACCCCTGCTTTCTCCTGTGGACTATAGAATGGTTTATCCCCTTGCTCACAGAATTCCCTGTTTCCTCAGATAGGATCACAGCTGTCATTCTACATTTATTTCGGTGTATCTGTCATAATTGATTAATATCTGTCCACTAGTCCAAATACCATCTTTACTTGTCAGCATAAGAAGAGGAACCCACGTTTTGGTTCATCACCATTAAAATCCCAGAACCTAGGACAGTGTTTGGAACATAGTAGATATTTAACGAATACTTTTAAGTCTATGACTGAATAAATACAAAGAATAGAGCAAAACAAAATTAAAGAAGATAAGGAGGAGAAAAGAGTTTCTACATTTGGTTCATATTATGTCTTCCTCGTGGCCATGTTACTGCAAATACTTTGTCTCACTCTGCTTTTATGCCTGAAATAAGGGGATTTTTCTTTTAAAAAACAAGTAACTTTTTTCTAGTGGAAATTTAAAAGTATAAAAGTTACAAAAATAGTATAATAATTACTACCCACTAGGGGTAAAATTATTCCTCAAAATATTGGCTTACTTGCTCCCAGAATGTTCTGTGTATGTGCTTTTAAAAATAAGCATTACATGAGCACACTCTTCTTTTTCTCAAATACCTTAGAAATACACAATTATTAAAGTAATATGCTCATCAGCTAAATTTAAGAAAGCAATTACTTGAGATCTCTTGTGTCCCTGGTAAGTAATGGACAACAATTTCACAACATCCACTTCTGTTTATACAATTATGGCCGAGGCATTCCAATAAATACAGTCATAATGGCAACACTCAGTTATCAATAAACATTTATTTTGGAATCTATATTCTGTCTCCTATGTCAGGACAGTGTGTAAAAAATCTTATATCAGATAGTCAATAGAAATGTTCAACTATTAACCTTCAGCTTTTCATCTAAAAACTGTTTTGGAACAATTCACTTCCTTACTATATTGTATCAATCACTACACTTTTGCCCTATACATTTTTATATAGAGAGGAAAGTAGTGACTTAGTCATCATTGTGTCAAAAAGTTGACAGTTGACATCAGCTCTACTAACTGATTGTTTGGCTAAAATAAATATTTAATTCACACATATTAATTAGGATATTTTACTGAACTGATGAGTGTTTGGCCAATCACCAAGACATTTCAAGGCTCTCAACTCTAGCCTGAGGTGGTAGTATCCTGTGTCATTTCCATTATGTCTTTAAAAGCAAGTCAATATGATTCATTTGGGATTGATGCTGATGGAGTAGTGGCTCTTTTCCACTTGATCAGACTGATATAGTCAGCAGCTAATGAGATAAATCAGTTTCAGAAATAGAGTGACCCAAATGACCTTCAATTTCTTATGAATAAGTTTCTGATAAACTGTGGTATACTTTATTTTTTAAGAAGTTTCCAAAATCTGGTGCTCTCATACAAATATTTCAATATAATTTTTACTTGTTACTAGCTGTAGTCTTATTTGGGTGTTTTGTCTTATATATTAGTGATAATTCATTTATATATTTTGTATAAGTACCCTTAGATTTATCATAATGAAAATAATCTACACAATTTTAGATTTAACTTTTAGAATTGTTTACATTTATGCCTTCATGGAAATTTTTTTTTCAAAAAGACATTTTTGAAAACAGAGTAGCTGATACTCTATTTCTATTTTATAACATATAAATATATCCTATTTTTCAATAGCAAGTATTTTTATATCATTATTCTCCTTTTAAAGTATTATATTGTATAGATAAGAGATGTTCCCCTTCATCCATTGCCAAATCCCTTTCTAATAAGAACATTACACTAGTAGTTTATCAGAAAATATTCTTCTGTCTTTTAGCCAAAATATATGAGGGAAATTGGCTTAAAATAACATTATTTTGATTTGCCTCTCTATGTCAGAGAATATATAAAATTGCCTTTAAAGACGTTACCAGTTGATACCAATGCAGTCTCATTCCTTTCATTCAGAGAAATAAAGTGTTTCTATTTTTAAAATCCATGTCACAAGAATGGTGGAGATTTAAAATAAGAAAACAAAATAAGGGACATTGGCAGAGAGGGAAAATAGTGTTCTAGACATAAAGGCAAAAGAGGATAAGTGAAGTTATTTGAGGTATTTTATTATCTTCCCTTAGGTCAGCTTGACCTAAATTCTCAAATTCCCATAATTTCTTCCCCATATCTGTCTTCTAACCAATCACCATACCAGTGGTGATTTATTTCTCTACTCTGATATTTTCCATAATACCAGAACAACTGAAAACTCCCTTGTCAGTGACAAAGGCTTACAAAAGCAGATACTTCATGAAGAAGCAGTAGAGGCTTCAAGCAACATAGACATCAAGTGCCAGTGATGAGATGGTTTACAACAAGCCAGAGAACAGTTCATCGGGAGCAGAAGTGAAGGTTCCAGAGAGAATGTCTAAGACAGAGAGAGAGAAAAGAAAAAGAAACAGGAAAGAAAGAGGAAGAAACACATTGATGACCAAAGGTTTGACTACTTTGAGAGGTAGAGAAACAAATTAGTAATAGATACATAGCAGTAAACAGCTGGAAAAAAAAAGATGATAATAATCTCCTGAGAAAACAAAAATCAATGTAAGAAAGAATAGGCAATCATAGTATACTATAGAGTTCAGTGGTGATATGGTAAATACCAAACTGTGGTCTCACCAAAAATTATGATTGAGAAATTGGGAAAATAGGGATGAAGGAAGTGTGTGTCAAGCTAAATTATAATTATTCAAAATAGGAAGTCAGTAAGTAATATCTAAAATTTAGACAATCAAGAAGTATTAGTATAAGCTTTTTGTGAGAAAAGAAGGCAAATACTAGAAAAAATAGCAAAGGAATTGAAGTGGTTGCCTCCTAAGAATAAGAACTGAGTGTCTGTAGGATGGGAAAGGAAATAGCTTTTTTTAAATTATAAGAATCATAGAAAGATTTTACCTTTTAAAGTATGCATATGTGTAACTTTTGAGAAAATAAAGCTAACAATTAAAATTAATTGGAAAAATAAGAAAAAAACAACTTTTATTATATATGCTCCTAAGGTAGCATCTTATAGAAAGAGGCAACAGTCTGCTTTTCTCTTGCTTGCTGGCCCAATTTGGTAACTTGTTTAGTTTCAAAATAAAATATTTAGTTCAGTGATAATATCACATATTTAAATTATTTTTATGAAAGAAGATCAATAGGGTATTGTGTCCACAATTATATAGAATGGATATTACACATATGCTTCGTCATCCATTGATTGTTCAAATTTAACAATGAAAACATTTTTTATAAGTAGACAGTGACTGATCCACTTGTCAGATTTAACTTGCAGACGTAATTTATATAGATTGTTTACTTTTCTTAAAAAAACATTTAAATTAGTACCTGCATTTAAAATGTGGGAGAGTTACCATGAAAATTTTAACCATTGTCTTCTTTTAGAGAAATGTAAGATTTCACCACTTTGGATCAACATTGCCTCATGGCCATATTGGCAGAAGCTGAATGAAAAATTAGTTTAATTAAGATTCACCCACACTGTCATTAAAAAAATTAATAAAGAAGCTTGATGAAATAAATATACATAAACATATATTTATAAACTTAAAAAATCCTCCAAAGATACAGATTGTTGCATGTAGTAAAATACCACTGAGTAAAAAGGGAAAATATTTAAGTTTATATATTTAATTTCTAGTACATGTACAGAATAGCTGTGCAAGCATACATAAGCAATCAGTAACATCTGAGAACAGGATAAAGAGACATTCCATTTTTTATAACTGTTGAATATATTGAATGATGTGAATACATCTACAAAAAATAAAATTCATTTAAAATTTTTAATATTCCTTAACTCTAAAAATATAAATATATGTATATATATATTTTATGAATAAGAGTATGTAACTCTAGAAATATGGATTTATTTCTATATAGCATATATTCATATGAATAGATAAATATTTTTCCCCTTCTGATTGAATGTTTTATTTTAATTCCATCACTAGATCACTGGGGAATATATAAAAATTAATTCTGTCTGGCACTTAAACATAGAACCCTGAAACCCCCCAAACTCTTTCACTAACATTTCCCTTGTTCTCTTTTGGATATTTATATGCACTGCTGAGATTCCTTCCATGGCTATAAAATTATATCACCAAAAGAAATGTTAGAGACACCAAATTATTTAATCAACATAGTATTAGTTAATGAGGCACTCTGTTCATAATTCAATGCATAATTTTTAGTATTCTCTCTACTTGAATGCTATGATTATTACACCAGATTCTCAATTATTTTTTCCACTTGTATTTGCTATGTTGATAATCTTCCTCTGATTGAGAAGCTCAAAGATGTCACACAGAAAAATGATCCCAGTTTCCTTCTGCTGATTTTAAACTTTTTCTTAATCCTTTTAATATTTTGCTTTCAATTCCAATTAAATGGAACACTCATACATCTCAAATGTAAGTGAGTAGCTGCACTGTTGAATTCGGTCATATTTTATACAGACAATCCCAGAAGTTGGACAGAGTGGGAGCCACGTAATCAAGTACCTTCCAGGTGCCTATGCCAAGTTGGCTGAACAATCTAGCAATCTGCTCAGTGAACTGGAGTATCATTATAAGAGATCTCAAGGCAAAGATCAAGGACAGTACTGAACGTGGAGACAGCCCATATGGGCAGAAGACTTGAAGGGCTCCATAGAGAGCAGATGATAAAGAAGAAACAAAGCTAGAGTTTAACCTTCACCTTGTCCTTCAATTTATTTGTCACTTATAGCAAGGCCAAGGTCTCTTTTTTATTTTTATTTATTTCATGTCAAAGTTTACTTTCTATTCAAAAGACATCCCATTTACCATTGCAACAAAAAGAATAAAATATCTAGGAATAAACCTACCTAAGGAGACAAAAGACCTGTATGCAGAAAATTATGACACTGATGAAAGAAATTAAAGATGATACAAATAGATGGAGAGATATACCATGTTCCTGGATTGGAAGAATCAATATTGTGAAGATGACTCTACTACCCAAAGCAATCTACAGATTCAATGCAATCCCTATCAAATTACCACTGGCATTTTTCACAGAACTAGAGCAAAAAATTTCAAAATTTGTTTGGAAAAACAAAAGACCCCGAAAAACCAAAGCAATCTTGAGAACGAAAAACAGAGCTGGAGGAATCAGGCTCCCTGACTTCAGACTATACTACAAAGCTACAGTAATCAAGACAGTGTGGTTCTGGCACAAAAACAGAAAGATAGATCAATGGAACAGGATAGAAAGCCCAGAGATAAACCCACGCACATATGGTCACCTTATCTTTGATAAAGGAGGCAGGAATGTACAGTGGAGAAAGGACAGCCTCTTCAATAAGTGGTGCTGGGAAAACTGGACAGGGACATGTAAAAGTATGAGATTCGATCACTCCCTAACACCATACACAAAAATAAGCTCAAAATGGATTAAAGACCTAAATGTAAGACCAGAAAGTATAAACTCTTAGAGGAAAACATAGGCAGAACACTCTATGACATAAATCACAGCAAGATCCTTTTTGACCCACCTCCTAGAGAAATGGAAATAAAAACAAAAATAAACAAATGGGACCTAAAGAAACTTCAAAGCTTTTGCACAGCAAAGGAAACCATAAACAAGACCAAAAGACAACCCTCAGAATGGGAGAAAATATTTGCAAATGAAGTAACTGACAAAGGATTAATCTCCAAAATTTATAAACAGCTCATGCAGTCCAATAACAAAAAAACAAACAACCCAATCCAAAAATGGGCAGAAGACCTAAATAGACATTTCTCTAAAGAAGATATACAGACTGCCAACAAACACATGAAAGAATGCTCACCATCATTAATCATTAGAGAAATGCAAATCAAAACTACAATGAGATATCATCTCACATCAGTCAGAATGGCCATCATCAAAAAATCTAGAAACAATAAATGCTGGAGAGGGTGTGGAGAAAAGGGAACACTCTTGCACTTCTGGTGGGAATGTGATTTGGTACAGCCACTATGGAGAACAGTATGGAAGTTCCTTAAAAAACTACAAATAGAACTACCATATGACCCAGCAATCCCACTACTAAGCATATACCCTGAGAAAACCATAATTCAAAAAGAAACATGTACCAAAATGTTCATTGCAGCTCTATTCACAATAGCCTGGATATGGAAACAACCTAAGTGTCCATCATCAGATGAATGTATAAAAAGATGTGGCACATATATACAATGGAATATTACTCAGCCATAAAAAGAAATGAAACTGAGCTATTTGTAATGAGGTGGATAGACCTAGAGTCTGTCATACAGAGTGAAGTAAGTCAGAAAGAGAGAGACAAATACCATATGGTAACACATATATATGGAATTTAAGAAAAAAGAAAGTCATAGATCCTAGGGCTAAAACGGGAATAAAGACACAGACCTACTTGAGAATGGACTTGAGGATACGGGGAGGGGGAAGTGTAAGCTGTGACAAAGCGAGAGAGAGGCATGGACATATATACACTACCAAACCTAAGGTAGATAGATAGAGGGAAGCAGCCACATAGCACAGGGAGATCAGCTCGGTGCTTTGTGACCGCCTGGAGGGGTGGGATAAGGAGGGGGGAGGGAGGGAGATGCAAGAGGGAAGGGATATGGGAACAGATGTATATGTATAACTGATTTACTTTGTTATAAAGCAGAAACTAATAAAATCCTTTAAAAAAATAAAATCACTAAAAGACATCAAAGAATAAAGAAGCAATGCAATATTTATCTGAATGGAGTCACAATTTTTAAAACTACTGAAATGACAGTAATGATAACTATACTGTTTTTTTAATCTTTTAGGTCTGGAGCATATTTTTCTTTTTGAAAACCACAATATTATAGTAATAGGATTTTTTAAATAAGTAATTGTGGGGAATGACAGTAATGTTTTAACACTTCATATGATCAGTGAGTATGAACAGCAACATATTCTGAGCAGCTGAGCAAAATAAAGATGCCCAGTATAGTTAAATATGTTTATAGGGTCTTTTAAAGTCAAAATTGTATAAGAGATATATGAGCATATTGAAGCCATTAAAGTATGCTGAGTCACTAAAGATGATTGAGACCGATATTTCTTTCCTACCTCTTACCTACTTAACTTTTCCAACTTTCTAAACTGCTATCCAATAAGTTATTGCTTTAGACTACTACACTTTCTGTCCTAGAGGGAAGAGATCATAGCACAAAGTTAATTAACAATGTGGGTTCAGGACAAAGATTGCCCAGGTCTTAATATTAGCACCACCATTTAGTAGCTCTGTGACTTTAGGAAAGAAAGTCCTCTCAGGCAGCTGTCCCCAACCTTTTTGGCACCGGTTTTGTTGAAGACAACTTTTCCACGGATGGGGGGGTGGGGGCGGAAGGGGTATGGTTCAGGCAGTAATGTGGGCTCTACAGAGCGGCAGATGAAGCTTTACTCGCTCACCCGCTGCTCACCTTCTGCTGTGTGGCCCAGTTCCTAAGGGGCTGTGGACCGATATCGGTCTGCAGCCCAGGGGTTGGGGACCCGTGCTCTCAGGGAATGAGTTTCCTCATCTGTGAAGTGGGGATGATAATAGTAACTACTTAATAGGTTTAGTAGGAGGATTAAGTGTAATAACAACTAAAAGAACATGGTACATTGTAAGCACTTAATAAATATTGTCCATTATTATTCCAGCTGGACCCAAAAGAATTATGTAATTTTCATACTGTACTTTAAAACAAAGATGTGCCCAACTTCCCACATCTTGGAGGGAAGAAAAGAGGAGATTAATCTGTAAAAAAGTGAATCTGCTACTTTATAATCATCCAAATGGGAGAACTGTTGGTTCCCATGGACAGCTTCTGTGGCCAATGAAATTCTAGTGTCAGAGTTTCTATGGCAAAGACCCTTTCTACAGAAGTGATGTTGATTTTGCTTCTTTCACATATGTTGCATCTGTGCATCCCAGGGAATTTTGGTTATACTGATTTTGCAAAACATGAAGAGTTCAGAGTTATAATAATTGTTGGCCAACAAGAAAAGTTATGATTTTGTAGATTTTCCAGTTTTACTCATTGTTAGGTAGGGACCATGTGTTCTTGTGAATTTCTACATGCTAAACAGAGGCAAAACTATCTCGCATATTATTCTTAAATAATTTTTATTCTCCAGTATCTCTCTCCTTTTATTTTAGAATTCCTATTATCTGACATATCTCTGAGGCACTGTTCAAATTTTAAAAAATTTTTCTCTTTGTTCTTCTGATTGGATAAATTTCTAGTAGTTTATTAACTCTTTCTGCTGTAATCTGCTATTAAGTCCAACCAGTAATTTTTTTTCACATTATACAATGTGTTATTGGTTCTAGAATTTACCTTTGTTATTTTTAATATATTCTATTTCTCTGCTTAAACTTAAAATATATTTATTATAAATATATTCTCCTTAATGTCTTTGAGCATACTTGCTTTAAAATCTTTGCAGATTTTATTATCTGGGTATACTTATCTCCAAATCCACTGATTGTATTTTCTCTTGAGTATGGATCACATTTTCTCGTTTACATGACTAATGATTTTAGATTGTATCATGGATATTTTGATTTGAAAAGACTCAGAATTTTTGTTTTAACCCTTTGAATAGTATTCATTTTTTTGTTGTTGTTTCAACAAGCAGTTAACATGGCTGCACTAAATCTCCAAACTCTGTAATTCCTGCATGGGTAACGATTGAAGTTTCAGGAGTCAGCCATAATTTGGGTAGATTTTACAGACAGAATTTAGAGCCTCTCCCCTGTGTCTCTCTCTCTCTGTTTCAGAAATCCTTCCTCATTTTCCAGTTGCTATGGTCACAGAAAATTCTGACTTCTAGATCCCTCAGCTAGAAAGACTGCAAGTTTTTTATCCAAATTTTAGCCACCTTGCTTGGAGTTGAATGGAGTGTGCCCTCAGGCAAAAATAAATATACAAAAATTTTAAATAAAACAAATAAAAATGAAAAATTCATGCAATGCTATTTTGTTCCCCTTCTTCAAGTGTAGGATTTTTTTTTACTATTTATTATATATTAGACTATTATTGACTAACAATATTGTGAAAGTTTCAGGTGTAAAGAAAAGTGATTCAGTTATATATATACAAGTATCTATTTTTTTTCAAATCATATTCCCATTTAGTTTGTTACATAATGCTGAGCAGAGTTTCCTGGGTTATACAGTAGGTCCTTGCTGATTATACATTTTATTTATTTTTTATTTATTTAATTTTCCAGTCAAGAGTTACTTTTATTTATTTTTTATACATCTTTATTGGAGTATAATTGCTTTACAATATTGTGTTAGTTTCTGTTGTACAGCAAAGTGAATTAGCCATATGCATACATATATCCCCATGTCCCCTCCCTCTTGAGCCTCCCTCCCACCCTCCCTATCCCACCCACTCTAGGTCACTGCAAAACACCAAGCTGATCTCCCTGTGCTATGCTGCTGCTTCCCACTAGCTCTCTATTTTACATTTGGTGGTGTATATATGTCAATGTTACTCTCACTTTGCCCCAGCTTCCCCCTCCCCCTCCGTGTCTTCAAGTCCATTCTCTATGTCTATGTCTTTATTCCTGCCCTGCCACTAGGCTCATCAGTACCATTTTTTTTTAGATTCCATATATATGTGTTAGCATATGGTATTTGTTTTTCTCTTTCTGACTTACTTCACTCTGATTGACAGACTCTAGGTCCATCCACCTCACTACAAATAACTCAATTTCATTTCTTCTTATGGCTGAGTAATATTCCATTGTGTATATGTGCCACATCTTCTTTATCCATTCATCTGTTGATGGACAGGTTGCTTCCATGTCCTGGCTATTGTAAATAGTGCTAAACTCTTAGAGGAAAACATAGGAAAAACATTCTTTGACATAAACCACAGCAAGATCTTTATTGACCCACCCCCTAGAGTCATGAAAATAAAAACAAAAATAAACAAATGAGACCTAATTAAACCTAAAAGCTTTTGCACAGCAAAGGAACCCATAAACAAAACAAAAAGACAACCCTAAGGATGGGAGGAAATATTTGCAAATGAAACAACAGACAAAGGATTAATCTCCAAAATATACAAACAGCTCATGGAGTTCAATATCAAAAAAACAAACAACCCAATTAAAAAATGTATGGAAGACCTGAATAGACATTTCACCAAAGAAGACATACAGATGTCCAAGAGGCACATGAAAAGATGCTCAACATCACTAATGTTAAGAGAAATGCAAATCAAAACTACAATGAAGTATCACCTCACACTGGTCAGAATGGCCATTATCAAAAAATCTAGAAATGATAAATGCTGGAGAGGGTGTGGTGAAAAGGGAATCCTCCTGCACTGTTGGTGGGAATGTAAATTGATACAATGACTATGGAGAACAGTATGTTCTCACATACCCTGAGAAAACCATAATTCAAAATGAGACATAGTTATCCCTTTTATATATAGCAGTGTGTACATTCAATCCCACACTCCTTAACTATTCCTTCCCCCTACTCTTCCCCCCGGTAACCATAAGTTCATTCTCTAAGTCTGTGAGCCTGTTTCTGTTTTGTAAAACAAGTTCATTTGTATCATTTATTTGTAGATCCAGCATATAAGCAATATATGATATTTCTCTTTCTCTGTCTGACTTATTTCATTCAGTATGACAATCTCTAGGTCCATCCATGTTGCTGCAAATGGCATTATTTCATTCTTTTTAATGGTTGAGTAATATTCCATTGTATATATGTACTACATCTCCTTTATCCATTCCTCTGTCAGACATTTAGGTTGCTTACATGTCTTGGCTATTGTAAACAGTGCTGCAGTGAACATTGGGGTGCATGTATCTTTTCGGACCATATTTTTCTCTGGATGTATGCCCAGGAGTGGTATTGCAAGATCGTATGTTAGCTCTATTTTTAGTTTTTTAAGGAACTTCCATACTGTTCTCCACAGTAGCTGTACCAATTTACATTCCCATCAAAAGTGCAGGAGGGTCCCCTCCTCTCCACACCCTCTCCAGCAATTGCTCTTTGTGGAGTTTTTTAATGATTCCCATTTTGACTGGTGTGAGATGATATCTCATTGTAGTTTTGATTTACATTTCTCCAATATTTAGCAATGTCGAACATCTTTATATGTGCTTCTTGACCATCTGTATGTCTTGTTGGGAGAAATGTCTATTTAGGTCTTCTGTCCATTTTTTGATTGGGTTGTTTGTTTTGATGATATTAAGCTGCATGAGGTGTTTGTAAATATTGGAGACTAATCTGTTGTCAGTCACATCATTTGCAAATATATTCTCCCATTCTGTGGGTTGTCTTTTTGTTTTGTTTATGGTTTCCTTTGTTGTGCAAAAGCTTTTAAGTTTAATTAGGTCTCATTTGGTTTTTTTTGTTTGTTTTTATTTCCATTACTCTGGGAGATGGATGAAAAAGATATTGCTGTGACTTATGTCAGAGAGTGTCCTGCCTATGCTCTCCTTTAAGAGTTTTATTTTGTCCAGTCTCACATTTAGGTCTTTAATCCCTTTTCAGTTTATTTTTGTGTATGGTGTTAAAGAATGTCCTAATTTCATTTTTTTTAATGTAGCTGTCCAGTTTTCCCAGCACCGTTTATTGAACAGACTGTCTTTCCTCCATTGTATAGTCTTGCTTCCTTTGTAGTAGATTAATTGACCATGGGTGTGTGGGTTTATTTTGGGGCTTTCTATCCTGTTCTATTGATCTATATTTCTGTTTTTGTGCCAGTACTATACAGTTTTGATGACTGTAGCTTTGTACTATAGTCTGAAGTTAAGGAGCATGATTCCTCCAGCTTCATTTTTCTTTCTCAAGATTATTTTGGCTATTGGTCATCTTTTGTGTTTTCATACAAATTTTAAAAGGTTTTGTTATAATTCTGTGAAAAATGCCATTGGTAATTTGATAGTGATTGCATTGAATCTGTAGACTGCCTTGGGTAGTATAGTCCTTTTGACAATATTGACTCTTCCAATCCAAGAACATGGTATATTTTTCCATCTCTTTGTGTAGTCTTTTATTTCTTTCATCAGCATATCATATTTTTCAGAGTACAGGTCTTTTGTCTCCTTAGGTAGGTTTATTTCTAGATATTTTATTCTTTTTGATGTGATGGTATTAATAAATGGGATTGCTTCTTGAATTCTCTTTCTGATCTTTGTTTTTAGTGTGTAGAAATGCAACAGATTTGTTTATTAATTTTTTAACCTGCAACTTAACAAATTCATTGATGAGCTCTAGTTATCTTCTGGTAACACCTTTAGGATTTTCTATGTATATTATAATGTCATTTACAAACAGTGAAAATTTAACTTCCTTTTCCAATTTGGATTATTTTTATTTCTTTTTCTTCTCTGATTGCCATAGCTAGGACCTCCAAAACGATGTTGAATAAGACTGGCAAGAGTGGAAATCCTTGCCTTATTCATGATCATAGAGGAAATGCTTTTAGTTTTTCACCATTGAGTATGATGTTAGCGGTAGGTTTGTCATATATGGCCTTTATTATGTTGAGGTAAGTTCCCTCTATGCCTACTTTCTGGAGAGTTTTTTCATAAAATGGTGTTGGATTTTTCAAAAAATTTTCTGCTTCTATTGAGATGATCATATGGTTTTTATTCTTCAATTTGTTGATGTGCTGTATCACAGTGATTGATTTACGGATATTGAAAAATCATTGCATTCCTGGGATAAAACCCACTTGATCATGGTGTATGATCCTTTTAATATACTGTTGGATTTGGTTTCCTAGCATTTTGTTGACGATTTTTGTTCATCATCATTTATGTTCATCAGTGGTATTGGTCTATAATTTTCCTTTTTTTGTGATATTTTTGTCTGGTTTTGTTATCAGGGTGATGGTGGCCTCATAGAATAAGTTTGGGAGTTTTCCTTCCTCTGAAATTTTTTAGAACAGTTTCAGAAGGATAGGTGTTGGCTATTCTAAAGCCATCAGGTCCTAGACTTTTGTTTGTTGGGAGTTCTTAAATCACACTTTCAATTTCATTACTTGTGATTGTTCTGTTCATATTTTCTATTTCTTCCTTGTTCAATATGGAAATGTTGTACATTTCTAAGAATTTTTTCATTTCTTCCAGGTTGTCCATTTTATTGGCATACAGCTGCTTGTACTTATGATCCTTTGTATTTATGTGGTGTCCATTGTAACTTCTCCATTTTCATTAATAATTTTATTAATTTGAATCCTCTCCCTTTTTTCTTGAGGAGTCTGGTTAAAGGTTTATCAATTTTGTTTATCTTGTCAAATAACTAGCTTTTAGTTTCATTGATCTTTGCTATTGATTTCTTTGTCTCTATTTCATTTATTTCTGCTCTGATCTTTATGATTTCTACTAACTTTAGGTTTTGTTTCTTCTTTCTCTAGTTGCTTTAGGTGTAAAGTTAGGTTGTTTCTTTGAGATATATCTTGCTTTCCATATTGCTATAAACTTCCCTCTTAGAACTTCTTTTGCAGCATCCCATAGGTTTTGGGTCATTGTGTTTTCATTGTCATTTGCTTCTAGGTATTTTTTGATTTCCTCTTTGATTTCTTCAGTTATCCATTCATTGTTTGGTAGTATACTGTTTAATCTCCATGTGTTTGTGGTTTTTTTTTTTTTTTTTTTTTTTTTTGCGGTATGCAGGCCTCCCACCACCATGGCCTCTTCCGCTCTGGAGCACAGGCTCTGGACACGCAGGCTCAGCAGCCATGGCTCACGGGCCCAGCCGCTCCGCAGCATGCGGGATCCTCCCAGACCGGGGCACAAACCCGCGTCCCCTGCATCGGCAGGCGGACTCCCAACCACTGCGCCACCAGGGAAGCCCGTGTTTGTGTTTTTTACAGACTTTTTTTTCTTTTGGCTGCATTGGGTCTTCATCGCTGCATGCGGGCTTTCTCTAGTTGCAATGAGTGAAGGCTAATCTTTGTTGCCGTGCGTGGGTTTCTCATTGTGGTGGCTTCTCTTGTTACAGAGCACAGGATCTAGGCACATGGGCTTCAGTATTTGTGGCATACAAGCTCAGTAGTTGTGGAATGTGGGCTCAGTAGTTGTGGCTCACGGGCTCTAGAGAACAGGCTAAGTAGTTGTGGTGCATGAGCTTAGTTGCTCCGTGGTATGTGGGATCTTCCCGGACCATGAATCGAACCTGTGTCCCTTGCATTGGCAGGCAGATTCTTAACCACTGTGTCACCAGGGAAGCCCTTCACAGTTTTTTTTTCTTGTAGTATATTTCTGATCTCATAGCATTATGTCCAGAAAAGATGCTTGATATGATTTCAATTTTCTCAAATTTACAGAGGTTCAATCTGTGGCCCAGCATGTGGTCAATCCTGGAGAATGTTCCATGTGCACTTGAGAATAATGTGTATTCTGCTGCTTTTGGATGGAATGTTCTATAAATATCAATTAAGTCCATCTGGTCATTTAAGGCCTGTGTTTCCTTACTGATTTTCTGTCTGTATGATCTCTCCACTAATGAAAGTAACACTATTATTGTGTTACTGTAGATTTCTCCCTTTATGGCTGTTAGTATTTGCCTTATATATTGAGTTTCTCCTATGTTGGGTGCATATATATTTACAATTGTTATATCTTTTTCTTGGATTGATCCCTTGATCATTATGTAGTGTCCTTCTTTGTCTCTTATAACAGTCTCGATTTTAAACTCTATTTCATCTGATATGAATATTGCTACTCCAGATTTCTTTTGATTTCCATTTGCATGGAATACCTCTTCTATCCCTTCACTTCCAGTCTGTATGTGTTCCTATGTCTGAAGTGGGTCTCTTGTAGACAGCATATGTACTGGTTTTGTTTTTGTATCCATTCAGTCAGTCTATGTCTTTTGGTTGGGGCATTTAGTCCACTTACATTAAAGGTAATTCTCAATATGTATGTTCCTATTGCCATTTTCTTACTTGTTTTGGGTTCGTTTTTGTACGTATTTTTTCCTCCCTTCCTCTCTTTTTCTCTTCTCTTGTGGTTTGATGGCTATCTTTAGTGTTGTGTTTGCGTTGCTTTTTCTTTTGTGTGTGTGTCTACCATAGTTTTTGGATTTGCCATACCAATGAGGATTTGATACAGCAGTCTATATGTGTACAATGTTGTTTTAAGTTGCTTGTCTCTTTCCAGTCTGGAGAGGTTCTTTTAGCATTTGTTGCAAAGCCAGTCTGGTGGTGCTGAATTCTCTTAGCTTTTGCTTGTCTGTAATCTTTTGATTTCTCTGTCAAATCCAAATGAAAGACTTGCTGGGTAGAGTATTCTTGGTTGTAAGTTCTTCCCTTTCATCACTTTAACTATATCGTGTCATTCCCTACTGGCCTTCAGAGTTTCTGCTGAGAAATCTGTTGATCACATTTTGGGAGTTCCTTTGTCTTTCATTGTTGCTTTTCCCTTGTTGCTTTTAATATTTTTTGTTAGTATTTAATTTTTGTCAATTTGATTACTATGTGTCTTGGCATGTTCCTCCTTGGGTTTATCCTGCCTGGGGCTCTCTGTACTTTCTGGACTTGGGTGATTATTTCCCTTCTCATGTTAGGGAAGTTTTCAGCTATTATCTCTTCACATATTTTCTTTGAAGAGTAGTACTTAGAAGAGGTCCTTTCTCTCTTTTCCATCTGGGATCCCTATAATGTGAATGTTGGTGCATTTAATGTTGTCCCAGAAGTCTCTTAGACTGTCTTATTTCTTTTTGTTCTTTTTTCCTTATTCTTTTCTATGGCAGGTTTCCACCTTTCTGTCTTCCATTTCACTTATCCATTCTTCTGCCTCAGTTATTTTGCTATTGATTCCTTCTAGTGTATTTTTCATTTCAGTTATTGTACTGTTCATCTCTGTTTGTTTGCTCTTTAGTTCTTCTAGGTCTTTGTTAAATATTTCTTGTATCTTCTCTATCCTTGCTTCCATTCTTTTTCTGAGATCCTGGATCATCTTCACTCTCATTATTCTGAACTCTTTTTCTGGAAGGTTGCCTATTTACACTTCAGTTAGTTGTTTTTCTGGGGTTTTATCTTGTTCCTTCATCAGGGACATAATCCTCTGTCTTTTCATTTCATCTAACTTTCTGTGATTGTTGTTTTCATTCCACAGGCTGCAGGATAGTAGTTCTTGTTTCTGCTGTCTTCCCTCTGGTAGAGGAAACTATCTAAGAGGTTTATGCAAGCTTTCTGATGGAAGGGTCTGGTGGTGGGTTGGGATGGGTCTTGTCCCTCTTGTGGGCAGGGCCATGCTCAATAAAACTTTAATCCACTTGTCTGCTGATGGGTGGGGCTGTGTTCCCACCCTGTTGGTTCTTTGGCATGAGGCACCCTAGCACTGGAGCCTACAGGCTAATGGTGTGCCTAATGGCAGCCTCTGGGAGGGCTCAAGCCAATGAGTACTTCCCAGAACTTCTGTTGCCAGTGTCTTCATCCACACAGTGATCCACATCCACCTGCCACCTCTGCAGGAGACACTCCAATGCCAGCAGGCAGGTCTGGCCCATTCTCCTATGGGGCCACTGCTTTTTTCCCCATGAATCCTGGTGCACACAAGACCCTTTGTGTGCCCTCTGGAGTGGAGTTCCTGTTTCCTTCAGTCCTGTGGAAGTCCTGTAATCAAATCCCACTGGCCTTCAAAGCCAGACTCTCTGGGGACTCCTTCTCCCATTTCTGGACCCCCAGACTAGGAAGTCTGATGTGGGGCTCAGAACTTTCACTCCAGTGAGAAAACTTCTGTGGTACAATTGTTCTGCCATCTGTGGTTCACCCACCCAGCAGGTATGGGACTTTATTCTATCACAAATGCACCCTTCATACCATCTCACCATGGCTTCTCCTTTGTCCTTAGATGTAGGGTATCTTTTTTGGTAGGTTTCAGTGTTTCTTTGTTGACGGCTGTTCAGCAGTTAGTTCCAGATGTAGTTTCATCTCTCATTTCTGCCTACTTTTATTTGCCCTTCAATCACTTAAGGTAGTGTCTTTTTTCTTTTTAACATATTTTGCCAAGAGTGTAGAGCTGTTAACAGGAAAACATGATCTAATAGATTCTAGTCCTCCATTACCAAAAGCCAAAAATCTACTTTCACTTTTGTCATTATCTTTCTTAATAATTTTCACATAGATTGATGTTATCATTCTGCTAAATTTATCCTACTTTGTACGTATCTTCCTCAAGGTTTGTCTCTATATTTAAAAGTATGAGATCAAAGTACTTAGAAAAAAGTATCATATAGGATACTTTTATCATATAGGAGATTTCCCTTATAAAAAAATTATGGCTGTGGTTTACACCCTAGAACTGTCACTTGCAAGTCTTTTATCTTGTCTAGGACAAAGTTTTACATGTTATATATTTGTAAAGATTCTTCCATTAATCTTCCATTATTTTTATTTTAATTAACCATAATGGCAAAGGATAATACCATATTGTACAAATGCAAAATCTTGCTGTCTAGGTAGTTTTGATAATACATTTCAGGGATGAGCAAACTTTTCCTTAAAAGGTCTTAGAGTAAAAATATTTAGGCTGTGTAAGCCATAAAGTATTGGTATTAATTATTCAACTCTACAAACCTTGTAGTGTATATGCAATCATAGACAATTCATAAACAAATGGACATGACTGTGTTCCAATAAAACTTTGTTTACAAAAATGGGCAGTGTGCTAGATTTGGTCTTTGGCCATACTTTGCTGACCCCTGATTGTTTAGTCATTATGCTGTCATATTTATTTTTTTGCATATTTCTATGAACAGTTGGATTTATTTAAGATGTAAAGAGATGAGATATTTTCTATGTCTCATAAATAAAACCTTCCTACCTTCAAGCATATTAAAACCTACATAACAATCATGAAGATTTTTATTGATCTTTCACATATATGAATTTAAAATTGCTTAGATATTTAAAAATAAAAAGAAAGTTAGGAAGAATTTCAAGATGGCAGAGGAGTAAGATATGGAGATCACCTTCCTCTCCACAAATACATCAAAAAAACATCTGCCTGTGGATAAACTCCTACAAAACACCAACTGAACACTAGCAGAAGACCTCCCAAAAGTCAAGAAACTCCCCATGTACCTGGGTAGAGCAAAACAAAAAAGAAAAGAGACAAAAGAATAGGGACGGGATCTGAACTTCTGGGAGGGAGCTGTGAAGGGGGAAAAGTTTCCACACACTAGGAAGCCCTTTCACTGATGGATACGGGGGGGGTGGGGTGGGGGGGAATCTTTGGAGCCATGGAAGAGAGTACAGCAACAATGGTGCAGAGGGCAAAGCGGAGAGATTCACACACAGGAGATCTGTGTTGACTAGCACCCACCAGCCTTAGAGGCTTGTCTGCTTACCCCCTGAGTTGGGTGGGGGCTGGGAGCTGAGGTTCAGGCTTTGGAGGTGAGGTCCCAGGGAGAGGACTGGGGTTGGCTGCATGAACACAGCCTGAAGGGAGCTAGTGCTCCACAGCTAACTGGGAGGA
This sequence comes from Hyperoodon ampullatus, assembly GCF_949752795.1. Lineage (NCBI taxonomy): Eukaryota > Metazoa > Chordata > Mammalia > Artiodactyla > Ziphiidae > Hyperoodon > Hyperoodon ampullatus. Next base: position 33,541,588 of record NC_136930.1, on the reverse strand, counting down.
AGTACAGGAACTGTACTAAGAGTCTGAAACTAAGAAATGTACTAAGTCTGGAACTGCTTAAGAGTCAAGAGACAATTGCTTCAAGGTGTGTGAAGAGAGGAGATTCAGAACATTGCCTAAACAAGCTTCAGAGACAGGTGGGCACAGTGGTTATCAGCATGGACACCAGAGACAGCATGAAACATTAAGGCTGCTGTTGCAGCCACCAAGAAGCTTGTATGCAAGCACAAGTCACTATTCACACCCCTCCTGGGGGTCTGTGCAGTCTGCCTCTGCCAGGGTCCTGTGACCCAGGGACAACTTCCCTGGGAGAATACATGGCATGCCTCAGGCTGTTTCAATGTCACGCTGGCCTGTGCCACTGCAGGTTCACCCCACATTCAGTACACCTCCCTCCCCTCGGCCTGAGTGAGTGAGAGCTCCCTAATTAGCCCCTTCTTTAACCCCCTCCTGTCTGGGTGAAGAACAGATGTCAGGGGGCAACCTATATGCAGAGGTTGGGCCAAATCCACAGCTGAACCACAAGAGCTGTGCAAACAAAGAAGAGAAAGGAAAAGTTCTCTGTGAAGCCTCAGGAGCAGTGGATTGAATCTTGACAATCAACTTGATAACATTTCATCTATGAATACCTGACTAGACAATGAATCATCCCAAAATTGAAGTGGTGGAAGTTGGGAACAACTGTAGACTTGGGGTTTGTTATACGTGACTGACTAGTTTCTGATTTCTATATTTATCTTAGTATAGTTTTTAATACTTGTTATCATTGGTGGATTTGTTTATTGGTTTGGTTGCTCTCTCTTTTTTTAATTACTTCTTAAATTTTTTATTTAATTTTTTTATTTTGATTTTCATAACTATTTAATTTAATTTATTTTTTTCTTTTTTCTTCTCCTTTTTCTTCTGAGCCATGTGCCTGACAGGGTTTTGGTGCTCTGGCCAGGTGTCAGGCCTGTGCTTCTGAAGTCGGAGAGCTCAGTTCAGGATATTGGTCCACCAGAGACCTCCTGGCTCCACATAATATCAAATGGCAAAAGCTCTCCATGGAGAGAGATCCCAGAGATCTCCATCTCAATGATAAGACCCAGATCCACTCAATGACCAGCAAGCTCCAGTGCTGGACACCCCATGCCAAACAACTAGCAAGACAGGAACACATCCCCACCCATTAGCAGAGAGGCTGCCTAAAATCATAATAAGTTCACAGACACCTCAAAACACACCACTGGACATGGTCCTGACCACCAGAAAGACAAGAGACAGGCTCATCCAGCAAAACAGAGGAACCAGTCCCCTCCACCAGGAAGCCTACACAACCCACAGAACAAACCTTACCCACTGGGGGGCAGACACCAAAAACAAAGTCAACTACCAACCTGAAGGCTGAGAAAAGGAGACCCCAAACACAATAAGTTAAGCAAAATGAGAAGACCAAGAAATACACAGCAGATGAAATAGAAAAATAAAAACTCACCAGACCAAACAAATGAAGATGAAATAGGCAGTCTAACTGGAAAAGAATTCAGAGTAATGATAGTAAAGATGATCCAAAATTGTGGAAAAAGAATGGAGAATATACAAGAATCATATAACAAGGATGTAGAAGAACTAAAGAGCAAGCAAACAATAATGAACAAAACAATAAATGAAATTAAAAGTTCTCTAGAAGGAATCAATAGCAGAATAATGGAGGCAGAAGAACGGATAAGTGACCTGGAAGATAAAAAGGGGGAAGTAACTACTGCAGAGCAGAATAAAGAAAGAAAGAATGAGAAGAATTGAGGACAGACTCTGAGACATCTGGGTCAACATTAAACACACCAACATTCGAATTATAGGGTCCCAGAAGAAGAATAGAAAAAGTAAGGGACTGGAAAATTATTTGAAGAGATTATAGTTGAACACTTACCTAATATGGGAAAGGAAATAGTCAATCAACTCCAAAACGCACAGAGAGTCCCATACAGGATAAATCCAAGGAGAAACACAAGACACATATTAATCAAACTATCAAAAATTAAATACAGAGAAAAAATATAAAAAGCAGCAAGGGAAAAGCAACAAATAACATAAAAAGGAATCTCAAGAAGGTTAACAGCTGATCTTTCAGCAGAAATTCTGCAAGCCAGAAGGGAGTGGCAGGACATATTTAAAGTAATGAAAGGGAAAAACCTACAATGAAGATTACTCTACCCAGCAAGGATCTCATTCAGATTTGATAGGGAAATTAAAAGATTACAGACAAGCAAAAGCTAAGAGAACTCAGCACCACCAAACCAGCTTTATAACAAATGCTAAAGGAACTTTTCTGGGGAGGAAACACAAGAGAAGGAAAAGACCTGCAATAACAAATCCAAAACAACTAAGAAAATGGTAATAGGAACATACATACTGATAATTACCTTAAATGTAAATGGATTAAATGCTCCAACCAAAAGTCATAGACTGGCTGAATGGATACAAAAACAAGACCCATATATATGTTGTCTACAAGAGACCCACTTCAGACCTAGGGACGCATATTGAGTTATTTGTGGTGAGGTGGACAGACCTAGAGTCTGTCCTACAGAGTGAAGTAAGTCAGAAAGAGAGAAACAAGTAACATATGATAACACATATATATGGATTCTTAAAAAAAATGTGTCTCAAGAACCTAGGGGCAGGACAGGAATAAAGATGCAGATGTAGAGAATGGACTTGAGGACACGGGGAGGGGGAAGGGTATGCTAGGACGAAGTGAGAGAGTGTCATTGGTATATATACACTACCAAATGCAAAACAGAAAGCTAGTGGGAAGCAACTGCATAACACAGGATGATCGGCTCAGTACTTTGTGACCACCTAGATGGATGGGATAGGGAATACATGAGTGAGATGCAAGAGGGAGGGGATATGGTGATATACGTATATATAGACCTGATTCATTTTGTTATACAGCAGAAACTAACACAATGTTTTAAAGTAATTATACTCCAATTAAGATGTTTAAAAGAAAGAAAGTTAAAGTGATTTATTTGTGTTTGACATCAAGGTAGGTCAGTTAATTGGATAACAGTAATTGCTTGAAAAAGGTTACTTTGTATGGATTGTAGGATTCATAATCAAGGTAGACACTGAAGTAATTACTTACAATCATCACAAAACACAAAGTAACTCTGATGCATGGAGAGTTTTATTTAAAATGGGATCCTGATTAAAATTCTAATGCAGCTCCCCTTTTACATACTTTGCAAGAATAAACATAAAGGAATTGTGAACACCTTTTTACTTTATTTCATTTTTGTGGTTTTTCTACTCCAGATTTATTGAGAAATTATAGACATATAACATATATAAGTTTAAGGTGTACAACATGATGATTTGATGAAAGTATATATTGTGAAGTTATTACAACAGTGAGGTTAACAGTTCTAACTCCTCACATAATTACCATCTTTTTGTGGCTGTAACAAGCAAGAACTACTCAACTTTCAAGTAGATAATACAGTAATGTAAGTTGTTGTCACCATGCTCTATGTTAGATATGCACAATCTATTCATCTTATAGCTGGCAGTTTATACCTTTGGTTAACATCTCCCCACTTTCCCCACCCCTCAGCCCCTGGCAATCTCCATTCTACTCTCTATATTTATGAGTTTAGCTTTTGTAGATTCCAGATACAAGTGAAATTATGTAGTATTTGTCTTTCTCTGTCTGACTTATTTCACTTAGCATAATGCCCTCAAGGTCCATTCACGTTGTTGTAAAATGCAGGATTTCCTTGTTTTTTATGGCAGAAGAATATTCCATCCACATATAAATACACGTACACCACATTTTCTTTATCCATTCATCCATCTATGGGAACAGTTTGTTTCCATGTCTTGGATATTGTAAATATTGCTGCAATGAACATGGGGGTGCAGATATCTATTTGAAACAGTGATTCCATTTCCTTCAGATAAATACCCAGAAGTGAAATTGCTGGGTCCCATGGTAGTTCTATTTTTAATTTTTTGAGGAACTTACATACTGTTTTACATTCCCACCAAGAGTGTACAAGGATTCTCTTTTGTCCACGACCTCACCAAACCTTGTCTTTTTGATAATGAACATTCTAACAGGTGTGAGGTGATATCTCATTGTGATTTCAATTTGCTTGTCCCTGATGATTAGTAATGTTGAGCACTTTTTCATATGCCTAAAGGACATTTGTATACCTTCTTTGGAAGAATGTCTATTCAGGTCCTTTGTCCAATTTTAAATCAGATAATGATGATGATGATGATGATGATGATGATGATGACTTTGCTATGTTATATGAGTTTCTTTTATATTTTGGACAATAACCTCATATCAATTTTTTGCAAATATTTTGTCCCATTTTGTGGGTTGCATCTTCATTTTGTTGATCTTTTCTTTTGCTGTCTACAATTTTTTATTTTGATGTAGTCTCACTTGTCTATTTTGCTTTTGATGCTTGTGCTTTTGGTGTCATATTCAAAATATTGTTGCCAAGAACAATGTCAAGGAAATTTTTATTTATGTTTTCTAGTAGTAGTTTTCAGTTGGAGTCTCACATTTAAGTCTTCAATCCGTTTTGAGTAAATTTTTGTGAGTGGCATAAGATAGGGATCCAATTTCACTCCCTAAGATATGAACATCCAGTTTTTCCAGCACTATTGAAGAGTCTATCTTTCCCCCATTGAATATTCTTGGCTCCCTTTTCAAAAAATTAGTTGACTGTATATGTGTGGGTATTTTTCTCAGATTTTGATGATATTCCATTGGTCTATGTGTCTGTTTTTATGTCAATACCATAATTTTTTATTGCTATAGCTTTGTAACACACTTTAAAATCAGTAATTGTGATGACTCCAGCTTTGTTCCTATTTCTCAGGATTGCTTTGGCTGTCCAGAGTCTTTTGTGGTTCCATACCAATTTTAGGATTGTTTTGCTATTTATGTGAAAAGTGTCATAGGAATTTTGATAGAGATGCATTGAATCTATAGATGATTTGGGGTTGTATAAACATTTTAACAATATTAATTCTTCTAATCCATGAAGGTGGAATACCTTTCCATTTATTTGTGTCTTCTCAATTTCTTTCATCAATGTATTGTAATTTTCAGTGTACAGATATTTCACCTCCTTGATTAAGTTCATTAATAATTATTTTATTATTTTAATACTATTATAAATGGGATTGTTTTCTTTATTTCTTTTTCAGATAGTTTGCTATTAGTGTATGGAAATGCAACATCCAGAAGTATGTTGATTTCATATCCTGCAACTTTACCAAATTTGTTACTTAGTTTTAACAGGTTTTTTTTTTTTGGTAGAGTCTTTAGGATTTTCTGTATATGAGGTAATTTCATTTACAAACACAGCAAATTTTACTCTTTCCTTTCCAATTTCGATGACTTTTATTTCTTTTACTTACTTAATTGCTCTGGTTAGGACTTTCAGTACTATGCTGAATAGGAATTGTGAGAGTGGACATATTTGTCTTGTTCCTGATTGTAGTGGGAAAGATTTCAACCTTTCATCATTGAACAATATTAGCTGTAGGTCTGTCATATATAACCTTTATTTGTTGAAGTACATTCCTTCTATACGCAAATTGTTCAGAGTCTTAATCATAAATAAATGTCAAATTTTGTCAAATTCTTTTTCTGTATCTGAGATGATCATATGATTTTTATCTTTCATTCTATTGATATGATATTTCACACTTATTGATTTGCATTTGTTGACCCATCCTTACACCCCAAGAATAAATCTCACTTGATCATGATGTATGATGATTCTTTTAATGTGCTGTTGAGTTTGGTTTGTTAGTATTTTGTTGAGAATTTTTAGATCTATACAGATCAGGGATATTGACCTCTAGTTTTCTTGTCTTGTGGTGTCCTTATTTGGCTTTGCTATCAAGGTAATGCTGGCCTCATAAAGTGAATTTAAGAGTGTTCCCTCTTCTTCAATTTTCTGGGAGAGTTTGAGAAGGATTAGTGTTAATTCTTTAAATGTCTGGTAGAATTCACCAGTAAAACCATCTGGTCCTGGGCTTTTCTCTTTTGGGAGGTTTTTGATTACTGATTTAGTCTCATACTTGTTTATCTCTTTAAATAGTTTATTTCTTCATGATTCAGTCTTTGTAGGTTATATGTTTCTAGGAATTTACCCATTTTTTTCTCGGTTGTCCATTTTTTGGCATATAATTTTTCATAGCAATCTCTTATGATCCTTTGTATTTTTATGGTTTCAATTTTAACATTTCCTCCTAAATTTCTGATTTTATTTACCTGAGTCCTCTCTTTTTTTTTCTTAGTGAGTTGAGCTAAATGCCTGTCTATTGTGCATATCTTTTTTAAAAACCAGCTCTTAGTTTTATTGATTCTTTTCTATTATTTTTCTGGTCTTTATTTTGTTTATTTCTGCTATGATTTTTGTTATTTCCTTTCTTATGCTAATTTTGGGCTTAGTTTTTTCTTCTTTTTCTAGTTCCTTGAGGGGTGAAGTTCGATTGTTTTTTTGTGATCTTTCTTTTTTCTTAATGTAGGTGTTTATCACTATAAACTTTCATCTTAGAGCTACTTTTGATGCATCTCATAAATTTTGGATTTTTAGTTTCCATTTTTGTTTTTTTAAAGATAATTTTGAATTTTCCTTTTACCTAATTGTTTAAGAATATGTTGTTTAATTCTACACATTTGTGAATTTTTCAGTTTTCCTACTATTACTGATTTCTAGGTTCATACCAGTGTTGTTCAAAAAGATACTTGGTATAATTTCAACCCTCTTACATTTGTTAAGTTTTGTTTTGTGACCCATGATATGATTTATCCTGAGGAACATTCTGTGTCCTATTGAGAAGAATGCGTATTCTGCTGCTGTTGGGTGTAATGTTCTGTATATTTCAATTGGGTTCATTTGGTCTAAGGTACAGTTCAAATCCAATGTTTCCTACTGAGATTTTTGTATAGAAATTATCTCCCTTATTGAAAGTGAGGTACTGAAGTCCCCTACTTTTATGTGTTTTTTTCTTGTTCTCCCTTGATCTGTTAGTATTTGTTTAATATATTTAAGTGCTCCAATGTTGGATGTACATATATTTACAATTGTTATAATTTCTTGATGAATTGACCATAATGACTTTGTCTCTTGTTACAATTTTGACTTAAAATCTGTTTTGTCTGATATTAATGTAGTTATCACTGTTGTCTTTTGGTTTCCATTTGCGTGAAATATCTTTTGCATACCTTCAACATGTGTCTTTAAAGCTGATGTCTCTTGTAGGCAGCATATAGTTGGGTCTTGGTTTTTATCCATTCATCTACTCTGTGTCTTTTGATTGGAGAAATTAATCTATTTATATTTAAAGTAATTGATAAGTACAGACCTACTAATGCCATTTATCATATTAATTGTTTTCTGGCTATTTTATAGCTTCCCTGTTCCTATCTTTCTCTTTTGCTGACTTTTTTTGTAAATTGATTATTTTCTGTAGTGGTATGCTTTGATTCTCTTTTATTTTTTTTTGTATCAACTGTAGGTTTTTTCTTTGTAGTCACCATGATGCTTACATAAAATGTCTTATAGCATATCTATATATAATAATAACATATATAACTTAACTTCAATCACATACAAATCTACTCTTTTACTGCCTTCTCCATATTTTAAGTTTTTGATGTTACAATTTACCTTTTTAAAATATATATTCATTAACAAATTATTGTAGCTATGGGTTTTTTAAAAATAATTCTGTCCTTTAAACCTTTATACTAGAGTTAAGTGATAACACACCATCATATTACAGTTTGATGTAGAATATTCTTAATTTGACTTTATTTACCTTTACTGGTATATTTTATATTTTCATATGTTTTCATGTTATTAATCAGGGTCCCTCCCTTTCAGATTGAAGAACTCCTTTCATCTTTTCTTGTAAGGCAGATCTAGTGGTGATAAACTCCCTCAGCTTTTTTGTTTGTTTGTTTGTTTGAGAAAGTCTTTTCTCTTTTATTTCTTAAAAACAACTTTGCCAAGTAAAGCATTCTTGGTTGGCAGGATTTTTTCTTGTTGCACTTTGAATATATCATCCCACTCTGTCCTGGCCTGTAAGGTTTCTGCTGAGAAATCTGCTAATAGCCTCATGTGGTTTCCCTTCTATATGATAAATTTTTCCTCTTGCTGCTTTTTAAATTCTCTCTGTTTTTTATTTTAGACAGTTTTATTATAATGTGTCTTAGAGAAGATTGTTTTGGGTTGAAGTTTTGGGGTGATGTTTTGAACTAGGATGTAAAAAATCTTTCTCCTTAAGTTAAGTGAGCTTTCTGCTCCTTTTTACCTCTATTCACTTTCTGGGACTTCAATAATACATATATTATTTCTTTTAATGATATCCCATATTTTATGCAGTGTTTCTTCATTCTTTTTTTCTTTTTACTCCTCTACCTGGATGATTTCACATGATCTATCCCTTAGTTCATTAATTCTTTCTTCTGTTTTATCAAGTCTGATGTTGAAGCTCCCTTTTGTATTCTTTAATGCAGTCATTTTATTCAACTCCAGGATCAGTTTAGTTTTCAAATATTGTTTTTATTTCTTGTTGAACATCTCGTTTTATTCATGTATTTTTTCCTAATTTCATTTAATTGTCTATATATGTTTTCTTGTAGTTCCTATCTTTAAGAGGATTATTTTGAATTCTTTGTCAGACAATTCATAGATCTCCATTTCTTTAGGGTCAGTCACTGGAGTTTTGTTAGTTTCCTTTGGTGGTGTTATGTTTCCTTGATTACTGATGATTTGTGTGGCCTTGAGTTGGTGTCAGTGCATTTGAGGAAATACACACCTTTTCCAATTTCTACAGATTGGCTTTGACAGGCAAAGCCCTTTACCAGTAAACCCATCCAGAGATTCTGAGTGGGCCATCTGGTGGTGTCCACAGGTAAGCTTGCAGCTGGAGTCCTTAGGTTGGCACATCTAGTGCCTGAGTTTGCAGACAGGCTAGTCTGGTGCCTGTGTCCACTGAGGTGGGCTGGGGAGCTTGGGTTCACTGGGGTGGTCCTGGCACTTGAGTGTGTGGTGGTGAGCCTGGGCCTTAGGTCTTCATGGGCATACCTGTATCCTGGGCCCACAGGGTTTAACAAGGCAGCAGGGACCATTGGGGGAGTCTGGCATCTGGATTGCAGGGACTCTTCCTGTACTGGGATGAGCTGTGAGTCTGACTTTGCAAGAGCTGGACTGGAGGCAGGGTTCACAGGAGCTGGCCTTGAACTACAATAATCTTGAAGCCTGGGACTGTAGGAGTCAGTTTTACCCTGAGGTCTCAGAGGGGCCAGTCTGGAGGTGGGGTCTGGATAGGTTGGTGTAGGGCCGGGGCAGGCTGGGAACCTCAGTCCTTGGAAGCCAGTCTCAAGCCTGGGACTGCAGGGGCTGGCCTGTTGCTGGGGCAGTCCAGAATCCTGGGTTTGTGGGAACTGGTCTGGAGTCTAGATCAATGGGGGGAGGAAGCCTTGTGCTAGGGGGTTGTGAGTCTGTGTCCATGGAAACAAGCCTGGTGGTGAGGTGGGTTGAAAGCCTAGGTTCTTATTATTTGGCCTCGTGCTGGGCTCGACCAGGAGCCAGGATTCATGGATGCCTGCCTGGAGCCCGAGTTCATGGGGGCTGATTGGGTGCTGGTGCTGGGATATGCCAAGATCCTGGGTTCATGGGAGCCTGCCACAGCCTGCTGCCATGGAATCTGCTTGGGGCTGTAGGAGCCACCTGAGCCACTGGATGCATCAAGTGCTAGGTGACCCAAGGGCCTGAATATTTGGGGTCCTACAGGGAGCCACCTAGAAAAGCAGTCAGCCTGTGCTGGGACAGGCTGGCTCTGCAGCACACAGTGAAGTCAGGAGCTCACTTCACTCTCCTTTTCCAATGGGGAGGGTGTCTCTCTCTGAATTGAGCTCCCTGGGCTTGGGGAGGGATAATGTGAATGTATTTTTTCTTCTCTTCTCAATTCATCTTCTTTTAAATTTCTGTGCTTCACCCAGGTGCTGTAATCCCTGACTTGGAATCCTTGGCTCTTGTGAAAGTATTTTGTGTTGCTCAAATTGATGTTTCTAGGAGGGGAAAAGTACTGGAAATTCCTATGTTACCATTTTGCTGATGTCACTCTCCAACTTTTTGATTTTATATTATACCTATATAAAGTATCCATTATGAAAGAGTCTAAGTGCGCAAAACAAAATTGCTGTGCCATAGGAAAAAATGCAGAGGAGAAATCTAACTCTGTAAAGAAATCACCATATCACTGTAAAGAAGAATTTTTCCCCCTGAAGCTTATAATAAGTAACTTGACAGATATAAGGTAAGGAAGTTCTTGACAAGGTACCAGAATAATAAACTCCTGCCAATACTTTTAAAATTTTGAGAGGCATACAAATTACCTGGAGATCTTGTTGAAATGCAGGTCCTAATTCAGTCAATATGGAAGGAGAGTGGAAAATTCTCAGAAAATGATGATACTGTTACTCTGTGAACCACTCTTTGAGGATCAAGGCTCTATACCACCTGGATTCAGGTAACTTTATTTTCACAGTACCTAAATACATTATTTACTGAGATATCAGAGGGGAAAAGTGTCAAGAATCAAATGGCAGACTGTATGGTTAAATAGGTTTAGTTAACTATTTTAGATGTTTTAGCTAACTAGCAAGATAGCCAAGTAATGTATCCCAATGATTGAATGACTTTAGTTTATCCTCATGATTTTCTTTTACATTGTCCTCTCTGTACAGAGCTTTTTGTACTTTTGTTTGTTTGTTTTTAAACTTCATGTTTCTCTCTGGGAATCCTAAAGTATGGGTTCATTACACAGTGAGCAATTGTTGTAGGACAAAGTTTTTCTACCCTTAACTGTGAATTACTCATAACAATTGCTGCTTTATATTTCTTGCTCATTCTCACTGTATACACATATTCTGAATAACAGCATGTTATTAGCAGACGGTTTTAGCAGATGTTAGCAGGTAACATCACTTTTTACCTAAACAAGAATTGACTTCCCTCTCTACATGTCAGAAGGGAGGGATAATATAGTTGTTCTATGATTTTAGATAGGAAAAACTATCTTCTAAGCTGCCATTTGGAAAATCATTGCCCTTCAGAACCTAAATATACCCTTCCCACTCTGGTTATCCTCATTTCTATTTTAAAATATTCCAGTGAAATCATACTGCCTCTTAGTATAGCAGCTGTTTGTGGAGAACTGGCAAAGTAAAGCACTTATCTCATCTTGGTCCTCCATATGAGGTATGAATTATTCTCTGGTTTCAGTCACTATTGATTATATATTTCTGTACCATCTTTCTTGTTTATATTCATAATTAATTTAACGTATAAGACAATATCAGAAAACTTGGCAGGAAGAGGTGGCATCTTTTCTCTGCATTCACACAGCATACTGTAGTTTACACTGTAAACCCCACTTACTGCTTTGTGTTGAAGTTTTCTGCTAGTTACAGTTGACCCTTGAGCAATGACCCCTGAACATTACGGGCACCAACATCCACATGCAGTCAAAAATCTGCATATAACTTTTGACTCCCCCAAAACGTTACTATTAACAGCCTACTTTTGACTGGAAGCTTTACTGATAACATAAACTGCCAATTAACCTATTTTATATGAAATATGTATTGCATACTGTATTTGTACAATAAAGTAAGCAAGGGAAAAGGAAACGTTATTAAGAAAATCATAAGGAAGAGAAAATGCATTTACAGTACTGCATTGTACTTATTGATACCATAAATTTATGTCATCTGTTTACTAGATGAATTCTGTTTGTTAGTACATACATGAATATTGTCTTATATGATACAAACCCTGTAGATGTTATATGTATTACTAACTATGTAATACTATATATATTACTAGACATCAACAATGAAAAGATAATGTGAAAAATTCATATTTATTCACAGGTATAATGATTCATGCATTGATAAAGGAGCAGCAATATGATTATTTTATGGTATCCTAATAATCAATAAAACTGCTTCATGGTAACTTAGCATATACACTAATGAATGAATCACTATAATTTTTTATAGTATACAGTATTATAGTCATATTCATAATACAATATTAGAAATGTTACATTAAGATAAACCCACTTACCTGTGAAAATATGCTGATACACAGTTTATCCAATTATGAGAGAGAGAGGAATAATGTACAATATTGTAATTCCTTGAAAGCAAATTATAAAACAGCAAGAAAACTAGCACTTTCTAATTCTATATTAACTATTATTTACCTTATGCCTATGTAAGAATAAGCTATTCACTCAATGAAAGCTTTGCACACAATGAATACTAAGGTGATGATGATGATGATGACAAAAAGGTCTCATACAGATCCTTCCTTACAGTTATTAGATTTTCACATGAAGACACAACAAATAAGATTACTAATTGTATGGCATGATGATTATTTACTATCCATTTGGTGGAAATGGATCATTTTAATCCACTTCTAGATCATTCACAATCCAGATCATTCTCACCATCTTCACATTGAGCAGGCTAAGGAAGAGGAGGAAAAAGAGGGTGGCAGAGGTGGAGGACATGGAAGAGGAGCCAGGAGAGACAGGCATACTCTGTGCAACGTTGTGGAAATACATCAAAATTTCTGCCTGACTTTTTTTGTTTTTCATTTCTCTAAAAATATTTCTATATGGTACAATCCTTCTTTAATTGTTTGCTTTAGTTTCAGTTCCCATATCATAGAAGGGTTCATGTCGTAAAAGAAGACAAAAGCTGCTTCGAATTCTGGTAGAATGCAAATGTCAGTTTTTTTTTTTTTTTTTTTTTTTTTTTTTGCGGTACGCGGGCCTCTCACTGCTGTGGCCTCTCCCGTTGCGGAGCACAGGCTCCGGATGCGCAGGCTCAGCGGCCATGGCCCACGGGCCCAGCTCTGCAGCATATGGGATCCTCCCGGACCGGGGCACGAACCCGTATCCCCTGCATCGGCAGGCGGACTCTCAACCACTGCGCCACCAGGGAGGCCCTGTCAGTTTGTTTTATGTCACTACATCTCTGTCCTCATCATCTGGCACTAGTTCAGAAGCATTCACCTCCATCAAGTAATTTTCTGTTAATTCCTCTGGTGTGGTGTCTGTTAGCTCTTGAATTCCTCTAACATCCACATCTTGAAACCCTTCACCCCCCACCTTTCTTGCCATATCTAAATCTCTTTCATGATTTCCTTGATTGGCTCTGTTGTAAATTCTGTGAAGTCATGCATAATATCTGGACAGTATTCTCCAGGAATTTATTCTTGGGGTTTGATGGCTTTCTTGGATGTTTCTATAACAACAATGGCATCTTCAATAATGTAATCCTTCCAGACCTTTATGATGTTCTTAATTTAATGTTTGTCATTAAACTTTCAAAATAGTTCCCCAGGGTAATTTCCTTCATGGGAATTATTCCCTTCATGGTTTTGATGGTTTCCTGACTGAGCGAGAACATTTCAAGTTTCTATGAATGAGGTGTGTACAAGAACCTCTTTTTAACTGACACCAAATTTCTGAGCATGATATTAGTGGAACAAAGTTCCATTTTCTTTTCTACTAGATCAATGGTCAACAAAGTATAGTCTATAGGCCAAATCTGGCCAGTCACCTGTCTTTGTAAATAAAGTTTCATTAGAACACAGCCACAATTATTCACTACCTATTGTGAATTTCTGCTTTCACAGGATAATGGTAGATTTGAGTAGTTGTGACAGCATAAAATATTCATTACCTGGCCCTTTACATGTGTTCTTTGATGTATGTCAAAGACCTACTAATTCCTCCAATCTGAAGTCTCACTACTTTCACAAGAGTGGGCAATCCCCAACTGATACTGAGAAGATGGCCAAGTGCCTGTTAAACTCACCAAGACCATCAAAAATCTCCTTTAAAACATTTACTTCCCCTACACAGGGTTCATGAATTCAAATATTTTCTCATAGAAGCTTTGATGACTGAGTCCCATAGATGGCTAAATACATTCTCTGAGCTCCAAATGTTCATCTATGCAAGTCCAGAGGCCAAAGGCAGAGAGTAGTCTAGCCTGGAGCTCAAATGCACAGGTCACCCCTCCATTTATCACTGACCTGGGCTTGCCACACCAGGAAACAACCCCACTGCAAGGCTCATCATCCACCCAGCCTGAGGGTGTAAAGATGCTGGTATAGATATTATGTTTTACTTCCTTCTTTTTCCCCATTTAAAATTTTCCTATAGCAAGCACGGCTATTCAAGTAATCACTCTGTATTAGTCAGTTTTCATTAGGTTATTCTGCAGTAAGAAAGAACTCCTAAATCTTAGCACTCACTAAAACAAAGATTAACTTCTTGCCTATGTTACAAAACAGCTAGGGATTGTCTCAGAGTCTGCTCCAAATGTCTTCTTTATTCCAGAATCTAGGCTGAAGGAGCAGTGTTTTTCTGGTACATGCCATCCTAGGGACAGGGGGAAAAGAGAGAGATGGCAGAGCTATGTGATAGCTCTTAACTTCTACTGAGACATCCCATATGTTTCTCCCATTCACATTCCACTGACCAAAATTAGTCACATGCTCAAACATGAAATATGTGGAATGGGGAAGGTTATTCTTCCCATATAGAAGGTCTACTTCAAGTTCCATGACAATGCACAAGGAGGACACAGAAAATTTGGGAATACAATTTATGATATATTCTTGGTTTAAAAGTAGAATGTCTCTGATTTCTTAAACTGTCATCTCATCAGAACCAGGGACTTAATTTGGGTTCTAATGCCTTTAAATGCATGAATCCAATCTGGATATCTACCTGGCTTGCCTGGTAGACAAACTGATCTTGAAACCACAACTTACAAATTTTTCTGTCTCAATTTCATGTGCTATAAGTCCCTATTTAAAATTATAATCCTAAGTGGAACATCATGTTTTGCTTTTATTATTTTCAAAGATTTTTATGGACTGAATAAATGGTACCAGTTATGATAATAAAGTTAAAATCTTATTCCCATACTCACATCCACCTACCCACTACCAGGGGAAAAGGTAAGTTAAGCAGAATTCTTTGTATCACTGATGACTTTTAAGCTAATGGCTCTTGCTCAAATCATTCTGGAAACTTCTTTTCAGCCATTTTATTAGATGCAGGTGAAAAATCAATCTCACACTGTATAGACATGGGGCATATAATTTTATAGAACTACATTTTCTTCTTTATTCCCTTTTTCCTCTTTTTGGTTTATTCATTCAAAACAAAGTATTAGACAACCTCTATGTGCCTGTCACTGGATAATCTCTTCCCCTCTGCTCTTTCAGGCTTCCTAAGCCTTAATATGCTGGCCTGGACTAAGAGGCCCCACAGAGAGAGGACTTCTGGGTAGCCTGGGTTGGGCTGCTGGGGAAAATCTGTCAGTGAGCAGGCTGGCTGAGACTAGTTCCTTTTAACGTTGGTTGCTTTCTAACTGCATGCTGATACAAGTCACAGAAATCATCTAATGTCGTTATCCTGCAGTGAAGTCTTCTAGGTACCACAAATATGAACCTATGATTGCAGACTATATCAACTCGGTGATAAGATGTACATTACAAGGTTGTTACGTGCTTTAGGAGGATTCATTATGAGAACTTTACAATTTTTTAATCTATTTACTTTTAAAATTGGTAATGTATGCACACAGCACAAAAATCAAAAGACACCAGGGAGGTCTAAAGACTGAGTCTTCAATCCTTGTTCTTCAGCTACCCAGAAGCCCTTTGAGAAAACAACCACATTTACCATCTTCTTGTATATCCTTCCAGAGATATTCTATACACATGCATGTTTGTTTTTTACTTGAATTTCCCTTTCTTTCCTTCCTTTCTTCCAGAA
The DNA here is from genome assembly GCF_949752795.1 of Hyperoodon ampullatus. Classification (NCBI taxonomy): domain Eukaryota; kingdom Metazoa; phylum Chordata; class Mammalia; order Artiodactyla; family Ziphiidae; genus Hyperoodon; species Hyperoodon ampullatus. The sequence continues at coordinate 33,525,688 of NC_136930.1, read as the reverse complement.
AATATTATGCATTCTGCACTTCATAATATATCTTAGAAAGCTTTCTTTTCTACTACATGTAGAGCTGCTTTGTTTATTCTGACTGTTGAAAAGACTAGTGTTAAGTGTGGAGAGTAAGACCCAAACCACCTGTGTTCAAATCCCAATTCTATCTCTTATTATCTCTGAAACCTTGGGCAAATTAACTTCTATGTTCCTCAGTTTCTTCATAGTGATGTTATAATAATTAAGTAATTTAATGTATAAACAAAGAATTTAGAACCATCTTTGGCACCCAGTAAGTGCTCAAAAAGGTTATTTATTGTCATTATTTATTATTATATATTCCTATGTATAGAAGCACCATAACTTACTTAATCAGTTCCCCCTTGATACATATTTTGGTTATTTCTAATCTTTAAATATTATATACAGTGTTCAGTGGAGATCTATATTTACAGGGCTGTTAAGGCCACTGGAATTATAGGGGCCACAGAGCCAAGGAATAAGAAACAAAATACTAATAATTTACATTTGTGAAGCACTCTATATCTCTAAATAATGCTTGCTTGTATTATCTCATTTGAAACTTTAGAACAGCACAGTGAATTCATCTGCTTATCTCCATCTTCACTGAAATCATCATCCTTCTAAAGTACTATCAGTACATCCCTAGTATAAAACACTTAACATGGAACACTGTAGGTAGAAAACAGAATGTATTGAATGACGAAAAAAATGATTGAAGATGGGATAATATCTATAACTAAGGGAGCAGAAAGTGGTAAACTTTATTTACTAAGGTGTCATGGTTGGGAGTTATTGGAGACAGATCTCAAGTCTGCACTTCCTAATACCATCTGGTGTTCTTCCAGCACTACCTCACCACCTGTCTAATGACTAGTGTGTAGAGCTACTAACAGTTGAAGATCAACACAAGAGACAGTAACGCTTTCTTCTAACCCAGTTATCGTTGAAACCTATAGGACAATAATATTCTCTTTACACAATTTCCTTTTCCATGAATGAATCTATACTTATGTGTGTATTACAAGGACAAATTTTTTATAATTCGGAAAACTGCTTCAAGTTCAAACAACTTGATTATGTTTTCTTCAGTGTCTTTGGAAGGGAAATTCTAATATGTGATGCTATATTGAGGGAAAAACATAATAAAAAGAAACAAAGTTTCTTTCAAGTTTCACATAATTAAAATAGGAAACATGATTGTCAAGGTAATTTCTGATCAGTTGGATTTGCAGAGCTTGATACTCACATTTTTTGAAAAGGCTTACATAAACTCAAGGACAAACAAGTGTGTCTTCTGAAAGTTATTTAAGATATCAGAGGAGCTTGCGGAGTTTCTAAAACATAAACAACAGCACAATTGGAATAACTATAATGGAACCACAGTATTGCTGATTATTTACTTCCTCATCTCCAGGTTTAAATGGAATTACTTACACCCACTCACTACTTGGCAGCTCAGCACTGATGTAAACAGAGGAGTGTTAGGTGAAGTGGGAATCCTCTGTGGTTTAGCCACTCTAACAAAACATCATATTCTTCCCTTAAAAGATTTTCCTGATGTGAACTTACTCTATACTCCAGAATTTCTCAAGGTACAATCTATGGACCACCTATGTAATACTTCAAAAGGCTGAACCCTGGTTCCTACCTCAGACCTACTGAAATAAAAATTTCAGAAAGTGGAACCTGGGAATTTGGGTTTTACTTAGTAGACTGAGTGGTTGCTATCCATACAAAAATGTGACAACTGCAACTCAGTGATTTAGCCAAATTACTCCCCAAGTGTTGGAAGTTATAAATGGATCCAATTTTCCAGGAAAAGATTTGAACTTCTATGTCAACTCAGCAATGTGATCCCTAAATCTCAGAAAATTACACGAAGTTGCTATTGCCTAGCAGAATTTTGTGTTCTTTATTAAAACAATTTGTGGTCTAATTTTAGTTTCCAAAAGACCAGACTATAAAATCCAGAATTAGTCTTATAAAGGAAATTAGTTGGTTGCATTTGTTATTCTCAACAGAGGGCAAAGTGTTTATTAACTGGAATATAGAATACTAGTAGCCATAGAGAGCCAAAATAATAAGCAAGGTTAATATTCACAATAGATATAAGAATTAGGTTGACAGATATTTAAAATATACATTAGGGAAATTCTGAATTTATTTACAAGGCAATAAAAATAGTGAGCAAGATATAATGGATCATAAAAGATAAATGCGGAGACCTTCAAGATGGCAGAGGAGTAAGACGTGGAGATCACCTTCCTCTCCACAAATACATCAGAAATACATCTACATGGGGAACAACTCCTAAAGACTGAATGCTGGTAGAAGACCTCATACTTCCCAAAAAGCAAGAAACTCCCAACACACCTGCGTAGGGCAAAAGAAAAAAGAAAGAACAGAGACAAAAGAATAGGGATGGGACCTGCCCCTCGGGGGAGGGAGCTGTGAAGGATGAAAAGTTTCCACACACTAGGAAGCCCCTTCACTGGCGGAGGCAGGAGGTGGCAGCAGGGAAGCTTTGGAGCCAAGGAGAAGAGTGCAGCAACAGGGGTACAGAGGGCAAAGTGGAGAGATTCCCACACAGAAGATCAGTGCCGACCAGCATGCACCAGCCTGAGAGGCTTATCTGCTTACCTGCCGGGAGGGTGGGGGATCGGAGCTGAGGCTCGGGCTTCGGAGCTCAGATCCTAGGGAGAGGACTGGGATTGGCTGCATGAACACAGCCTGAAGGGGGCTACTGCACCACAGCTAGCTGGGATGGAGTCCGGGAAAAAGTCTGGAACTTCTTAAGTGGCAAGAGACCATCGTTTCGGTGTGCGTGAAGAGACGGGATTCAGAGCACTGCTTAAACAAGCTCCAGAGATGGACACGATCTGCACCTATCAGCGTGGACACCAGAGACAGGCATGAAATGCTAAGACTGCTCCTGCAGCCACCAAGAAGCCTGTGTGCAAACACAGGTCACTATCTACACCTGCCCTCCTGGGAGCCTGTGCAGCCCACCACTGCCAAGGTCTCGAGATCCAGGGACAACCTCCCAAGGATAACACACTGCATGCCTCAGGAAGTTGCAATGTCCAGGGACAACCTCTCAAGGAAAACACACAGCATGCCTCAGGAAGTTGCAATGTCATGTCGGCCTCTGCTTCCACAGGCTCACCCTGCATTCTGTGCGCTCCCTCTCCCCATTAGAGTGAGCCAGAGCACCCTAATCAGCTGCTACTTTAACCCCATCCTGTCTGAGTGAAGAACACAAGCCTCAGGCAACTTACATGCAGAGGTAGGGCCAAATCCAAAGCTGAATCCCAGGAGCTGTGCAAACAAAGAAGAGAAAGGGAAATTTCTCCCAGTCAACCTCAGGAGCAGCAGATTAAATCTCCACAATAAACTTAATGTAGCCTGCATCTCTGGCATACCTGAACAGACAATGAATCATCCCAAAATTGAGGCGAAGGACTTTGTATGATTTTCTCTGTATAGCTCTGCTTTTACCACTTGTCCTAGGGTTCTGCCTGTCAACGTTTTTTGTTTGTTTGTGTTTCTATAGTTTTTAGCACTTGCTATCATCAGTGGATTTGTTTTTTGGTTCGGTTGCTCTCTTCTTTTTTTTTTTTAATAACTTTCAAATATTTTTTTAATAAGTTTTTGCTTTTTTATTTTAGTAACTTTATATTATTATTTTTTTCCATCTTTCTTTCTTTGTTCTCCATTTTCTTCTGAGCCGTGTGCCTGGTGCTATGGCCAGGTGTCAGGCCTGTACCTCTGAGGTGGGAGATCCAAGTTCAGGACATTGGTCCACCAGAGACCTCCTGGCTTCATGTAATATCAAACGGTGAAAGCTCTCACAAAGATCTCCATCTCAATGTTAAGAACCAGCTCCACTCAACGACCAGCAAGATACAGTGCTGGACACCCTACACCACAAAACTAGCAGAACAGGAACACATCCCCACCCATTAGCAGAGAGGCTTCCTAAAATCATAATAAGGTCACTGACACCACAAAACATACCACCAGCCATGGTCCTGTCCACCAGAAAGACAAGATCCAGCCTCATCCACCAGAACACAGGCACCAGTCCCTTTCACCAGGAAGGCTACAAAACGCATTAAAACAACCTTAGCCACTGGGGGCAGACACCAAAAACAACAGGAAAAAAGAACCTGCAGCCTGTGAAAGGAGACACCAAACACAGTAAGTTAAGCAAAATGAGAAGACAAGGAAACACATAGGAGATGAAGGAGCAAGGTAAAAACCAACAAGACCAAACAAATGAAGAGGAAATAGGCAATCGACCTGAAAAAAGAATTCAGAGTAATGATAGTAAAGATGGTCCCAAATCTTGGAAATAGAATGAAGAAAATACAAGAAATGTTTAACAAGGACCTATAAGAACTAAAGAGCAAACAAACAATGATGAACAACACAATAAATGAAATTAAAAATTCTCTAGAAGGAATCAATAGCAGAATAACTGAAGCAGAAGAAAGGATAAGTGACCTGGAAGATAAAATAGTTGAAATAACTACTGCAGAGCAGAATAAAGAAAAAAGAATGAAAAGAATTGAGGACAGTATCAGAGACCTCTGGGACAACATTAAAAGCACCAATATTTGAGTAATAGGGGTCCCAGAAGAAGAAGAGAAAAGGAACGGGACTGAGAAAATATTTGAAAAGATTATAGTTGAAAACTTCCCTAATATGGGAAAGGAAATAGTTAATCAAGTCCAGGAAGCTCAGAGAGTCCCATGCAGGATAAATCCAAGGAGAAACAAGCCAAGACACATATTAATCAAACTACCAAAAATTAAATACAAAGTAAATGTATTAAAAGCAGCAAGAGAAAAACAACAAATAACATACAAGGGAATCCCAATAAGGAAAACAGCTGATCTTTCAGCAGAAACTCTACAAGCCAGAAAGGAGTGGCAGGACATATTTAAAGTGATGAAACAGAAAAACCTATAACCAAGACTAATGTACCCAGCAAAGATCTCATTCAGATTTGATGGAGAAATCAAAACCTTTACAGACAAGCACAATTAAGAGAATTCAGTACCACCAAACCAGCTTCACAACAAATGCTAAAGGCATTTCTCTAGGCAGGAAACAAAAGAGAAAGGAAAATACCAACAATAACAAACAAAAAAACATTTAGAAAATGGTAATAGGAACATACATATCGATAACTAACTTAAATGTAAATGGATGAAATGCTCCAACCAAAAGACACAGACTGGTTGAATGGATAAAAAACAAGACCCGTACATATGGTGTCTAAAACAGGCCCATATCAGACCTAGGGACACATACACACTGAAAGTGAGGGGATGGAAGAAGATATTCCATGCATATGGAAATCAAAAGAAAGCTGGAGTAACAATTCTCCTATCAGAAAAAATCGACTTTAAATAAAGACTATTACAAGAGACAAAGAATGACACGATATAATGATCAAGGGATCAATCCAAGAAGAAGATATAACAATTGTAAATATTTATGCACTCAACATAGGAGCACCTCATTACAAAAGGTAAATGTTAACAGCCATAAAAGGGGAAATTGACAGTAACACAGTCATAGTAGGGGACTTTAACACCCCACTTTCATGAATGGACAGATCATCCAAAATGAAAATAAGGAAACACAAATTTTAAATGATACATTAAACAAGATGGACTTAACTGATATTTATATGATATTCCATCCAAAAACAACAGAATACAGTTTCTTCTCAAGTGCTCATGGAACATTTTCCAGGATAGATCATATCTTGGGTAACAAATCAAGCCTTAGTAAATTTATAATTGGAATTGTGTCAAGTATCTTTTCTGGCCACAGTGCTATGAGACTAGACATCAATTATAGGAATAAAATCTGTAAAAATTACAAACACATGGAGGCTAAACAATACATTACTAAATAACCAAGAGGTTACTGAAAAATCAAAGAGGAAATCAAAAAATAACTAGAAGAAAAATGACAATCAAAACACAATGACTGAAAACCTACGGGATACAGCAAAAGCAGTTCTAAGAGGGAAGTTTATAACAATACAATCCTACCTCAAGAAACATCTCTAATAAACAACCTAACCTTACACTTAAAGCAATTAGAGAAAGAACAAAAAAACCCCAAAGTTAGCAGGAGGAAAGAAATCATAAAGATCAGATGAGAAATAAATGAAAAAGAAATGAAACAAACAATAGCAAAGATCAATAAACCTAAAAGCTGGTTCTTTGAGAAGATAAAATTTATAAACCATTAGCCAGACTCATCAAGAAAAAAGGGGAGAAGAATAAAATCAATAGAATTAAAAATGAAAAAGGAGAAGTAACAGCTGAGACTGCAGAAATACAACGGATCATGACAAATTACTACAAGCTGCTATATGCCGATAAAATGGACAACCTGGAAGAAATGGACAAATTCTTAGAAAAGCACAACCTTCCGAGACTGAACCAGGAAGAAATAGAAAATATAAACAGACCAATCACAAGCACTGAAATTGAGACTGTGATAAAAAATCTTCCAACAAACAAAAGCCAAGGACCAGATGGCTTCACAGACGAATTCTATCAAACATTTAGAGAAGAGCTAACACCTATCCTTCTCAAACTCTTCCAAAATGAGACAGACAGAGGAACACTCACAAACTCATTCTATGAGGCCAACATCACCCTGATACCAAAACCAGACAAAGATTTCACAAAGAAATAAAACTACAGGCCAATATCACTGATGGACATAGACGCAAAAATCCTAAACACAATACTAGCAAACTGAATCCAACAGCACATTAAAAGGATCATACACCATGATCAAGTGGGGTTTATTCCAGGAATGCAAGATTCTTCAATATACACAAATCAATCAATGTGATACACCATATTAACAAACTGAAGGAGAAAAACCATATGATCAACTCAGTAGATGCAGAAAAAGCTTTTGACAAAATTCAACAGCTATTTATCATAAAAACCCTGCAGAAAGTACACATAGAGGGAACTTACCTCAACATAATAAAGGCCACATATGACAAACACACAGTCAACATCTTTCTCAGTGGTGGAAAACTGAAATCATTTCCTCTAAGATCAGGAAGAAGACTAGGTTGTCCACTCTCACCACTATTATTCAACCTAGTTTTGGAAGTTTTAGCCACAGCAATCAGAGTAGAAAAAGAAATAAGAGGAATCCAAATCGGAAAATAAGAAGTAAAGCTGTCACGGTTTGCAGATGACATGATAATATACATAGAGAATCCTAAAGATGCCAGCAGAAAACTACTGGAACTAATCAACAAATTTGGTAAAGTAGGAGGAACTAAAATTAATGCACAGAAATCTCTTGCATTCCTATATACTAATGATGAAAAATCTGAAACAGAAATTAAGGAAACACTCCCATTTACCATTGCAGCAAAAATAATAAAATACCTAGGAATAAACTTACCTAAGGAGACAAGAGACCTGTATACTGAAAACTATAAGACACTTCTGAAAGAAATTAGTGCTGATACCAACAGATGGAGAGATATACCATGTTCTTGGATTGGAAGAATCAACATTGTGAAAACGACTATACTACCCAAAGCAATCTACAGATTCAATGCAATCCCTATCAAACTACCAATGGCATTTTTCACAGAATTAGAACAAAATATTTCACAGTTTGTATGAAAACACAAAAGACCCTGAATAGTCAAAGCAATATTGAGAAAGAAAAACAGAGCTGGAGGAATCAGGCTCCCAGACTTTATTCTCTACTACAAAGCTACAGTAATCAAGACAGTATGGTATTGGCACAAAAACAGAAATATAGATAAATGGAACAGAATAGAAAGGCCAGAGATATACCCATGCACATATGGTCACCTTATTTTTGATACAGGAGGCAAGAATATACAATGGAGAAAAGAGAGCCTCTTTAATAATTGGTTCTGGGAAAACTGGACAGCTACATGTAAAAGAATGAACTTAGAACACTCCTTAACACCATACACAAAAATAAACTCAAAATGGATTAAAGACCTAAATGTAAGGCCAGACACTATCAAACTCTTAGAGGAAAACATAGGCAGAACACTCTATGGCATAAATCAGAGCAAGGTCCTTTTTGACCTACCTCCTAGAGAAATGGAAATAAAAACAAAAATAAACAAATGGGACCTAATGAAACTTAAAAGCTTTTTCACAGCAAAGGAAACCATAAACAAGACCAAAAGACAACCCTCAGAATGGGAGAAAATATTTGCAAATGAAAAAATTGACAAAGGATTAATCTCCAAAATACACAAACAGCTCATGCAGCTCAATATCAAATAAACAAACAATACAATCCAAAAATGGGCAGAAGACCTAAGTAGACATTTCTCCAAAGAAGATACACAGATTTCCAGCAAGCACATGAAAGGATGTTCAACATCACTAATCATTAGAGAAATGTAAATCAAAACTACAAAGAGGTGTCACCTTACACAGGTCAGAATGGCCATCATCAAAAAATCTAGAAACAATAAATGCTGGAGAGGGTGTGGAGAAAAGGGAACCCTCTTTAAGTGTTGGTTGGAATGAAAATTGATAAAGCCCCTATAGAGAACACTATGGAGGTTCTTTAAAAAACTAAAAAGAGAACTACCATATAACCCAGCAATCCCACTACTTGGCATATACCCTGAGAAAACCATAATTCCAAAAGAGACATGTACCACAATGTTCATTGCAGCTCTATTTACAATAGCCAGGACATGGAAGCAACCTAAGTGTTCATCTACAGATGAATGGATAAAGAAGATGTGGCACATATATATAATTGAATATTACTCAGCCACAAAAAGAAATGAAATTGAGTTATTTGCAGTGAGATGGATGGACCTAGAGTCTGTCATACAGAGTGAAGTAAGTCAGAAAGAGAAAAACAAATATCGTATGCTAACACATATATATATGGAATCTTAAAAAAAGTGCTTCTGAAGGACCTAGGGGCATGACAGGAATAAAGGCGCACACGTAGAGAATGGAGTTGCAGACACGGGAGGGGAAGGTTAAGCTGGGACGAAGTGAGAGAGTGACATGGACATATATACACTACCAAATGTAGAATAGATAGCTAGTGGGAAGCAGCCACATAGCACAGGAAGATCAGCTCAATGCTTTGTGACCACCTAGAGGGGTGGGATAGGGAAGGTGGGAAGGAAATGCAAGGGAGAGCGGATATTGTGATATATGTATATGTATAACTGATTCAGTTTGTTATAAACAGAAACTAACACACTTTTTAAAGCAATTATACTCAATAAAGATGTTAAAATAAATACACAGATAAATGAAAATAAAAGATAAATGCCCATGAATTCTTGAATGCTTCTCTATAATCATCTGCCTCCCTTGTATTTATTTTTAGCACCTTTTTTATCAACTGTCTGTTAAACTAATAATAATAATTTTAAATTAAATAACACAAATATCAAGAAGGGGATAGAACCAAAAACATATAAATGTTCTAAGGAGAACTCATTTCTGGACTGCTGGGAGACTGCAGTAAAGTGGATGTAGATGACAACACTTTCATGCATAGACAAAGCTGTGACTTCAAACCTTGTATTCTTCAAGGTCAGTACTCGGTCAATACTTTCACATACCGAACATCAGGTTTTTCCTGTAGTTCTAGATATACTAGGGTTTAGCTTGCTACTCTGTAGGTAGAGAGCTTAGTTCTCCTGGCTACAATTGTCCCACACCCTGGCATTCAAGCTTCTAAGTAGATGTCTGGAGGCTCTGGTTGCTCAGGCCAGTAGAGATCAATGCTTACGTCTCCTGCCTCCAGTCCCACTTTAGACAGAGCATCTCCCCTCGCTTGCTTTACACATTGGACTTTGTCCACAGATGCCATTTAAAGCAAGAGTCCTGCTGCTAACAAAACAGAATGGAAATCACTGCCCAACCAAGTCTGACAGGAAACTGAGAAATATGAGGAAACTAGAGAGAGTTTTTTCTATCTAACTGTACTTTCTCTTCACAAGCATCTTCTCTCTGTAGACAATCATTGCATCCACTTCCCATTTGTGAGCATGTATCAAAACTGAGGCTTTGAGAAGTTAGGTAATCTGCTCTAGGTCATGGAGCCTTAAGTGGCAAAACTGAATGCATCACTACTCCCAAAGCCTGTGCTTTAACTCCTATGTATCTTTTGCTCAGAGCCCTCTCTTGTCTGAGCCAAATTACATGTGTCAATCTACTTTTTAACTTATTTAATGATTAGAAATCTTAACATCTAATCAAACTTGACATGTCTACAAATGAATTAATCATCTGTCCCCAAAAAGGTAAACATCCTTCCTCAACTCACTACTTCTATCAGTGGCATATCATTTTAACAATCACCCAACTCAAACTCAATAGACTCAAATGCTCAAAACAAATGCTATCAACTCTTACCTTGAAATAGATACATGTCCCTTTTTATATCACCACCACCACTTTTATTTAGACCTTATCACTTCATGCCTAGTCTATGTGGGATCCTTTTCATGTGTACCTGCGTCTCCACACCAGATGCTCTCAACCATGGAAAGCTTGCTTGAAATTCAGATTCCTTGGCCCCACCTCCAGAGGTGCTGACTTACTAACTCTGAAAAAGTACCCCGGGAAAACCCTTTGAGAGATACTGCTCTAGATTTTGCTCACAATGATCTAACTTATATGAGATGGCCAAAATTATTCATCATCCCTCTAAACACAATTTGGGGGATGCATTTGTTGATGGGGGTGAAGATAAGGGCTGAGAAACTTTAAAATTACTCAAATTCATCAGGGAAAAGAAAAGATAAATTGGAACAGCTAGTTATTTTCTGAGTCAGTCATAGGGCCAGATACTGCAGATACCCCCAGAACAAAATAAGCAATGACAAAGAGTAATAAAACATAATTGGTACTGTATAAAAAAGCCTTTGTGTGTGAATTATTTACATTAATGGTGATGTAAAAATTATTCAATAAATGGAATTAGTAAAATGGCTGTTTATAAAATAACTAACTAGATAAATCCTCATATCACATTTCAAAATTTCCAAATTTTCTAAATTGAAATTAGAAGGAAAAAGAAGAAACCACATAAAACCTAGGGGAAATATAGGCAGTTTTTCGCTTGTATGATGAGAGCATTTTCTCCAAATAAAACTTATGAAAGAAGTCACAAAGGAAAAATCAAATTTAACGACATGTATTTTAAAAATTTAAGATGTCAAAAAATCACAAGCAACCTTTAAGCCAATTGACAAACTGAAAGAATTTACCTTAAATATGGTATTGTTTATCTCTAAAGAGCTCCTGCTCCAGAGGCTGCAATGATGGGACTGGGTCTGTGCTTGTTAAGGAGTAGAAGTTTTCAAACATATTTTATCAGTAGAATTTATCTTTCAAATAAAAATGTAGGTATAACTCTAACTTAGCAAACATTAAGAGGAGGAGTTGCAGTGATTGAAAAAGGACAGCAGGTTCTCACTGTCCCTGCCTCTTATCTGCAGTAGTCCATGATACAGCTCAGGAGCCCAACAATTCTAAGAACACACTCATGAAAACCATGACTGTAGAGCATTCACAGAAGCACACAACTTCAAGTCACATGGGTAGTTTATTTATGAACCCATGTCCTGCCAGCACCAGAGTTTAGCCCCCGCACCTTGGTGCAACAGCAAGAGACACTTCTCTGGCCAGGATACAGACTCGATTATAGCTTGGATGTATTCCATTTCAAACTGTTTGTAGAAAATGATCCCCATTTATAAGATACCTCCATTTATAAGATGGAACTAAGACTGGGAGGAAGAAGAGCAAAATGTTAATGGAGAGCAAACAATTTTAATGAAAACAAAATAATTGTTTTCCATGAGATACTATCTCAAATATTTTGGGTCATCATGGGATAAATTTCAAACTTCTTAGCTGGGCATTTGTGCTACCCACTTCTGGTGTCCCAACAACTATATCTTCAAACACTTCTCTAAGTGATCACTGTCCCCAAAGAAGTATGCTCCAGCCACATTAGTCTCCTCATTGTTTTCTAAAGACACATTGTGTGTTCCTGCTTCTCAACTTGGTTCATATTCTTCCCTTTATTTTCTCCCTGTTTAAATTCTATTCTTATTTCAGCATCCTGTCCAAGCTTCCTTCTCCCATGAAGCACTTTCTGAACTCTTCAGGACACAGCAAATTCTTCCTCTTTGAAATTGTTGCACTGACTTACTGTACCGATTATCTGGCAAATTGGCATTGCAATGCCTCCAGTGTTGTTATGTAACTTATACTGCCTCCTTAAGAGCAAAGAGTATATGCTACCTTCAATCTATTGTCCTTAACTTAGTTCTATGTTCATAATGTGGGTATAGAATGTGTTTGTTCAAAGACATACAGCAAAAAAAGGTCAGATCCTGATGTAGGCTGATCTGGGTGGGGTTTAGTCTTATCTCTGTAATTCAGGTTTCTCATTTGCAAAATGGTGATAATAACACATACTTCCTAGGATTAAATGAAATGTGAAATACTATGTGTAAATTGATGGTGCAGTCCCTGGCACAAAGAAGGAATTCAATAAATCATAACTATTATTTATCGTCAACATCATCATCATCACCATGTCATTATAAGGTCTTTCAGATCAGAGATGATGTATGGATCTATGATGTACCCTCACATCATTATTTTTTCCAACAAACGTTTATTATGTTGCTTGTTGCATGTCAGGCACTGGAGACACTGTAGTAACATGGTAAATTAAAACTAATTTACCATGATAAATTAGTTTCCATGGTAAACATGGTAAATTAGTTCTCGTCCTCCTTGTGCTTACAGTCTAGTGAGAGCTGTATCTCATCATAGGAACCATATCTTAAACCATCAGGACAAGAAAGCATCTATAATAACTTTTCAGTAATGTACATTATATTGTTTCATCAATTCATCTGTCTACATAGAAGTAAAAAATTCTTCCCCTCGTAACCTAACCATTAATCATTTTTGAATTTTTTACTTTGCATCTGATATGGTTCAAGTTGTTTTTGTTATGCCCTTGATGTTCATTACCTAAGGATGCAAATGCTGTGCTGGAGTAGCAACGGGGAAGATAGTTGAAGCACCTAAATACTCCCCTTACTCACATACACACACACATTCTCTCTTTCTCTCTCTCTCTCTCTCTCTCTCTCTCTCTCTGCTGCACTCTATCTCTCTCTTTCATTTCTGGCTTTATGGACTGTGCAAAATATTGTAATAGTGCCTGGGATATCAGACCACCTGGCTCAATCATGAAATTAGATGGCTTCCTTTCCTCTTGTATCCCAAAACACTACTCACTACCACTTTCTCCAAAGCAGCTTCCTTGCCCCGGTTAACAGCTGTTGCTGAAGTATCTCCTCACCATCAGCCAATTTAAAATATAATAATTTAATTTAAAATAATACTTTTTTTAAAAGACTGGCATATGCACACATCATCTCTTAGTTAAACAAGTTCCTAGAACTCTGACCTATAAATTTACGGTCTCAGTTTTCCACAGTACCTGTTAAAAATGCTTCTTCTGTAAATGACTCAGCTGGTGGCTTAATATTTTCCCACATAAAAAGAAATGTTGCAGATGAACTAGTATGTGACCTTCTGCATATCCATCAGGAGTGAAATGAGTATCACTAGGAAAGAAATAGCAGTTACAACATAGGACTAGGATAAAGAAGGGGAAAGCTTCACTTTTTTCTTACATCTGAAAAAGAAACTTACTTTCAGCTATATTATTATTTATAAATTATATGATACGATAAAATGAGCTTCCTCAGTAGACATGTTTAGAGTGATAATAAATCGCTGTGGATTTGGCTTGGTCCTGTTTTGTTGTGTTTTTGCCTAGCTAATTCTGCTATGCAAGCACATTTTGAACTTTGTACAGTAAAGTAAGGGAAGTAGGTGGCAGGAAACTTACTGGCAAAGTCAAAAGGATTTTTCTAGAAGAGAGAAAAGAAATACATTATATCTTCCATAAAGAGTGGAATAATGGGAAAAGAAAGAGACATTAAAAGAAGATTTTAAAGAAGCTTTGCTATGTGCTATATGATTGAACTCTCCCCTCTATCAGAGTTCCCCACTGACAATTTCAGAGTTGTATTTGTATGTGTGTGGGAGAAGAAGGATATAAGATGAGTGCTGAGTGAGAGAGGACCTTGAGGATTATATTGCTGAAAACAGGAATCATGTCATTCTTCATTTAATTTTTCAATACAATTTCTCTTTAGTGTAAAGAATAGCCGAGTCCTTAATAGAAAATCACAGAGTACCTTATGCTGTTCAAAATAATTCCTTAAACAGTCATTCAATATTTACATAGCTCAGATAAGCCACATTAATTTAAGGACATATTTCAAGTAAACGGCTCAGTGTTCACTGTATTGTATTATTACTGTATTAGTTTTCCCTACATAATGCATGTCCATTGTCAAAATTTCAAACGTTAGAGAAGTGTATACAGTTAAAAGTCCCCCAAGAGGTGGGTAACTTATGTTAGAAATTTAATCTTTTTAGTCACTGTTACCTCCATACTTGCAACAGTGACTTTATAATTATCCCCTAACATGGCACAATTTTAACCTTTGTCATTTTACATCCTCATGTGCCTAATTTATTTTCTGGAGTCAAAGTTACCCAGTAAAATTTATATTTGGAAAGTAACTATTAGTGGGATAGGGCTCCTAAATATTTTAAAATTATTTTACATTTATATTATTGTTTAGCACTTAATTCTTAAGTTTATTTTTCAGAAAATGTTTTAAATCTCCGTTTGATGTTGTAACTGAGCAGGACCTTATGAGGGCATCCCAGGACAGATCCCTCCCTCCATGTCCTCTGCCTGCTTCAGAAAAACTGTTGTCTCCCAGGCCTCCTCTGAGTCACAAAAGCCTGGCTCAAGGATGAATGATTGAAAGGTTGTGAACATGTAGTGACAAAAATAGCAGTTGGGCCTGGAGAACTGGTAAGAATTTAAACAGTAAATCAGCCATATGGCAGCCAAAGAATCTTTAGTTTCTCCTAGATTCACATTTCATGAGGTGTTTTACAGATACTAAAACCCCCACTGAGGCAGGAGATAGATGGGCCCCAGGTTAGACATTTACATCTGGCCTCCCATTTACATTTCATGAGGCAGAAAGAAACGGGCTTCAGGCTGGGCACTTAACAACTAGCCTCCTGTTTGCATTTCCTGAGACAGGAGATAGGTGGGCTCCAAGTTAGGCATTTATAATCAATCTCCTGTTTGCCCTCCGAAATAGAAGTAATAATAGAAACACAGTAAATAGCCAAGGTTTGTCCCTTATGGATGCCTTAAGATAACAGTCATGGCGAGAACAGAGCGGCAAAACCTTGTTTGAAAAAAGGATCAAGGGATCTCTGCTTCCCCCCTCCTTGGGGCAAGGGAGAAACTACACATGCGCAGAAAGGCTCCTTGAGGGTCAAAAGTCAGGGGACAACTCCAGGACATGGTTACTCTTGCTTCTCCCAGACACCTTCACGTCGGGATCCATCTTAGCTGAGAGGTGCCTGTGCACCTAAGGGGAGGGTTCTGAGACATATCAGCCAGGGGGGACAAAACGAGATGATTGGCCAGAAGGAAGACAAAGACCCTGAAAACTGCCCCTTTAAAAAGAATATAAACTTCTCAAAGGCGTGACTCTCCCTCTGAGTTCCCCCACACTTCTTTCCGTGTGCACTTTGTTTTTCCAATAAACTTTTTACCTTTCTCTTTATCTTCTGTCTCCTCTCCTGAATTCATGGTTAGGACCCCCGGTCTGGGAACTAAAGCCTTGTTTCCAGATATCACTCGCTGCTACTTGCTGCAAGCTGCCACTTACTGTTGTGAGCATCTGAAATCACCAACAAATGGAAGAAATTAACTACTTGGTGACCATAAGCACATAGCAGATCTACTGGAGCCTAAAGATTGATAGTGTTAACCCCTGTGATACCACCCTGATACCTCACCATCAACCAATCAGAGATCACACACTCTGTGACTGCTCTCCCTCACCTTGCCTTTAAAAATGCTTCCGTGAAACCCACTGGGGAGTTTGGGTCTTTTAAGTATGAGCTGCCCCATTCTTCTTACATGGCCCTTACAGCAAACATTTCTCTGCTCCAAATTCTGATGCTTTAGTTTTTTTGGCCTCAATGAATTGGGCTCAAGAACAGTATTCCCCTGAAAACACAATATTTCTGAAACTCCTTCTTAGACTATTTCTTCATTGCCTGTTTTGTGTTTTGTGAGAATGTAAAACTACTTCACTATCAATCCTAGCAAAATGAAATTAGAATGATCTGTCCTTGTATACTCCAAAACACTGAATGCAATATTGAAGTTTTAAAAAAAGCATGGTTTTAGACTTTCTCTGTTACTGTTTCTTAGATGACTTAAATAATTTAGACTTAACGGTATACACATTTAAAAAAAATTAAGCCTCATATTCACTGGGAAAATTAATATAAATTTCTGACTTACAATTAAAGAAAGAAAAGAAAAAAAGGAGTATCTTAGAAGTCAGGAAGAGGAAAATTATGCTGCTATTCCTTTCATATTCAAAATGATTTTCTATTGAGGAAGATGTCTCCTCCCTCTGGAATAGCTCCTCAAATGTTTCCTTTGGCATTGTGTCTATGGTCATTTATCTAGGCTGCCAATGAATGAAGCCTCCTCTGTTCCCCATTTCCTGCCTTCAGTCTCTCTCTACATCCTGATCAATACAAAAGACTGTAGCCAAACAATAAAAACATTCAACAATGACTGAATTTAGATGATTCCTTATTGCTTTTTGCACACATTCAAATAACTTATACCGACAAAAGGTCTTTAATGTTTTCCATTCCCATGTGGAACTTTCAATTCAATCAAAGGAACGTTTAGCTCTATTTTTCCTTCTATTTTCTTCACTATGACTTTTTCATGTTGTCCTTTATATACAGATTAATTTACTCTTTTATACATTTTAAGTCAGTCTTCCAATTCAAAACTCAAAATTGCACAACAATATTCTTGTATATCTTCAGGAAGTCTGTCCTGAATAACTTAGCTAAGGTAAACATGAGGATAAACTAAATAATCCCTAAACTCAACCCATATGAGACATGCCTCACTCAGGGATACATTACCAAAATATTTTATTCATTATTTATTCACTCACTCATTTATAAAATATTTATTGACTTTACTATACCCCCAAAATTAGGGGAAAATTTTATGACTAAAACCACAGGGTTGGGTTTGGATCCTAATTCTGCCAGTCACTAAATATGTGACTGACTCTGACTAGTTATTGAACCATCTATGCCTCCATTTCCTCACCTGTAAAATGAACATAATAATAGTAGTTCCCAAGGGTTGTTGAGAGGATTAAATAAAATAATCTGTGTAAAACGCTTTAGTGATGGGCCCATGTTAGCTATTTTTAATGATCTAGAGATAACATTGCAATTGTCAGCAGAAACTGGACATAATGTTACCAAATCCAAGCTCAGTCTGCTTGCTGCATGACAGGCCAATAATCAGGAGAGGAGGTGCTGAGGCAAAGAATAACAACTTTATTTGGAAAGCTGGGTGTTTGAGAAGATGGCAGACTAGCGTCCCAGAATACCATCTTATCAGGATCTGGATGCCAGTTTCTTTTATAGAATAGAGAGGGGGAGGATGTGAGGAAGTAAAGTAAAAAGGCCATAAGTCTTGCAAAACATTGCCTGGTTTGACCAGGAGGGGATGTGTTACTTTCTTCTCTCTTACACAGGTGGGCAGGGTCAGAATGTTTCCTTGTGAGCTAAGCAAAGGCACTTTAGTTTAACATTTAGGCAGAGGGGCAGGGTTCCCTGAAGGAGGCCATTATGTATGCCAATAGCTATAGACAACATCATTTTAGTGATTATAGTAACAAAAAGCAACAGAGAGCAAAAGTAAAAGAAATAGATCCAATATGGAGTCAGATTTTGTTCTTCCCTGCTACAATAATACTGTTTTAATTTTTATGCTCAGGATTAATTTTGGTTTTCAGAGTAAAGGAAACCAAATGGGCCCCATCTGCTTCTTTTATTGAGTTTTAGGATCAATTAAGCCAATGGGAAATAAGCCCATACTTCTGATGTAAGAGAAGCATATCATTCTAAGAAGCAGATCACATTGTGACAGAATAAACCCCATGCCTAGGGACTGAGGTCAGGATGAGATAAGGGAGATCTATAATACTTGAGAAGATGTGCCACAGTAGTCAAAATGCTCTCATGTTTGCAGAGCTTGCTTTCACCAGTAATGTGTTAAGAACCATCTCAACCCCTCAGGCATATAGTGGAAATTCAAAGGACTTACCAGTATTTAAAAGCTGTAATTACTATGGCTACCATTGCCCCTCACAGTGTCCCAGAAGAAAATTCTCATCTGTTGAAATGCCTTACATTGGGACCAGGGGAAGAAGAAAGGTGAGATCAAAGAATTGAACTCCTTTATTTTTTATCTACAAGACCCCTGCCTAGATATAGTGTGATAAGTTAGAAAGGATTTTTGATAACCTCTTTTCCCCTATGTCTTCTAGGGCTAATTCAGAGCATCCATTTGTATTAGCATGAATTGATTTTTAAAAGTAAATTTTTCATATAATTAAAATACCTATTGTAAAAAGAAAGCTATAACAATGGTTCAAACAAATACTCTAAAAGGAAGGAAATATGAATAAAGTATGGACTTTAGTTAACAATAATATATCATCATTGGTTCATTAGTTGTGACTGCCATACAAACATAAGATGTTAACAAAAGGGGAAACTGGATGTAGGGTATAAGGGAATTCTCTGTATAATTTTCACAACTTTTCTGTAAATCTAATAGTGTTCTAAAACTAAAAGTTTGTTTAAAAATGACAAAAAATATGTTGGTGCAGCTTTATTCTCAAATTTTGTTCTTTTTTGTTTAATTATTGGCTAAAGAGAATTCTGTTGCTGTCAAAATGGAGAATCAAAGTTTTATCTTCTTTTTTAAAAGTTAATTGTTATTATAGTCAATTGAATGTTGGGAATGGAAACAAGCCAACCACCTACAACCCCAGTCAGTTCAAAGAAAAATAAACTTAAAGGAAATAATTAAATAGAAGTCGTGGACTAAAAAAACTATTCACAACCTAGAAGTTGAGAGTTATACTTTATTTGATGGGAATTTTTAGGACTTCAAGCCAAGGAGGCAGCATCTCAAGTAACTCTGAGAGAACTGCCCTGAGGTGGTGAGGGGGGAAGCCAGGTTATATAGAAGTTTTGCAACAAAGGGTAAGTAGCCTGAACCTCAAAAGATTATTGTTAATTAAAGGAAAACCAGGTATATCAAGTTAAGGAATTTAGAGCTTTTCTACGTACGCGATGATGCAAGAGTCTGGGTTCACTGAAATTGTTCCTTTGATATGCACCTCAGCTATCTGGGGCCAGTATCCTATATTTTCACATCCTGAGTTTCATCCGGGCTCACCTTAGGGAGTGGCTGCAGTCTGATGGCTACTAGATGGCAGGTATTCTTTCCTTCCTGAGTTCCCCCAGGGCTCACCAGCTCACACTGGAGTGCTGCAAGCGCTGATGACTGTGACATCCTTTGTTTACTGATATAGCAGGAAATATTCCATTTCTCAAAGCAAAAGCTTATATATACTAGTTCTACACTGGATTCCACCCCTACTCCCAGTAAGAAAGAAAAACAACATGAATGTCTTCATTAGGTAATGTTTCTAACAAATTTTGGCACATAAACATAATAGAATATTATTTCCTTTTGAAATAAAAGGAGGATTGTAGGAATATTGGGAATTCTTAATTATGTAGTGGTTGGTGGAAATAGCAAATATAGGAGAGTTTACAGACAATAATTGCAAAAATGTAAAAAAAAAGACGTACACATTGTAGGCATCTTGGAAGAGTAAGATATGTTGTTTACATGTTCATTGAAATACCAATATTGTCCTTAATAAAAAATGATATTATTATGCAGCCATTAATATTTTTGTGTTAAAACTCTCTTCGTGCATTTGTTAAGTTAAAAAAGAAACAAATAAGCATGTCATTCTTTTTTTTTTTGGCCGCTTTGGTTCTTCGTTGCTGTGTGCAGCTTTCTCTAGTTGCGGCGAGTGGGAGCTACTCTTCGTTGTGGTGCGCAGGCTTCTCTTGTTGCGGAGCACGGGCTCTAGGCGAGCGGGCTTCTGTAGTTGGGGCTCATGGGCTCTAGAGAGCAGGTTCAGTAGTTGTGGTACACGGGCTTAGTTGCTCCTTGGCATGTGAGGTCTTCCTGGACCAGGGCTTGAACCCTTGTCCCCTGCATTGGCAGGTGGATTTTTAACCACTGTGCCACTAGGGAAGCCCCATAAGCATGTCATTCTTTTCCATACCTTCTGTGAATGAAAAATGTTGCCTGCCATATCAGTAAACAGGATGTGGCAGCCATCAAGCCATTGCAGTCACCCTCAAAAGTGCACCCTGAGGGATCTCAGGATGGGAAAGAACAGGATACTGGCTCTAGATGGTTAAGGTGCATATCAAAGGAATGATTTCAATGAGCCCAGACTCATACATCTTTCCACACACAGAAAAGCGTTAAATTCATTAACCTGAAATGTCTGGTTTTCTTTAATTAATGGTAATCTTTTGATGTTCTGACTCCCTAGTTTTTGTTACAAAACTCCTATATATCCTGGCTCCTCCATTACCTCTTCAGAGCAGTCTTTCAGAGCTATCTGAGAGGCTGCCTCCCAGGCCTGAAGTCCTCAGAAAGTCCACTGAATAAACGTAGTTCTCAACTTTTAGGTTATGCATTTTTTTTAGTCAACACTTCCAAATCCAAGTGTGTTGACCTAACAGCCCCTGTTCCTGGAGTAGCAAAACCTCACCCTGTCTTCCTCTTTTCAAAGTTCCTGTTGGTCTAGTGTGGGTGACTTGGAAGTGGGGTTTAGGGAAACCAGGGAGAGAGTTGTTTGTACCTCTATATGCATCTACTGTGTAATTTAGTTCCAGAGTTACTTTTGCTTTCTACTCCGTTTACTTTGCTGTTAGTTTTGGAATCACTGTCCTCCACTAAACTAAGTGACCTCTAGTGGAGGGGGAGGCCATACTGTCCTTTATCATTTTGATCTATGCAGGTCAAAACTTAGTCACTGGCATTTTTGTGTAGAAATATACCTTTTAAAAATTTTGGTCTATAGCTGAACTTCATGCAAGTCCTTCCATTTCTGCACAGTTGTAAACTGATAATCTTACAATGAATCTACTTCATTAAACACACACTCATACACACACACACACACAGAAAATTTCATGTTCTAAATTCAAAAAAGTAAGTGACTTTGTCTTGCAATTGAAAATCAGGCTTTCAAAGCTACCATTTATACTGTTATTTTAAAATCCATTTATAAATGAAGCCACGCAAAACCCTGCCCCCACCCAAGTTCAAAGGACCCTTCATGTCTCCTGCCTCTTATTTATAGGAAAGCTGAAGTCTCCCAGGTCTCCCTGAGTCACAAAAGAACAGGCTCAGGCAGCTAATGATTAGGACAGTAGAGTCACAGACAGTGTCTGATGCACATTCCTGAGTTGTTTTACAGATACAGTTACTGCCACCAAAGGGAAAAAGCTAACTGCATGATGACCAGACTGCAGCCATGACATAAATTGATCCATCTTGAGCAACACTGAGTCTATGGTTAGCACACTACTGCTCATAATAATTTATATCTTTGTGGGCATCAAAGTAATGGCAGCTTGTTCTGCCTGTATATGTAAACAGACAATTACAACTGTCAGCAAAGAGATGCTACAAGTTGTCAACTTCCACTCTAAGAATACAGTGCCCTGTGCTTCTCTGGTGGTGCAGTGGTTGAGAGTCTGCCTGCTGATGCAGGGGACACGGGTTCGTGCCCCTGTCCGGGAGGATCCCACACGCCGCGGAGCTGCTGGGCCTGTGAGCCGTGGCCGCTGAGCCTGCGCGTCTGGAGCCTGTGCTCCGCAACCAGAGAGGCCACAGCAGTGAGAGGCCCGCATACCTCAAAAAAAAAAAAAAAAAAGAATACAGTGCCCTATGTCAGCATGAAGTAGTTACAGAAGAACAACCTTAGTCCATAATCCTATAGAAATGGAATAATGTTCTGACAAGTGGTGATTTATAAACAGCTTTTGGTAGGAAAGAGTTCTTGGCAGAAAGAGCTCTCTACAGGGGGCCCCCTTTTGTCACTAACCTTAAATCAGGCACACCCATGCTCTACTCATCTCTAGCCCTAGCGTGCCTTTCAAATCTTTTGTTGGTTCTTTCCATAGATCAAAGTAGCAGAAATGAAGAATAAGTAATTAACAGATGATCAAATTGTTAGTGCAAGTTTGTGTGCCCAACGCACAGTGAAGCGAAACAAACCAAAATGTCAGAGTTTGAAGCAGAGAAAGGTTTATTGCAGGGCCCTGCAAGAAGACGGGTGGCTCATGCCCTAAAAAATGTTAAGCTCCCCAAAGGGTTTCATCAAAGCATTTTTAGAAGCCAGATTGGGGGGGGGCGGGTTACAGGGTATGTGATCAGCTTGTGCATAAGTCTCTGATTGGCTGACGGTGAGGAAACAGGGTGGTGTCCGTCCTTATTATCAGTCCTTAGGCTCCAGGAGACCAGGGGCTATGTGTTCATGGTCATCAAGTAGTTAACATCTTCCATTTGGTGGGGGGTTTTCACATCTGTAAAGCAACTCAGGAAATGAGCATAAAATACTGTTATCTAGGTACTTCAGAGAGGAGCTAAAGCAGAGGATATGGGGAAAGACCTGTCCTGGGAAGGCCTCACAGGGTCCTGCTCAGTTACAAGTTTTCTTCCCTAGCTTCCCCCTCAGTAATCTTGTGAACAAACTGTGTTAACAAGATAGCATCTAACGAAAAATCACAAGTCGACAAGCCTACAAAAAAGCCTACACACAATGGGTGAGATGGTGATGACTCTGACTGCCATCTCAATGATTAACTGGGATTACTTCTCTTTTTCCCTTAAAAACTTTCATGGCCAAGCAGAATCATCTGAATTGTAAGGTCCAGAGTTACATTATTCTAATAAGGTTACATGCACTATTCTAAAAAATATTTCCTCACTACTGAATATATGGTATTTCAACTGATGATGGTAATACTAATTCATAATTTATATTGTGTCAGGGTCTGTGGTGTATGCTGCCTGACACATTATAGGTGCTTAACATAAGGTTGTTAAGAAAGAAATGAATCAACTAATGTGATTCACATATTACTCCCAAGTTCATAAATTATCTATGAATGAGTCCATAATAATTTTCAAACCATCCAACTTTTGTTAACAATATTCCATAGTTCCATCCCATGATAAGATGGCACTTTTGAGTAATGGTCAAGCATGGGGTTTCCATGCTTAAGAGGGGGTTTGCCAGGGTTGTGCCCAGGTATGAATCCCAGTTCTGTCACTCAGTTTATGTGGCTCTGTGCAAGGTATGTAAAACCCACATATTGAGTTGTGAAGAGCAAATGAGGGAATGTTTGTAAAAGCCTCAAAAGTCACTGCCAAATGGTAAGTTTTCAGTAAACGTTGGCATGGTGGTATGGACTGAATGTTTGTGTCCCCCCAAAATTCATATGTTGAAACCATAAACCAACAAATTCATAGGTTGTAATACATAACCACGATGGTATTAGGAGGTGGGGCATTTGGGAGGTAATTAAGTCACCTCGTGAATGAGATTAGTGCCCTTATAAAATATACTTCACACAGCTCTCTAGATCTTCTTCTGCCACATGAGAACATACATAGCGAGTGGGCCCTCACCAGACACTGAATCAGCTGGCACCTTGATCTTGGACTCCCCAGCCTTCAGAACTGTGAGAAATAAATTTCTGTTGTTTATAAGCCACCCAATCTATTGTATTCTGTTATAGCAGCCTGAACTAACTAAGACACTTAAGGTGGTGGTGGTAGGATATCAACTTTCTGATTATTCAACTAACAAACAGGAGGAAAAACACCCTTTTAGAGGTTAGACTCTGGATAATGTTGCTTGAGTGAATGAGGATGTATCCTAGCCAAAGGACTACTATTATTCTTTGACCTCCCTCTGTCTTGCTCTCACTTCACTCACTCTTTGGTTTCATGAATTCCTTGAGAGAAATCACATTATACCTGCTGTTCCCTGATTTCACTTCCATCCCAGTCCAGCCTATGTTGCCTTCTGCATTGGTCCAACACATGGTCCCCAGTCAACTTGAACTCTGGTCTTTCTGCTCCACTCTCCTGGAAAACCTTCACCCGTGCTCTGTAAGACCATATGCTTTTTCTTCCCTTATTGCAAGAGTGCAGTGCTGTTTGAAAAAACCATATAATTGTGCAGCTATGTCTCAATGTTTTTGTTTTCTCTCACTGTTGCCAAAATCTGGCTCCCTATGCTCCGGAATAAAAATACAGAGACAGAGATTTGGAAGATAAGAAATAGAGAGTCTTTTTGTTTTCTTTGCCAGGCAAAGGGAAGACACAGTAGGCTAGTGCTTCAAGAACCGTGCCCCCCCTTCCTGGGGAATTAAAGGGATTCTTATAGGGGAGTTCACAGTCCGAAGTGAGTGATAAGGATCAAAATGGTGAAGGTCTTGCATTCTTCTTCTTGCATTATTTTGAAACAGTCACCACTGGAGTCAAGCCACCTGGTAATTGGGTCTGGCAGCCCAGTAATTGGGTCCATTAGTCTCTGGGTTATCAGTCTGCAACCTCCTTTCTGAAATGCAAACAGCTACAAGGGGTGATTTGCTACAGGAGATTATAGGGAGAGTAAAGAGTAAATACCATGTGCAGGATGTAAACTACCTAAGTTACACAGGATTAGGGGTGACTTGTTAGCTTTGTGAAGGAGAAATCTAACTACAGACACCACCTATTAGTAACAGTTAAAATAAAACTAGGATTGATTAACTCAGGCCAGTTTATGTTTCTTCTCTAACATGTTCACTGTTCTCTTTATTTTCCTGGTTATCAGGAAAGGAAAAAAACCTCATTTCTATTTTTGTTGCAACATCACCTCACCTGAGCCCTCATGGTCTCTTCACAATTCTTTAGTGTCTCAGTCAGCTCTGTCTCCAACTCTTTATAGCAGCTTTTCCAACCACCTACTCAACCTACTACAGTTTTCACAGTCCCTTTTATTTCTTACCACCCTCATTCTCAGCAGATAACTTTGCTTTCACTCACACACACACACACAATGGGATCACCAAATTGAAGCTCTTAGTTGGAGCAGATGTACAGGGTTTTTCATTTGAGAGAATGCCTGCACACAAAAGCAGTTTTTCCTTGGACTGAGGTTATCTAGGTTGGGATGGTGGTGGTGGGCAGTATCTCTTTCAGAATTATGAGGCAAGGATCTGCAGTTTGCTCCCTACTCTATCTCTGGTGTTACCTGAGGACCCACCATAGAAGGACCCTTGTATCTAAAGGAGTCAGTCTAGCTTGCACCAGATATAAAGATTAAAGGGGGTGGGGATTAGCTCTGCAAGGAAAACGAAACAATCTACTACTCATTTTAGGATGTTCTTTTAGGTCATATACATCTGTTCCAATTCCCTGGTACCTCATCTCTGTGCCAATAAGAAGGCACCCATCTCTTGCCAATTTTTTAATTTTATTTCTTCCAGCACACTGGTTCAGCTAAAATCAAAAGCTCTCCCATCTGTGAGCTGTCTATAGCTTTAAGACTCACCAGGGCCAAGCAGCAGCAGAAGACTTTTTTGACAGTTCATAATATTGACTGGACTTAGCAGCAACTTACTTTAGAAGCTGGGCATCTATTTCCAATTAAAAGTGGAAGAGTGTGGGGACCACTAGAAGTCTGCCATGGTCATGTAGTCAATGCTATACTTGATGAGTAAACAATTAATTGGCATACAAGATAACACTCTTCTCTCCCACCCAACACTGATCTAATTGAGAAACACAAGAAAGGAATAAGAGAGTAAAATATCATCTTTATTACATATAGAGGCCAGGTTAGAGGATATGACTTTATGTCTGTTAGCCACAGGAGTTTTATAATGCTGAATCTCTGAATGAGTCAGACGTAACCAAGTTCAAGGCACTAAAAAAAGGCAAGTCCTCCTGTGTGGTGGGGAAGACCTTGCCTTTGGAGGAGCAGGAGAACATATGCTCTCTGGAGGTAGATTGTTCCCAAAGGGAAGCATGGTTAGAGTTCAGCCAAGGATCCTAATGCTCAGTTATTCTAATAAAATTTATTAAATATATCATTACTTCCACCTCTCCTGGCATGCATTCCCTCCTAAGAGTAAGAATAAGGGAATCACACATGTGTCTGCAATCAAACCAAACCAGGTATTTCTAAAATCCCCAATTCTCCACCATCCCTTACCCTTCAGTCTAATGCTAATCCCTTCACCAGTCCTCAAAGCTCTGCTCATACTAATTTCTGCAGTGTTCATTTTGCACTCTTGCTTTAAGATTTTTTTTTTCTCCACTGACTTCTCCTCCACTAACAAATATATTTATCTTTCCCATTTTAAAGAAAAGCTTCCTTTGGCTCTGAACTCTCTTCTAGCACTAGTATAATCTCTGCTCTGACCTTCATAAACACACACCTCTTGAAAGAACAGTCTGAATTCACTTATTAATTCTTTGTCCTTTCCTCAAGCCACTGAAATCTGACATCTGCTGCCATGATTAACTGAAACCGTCCTTAACTAACTTCCAAATTCAATGGATTTTAGTCAGTCCTTATGTCACGTGAACACTCACAGTGAATAATAGTCTTCACCACTCTATATTTTTGAAAGTCTTTCCTCCCGAGGTTTCCATGAGAACCATTTGTTTCTTTTTACTTCCTTAAAAAGTGTCTTCATCTCCCCTACTCTAGAAATATTGGTATTCCCCTAGAATTCATCTTTGATTCTTTCTTTCCCAATTGTACATAATCTCCTTGGATACACATCTAAACCTAAATCACCAATATACTAAATCACCAGCACACAATGATTCCCAAATCTAACCTAGATTTTTCTCCTAACCATCATATCCAAATATCCAACTATCTACTTGATGTCTTCCCATGGATGTCTCTGAAATTCAGCATGTCCCAAACTAAATTCATCAACTTCCTCCTCAAACCTGGATATTAACATCTCCCATTCACCCTGGTCAAGAACCTGAAATTATCTCCCATTTTTCCCACGTCTTCAAACCTCTCATTCAATTCTATATAA
The DNA here is from genome assembly GCF_949752795.1 of Hyperoodon ampullatus. Classification (NCBI taxonomy): domain Eukaryota; kingdom Metazoa; phylum Chordata; class Mammalia; order Artiodactyla; family Ziphiidae; genus Hyperoodon; species Hyperoodon ampullatus. The sequence continues at coordinate 33,498,386 of NC_136930.1, read as the reverse complement.
AAATTATACTCAAATCAATCCCTTTTTCATCTCTGCCATCATTATCTTAGCAGTCCAGACTTCATACATGTTTACCCGCTTTGGACTCTAGTCTTTCTACTCTGGCAGGAATAAGGATCTTTCTTACCACTCAACTATTATTTAAATCTTAAATAATATGAATAAATATAAATTAAAAATCATAAGATAACTGCTCTTTCCAATTCCTTTTGTCTCTGATACCTCAGCTGCATTTTGTAGCAAAATCCTAACCTTTTGAGAATTTGCCTTCTCTGCTCTTATGTTGCTGAGGTCTCCTGGAGAAAAATCGTGAAATACGGATTGACTTTCTTACAAATTCATGACCTCATTTCAGCAATCGTTCTCTGTTCTCTCCTCACCTTTTACCCACAACATCCACTGGGAATCTTTAATACTTTCCTCAGATTCCTGACATAATCACCTTGCACCTCATCCTTGGCAGGTAATACAGCCTCCCTCAGAGGAAGGGAGATGATGTTGACCCAAACTGAGATTTTTCTTTTAGAGTAATTAATACTAATGTATACCTAATGAGATTAATTAGGCAGCAAGACCCTGTCTAAATCTTTACTAGATAGTGAAATATCATCAGGACAGAGAATACTTTATCTTCATAATAAAGTCTAAGCTCCTTCACATGACATAGAAGGTCCTTCAAAATTTTGCACCTGCATCTATCTCTGGCTTTCCCTGGGTATCCCCCAACTGTAAACTACCAAACTGTATCCTCTGCAAGAAACTACTTGGAGTAGCCTTGGCACAGACTCTTTGCTCAGTCAAATTTAGATAATGAAATGACACCTTTGAAGAATGCAGACTTTTACCTAACTTTAGATCAAAGTGATCATCATGATCAATCACATAAATAAAAGTAAAAAAATGGTGTTCAGTGTTACATATGGTTCCCTTCAGCAACACTGCTCCATCTCCGATAGAACCACATACATACTCAACACCACAGACACAAAGCTGGCGGCAACTTCAAAGGAGTTACTATTTAACTATATTCTAACTATAACTATACTCTAAAGCAAGATATTAAATGCTAAATTAATTGCGTTCCAGTTTTCTTCTGCATTTACTCTGAGATGTCAGGTATGAAACAGTCTGGTCACATTTTAGTTCTGGGAGAAGAAAAAAGTTTTATACTAACTTGAAATAAAATCTGACTAAAACAGTATTAATTTTATTATATGGGGAGATATAAAAATAATTTTAAGTATCATTGCCATAGAATGCGTATTTTATTATAAGTGCAACTAACACCAGTTTAAAAAATTGATCTGATTGCCATTTTAAGATCTGACATATAAAAACCTGAGAAAGAGTTTTTGGACCATTTTCCTAGCATGTTTTTGCCACAAAAAAATAGCATTTCCAGTATTATAGTATGTATTAAACTATATTAACATCCTTTAATTACTTGTCTGTCTCCTCTAATTTGTTGCATATTCCTTGAAGGCAAAGAGTCATCCCTACACCTCCAGATACCGAAGAGTCTGAGCTCCTTTAATGAATAATAAATGAAAATCTTATGGAACTTCCAGGGTCAAGGTTAAGAGTACTTAATCATGTAATTAGTACTTCAAAAAGCATGGGAAATTGTGCCACATGCTGGATATTAAAGCTCAAATGACTAACAAGATATGACAAGAATATTTTACTCAAATCTCAGTTATTCACCCTCTGCTCCTTTTCTTCTGTGTGAAATTCACTATTTTTGCTTTGTACCTTCCTTTATTCCTGTCTTTTGCTTATCATTTCTCCTCCACACAGCTGTTCCTATTATGGAAATAAATTCTGCTTAAAATTTTATTGAATAAAGTTGAGTTCTCCTGGACTAAATATTAACAACATGTCTACATTAACAAATTTTTCTCAGAAGAAAAATCTTTCTGTATTGCTTTGACTTCTGAGGGCTTTATTAATCTGACAGTGTTAATTAACTTAACATGAAATACAGTAAGTAATTTTTTTAAGAAAGCACATAGTTTATAAATATGATTTTACCAACATCTTCTGCTCTCTCCATTTTCCAACTTAAAGAAATAGAAAAACTTTTGTGAGGCAGCAATTGGCTTTAAAATTGACTTTTCAAGTTCTATTATCATTTTTGATTAAACATAAGGTATAATCTTCTGGAAATTCAATGATTCAAGAAATTAATAGCCATTTTGGGTATCTATGTTTAGATTAAATACTGAAAAGTGTTGTTGATAAAGAAATAAGGTACCTTAAATAAGTGGAACTGTGAGGATTATCTAAAATAGAAATACCATTTTGAGCCAAGAGTTATTTGTGGCCACATGTAAATAAAAAAATGGGTTTTATCTATCATTAAAAATTTAATTATACATAAATATATATATAGATTTTTATGCAGTAAAAACTATATTATACTGCCAGAATTATATGGATCTGTGCACCAATTTATAATGTTAAGAATTAGAGGTATATGTTTTAGAGTTGAGTTTCAGAGCTCTTCTAAAATTTATTTCAGCTATAATAGATAGAACACTTCTTATTCCTTTGTCTTTCAAATGAAATTTAAGAATTGCTGAAGCATAAGACTAAAACTGTCTTGAACATGGATGTCTGCAGTAACCCCAATAGGTAGCATACACATTAGTCTTCCAATGGACTAAAAACATGGAAGTGATCAAATGAGCAAAATGACTTTACACTTAATGATTCGTATCTACAAAAGAAATTACTAAATGTTCCATTCATTCAAAGAATGCAACTGAACACCTGATGTATGCTATCCCAATTGATGGGCACTAGGAATCCAACAGTGGGCAAATTAGACACATTCTCCTTCACTCCTGTAGTTTACAGCTTAGGTGAAATGCAGATTTTATGAAGAAACTGCAGGTGAGTGTATGAAAGGAGGATGTCTATAGGAATAGAGCACATAAAACCTAACCTGAGGGGTTAGCAATTTTTTAAAAAATGTATGAGATTTAATTTTCTTAAAATCACCAATTATTCAAATAATAACACTTCTAGAGCTAATGTTGGCTAAACAGTCTATGCTTTGGGGGAGGTGAAGAAGCTATTCCCCAAAATACTTTCCCCAGTGTTGTTCTGAAAAGAGGTTATAGTCAGGGGCACAATTAAATGCCATTCAACCGTAAAAAAAAATCTATTGAGTGCCTGCTAAGTGCTAGAGAATAAGAAGACAAACATGTCTCGGCCCTTGAGAAGATTCCAGTCTAAGAAAAGATGGCTGTTAAAGAATAACGAAATGTGATAAATGTCTCAAGAGGAGGAGCTAAGGGAAATATAATGAAGAAGTAAAGCCAGTCAGCCATTGGTTGAAGGTTTCCAAGAGGTTTGTAGGTAAGTAAACAGCTTTGACTTTGGTATCTTTAGGGTTCTGTGAGGATCTCAATTTTGCTTCTCTTTATCTCATACACAGTGTGTTCTCTCATGTGATTTTTGTATTAATATGCTCCCCAACACACATACCCTACAATGTTCTGTGGCCTAGGACTTCATAACTCAGGTAAGATCAGTTCTTAAGTTCTAAGCATAAAGTAGAAAAACTCTTTTATCTTTGCTGCTACTTTTCTTAAAATTGTCTTTTCTCCCTTCTTATAATTGAAGTAGAAAGTCTGAAAGCAAAAATTCAGGTATAGGCCTAGGAAAGAGGAGTCAAAGAGGTCTCTGTGCTTTCTTTTCATTTAGGCTTTGAGGTCAACAGCACAAAAGAAGTCCTTGTAGAACCCCATGACTCAGCCTTGCTCATTAGGGCTCTGGTTTAAAGACAGAGACTTATTGGAAAGAATACGTGTGTGTGTGCTTAGATTTTACCGCTGGTCCCCAAGGAATAAGAAGATGGTTGATTTTTCAGGGAATTGAGGGTCCCTCCAAAGCCTCTTTGTATCAAAGATCTAACAGAAAACAGTAAGACAATAACATGTTGCTTTCTTCAGGAAATGTACTCACATACTTGAAATAATTTTGTTGCTCCTTCCGTGTAGAACTGCATTCCACATTCATACTCTTTTTGTCCCTTTAAGGAGGAGAGTAATATCATAGGATATTGATTAAGCTGCTTTTTTCAAGAGTCAAAGTTTTCCAAGGAACTACACGTCACCACAGGGCTCTCTCCTCTTTTGCAGGACAGGGCAAAGTGGTGTGGGGGAGCACTTTGCGGCTGTCCTCTCCCCCTTCTCCCTCTCCCTAAGTTTGGAGCACATTAAGTTAACTTCAGCAATACCTAGGAGAGCTACAGTGTTCTCTTGTTTGGCATTCTTTCCATTTCCACTAGTGCCCGCTGGAGTATTAGGACTGCCTTTGTAGCATTAAAAGTGAGAGAGCAATCCTTGGAGCCTGCTTTAGCCTGAGGCTATTTAGGCCTAACAAGCTCAAGAAATAGAAGCCTTTCATGTGTTCAGCCCAATTTACTAGAGCTTTGTACCCTGGCTCTAAGCCAAATTCCCAACTAATAATTTTTTTTACTATTGTTGTTTGGTTATTTTTGCCCTTGAAATTTGTTTATGAGAATATACCTTTCAGAGAGGGAAGGAGTTAATTGGATGAGCTAAGTTCAGAGGTACCCCTGATACTCTGACAAAACACCATTAAATAGTACCCCAATCTCACTCAAATTTCTAAATAATGTAAGCATGAAAATTTGATTTAAAAGTAAAAATGCTCGGGACTTCCCCAGCGATCCAGTGGTTAAGACTTCGCCTTCCAATACATGGGGTGCGGGTTCAATCCCTGGTGGGGGAGCTAAGATCTCACATGCCTCACAGCCAAAAAAAAAAAAAAAAAATGCTCTCTTTGTTTGCAGAATTTTACTGATACTGGTTTCAGTAAAGGCCTGGATGGCAAAGTATACAGAGCAAAAAAATATTTACAAACCAGTCCACAAAGTTCAACAAAATCTTGATAACGAACCTAAGCCTGCCCACACTGAATAAATGATAACCATGCTACTACCCACAACTGTCTACTATGAGTCACATTGCAGCCATGTGGTTGATATTGTGCAATGAATAAAAACTACAAATTGCTGTAATGTACTATGCTAGAGTTTCCAAAAACAAATGCTAAAGATTGCCCACTGCACATATATTTAGAAATAGATGTCTATTTCCAGCAAGAGCATCCTGTAAATTCTGACTTTTTTATACTGAGTCTCAAAATCTCAACCTCTATGTTTTCATTTGCTACTCCTAGCAACCCTGTGAGGTGAGTAGGAAGCCATGGCTATTCCTTTAGTTAAGCTGCCATGCTCAGCTGGCTGCTCTTCTTATTCATCAAGGGGTTTGCATGTATAGTCTGGAAATGCATATTAAATTTTATAGAAATTTGAAAATGAAGCAAAAAATATTAGTTTTATAATATAGACTACAAAAACTAAAGCTAGAACCACATGGATATTGAGGCTATGATTCTCAATGAGGATCAGGGGGTGGGGTGGGGAGGTGTTGTGTTTATTCAAAAAGGGCATGGATTTTAGATAGCTGATAAAAATTGTTCTACTTCTTTTCCATAGATGATTCCAACCACTGCCATGGCTTCACTAACCATTAAAATATCTATGCCTTCTAAAGTATGCATCTCCAGGCTGGATTTCTCCCCCATCTTCTGATTGGTATTTTTATTTGCTTGCTGAACAACTCTTTGGGGAAAAAACTACCAGCTTGATTCATATTATCTTCAGGCATGCATGGGGCTGGTCTGGAAGGCTGAGGTTCTTTGGCAGCGTCTGAAGATAAGTAAGCTAAAGAAGGTAGTTTATACCAGCAGTAAATCAGAGGGCTTATATCAAGTCTGATATGCTAAACTACTTTAGTTTATTCTTTATAACACATTTTCTCTATTTGTGACAAGTATTATGAATTGTTTTTAATTCCAAGTTATTTTGTTCTTTAACAACCCCCAAAAGTCAGTTAGGTAAATCATGAGGTTAAAAACAGAAGACTTCAAATAAGCACAATTTACTAGCTGATTGATCCGTGATAGACAATAGCCCTCCCACAGATGATATATCTATATAGACATTACCAACACATGACATGAGGCTATCTGGTATTACTCTAACATGTAAATTTTTTTTTAATTGCAATACAGGTTTGCAAAAGCAAACAGGGTAACTGATAGTTTACAACTGAAATAATGACCAGCCGTTCCATCCCCTCATTTTTAGGAAACTGGTGTTTCCAAATTAATTAGCAAAAAACTGAACGTGGAAACAGGAACTCCTGCTTAAAATAATTAAGACAAGAAATGATATAGGCCTTTCTATGAGGCTTTAACAATCATTAAAAAACCTTATTTTAGCCAGAAATGTATGAATGTATAACTCCTGTTGGCTTCAATAGAAAACACCTTTGTGTAAACAGCTGAAATATTTAGTTAGGGAGGTACATTCTCCCATATTATTTCTAAGAATATATGTATTTGCACAATGAAGTTTTTCTTTAGTATTTGTCCATGCTTACCCTTATTCTCATTTAACTATATATCATATAATGGTAAACATTATTTCACCAGGTGGAACATTTTTCAATTTGAGAATATGAGTGTTTTTATAAGTGAATGTTTTAAGTCTTAAAAACAAAAACTCTATTCTTTGTCTCATTTGAATTTTTCTTTTTTGTGTTTTGAGGTTGAAACTTAACATTTGAAAAGCAATATTACTAGTTTCATATTTCTCTAGTTATATATGCTATTTGAAAATATCCATATGAAAACTTGGCTGAAAAAATGTGAAAAATATTCACTCCAAGAAGCAAAATGGCACCTACCCCCAAAAAAATCTTAGAGTGAGTAAACAACAACACCAAAACAAAACTGAGTTTGTTGTTTCCCATTACCTGAATAGTGTTTAAAATAAAAAAGTGTTCCTGGCTGTTTTAATTTCATAGAACTATGGGTTTCATGTTACCTTTCCAAAGAGGCTAACAATTTATCAAACATTATATTACCAAATACCAATATTACTAAGATAAACTATATACAAAATTTAGTGGCAAAAAAGACAATTAATAGAAATGCCATGCATCTACAACTGTATACAAATATATTCCAATCTCTACCTAATAAATTAGTAACCACCATATGTTTTTCTAAGATCATAGTAAATACCTAGGCACATACATAAAAATCTAATTTCAATACCATTTTTTAAACTCATGCTAAAATTGAGTATGTCAGTGATACCATTTGACTTTTTTCCACTGGGATTATAGCTTCTGAACATCCTTGTAAATATTTATTATTTAAAATGAATTTGGATTGAGTAAAATGTTTAGAAGGTTGGTTTCTTTTTGCCTGCTTGCCTTAGGATTGGTAAGAAGAATGAAATCTCTTCAGTGCTACTTTTGCCATATAAGCACATCTAGGTAGAGATTCCTTAGAAAAGATACTCTAGGGCTTCCCTGGTGGCACAGTGGTTGAGAGTCGGCCTGCCGATGCAGGGGACACGGGTTCGTGCTCCTGTCCGGGAAGATACCATGTGCCGTGGAGTGGCTGGGTCCGTGAGCCATGGCCGCTGAGCCTGCGCGTCCGGAGCCTGTGCTCTGCAACGGGAGAGGCCACAACAGTGAGAGGCCCGCATAAAGAAAAAAAAAAAAAAAAAGATACTCTAGTCTCTCCATCTGATCCTGGGGAAGTCAACTGTGGGCTCAGTGTCTTCACTTGAGGATGAGCATTAGCAACCTCACTGCAATCTCCTTAGGCCTATTTACATTTGTAGAATAAAGTTGATACCTTAAATTGCAAATAAACAAACATAAACAAACATAAAAACCAATTAACTTTTTATTATAGGAAGTTAGAAAGGATAGAAAGCACTAAGAAGATTTTTTAAAATCACTCATAAATCCAACACCCAAAGGAGAGTATTTTGGTGTATTTCATTCTAGTATTTTTATGCATGCTTAATTTTCGGTATTTATTTCGTACACAGTACGTTCTCATTTTATGTGTCAGTGTAAGACCTTTTATACCCAGCATAAAAGAGAATACTGTACAAGTTCTGCACTGAATGAAAAAATAGAAGTAAGTCAAAATTTAAAAATAAAGAGACAAAATACTGGCGGAGTGGTGAGGGGATAGAATTAGATTTTCACATTACCTATGTCATGTGGAAGACAGTAGGTATAACTAAGGAAGATGCCCCTCACAATAAAAGAACCTAGTAGTGATCTTAGGTTCCAAAATAAAATTTAGAGGTAACTTAGCCATAGATTCCATATTGTTTAGTAGCTTACCTGTAATACCAGGAAGGAAATCATTCTTTAGGGAACTCTGTAGCCTGTTGCACTAACATGAAATTAATATGGGGGACAATCTTGGATTGCTCATACCAAAGTCAAAATGCAGCCCAAGGAATAATGCTCAGTGCATTCTTTCTATGTGATCACAGGACCAATTGTTGTTTTACCTGAGGAATGGCTCCAGTAAATATGTAATTTTGAAATAAATATTTTATTTATGGGGTGCCAAATATTAAAAAGTGAATTTTATAAACCAGGATGTGAAGAGGAATTATTAACAATAATTGATTTCACTTAAGAAAAATTTTCTTTGTGAAATAGATTTTTAAACCTTATTTTAAATTGGTGCTGCTATGAACATAGGGGTGCATAAATCTTCTTGAATTATAGTTTTGTCTGGGTGTATGCTCAGGAGTGGGATTGATGGATCATATGGTGATTCTATTTTTAGTTTTCTGAGGAAACTCCACACTGTCTTCCATAGTGGCTGCACCAACTTACAATCCCACCAAAAGTGTATGAGAGTTCCCTTTTCTCCACACCTTCTCCAGCATTTGTTATTTGTAGACTTTTTAATGATGGCCATTCTGACTGGTGTGAGGTGGTACCTCATTGTAGTTTTGATTTGCATTTCTCTAATAATTAATGATGCTGAGCATCTTTTCATGTTCCAAATGGCCATCTGTATGTGTTCTTTGAAGAAATGTCTATTAAGGTCCTCTGCCCAGTTTTTTATTAGGTTGTTTGTTTTTTGTTGTTTTTGAGCAGTATGAGCTGTTTGCATATTTTGGAGATTAAGCCCTTGTCTGTTGCATCATTTACAAATATTTTCTCCCATTCCATAGGTTGTCTTTTCACTTTTTTTATGGCTTCCTTTGCTGTGCAAAAGCTTGTAAGTTTGATTAGGTCCCACTTGTTTGTTTTTGTTTTTATTTCTATTTCCTTGGGAGACTGACCTAAGAAAACATTGGTATGATTTGTCAGAGAATGTTTTGCCTATGTTCTCTTCTAGGAGTTTTATGGTGTCATGTCTTAAGTTTAAGTCTTTAAGTCATTTTGAGTTTATTTTTGTGCATACTGTGAGGGTGTGTTCTACTTCATTGATTTACATGCAGCTGTCCAACTTTCCCAGCATCATTTGCTGAAGAGACTTATCTTTTTTCCATTTTACATTCTTGCCTCCTTTGTTGAGGATTAGCCAACCATAGGTGTGTGGGTTTATTTCTGGGCTCTATTCTGTTCCATTTATCTGTACATCTGTTTTTGTACCAATACCACACTGTTTTAATTACTGTAGCTTTGTAGTATTGTCTGAAGTCTGGGAGAGTTATGCCTCCTGCTTTGTTTTCTTCCTCAGGATTGCTTTGGCAATTCTGGGTCTTTTATGGTTCCATATAAATTTTTGGATTATTTGTTCTACTTCTATGAAAAAATGTCTTGAGTATTTATATAGGGATCACATTAAATCTGTAGATTGCTTTGGGTAGTATTGTCATTTTAACGATATTAATTCTTCCAGTCCAAGAGCATGGGATATCTTTCCATTTCTTTGAATCCTCTTTAATTTCCTTTATTAATATTTTATAGTTTTCAGCATATAACTCTGTCCCCTCCTTGGTCAGGTTTATTCCTAGGTATTTTGTGTGGGGGTATTATTTTAAAAGATATTATGTTTTTACATTCCCTTTCTGATATTTCATTGTTAGTATAAAGAAATGCATCCAATTTTTTAATGTTAATCTTGTATCCTGCTACTTTGCTGGTTTCATTTATTAGACTTAGTAGTTTTTGTGTGGAGTCCTTAGGGTTTTCTACATATAGTATTGTGTCATCTGCATATAGTGACAGTTTCACTTATTCCTTTCCAATTTGGATATATTTTATTTCTTTTTCTTTTTTGATTGCTGTGGCTAGGACATCCAATACTATGTTGAATAGAAGTGGTGAGAGTGGGCATCCTTGTCTTGTTCCAGACTTTAGCAGGAAGGTTTTTAGCTTTTCACCGTTAAGTATTATATTAGCTGTGGGTTTGTCATAAATGGCTTTTATTATGTTGAGATATGTTTTCTCTATTCCCACTTTGGTAAGAGTTTTTATCATGAAGCCATTTTGAATTCTGTCTAATGCTTTTCCTGTATCTATTGAGATGATCATGTGTTTTTTTTTTTACTTTTGTTAATGTGGTATATTACATTGATTGATTTGCGAATGTTGAACCATCCTTGTGAACTGAGAATGAATCCCACTTGGTTGTGGTGTATGATCCTTTTTATGCATTGTTGGATTTGGTTTGCTAATATTTTGTTGAGAACTTTTGCATCTATATTCATCAAATATATTGGCCTATAATTTTCTTTTTAGGTGGTGTCTTTTTCTGGTTTTTGTGTCAGGGTGATGGTGGCTTTATAGAATGTCTTTGGGAGTGTTCCTGCCTTTCCAATCTTTCAGAAGAGTTTGAGAACAATTGGTATAAGTTCTTCTTTGTTTGGTAAAATTCGCCTGTGAAGCCATCTGGTCCTGGACTTTTGTTTGTAGGGAGTTTTTTTTATTACAGATGGTATTTCACTTCTAGTGATCAGTCTGTTCAAATCATCTATTTCTTCTTGATTCAGTTTTGGTGGACTGTTTCTTTCTAGAAAGTTGTCCGTTTTTCTAGGTTGTCAAATTTGTTGGCATATAATTGTTCATAGTATTCTCTTAGGGTTTGTTTTTTTTTTTTTTTTGTATTTCTGTTGTATCAGTTGAGATTTCTTCTTCTTCATTTCTTTTTTTTTTTTTTTTTTTTTTTTTTTTTGCATTACACGGGTCTCTCACTGTTGTGGCCTCTCCCATTGCAGAGCACAGGCTCTGGACGTGCAGACTCAGCAGCCATGACTCACGGGCCTAGCCACTCTGTGGCATGTGGGATCTTCCTGGACCGGGGCACAAACCCATGTCCCCTGCAGTGGCAGGCAGACTCCCAACCACTGTGCCACCAGGGAAGCCCTTTTTTGTTTGTTTGGGTTTTTTTTTGCTTTCATTTCTTATTTTGTTTATTTGGGTTCTCTCTCTTTTCTTCTCAGTGAGCCTGGCCTGAGGTTTGTCAATTTGGTTTACCCTTTCAAAGAACCAGCTCTTGGTTTTATTGATTTTTTTTCTATTTTTTTTAATCTCTTTTATTTATTTCTTCCCTGATCTTTATTATTTCCTTCCTTCTGCTGACTTTAAGTTTTGTTTGTTCTTCTTCTAATTCTTTTATGTGGCAGGTTAGTTTGTTGACTTGAGATTTTTCTTGTTTTTTGATGAAGGCCTGTATCACTTTGAATGTCCCTCTAAAAACTTCTTTTGCTGTATCCCATAGATTTTTTTTTTGATGAAGGCCTGTATCACTTTGAATGTCCCTCTAAAAACTTCTTTTGCTGTATCCCATAGATTTTGTACAGTTGTGTTTTCATTATCATTTTTCTCAAGGTATTTTTTTAATTTCCTTTTTGATTTCCTCGTTGACTCATTGGTTTTTTAGTAGCATATTGTTTAGTCTCTATGAAGTCATTTTTTTCTCATTTCATTTCCTGTGGTTGATTTCTAGTTTCATGCCATTGTGGTCAGAGGAGATGCTTGAAATAATTTCTATACTCTTAAATTTGTTGAGGTTAATTTTGTGCCCAAGTATGTGGTCAATCCTAGAGAATGTTCCATGTGTGCTTGAAAAGAATGTGTATGCTGGGGGCTTTTTGTTTTTTTTTTTTTTTGGATGTAATGTCATGAAAATATCAATTAAGTCTAACTGTTCTATTGTATTATTTAGGATCTCTGTTGCCTTATTGATTCACTGTCTGGAAGATCTGTCATTGATGTGAGTAGGGTGTTAAAGACTCCTACTATTATTGTATTCCCATTAATTTCTCCCTTTATGTCTGTTAGTATTTGATTTTATGTATTTGGGTACTCTGATATTAGGCACATATAAGTTGATGAGTGTAATATCCTCTTCTTGTATTGATCCTTTTATCATTATATAGTGTTCTTCTTTATCTTTCATTATAGTCTTTAGAGTCTATTTTGTCTGATATGAGTATTGCAATTCCCACTTCTTGTCATTTCTGTTTGCCAGAAATATCTTTTTTCATCCCCTCACTTTCAATCTATGTGTCTCCTTTGCCCTAAGGTGGGTCTCTTGCAGGCAGCATATTGTAGGCTCTTGTATTTTTATCCAGTCTGCCACTCTATGTCTTTTGATTGGAGGATTCAGTCCCTTGACATTTAACGTAATTATTGATATGTATGTATTTATTGCCATTTTAAACCTTGTTTTACAATTGAGTCTTTGTTTCTTCTTTGTTCCTTTCTTTTTCTTATTGTATTTCTTTTGTGGTTTGATGATTTCCTTTTATTTTATGCTTGTGTTCTCTTCTTTTTCGTTTTTGTGAAGCTATTGTATGTTTTTGATTTGTGGTTGCCCTGTTTTTCAAGTATGGTAGCCCCTTCATATATTTGCTTGTTTTAGACTGATAGTCAAATAGGTTCAAACACATTCTAAAACAAAATAATAATAATAAAAATAATCTGTATTTTCTTACTCTCCTTCCCCACATTTTATGATTTTTAAAAAAATTTTCTCTTTCTTTTTGATGTTTGGTGTTTTTTTAATATATTAAGTAATTAATTTGGCTGCATCAGGTCTTGGTTGTGGTGTGCAGGATCCTTTGTTGCTGTTCTTGGGCTATTCGTTGCAGAGTGCAGACTTTTCTCTAGTTGCAGCATATGGGCTCTCTAGATGTGGTACATGGGATCAGTAGTTGTGGCATGCAGGCTCTCTAGTTGTGGCACACAGGCTCTAGAGCATGCGGGGTTAGTTGCCCTATGGCATGTGGGACCTTAGTTCCACAACCAGGGATCAAACCCATGTCGCCTGTATTGCAAGGGGGATTCTTAACCACTGGAACACCAGGGAAGTCCCAGATTATATGATTTTCATGTACCTTTTTACATATTCACATTTATCTTTTTGCTTGTATTTTTCATTGCTTTAAGAAATAATTTTGGAGGGCTCTCTAGAGTTCAGGGAGGCCACCACAAGATTCCAGTGTGGTGGTGGGTCCCACCTCCCACTGGTGGAGCAAGGGTGGAGTGGTTAGAAGGGAGCAGATGGGCACCAGGTCAGCTGGAGGCTGAGAAGGCTGAGGGCACAACCAGAGGCAGTCATCACTCTTAAGCTTTTATGACTCAGACATTTTGGCTATGCTTCTCTAGATTCTTCAGTAGTCCTGGAGGCACACAGTCTGGGTGACAGGGTCTTGGTGCTCTGGCCAGGTGTCAGGCCTGTGCCTCTGAAGGGGGAGGGCTGAGTTCAGGACATGGTCCACCAGAAACTTCCCAGCTCCACATAATATCAAACATCAAAAGCTCTCTCAGAGATCTCCATCTCAATGCAAAGACCCCCCTCCACTCAACGACAAGGAGCCTACAGTGCGGACAACCTATGACAAACAACTAGCAAGACAGGAACATAACCCCACCCATTAGCAGAGAGGCTGCCTAAACTCATAATAAGGTCACAGACACCCCAAAACACACCACTGGACGTGGTCCTGCCCACCAGAAAGACAAGATCCAGCCTCATCCACCAGAACACAGGCACTAGTCCCCTCCACCAGGAAGCCCACAAAACCCACTGAATCAACCTTAGTCAATGTGGGTAAACACCAAAAACAACAGGAACTACAAACCTGCAGCCTGTGAAAAGGAGACTGCAAATACACTGAGTTTAGCAAGATGAGAAGACAGAGAATCACACAGCAGATGAAGGAGCAAGGCAAAAACCCATCAGAACAAACAAATGAAGAGTAAATAGGCAGTCTACCTGAAAAAGAATTCAGAGTAATGATAGTAAAGATTATCCAAAATCTTGGAAATAGAATGGAGAAAATACAAGGAACGTTTAACAAGGACCTAGAAGAACTAAAGAGCAAACAAACAATGATGTACAACACAAGAAAAGAAATTAAAAATTCTCTAGAAGGAATCAATAACACAGTAACTGAGGCATAAGAAAGGACCAGTGACCTGGAAGATAAAATAGTGGAAATAACTACCACAGAGCAAAATAAAGAATAAAGAATGAAAAGAATTGAGGACAGTCTCAGAGACCTCTGGGACAATAGTAAACACACCAACATTTGAGTTATAGGGGTCCCAAAAGAAGAAGAGAAAAGGAAAGGGACTGATCAAATATTTGAAGAGATTATAGTTCAAAACTTCCTTAATATGGGAAAAGAAATAGTCAATCAAGTACAGGAAGTGCAGAGGGTCCCATACAGGATAAATACAAGGAGAAACACTCCAAAACACATATTAATCAAACTATCAAAAACTAAATACAAAGAAACAATATTAAAAGCAACAAGGGAAAAGCAACAAATAATATACAAGGGAATCCCCGTAAGGCTAATAGCTGATCTTTCAGCAGAAGCTCTGCAAGCCAGAAGGCAGTGGCAGGACATATTTAAAGTGATGAAAGGGAAAAACCTACAACCAAGATTACTCTACCCAGCAAGGAACTCATTCACATTTGACGGAGAAATTAAAACTTTTACAGACAAGCAAAAGCTAAGAGAACTCAGCACCACCAAACCAGCTTTACAACAAATTCTAAAGGAACTTCTCTAGGCAGGCAACAAAAGAAAAAGGAAAAGATGTACAAAAACAAACCTAAAACAATTAAGAAAATGGTAATAGGAACATACATATTGATAACTATCTTAAATGTAAATGGATTAAATGCTCCAATAAAAAGACATAGACTGGCTGAAAATACAAAAACAAGACCCATATATAGGCTGTCTACAAGAGACCAACTTCAGACTTAGGGACACATATACACTGAAAGTGAGGGGATGGAGACAGATATTCAATGCAAATGGAAATCAAAAAAAAGCTGGAGTAGCAATTTTCATATCAAACAAATAGACTTTAAAATTAAGACTATTAGAAGAGACAAAGAAGGACACTACATAATGATCAAAGGATCAATCCAAGAAGAAGATATAACAAATGTAAATATTTATGCACCCAACATAGGAGCACCGCAATACATGAGGCAAAGGCTAACAGCCATAAAATGGAAAATCTACAGTAACAGAATCATAGTAGGGGACTTTAACACTTCACTCTCACCAATGGACAGATCATCCAAAATGAAAATTAATAAGGAAATGCAGGCTTAAAATGATACACTAAACAAGATGGACTTAATTCATATTTATAGGACATTCCATCCAAAATCAACAGAATACACTTTCTTCTCAAGTGCTCATGGAACATTCTCCAGGAAAAATCGTATCTTGGGTCACAAATCAAGCCTTGGTAAATTTAAGAAAACTGAAGTCATAACAAGTATCTTTTCTGATCACAATGTGATGAGACTAGATAACAATTACAGGAAAAAATCTGTAAAAAATACAAATATATGGAGGCTAAACAATACACTACTTAATAACCAAGTGATCACTGGAGAAATCAAAGAGGAAATCAAAAAATGCCCAGAAACAAATGACAATGAAAACAGGATGACCCAAATCCTATTGGATGCAGCAAAAGCAGTTCTAAGAGGGAATTTTATAGCTATACAATCCTACCTCAAGAAAGAAGACCTCAAATAAACAATGAACCTTGCACCTAAAGCAATTAGAGAAAGAAGAACAAAAAAACTCAAAGTTAGCAAAAGGAAAGATATCATAGAGACCAGATCAGAAATACATGAAAAAGAAATGAAGGAAACAATAGTAAAGATCAGTAAAACAAAAAGCTGGTTCTTTGAGACAGTAAACAAAATTGATAAACCATTAGCCAGACTCATCAAGAAAAATAGGGAGAAGACTCAAATCAATAGAATTAGAAATGAAAAAGGAGAGGTAACAACTGACACTGAAGAAATAGAAAGGATCATGAGAGATTATTACAAGCAACTATATGCCAATAAAATGGACAACCTGGTAGAAACGGACAAATTCTTAGAAAAGCACAACCTTCCAAGACTGAAGCAGGAGGAAATAGAAAATATAATCCTACCAATCACAAGCACTGAAGTTGAGACTGTGATGAAAAATCTTCCAACAAACGAAAGTCCAGGACCAGATGGCTTCACAGGTGATTTCTATCAAACATTTAGAGAAGAACTAACACCTATCCTTCTCAAACTCTTCCAAAATATAGAAGAAGGAGGAACACTTGCAAACTCATTCTACAAGGCCACCATCACCCTGATACCAAAATCAGACAAAGGTGTCACAAAGAAAGAAAACTAGAGGCCAATATCACTGATGAACATAGATGCAAAAATCCTCAACAAAATACTAGCAAACAGAATCCAACAGCACATTAAAAGGATCATACACCATGATCAAGTGTGGTTTATCCCAGGAATGCAAGGATTCATCAATATATGCAAATCAATCAATGTGATACACCATATTAACAAACTGAAAAATAAAAACCACATGATCATCTCAATAGATGCAGAAAAAGCTTTTGACAAAATTCAACACCGATTTATGATAAAAACCCTACAGAGAACAGGCATAGAGGGAACTTACCTCAACATAATAAAGGCCATATATGACAAACCCACAGCCAACATAGTTCTCAGTGGTGAAAAACTGAAACCATTTCCACTAAGATCAGGAACAAGACAAGGTTGCCCACTGTCACCACTATGATTAAACATTGTTTTGGAAGTTTTAGCCACAGCAATTGGATAAGAAAAGGAAATAAAAGGAATCCAAATTTGAAAAGGAGTAAAGCTGTCACTGTTTCCAGATGACATGATACTATACATAGAGAATCCTAAAGATGCTACCAGAAAACTACCAGAGCTATTCAATGAATTTGGTAAAGTAGGAGGATACAAAATTAATGCAAAAAAATCTCTTATATTCCTATACACTAATGATGAAAAATCTGAAAGTGAAATTAAGGAAACACTCCCATTTACTACTGCAACAAAATAATAAAGTACCTAGGAATAAACCTACCTAAGGAGACAAAAGACCTGTATGCAGAAAACTATAAGACACTGATGAAAGAAATTAAAAATGATACAAACAGATGGAGAGATATACCATGTCCTTGGATTGGAAGAATCAACATTGTGAAAATGACTCTACTACCCAAAGCAATCTACAGATTTAATGCAATCCTTATTAATCTACCACTGCCATTTTTCACAGAACTAGAAAAAAAATTTCACAATTTGTATGGAAACATAAAAGACCCTGAATAGTTAAAGCAATATTGAGAAATAAATATGGAGCTGGAGGAATCAGGTTCCTTGACTTCAGACTATACTACAAAGCTACAGTAATCAAGACAGTATGGCACTGGCACTAAAACAGAAATATAGATCAATGGAACAGTGTAGAAAGACCCAAGGTAAACCCACGAACATTAGTCACCTTATTTTTGATAAGAGAGGCAAGAATACACAATGGTGAAAAGACAGGCTTTTCTTTTGGTTTTGGGAAAACTGGACAACTACACATAAAAGAATCAAAGTAGAACGGTCCCTAACACCATACACAAAAATAAATTCAAAATGGATTAAAGACCTAAATGTAAGGCCAAACACTATAAAACTCTTAGAGGAAAACATAGGCAGTATGCTCTATGACATAAATCACAGCAAGATCCTTTTTGACCCACCTCCTAGAGAAATGGAAATAAAAACAAAAATAAACAAAAGGGACATAATGAACCTTAAAAGCTTTTGCACAGCAAAGGAAACCATAAACAAGATGAAAAGACAACCCTCAGAATTGGAGAAAATATTTGCAAATGAAGCAACTGACAAAGGATTAATCTCCAAAATTTAAGAGCAGTTCATGTAGCTCAATATCAAAAAAAAAAAAAAAAAACCCAATCCAAAAATGGGCAGAAGACCTAAATAGACACATCTCTGAAGAAGATATACAGATTGCCAACAAACATATGAAAGAATGCTCAACATCATTAATCATTAGAGAAATGCAAGTCAAAACTACAATGAGATATTATCTCACACCAGTCAGAATAGCCATCATCAAAAATATCTACAAACAATAAATGTTGAAGAGGGTGTGGAGAACAAGGAACCCTCTTGCACAGTTGGTGGGAATGTAAATTGATACAGTCATTATGGAGAACAGTATGGAGGTTCCTTAAAAAACTACAAATAGAACTACCATATGACCCAGCAATCTAACTTCTGGGCATATACCCTGAGAAAACCATAATTCTAAAGGAGTCCTGTATCACAATGTTCATTGCAGCTGTATTTACAATGGCCAGGACATGGAAGCAACCTAAGTGCCCATCGACAGATGATGGATAAAGAAGATGTGGCACATATATACAATGGAATAGTACTCAGTCATAAAAAGAAATGAAATTAAGTTATTTGTAGTGAGATAGATGGACCTAGAGTCTGTCATTCAGAGTGAAGTCAGAAAGCGAAATAAAAATACCATATGCTAATACATATATATGGAATCCAAAAAAAAAAAGTTCTGAAGAACATAGGGGCTGGACAGGAATAAAGATGCAGCCATTGAGAATGAACTTGAGGACATGGGGAGGGGGAAGGTTAAGCTGCGACTAAGTGAGAGTGTGGCATGGACTTATATATACTATATACTACCAAATATAAAATAGATAGCTAATGGGAAGCAGCCACATAGCACAGGGGGATCAGTTCCATGCTTTTTGACCACCTGGAGGGGTAGGATAGGGAGGGTGGGAGGGAGACACAAGAGGGAGGGGATATGGGGATGTATGTATATGTATAGCTGATTCACTTCATTATAAAGCAGAATCTAACATGGCATTGTAAAGCAATTATACTCCAATAAAGGTGTTAAAAATAAAGAATAAGTAAGGTGATCATGTAAGAAAAAAATAGTTTTTTTTTTCTTTTTGATCTGTATACTGGCTAATTTAAGTGATTTACTTTGCTTGTGATTTCCTCTTTCCTATATCTTCTTGCTTCTTTTCTATTTAGAGATGACCTTTCAATATTTCTTGTAGGGTAAGTTTAGTAATGCTGTATTCTTTTAGTTCTTGCTTGCCTGAGAAATTCTTTATTTCTCCTCCTATTCTAAATGATAATGTTACTGGGTAGAGTATTCTAGGTTGCAGATTTTTCTCTTTCAAGACTTTGAATATATTTTGCCACTCTGTTCTGGCCTGTAGTTTTTCTGTAGAGAAATCATCTGATAGTATTATGGGGGTTCCTTTTAATTACCTCTGTTTTTTTCTTGCTGCTTCAGAATCCTCTCTTTATCTTTAACTTTTGCCATTTTTATTATAAGATGTGTTAGTGTAGGTCTGTTTGGGTTCATCTTGTTTGGCAGACTCTGTGCTTCCTACATCTGGATATCTGTTTCCTTCTTTAGGTTTGGGAAGTTTTCAGCCATAATTTCTTCAAATACATTTTCAATCCCCTTTTCCCTTTCTTCTCCTTCTGGAATCCCTATTATGTGCAGATTGGCCTGCTATATTTTATCCCATATGTCTCTTATATTGTTGTCTTTTTTTTTTTCATTTGGCTTTCTGTCTGCTGTTCCAATTGTGTGGTTTCCATTATTCTATCTTCCAGGTCACTTATTTTTTCTTCTGCATTATTCATTTTGCTCTTCATTGCCTTGAGTTCAGCTTTCATCTCAACAAATGACTTTTCTAATTTTTCTTGGCTCCTCCTTATAGTTTCTAGTTACTTTTTTACAGTAACCTGCATTTCTGTAAATAGCCTTTCTTAATTCCTTCAGTATTTTCATTACCTCCTTTTTGAACTTGCTGTCTCTTAGACTGAAGAGTTCTGTTTCCTTGTTATTTCCTTCAGGGGAATTCTTTTTGTCTTTTAACTGAGAGTGGTTCCTCTCCCTCTTCATTTTACTTATATTTCTCTTTGTGAGTTTAGGAGAAACGAATATCTACTGTAGTCTTAGAGGGCTATTTATATGTGGGAGCATCCCTGCATAGCTTGTGTGGCTTTTAATTTTTTTTTTTCTTTTTGGTGTGAGGGCTGTTTTTGGTTTGGATGCTTGCTGTCCCTTTCCTCAGTGTGTGCTGGCTGTTATCCCCTTGATAGGGGGTGTGCAGGTGCACAGCACTTGCCCATGCTCCCAGCTAGGTGGAAGCAGCTGCTGGCTTCCATTGCAGGTCTCTCAGCAGCGGCGGCTGGCTGCACGTATTCCTGGGGAGGTGGGGGCAGTTGTTGGCCCCGGGTCATGGGATCCTTGGCAGCAGTGGCGAGTCATGCATGCCCCCAGGGAGATTGGGACAATGGTTGGCCGTGGGTCGCTGGTTCCTTGGTGGAGGCGGCTGGCTGCATGTACTCCTAGGGAGGCAGGGGCAGAGGTTGTCACCAGGTCATGGGACCCTTGGCGCAGGTGGGCAGTGCACGCACCCAGGAAGGTGGGGGCAGTGACCTGCACCCACTCACAGGACCCTTGGCAGCAGCAGTGGTCTGCACACGCCTCTGGAGTCCAACATGGCAGCTGTGGCTTGCATCTGCCCCCGTAGCTCGTGTAGGTGGTGCCCTGACCCCTGAGAGTGTGCAGAGAAAGAAGCTCCTATGGCAGCCTGCCCCTCACCTTGCACACACCCCCAACAATGGTGCATTGCCTCTGGTGGGCTCAGGCTTTTTCCCGGACCCCTTTGGTTGTGGCACACCATACCCTAGACCCCTCAGGCTGTCTTTGTGCTGCCAACCCCTGTCCTCTCCCCAGGGTCTGACCTCTGAAGCCTGAGCCTCAGCACTCAGCCCCTGCCAGCCCCAGTGGATGAGCATCTCAGGCTGGGTAGTGCTGACTGGCACTGATCGTCTGTGCAGGTCTCTCTCTCTGCTTTGCCCTCCACAAACCTGTTGCTACACTCTCCTCTGAAGCTCCAAAGCTCCCCCCTCTGTCCTGGCTGATCTCCCCACCAGTGATGGGACTGCCCCACATGTGGAAACCTTTCTTCTTTTACAGCTCCCTCCCAGGGATACAGGTCCCATCCAGATTCCTTCCTCTCCTCTCTTTTTTTTTTTCTTTGTCCTACCCAGTTACGTGGAGATTTTCTTGACCTTTTGGAAGTCTGAGGTCTTCTGCGAGTGTTCAGTAGATGTTCTGTGAGAGTCTTTCCACGTGTAGATATATTTTTGATGTATCTGTGGGGAGAAGTGAGCTCCATGTCCTACTCCTCCACCATCTTGATCCACTTGCAAGTCCTTTTCTTCTATATGTTATAATATTGTTCCATTTCAATCAATCATTAAGTGGTAATATTTCCTAAGAATAAAGCTTTTAAATTCTTTTCTTTCTAGCATAATTCTCAAGTCATTAATTATTAACATTTAAGTAAATCAGTTGCTATTTTATTTTAAGGAATTCTTTTATAAAGTGAATTGCTTTAGGAATACAAGGAACTTTTTAAATAACAGTTTTTATCAGATTTCCCAGATAGAATCATCACTATGTACAAATTGTATATCTGATTTTCTTAGATGGTCAAACTTGTTTGTTCAGCAACTTGGTGGGCGGTTTTCTCTTAACCAAGTAGCCTATAACTTTGACATGAAATTTCCTTCCTTTCAGTTTCTTTTTAAAATGAATCAGTGTTGCTGATGTACATATATCCTCTCCAAGGAGACTATGAACCTCTTGAAGGTTAGGATTGTGTCTCATTTTTATACACCCTGTACCTTTCAGAGGCTGACACATTTCTGGCAATCAGAAAATGTCTTATGAGCCAATTTTATATTAGTGCTGTATGCTCCTTTCAGTATTTCATAAGGAAATAAGAAATGATTCCTTTTATTTCTCCTGTCCAAATTCTTCTTCTTTGTTATCAAATTTTATTAGGTAGCTGTATTAGTATCCTAGTGCTATCATAACAAATTACTACAAACTGAGTGGCTTAAAAACAACAGAAATTTGTTCTCTCAGTTTTGGAGACCAGAAACCTGAACTTGAGATGTAGGCTGGGCCATGCTCTCTCTGAAAGCTCTAGGGGAGAATCCTTCCTTGCCTCTTCCAGCTTTTGGAGGCTCTAGGAGTTCCTTGGCTGGCAGATGCACCACTTAAATCTCTGCCTCTGTCTTCACACGACCTCCCTCTCTTTTCTCTCTGTATTTTCCTCTTCTGTTTCTTATAAATGCATGTGTTATTTGACTTAGGGTTCAACCAGTCAATCCAGAATGATCTCATTTTGAAATTCTCAATTACATCTTCAAAGACCCTTTTTTCCAAATCAGCTGACATTTACAAGATCTAGGTAGATTTATATTTGGGGGGCCTCTATTCAACTGACTATAGTACCTAATTGTACAGAATTCTTCCTATTGAATATTTTAACAAATATCATATAGAATAGGCATAAATATTTGTACTATTTTGTATATATGTAGACATTAAAAAAAGACCCATGAGTGGTGGGGGCATGGGATGAATTGGGAGATTGGGATTGACATATATACATTAATATGTATAAAATAGATAACTAATAAGAACCTGCTGTATAGCACAGGGAACTCTATTTCACTTTGCTGTACAGTAGAAACTAACAACATTGTAAAACTATACCCCAATTTAAAAAAATGATGAAAAAAATAAATGAAAATAAAAAGAGACCAAAAAATCACAGTGGCCTAAATAGGTAGAAGTTTATTTCTCTCTCATCTTATAGTCTGGCCAGGCTAGGTTAGTAGAAAGGCTCTGCTCCATTAAGTTATTAAGGGTCCCTGGCACCACTGGTCTCTGCCACATCAGCATCTCAGCCCAAGAAGGGGAAAGAAAGTGGAGACCAAATCATTTCCATTTAAGCAAGTGAGGTTGGAGTTGCTCACATCACTTTTACTTTGCCATTCCATTGGTGAGAACTTATTCACATGGCTACCCCTACTTGCAAATGAGAGTGGGCAATAGTTTCTCTAGCTGGTGGCCATGTATCCAGCTGTAAATTTACTACTGTGAAAAATGGAAAAATGGTGTGGAGGATAACTAACAGCATGTGACAACTTTTAAAAACTTTAATTCCCCTAATTATATATATTAAATAGATTATTGGTGGAATCAACACAACTTATGCATCTAAATACAGATTTTGTCATCTTCATTCATAGCGTGGAAAATAAATATTAACTTTCCTGATTTTCTAAAATTCCTAATTGTGTGAAATTAATTATCTTAAAGGAAGAAATTATTTTTCTACAGTTCAGAAGTCATTGTTAGACACTGTTATGATTAACCATTGTTATTTTCTTATAACTCTTTAAAATTCTATTATAAAATATCTGGTTTCCATGAGGAAGTGTTTATCTTGACTTCTTTTTTTTTAAATTTTTTTTTATTTTTTCCTTTATAACAAATTTAATCAGTTATACATATACATATGTTCCCATATCCCCTCCCTCTTCCGTCTCCCTCCCACCCTCCCTATCCCACCCCTCCAGGGGGTCACAAAGCACCGAGCTGATCTCCCTGTGCTATGCGGCTGCTTCCCACTAGCTATCTACTTTACGTTTGGTAGTGTATATATGTCCATGCCGCTCTTTCACTTTGTCACAGCTTACCCTTCCCCCTCCCCATATCCTCAAGTCCATTCTCTAGTAGGTCTGTGTCTTTATTCTTGTCTTACCCCTAAGTTCTTCATGACATTTTTTTTCCTTAAATTCCATATATATGTGTCAGCATACAGTATTTGTCTTTCTCTTTCTGACTTACTTCACTCTGTATGACAGACTCTAGGTCCATCCACCTCGTTACAAATAGCTCAATTTCATTTCTTTTTATGGCTGAGTAATATTCCATTGTATATATGTGCCACATCTTCTTTACCCATTCATCCGATGATGGACACTTAAGTTGTTTCCATCTCCGGGCTATTGTAAATAGGGCTGCTATGAACATTTTGGTACATGTCTTTTTGGAATTAAGGTTTTCTCAGGGTATATGCCCAGTAGTGGGATTGCTGGGTCATATGGTAGTTCTATTTGTAGTTTTTTAAGGAACCTCCATACTGCTCTCCATAGTGGCTGTACCAATTCACATTCCCACCAGCAGTGCAAGAGTGTTCCCTTTATTCCACACCCTCTCCAGCATTTATTGTTTCTAGATTTCTTGATGATGGCCATTCTGACTGGTGTGAGATGATATCTCATTGTAGTTTTGATTTGCATTTCTCTAATGAGTAAAGATGTTGAGCATCCTCTCATGTGTTTGTTGGCAGTCTGTATATCTTCTGTGGAGAAATGTCTATTTAGGTCTTCTGCCCACTTTTGGATTGGGTTGTTTGTTTTTTTGTTACTGAGCTGCATGAGCTGCTTATAAATTTTGGAGATTAATCCTTTGTCAGTTGCTTCATTTGCAAATATTTTCTCCCATTCTGAGGGTTGTCTTTTGGTCTTGTTTATGGTTCCCTTTGCTGTGCAAAAGCTTTTAAGTTTCCTTAGGTCCCATGTGTTTATTTTTGTCTTTATTTCCATTTCTCTAGAAGGTGGGTCAAAAAGGCTCTTGCTGTGATTTATGTCATAGAGTGTTCTGCCTATGTTTTCCTCTAAGAGTTTGATAGTGTCTGGCCTTACATTTAGGTCTTTAATCCATTTTGAGCCTATTTTTGTGTATGGTGTTAGGGAATGATCTAATCTCATACTTTTACATGTCCCTGTCCAGTTTTCCCAGCACCACTTATTGAAGAGGCTGTCCTTTCTCCAATGTACATTCCTGCCTCCTTTATCAAAGATAAGGTGACCATATGTCCGTGGGTTTATCTCTGGGCTTTCTATCCTGCTCCATTGATCTATCTTTCTGTTTTTGTGTCAGTACCATACTGTCTTGATTACTGTAGCTTTGTAGTATAGTCTGAAGTCAGGGAGCCTGATTCCTCCAGCTCCATTTTTCGTTCTCAAGATTGCTTTGGCTATTCGGGGTCTTTTGTGTTTCCATACAAATTGTGAAATTTTTTGCTCTAGTTCTGTGAAAAATTCCAGTGGTAGTTTGATAGGGATTGCATTGAATCTGTAGATTGCTTTGGGTAGTAGAGTCATTTTCACAATGTTGATTCTTCCAATCCAAGAACATGGTACATCTCTCCATCTATTTGTATCATCTTTAATTTTTTTCATCAGTGTCTTATAATTTTCTGCATACAGGTCTTTTGTCTCCTTAGGTAGGTTTATTCCTAGATATTTTATTCTTTTTGTTGCAGTGGTAAACTGGAGTGTTTCCTTGATTTCACTTTCAGATTTTTCATCATTAGTATATAGGGATGCCAGAGATTTCTGTGCATTAATTTTGTATCCTGCTACTTTACCAAATTCATTGATTAGCTCTGGTAGTTTTCTGGTAGCATCTTTAGGATTCTCTATGTATAGTATCATGTCATCTGCAAACAGTGACAGCTTTACTTCTTCTTTTCCAATTTGGATTCCTTTTATTTCCTTTTCTTCTCTGATTGCTGTGGCTAAAACTTCCAAAACTATGTTGAATAAGAGTGGTGAGATTGGGCAACCTTGTCTTTTTCCTGATCTTAGTGGAAATGGTTTCAGTTTTTCACCATTGAGGATGATGCTGGCTGTGGGTTTGTCATATATGGCCTTTATTATGTTGAGGAAAGTTCCCTCTATGCCTACTTTCTGCAGGGTTTTTATCATAAAAGCGTGTTGAATTTTGTCAAAAGTTTTCTCTGCATCTATTGAGATGATCATATGGATTTTCTCCTTCAATTTTTTAATATGGTGTATCACGTTGATTGATTTGCATATATTGAAGAATCCTTGCAATCCTGGAATAAACCCCACTTGATCATGGTGTATGATCCTTTTAATGTGCTGTTGGATTCTGTTTGCTAGTATTTTGTTGAGGATTTTTGCATCTATGTTCATCAGTGATATTGGCCTGTAGTTTTCTTTCTTTGTGACATCCTTGTCTGGTTTTGGTATCAAGGTGATGGTGGCCTAGTAGAATGAGTTTGGGAGTGTTCCTCCCTCTGCTATATTTTGGAAGAGTTTGAGAAAGATAGCTGTTACATCTTCTCTAAATGCTTGATAGAATTCGCCTGTGAAGCCATCTGGTCCTGGGCTTTTGTTTGATGGAAGATTTTTAATCACAGTTTCAATTTCAGTGCTTGTGATTGATCTCTTCATATTTTCTATTTCTTCCTGATTCAGTCTTGGCAGGTTGTGTATTTGTAAGAATTTGTCCATTTCTTCCAGGTTGTCCATTTTATTGGCATAGAGTTGCTTGTAGTAATCTCTCATGATCTTTTGTATTTCTGCAGTGTCAGTTGTTACTTCTCCTTTTTCATTTCTAATTCTATTGATTTGAGTCTTCTCCCTTTTTTTCTTGATGGGTCTGGCTAATGGTTTATCAATTTTGTTTATCTTCTCAAAGAACCAGCTTTTAGTTTTATTGATCTTTGCTATCGTTTCCTTCATTTCTTTTTCATTTATTTCTGATCTGATTTTTATGATTTCTTTCCTTCTGCTAACTTTGGGATGTTTTTGTTCTTCTTTCTCTAATTGATTTAGATGCAAGGTTAGGTTGTTTGTTCGAGATATTTCCTGTTTCTTAAGGTGGGATTGTATTGCTATAAACTTCCCTCTTAGAACTGCTTTTGCTGCATCCCATAGGTATTGGGTCGTCGTGTCTCCATTGTCATTTGTTTCTAGGTATTTTTTAATTTCCGCTTTGATTTCTTCAGTGATCACTTCGTTATTAAGTAGTGTATTGTTTAGCCTCCATGTGTTTGTATTTTTTACAGATCTTTTCCTGTAATTGATATCTAGTCTCATAGCATTGTGGTCAGAAAAGATACTTGATACAATTTCAATTTTCTTAAATTTACCAAGGCTTGATTTGTGACCCAAGATATGATCTATCCTGGAGAATGTTCCATGAGCACTTGAGAAAAATGTGTATTCTGTTGTTTTTGGATGGAATGTCCTATAAATATCAATTAAGTCCATCTTGTTTAATGTATCATTTAAAGCTTGTGTTTCTTTATTTATTTTCATTTTGGATGATCTGTCCATTGGTGAAAGTGGGGTGTTAAAGTCCCCTACTATGATTGTGTTACTGTTGATTTCTCCTTTTATGGCTGTTAGTATTTGCCTTATGTATTGAGGTGCTCCTATGTTGGGTGCATAAATATTTACAATTGTTATATCTTCTTCTTGGATCGATCCCTTGATCATTATGTAGTGTCCTTCTTTGTCTCTTCTAGTAGTCTTTATTTTAAAGTGTATTTTGTCTGATATGAGAATTGCTACTCCAGCTTTCTTTTGGTTTACATTTGCATGGAATATCTTTTTCCATCCCCTTACTTTCAGTCTGTATGTGTCTCTAGGTCTGAAGTGGGTCTCTTGTAGACAGCATATATATGGGTCTTGTTTTTGTATCCATTCAGCCAATCTGTGTCTTTTGGTGGGAGCATTTAGTCCATTTACATTTAAGGTAATTATCGATATGTATGTTCCTATTCCCATTTTCTTAATTGTTTTGGGTTCGTTATTGTAGGTCTTTTCCTTCTGTTGTGTTTCTTGCCTAGAGAAGTTCCTTTAGCATTTGTTGTAAAGCTGGTTTGGTGGTGCTGAACTCTCTCAGCTTTTGCTTGTCTGTAAACATTTTAATTTTTCCATCAAATCTGAATGAGATCCTTGCTGGGTAGAGTAATCTTGGTTGCAGGTTTTTCTCCTTCATCACTTTAATTATTTCCTGCCACTCCCTTCTGGCTTGTAGAGTTTCTGCTGAGAGATCAGCTGTTATCCTGATGGGGATTCCCTTGTGTGTTATTTGTTGTTTTTGCCTTGCTGCTTTTTTTTTTTTTTTTTTTTGCGGTACGCGGGCCTCTCACTGCTGTGGCCTCTCCCGCTGCGGAGCGCAGGCTCCGGACGCGCAGGCTCCGGACGCGCAGGCTCAGCGGCCATGGCTCACAGGCCCAGCCGCTCCGCGGCACGCGGGATCCTCCCAGACCGGGGCACGAACCCGTGTCCCCTGCATCGGCAGGCGGACTCTCAACCACTGCGCCACCAGGGAAGCCCTGCCTTGCTGCTTTTAATATGATTTCTTTGTGTTTAATTTTTGACAGTTTGATTAATATGTGTCTTGGCGTATTTCTCCTTGGATTTATTCTGTATGGGACTCTCTGTGCCTCCTGGACTTGATTAACTATTTCCTTTCCCATATTAGGGAAGTTTTCAACTATAATCTCTTCAAATATTTTCTCAGTCCCTTTCTTTTTCTCTTCTTCTTCTGGAACCCCTATAATTCGAATGTTGGTGCGTTTAATGTTGTCCCAGAGGTCTCTGAGACTGTCCTCTGTTCTTTTCATTCTTTTTTCTTTATTTTGCTCTGCAGCAGTTATTTCCACTATTTTATCTTCCACCTCACTTATCCGTTCTTCTGCCTCAGTTATTCTGCTATTGATCCCATCTAGAGTATTTTTTATTTCATTTATTGTGTTTTTAATCGATGCTTGATTCATCTTTAGTTCTTCTAGGTCCTTGTTAACTGTTTCTTGCATTTTGTCTATTCTATTTCCAAGATTTTGGATCTTGGAAATAGAATCTTGGATCATCTTTACCATCATTATTCTGAATTCATTTTCAGGTAGACTGCCTATTACCTCTTCATTTGTTAGGTCTGGTGGGTTTTTATCTTGCTCCTTCTCCTGCTCTGTGTTTTTCTGTCTTCTCATTTTGCTTATGTTACTGTGTTTGGGGTCTCCTTTTTGCAGGCTGCAGGTTCGTAGTTCCCGTTGTTTTTGGTGTCTGTCCCCAGTGGCTAAGGTTGGTTTAGTGTGTTGTGTAGGCTTCCTGGTGGAGGGGACTAGTGCCTGTGTTCTGGTGGATGAGGCTGGATCTTGTCTTTCTGGTGGGCAGGTCCACGTCTGGTGGTGTGTTCTGGGGTGTCTGTGGACTTTTTATGATTTTAGGCCACCTCTCTGCTAATGGGTGGCGTTGTGTTCCTGTCTTGCTAGTTGTTTGGCATAGGGTGTCCAGCACTGTAGCTTGCTGGTCGTTGAGTGAAGCTGGGTGCTGGTGTTGAGATGGAGATCTCTGGAAGATTTTCGCCATTTGATATTATGTGGAGCTGGGAGGTCTCTTGTGGACCAGTGTCCTGAAGTTGGCTCTCCCACCTCAGAGGCACAGCACTGACTCCTGGCTCCTCAATTTGGTATGATTTGTTGTCTATTCATGTATTCCACAGATGCAGGGTACATCAAGTTGATTGTGGAGTTTTAATCCGCTGCTTCTGAGGCTGCTGGGAGAGGTTTCCCTTTCTCTTCTTTGTTCTCACAGCTCCTGGGTCTCAGCTTTGGATTTGGCCCCGCCTCTGTGTGTAGGTCGCCGGAGGGCGTCTGTTCTTCGCTCAGACAGGACAGGGTTAAAGGAGCAGCCACTTCTGGGACTCTGGCTCACTCAAGCCGGGCGGGAGGGACGGGCACGGAGTGCGGGGCGAGCCTGCAGCCGCAGAGGTCGGCGTGACGTTGCACCAGCCCGAGGTGCGCCGTGCGTTCTCACAGGGAAGCCGTCCCTGGATCCCGGGACCCCGGCAGTGGGGGGCTGCACAGGCTCCCAGAAGGGCGGTGTGTACAGTGACCTGCGCTCGCACACAGGCTTCTTGGCGGCGGCAGCAGCAGCCCCAGCATCCCACGCCCGTCACTGGGCTCCGCGCTTTCAGTCGTGACTCGCGCCCGTCTGTGGAGCCCCTTTAAGCAGCGCTCTTAATCCCCTCTCCTCGCGCACCAGGAAACCAAGAGGGAAGAAAAAGTCTCTTGCCTCTTCGGCAGCTCCAGAGTTTCCCCAGACTCCCTTCCGGCTAGCTGTGGCACATTAGTCCCCTTCAGGCTGAGTTCTCGCTGCCAGCCCCAGTCCTCTCCCTGTGCTCTGA
Organism: Hyperoodon ampullatus; assembly: GCF_949752795.1. NCBI lineage: Eukaryota > Metazoa > Chordata > Mammalia > Artiodactyla > Ziphiidae > Hyperoodon > Hyperoodon ampullatus. The sequence goes on along the minus strand of NC_136930.1, from coordinate 33,468,241 downwards.
CCGAAGCCCGAGCCTCAGCTTCCAGCACCGCCCGCCCCGGCGGGCGAGCAGACAAGCCTCTCGGGCTGGTGAGTGCCGCTCGGCACCGATCCTCTGTGCCGGAATCTCTCCGCTTTGCCCTACCCAGGTATGTGGGGAGTTTCTTGCCTTTTGGGAGGTCTGTGGTCTTCTGCCAGATTTCAGTAGGTGTTCTGTAGGAGTTGTTCCCCGTGTAGCTGTCTATCTTGACTTCTTGCCCTCTACCCCTTTACTCCTCCACATGGTGGTGGAATGAATTACCTGGGAGGAGGGTAAGAACTTAGGTTAATGTGTATGTCCTCCAAATTCAAACTTTTCCTCTACTGGGTTGTCCAAAGGACTAGACTGGCAGCAGGTTGTTATACTTGGCTCTCACTCTAAGATACATTCTTCATCAACGTTTTGAACTTCGTTTTCCAGACTCATGTCTCTCTCAATTAGTTCAGAATTTATATGGTGAGAAGGAGTAATTTATTAACCCCCTCTAATTCCAATAGTAACTAAATGCATTATGAAACTTTTGTTTCCCACAGGAATTATGAGCATACGAGAGTGAATCAGAAAAGTCCCTGGAAGGCTGCAGCCAAAGACTATATTTAATGTTTAAAAACAGAGTAGTATTTTCTGTCTAAGGGAGGGATCTGTTTCCAGTTTAGACCCAATCTGAACGTTAATCTTCTAGTCAAAAGGAGCAAAGTATACCACGTACCTTACCCCCACTCTACTCCATTCTCTCCTTCCAACCTACCCCACCCTATCACTACCAAGGGGCAGAACACAGAGGCTGCAGCCCAATGCAAGAAGCACAGAGGGTTAATGGGCTGCAAAAACAAAGAGAAGTTAATGGCTTGTAAGTATTTAGCAATGAGGATTGAAGAAAGCAACCTCCTTAGAAATGCTATTGGCAGAGATTATACTGATGGAAAATTTTTTTAATTGCAAAAAGATAAAAAATGGTTTATACAAGGAGCTGACCATTTCAACAGCCCTGCAAGAGAAAAGAACAGCACGAACAGAAGAGGATCAGCAGAACCTTAAGAACAACAACATTCAGAGAAAAAGAAAGCAGATCAGTGACCGTTCCTTTGTTACACTTGGCTAAGGGATCAGTTGCTAGAAGGAGAAACTAGAAGTTAAAATCAAAACTTCACTGCACGTTAACAATGGGTTTAACAGAATTAGGATCAAGTTAGTCACATACACTTCTCTTTCCATTTTGTGGTTTCAGCCTGTCTCAATTTATCCTTCATGTTACACCTATAAATTCCTATGTATTGAGGGAACCTCCTACAGTTAACAGTATACTAAGGTCTTTCCAGACCACAACTGATACTTGCAGTCAAGGTTCTGATACTCAGAGTAGGCACACTGGATAAACAGCACCCCTAGAAGGATGCTTCCTTAGGAAGGCTTGATCTTACCTGAGTGGGCTTCATGTCATACATTTTTAAGGTGTGACTTCTGAATGACCATGGCCAAGCCATCTCACTTCCTTTAGATGTAAAGGTCTAACCTGTGACACTGGCAAGAAAATGATCTGAAACTCTGAATGAATTGTTGGACCACATTTTTAAGATTTTGGTAGGATAAGATTCTTTGAATACCTAAGTATTATAATGTTTCATTTACATTATGGAACATAATTTTAACATTCTGAGATTTCTTCCCTTTCCTTCATTCCCCATATTAAATCATTCCAAGCAATCCTGATCACACCTCAAGCCATTCTATTTCATCTTTCCAAAAATATGTTGAGGCCCATATACTCTGTCTCTTAGACATGTGAAATAATCTACTAATCCTTCCCTGATTCTCCTCATAACTTCCAATAAACTTTCTAAATTCAAATCTGACTCCTTTCTCAGCTATAAAAATTCCAGATATTCTCAATTGACTATAGAATAAAATCCAAACTCTAGAAAAGTGGTTCTTAAGGTGTGTCCCAAGACCAGCCTCATCAACATCACTAGGGAATTTGTAAAAAATGCAAATTCTTGATCTCCCTCACCCCAAACCTTCAGAATCAAAATCTCTGGGGGACCCAGTAAACTGTGCTTTTAAAAGTACTCTAGGGGAACTGATGCATGCACAAGTTTGAAAGCTACTACTAGAGAATGGTGACATCTGCCTTGCTTCCTCCAGACTCACAAGTGTGCTCTGTGCATCTGTCCTCAAATCTCACCACTTCCCAAGCATATCGTACTTTTTCACACTTCTGTGCTTTGGTACTGCCTGTGTCCAAAATGCTATTCCACTCTTCCACTGTGTGGTCAACTCTTACAAGGCACATAACATCCTTTTGGAATGAGCAGGATATAAATTAGTGTATACTCATCCTTTAACACAAAGCTCAAATAATCATCTTTGCTGCAAAAATTTCACTCCCAGACTTAGTCATTCCTTCCTCTGTGCTGTCATTGTGTGTAACATGTTGTGTGACAGTTGTTTATGGTTGTAGCACTGGAAGAGGAATCCTTGAGGCCCAGTCTCACCCTCAAGGTGCCCTTTAAAATACTGGGATTATAGATTTTCACAAGTAAATTATCGAGTAAGATCTTACTGGGTGGTTTAGCAGGCAAGTCTGTCTGTGTCTCCTGTGTTTGTTTGTTTTTTTAACTCCTTTATTTTAACTGAAGATGAATCCTCTTCTTTCTGGGGAGATTCCCTTCTTCATCCTCTTCAACTGAGAGCACAGATTTGAGAGGGGATGACACGAAGAGATGAGGGGAAGAAGTATCAGCCAGATGGGTTATTTATGCTTGGAGATCAGCAGAGTATGCCTTTCCTCCCTAACTCACACCTAATAAATGAAACAAATACTCTCTATAAATAAAAATAGACTATAATTTTTTTAAAAAATACAAATTCAATTTTTTTAAATGTTCTCTAATCATATATTGTCTTTCAATTTTGACTTATGAGAAGAGTTGAAAGCCATGAGTACTTAATAAATGTTGGAGAAGATACACTTCCGTGCATGTGTGGCTAAAAAATAAAGGATTCATTTTGTGGAATTAATCAATATCAGTCTCAATATCAGTATCTAACCATATTTTCTATACTGAGAAACAAGGCTCATTAGCACTAGGATATTCTAAATTTTCCTTTCTCTTTCTAACAAATTTTTTTTGTTTTGTTTTGTTTTTTTGTTTTTGCGGTACTCGGGCCTCTCACTGTTGTGGCCTCTCCCGTTGCGGAGCACAGGCTCCGGACGTGCAGGCTCAGCGGCCCTGGCGCACGGGCCCAGCCGCTCCGCGGCATGTGGGATCTTCCCGGACTGGGGCACGAACCCGTGTCCCCTGCATCGGCAGGCAGACTCTCAACCACTGTGCCACCAGGGAAGCCCCCTAACAAAAATTTAAAGGTGATATTTTATACTCATTTTTCTCCCTGATATCCTATATGGCATTAATTAGTGTAGAGGCTAGACCGAGCAGTACCTTGTGTGTACATCAACTTACACAGTAACAGAATTATAACAACTGCAAGGTTTGGCATTTTCATCCAGTATCATGAATAAACAACAGTTTTCTAATTGAACCCTGAGTTACTATTTTCCACAGAATTGAAACTACTTGAAATGGGAAATACAAATCTTTCTGACTATTCTGAACTGGAAGTTTTATCTGTAGAGTCAGCCTATTGCTTTTCATTTTCTTACTCTGAGTAGTAATTACTAAACAATTACTTAGCTGATATGAGTGCATTCTTCCCTTCTTTCCACTAATCCTTACCTGCCATCTCTGACAAGATCCACTTCTTTTGGGTCAAATATATAGTGAAGAGCAATGAAAGAGGAGAGGGGAGCTGGAGATACTCCTCAGGAAGATGTGTACTTGGTAAAGGATGGACAGGCATGTAAGCGTAAGGATGGCAGATCCAGTCTGGATGAGATTGTTGCATTTCCCACCATAACTGTAATGCTGGACAGAAGGCATTGTAGAAGATTGATTATATTCACAATTTAGCTCAGGGAATTAAGGAAGCCTTTAATTGGAAGTATTCTAGTTAAATACAACCCAGGAACAGAAGTAATAGCACTCTTTGGAAATGACTACCCCATCAGTAATTATCTTCCTTGTCTCTGTCATCGCAAACCTTTGGCATCACTCTGATGCACCTATCACACATGATTTGTAGTGGAGTTATTTTTCTCTTCTCCACAATTAGACTCCCCAAAGGTAGGAAATGCCTTTAATTCATCTTTACATTCTCAATGGAGTCTATCAAAGTATGTACCTTCAATATGCTCTTGTTGAACAAATAAGTTAAATACACGTCATTCAGAAAGAACTAGTTGCTAACACTGAAATAGCAACTTCATACAGGGTCCAGATATACTCATTTAAATTATATATCTTAAGCAGGTCTGAAAAGAGAAGGCATTTGTCTTTTATACAGTGCTCCAAAAGGGTGTTCAAAGTATCCATCTTGCTAGCTAGAGAGCCTACTGAAGAACAGCCCTGTTCTCCTGTTACTACCATTTGATGCAATACTTACACTTCCTTTGGCTGCAGTAGTCATTGAAAGATGCCTGACGTGTGTTTATTTGACACAGAGTTTGTCATGAAGAATTCAAAGGCTTCTGGAACCCTATTATAAAATAAGCCAGATTCTAATTTTGATCCCAGAGCCCCAAAATCTCCCCCAAAACATACCAATCAAAGAGATAAATAGAAGCAAGAGAAAGGCAAAGACATCACAGGCCACCCAAGTCAGAAGAAAAAGAGATGCCTAATAGTGCATGAGAAATAATTTGCATGAATAATAACAAATCACAGCAAGCCAATTTTAACTGTTAGCTTCAATATTCACATATCAAATTGTATTTATCACTACTTAAATTTAAGTGAAGGTAACATTTTACAGTACATGGAAATCCATAATTGTAAAATAGATAATTCAGAGTTTGCAGAGTAATTTACCATTGAATTAGTTTTTAATAGCATCTTCCCATTTTGCATTTAAATATGATTACTTAACAATGTTTGACTGAATTCCCTCTTCTACCCCATTCCCTGTTCTCACAGATACTAACAAAGAAAGGTATCTAAATGACAAGCACAGTGGAAAGTCTACAACAAGGAGGCTGGAAAAGTGTACCCATTGTATGACTGACACCTGAAGAGCTGAGAAGACAAATCAGTCCTTATTTGTGATCAGGGAAATTCATGGAACTCATGCCCTAGGCTACCAAAGGAGAAAGAAAAACTATCAGCATCTCCCCAAATACATTCAAATAAACCCTCAAATGACAGACTCCATTACAATTAGAAATAAGCACTCGCAACTCTGCATTCATTTCTATATCTCTTCTTTGAACTTCAAGCATTTTCTCCTCTGCATCTAATCCTTTCCCCAGATCTTAATCCCATTCCTTCTAATCTCCTTCAGAACCTGGCTTCATCACTTACTTTCCCCCTTCTGTTCCTTAACTGTTTTCTCACTCCAGCCTTCTTTATCTCAGTTTATAAACACACTGGAACATCTCACTTATAATATCCCCATCTTCCTCATCTTGCATTACCTTCTAGCTGTCATCCTTTCTTTCCTTCCTTTTTTTTCAGGATGATCAGAAGAGCTATTTAAACTCACTCTTTTTTTTTCTCTAATTTTCTATTGTAAAATACTTATAAAATTTACTATTTTAATCACTTTAAAATTTTTATTAAAGTATAGTTGATTTACAATATTGTGTTAGTTTCAGGTGTACAGCAAAGTGATTCAGTTTATATATATATATGTATATATCTACACATATATTTTTTTCAGATTATTTTCCATTATAGGTTATTACAAGATATTGAATATAGTTCTCAGTGCTGTACAGTATGTCCTTGTTGTTTATCTATTTTATATATATCAATAGTAGTGTGTATATGGTAATCCCAAACTTCTAATTTATTCCTCCCCCTCTTTCTACTTCGGTAACCATAAGTTTGTTTTCAATGTCTGTGAGTCTATTTCTGTTTTGTAAAGAAGTTCATTTGTATCTTTATTTTACATTTCACATATAAGTGATATCATATACTTGTCTTTCTCTGACTTACTTCACTAGGCATTATAATCTCTAGGTCCATCCATGTTGCTGCAGATGGCATTACTTCATTCTTTTTATGGCTAATATTCCATTTTATACACACACACACACACACACACACACACACACATACACACACATACCACATCTTCTTTATCCATTCATCTGTTGATCTGTTGATGGATATCTAGGTTGCTTCCATGGCTTGGCTATTGTAAATAGTGCTTCTATGAACATTGGGGTGCATGTATCTTTTTGAATTAGAGTTTTCATCTTTTCTGGATATATGTGCAGGAGTGAATTTCCTTTTGATTGAAAGTACTTTATCTAAGGCCCTAGTGGCTACTTTTGAAATAGATACCTAAGGGGCACTTATTGGTCCTTCTCTCACCTTGAATCCTTTGCTACATTGGGCACTGCTGACTCTTCCTTCTTTCTTAACATTCTCTTTTCCTTAGATTTCTAGTATAACAGTTTCTCCTGATCTCCTCAAATTACATGAACTTACTTTGAATTTGAAACCTGATTCCATCACTTTCCCTGTATAGCCTTTGGTAAGTTATATGAACACAGGTGTTGTGTTGAACTCATCAGTCTCTGACCTGTCCACCTATGTCAGTCAGGGTCCCAGCAGGCAACAGCAGCCATAGTAAAGAATCTAATCAAGGGAGTTTTATAAGGGATGGTGAAGCATCAGGAAACCATTACCAGAGCTGGGAAAGAGCTGGAAACTTAAAGACCACTCAACAGGAACTTTGGACATGAAAGAATTCAGTTACTACCAAAAACACAGTGAAGCTGGGTTGGGAAGAGGAAGAATTCAGTTACTACCAAAAACAGTGAAGCTGGGTTGGGAAGAGATAAATACCCTGACCACCTCTCACTCTACTATCATCCAATTTTCTTCTGGTGACTCTCATTGGTCAAACCTAATTGGAAACCCAGAGCACAATGAAGATTGGGTGATGCAAACTCTAGAAGTCAACCTCCTGAGATGCATAGCAAGGCAGGGAAGAGTAGAGAATGAAACTGGATAGAGGACTAGCGAAAAATAGCCAGTAGATGAGCACACTACCTACCATCTCCTTCATTCACTTAAAAAGTATTTTGTGGGGCTTCCCTGGTGGCGCAGTGGTTGAGAGTTCGCCTGCCGATACAAGGGATGCGGGTTCGTGCCCCGGTCCTGGAAGATCCCACATGCTGCGGAGTGGCTAGGCCCGTGAGCCATGGCCGCTGAGCCTGCACATCCGGAGCCTGTGCTCTGCAATGGGAGAGGCCACAACAGTGAGATGCTCGCATACTGCAAAAAAAAAAAAAAAAAAAAAAATGTATTTTGTGTGTCAGGGACTATTCTCAGGAATACAGGGGATCACAAGACAGAAAAGATGCCCATTTTCATGGTGTTTTCATTCTCCTTGGGGAAGACAGATAGTAAAGCAATAATCATACAAGACAATTTCAAATGGTAGGTGCAATGAAGGAAAGGAGTATATGACTCTAACATAGATGAGGTGATGGCAGAAGAGCTTAAAGTGGATAATAAGAAGAAAGGAATAATAAGAAAGCTTTCTAAGAGGTAGGGGAAGAGTATTCAAACAAGGGAGATCATCGAAGGCATAGTGCAAACGTCCTGAGGTTGAAACCAGTTTGGCTTATCCAAGGGAGAGACAGGAGGCCAGTGTAGCTGGGGGAAGGGTGGCAGGAGATGAGGTAGGAATGGTAGGTAAAGGCCAGATCATAAAGGGCTTGTAGGCTAGGCAAGGAGTTGGGTGTTTTTGCTAAAGCAACAGAAAGGTTTTAGTCAGAGGGTGGGAGGTCGGAACATTTGTAGGTTAAGACACATCTAATTAACATTTGTAAAATATAACTTTCACAGTTCTTTGAAAAATAAATTGTAGTGGGACAAAAATGGAAATGTCCCATTATAGTCTGACCAGAGCTCCCATGTTCAGGAGTGGTATTTTGCAAAGTGGTGGCACTGTTTGGATCAGGATGGGCACCTGATATAAGAATGGCCCAACCACAGGCTGGTTGGCAGCCCATGATGTAGCTTAGAGCTATGGGCTCTTGCAACTGAATTGTGCTCCTCTGAAATGTGTATTATAGGATAAGAAGAGGGTTAATTAGCTGTCAGTAGTGTGAGAACTGATCAAAGAGGTAGAGAAAAACAGAGATACAATGGGAAAGAAAAGAACAGCTTCTCTTTAGAGGTGCCTTGATTCCTAATAGCTACTAATATATCCATATAAATACTCCTGCTTCCAACCCTTTTAATTAAGGTGGCTTCTTGGTCTCTCTTTCATGCATGCAAATAGTCTAATGAGCACACTGGTGTATCCAAGTTTTCGCTCTTCTTCTCATTCATTCAGTAAGAAGTGACAAAGATTTGCTCTGAAAACAAACAAACAAACAAAAACACCCTCAAATCTCAGTTGCTTTAAACAACCAAAGTTGACTTCTCATTCACTTTAAATACCATCATGAAGTGGATGGGACACTATGCTGCATCATCCTTCCAAGACCAAGATTAATAGAGCATATTCTCTGGAACATTGTTGACTGCCATGGCAAAGAGAAAGAGAGTTCCGGAAGGTCTTGCATCAGCAATTAAACGCTGTGTTCATAATGCATGGGCAGAATGTGTCACTCAGCTCAACCCAACCACAAGGAGGCTGGGAAATGCAATCTTACCATGTACCTGAAGGACAACAAGAAATATTTGACACACCCACCACCATTCACTCATCCATAACCATGGCTTTAACTGCTGTCTATATACCAATGTCAAAATTTCTAGGAGAGATGCCCCATTTTCCCTCTTTATCCATATTTTCAACCACCTACTGACATGCCACAACTGGATTGTATCATAGACATTTCAAGTCTCCTGTACCAAGACTGAACCCTTCATCTTTCTCACAAACGTTCTGTATTTTTTCTCTTGGTCAGTGGCTCCAATATCTATCCACTACCTCAAATAGAAAACCCAGGTGTTATCTTTGACTCCCTCTTCTAACACCCAATCAGTCGACAAGCCCATAGCTTCTAATGTATCCCAATTCTACTAACTCCATGACCATTACCTTACTTTAGTCCCTCCTGGATTCTTGCCCAAACAATTCTGTTAGCCTCCTGTCTGGTTTTCCTGCCTTCATACCCTCCCTTGTAAACTGTAATCTATTCATTCAACAAACATGTAAAGAGTGCTTACTTATTCTTAGATTAAATAAGTAATGGGCCCACCTTGAAGAAATTCAGTGTAAAGAGGGAAACATTGATGTAAACAAAAAATTTCAACACAGCGGACAAATGATAACTATGTAAAAAGAGGGGTGGGAACAGAGACACCAAACTGGGTGTGAAGGTGATGGGAAGGTAGTGTTGGAAGCTTCTAGGGAGAAAGTAAAACTTTAGCTAAATAAGGGAGTTGCTCCTCCATGTGAACCACAGGAGTTAAAAAATAAGTGAAGGAAGCAGCTTGTGCCTGACACCTTTGAGAGACTTTGACTCAGCCAAACCAACATGGATTGAGAGGAATGGCATGAAAGAGAAAGCAGGCACCTAATCAATAAAGACTCAAAGTGTCTTGGTGGCTACATGGCTGGTAAGTGGGTGGAAGATCATCCACTGAGGTTAGAAAAGAAAGAGCAAGTCTATGGGGTACAATACTTTTTAATTATGGATACCTTCCCATATTGATTCCAGGCACAGGGCCAAGCATCATTATTATTTTATTTAATCCTCACAACAGTTTTATGAGGTAAAATTGTACTATTGTCTTCATTTTGCAATTTAAAAACAAATACTGAGATTCAGGGATTAATGACCAGTTACATAGTTACCAAATCTGTTCTGCACCAGAGCCCAAGTTGGTATCTTTCTACCATGCTATGCTGAGTTTGAGGTGCCTACAGGAATTCCATCTGGATGTGTCCATAGGCAGGAGTGCAAGGGAGGGATAGGAAAAGAGACACAGACTTGGGGCTTATCAGCATATGGGGACACAGTGGGATCAAAGCTATGGGCTCAGATGAGAGGGTTTAGCGAGCTCTAAATAGGGAGAAGGAAAAAAGAGGACCTGGGGAACACTAACCTTAGAGGGCAAAAAGAAGAAAGGAAACCAGCAAAAAAAAAGGGTTTGAGAAGGAGCCATCTGATACTGCGAATCCTAAAAATGTCCTTCGGTGAATCTTTTTGAGAAGTCCCTAGTCCAGGTGTCTGGCGCTCAGTAAAGGACTTCTGGGGTCAGAAGCAGCATTCTGTCATGGTTGGGCCTTTGTACCTAATTCCTTCAGTTCCTTAAGGACCAAACGACGACCTGAAACCTACACGGAGACTTCACTACCTGGGTAGGTAAAAATTAGCAAATCCTCCTTAAAGCAGATCAAGAACTTTTTCCTCTAGTGTCACCAAAGGAGCTGTGGATGTGAACGATCAGAGGTTACTGCAGAAACAACCAACAGGTATTAGGCAAGGATCCAAGCAGCTGGCGGACTGCGACTGGGTCCGAGGAAAGGAGAGCTTGCCCTGACAGGCAGGCACGCGCACGCCTAATAGGAAGGCCGGGAGCGCCTGGCGCTCCCCGCGCTCACCGCGCGTCACCCGACTCTACACCTCATTGCAGTCCCCTCCTTCTCCGGTGCCCGCATACTCTCTGGTCTTTCTGCCCTCCCAAACGCTCCCCTCAGCATCCCAGCCCTCCCTACGCGGTCACTACCCCTCTATTTACCCGCTCAGCCGGCGGGGCTGTGCGTCACAGGGGCGGGGCCAAAATGTAGCTCACGCCAGGCCCCGCCCCGCGCGCCTAAGGCCCCGCCCCCTCTGGCTGAAACGGAAAGGGCACTGCTTGTGCGGGGTCCGGAGTTTTCTCACTCAGCGGCATCATCCCACCGTCTCCGAGTCCTTGCCTTTTTCTGAGGCCATCTACTGCCACCTGAACGAACGCTGGGAGTCAAGGCCAGGCGTGCGGGGCGCCATGAACGGCCGCCGCCTGATGGGCGCGGCGGCGGCGGCGGCGGCGGCGGAGGGACTGGTCGGCTGAGGGCCTGTTCGGGGCCGAGGCATGTGGAGCCCCGGCGGGAGCTTGCTTCAGACTCTGCCCCGACTTCTGCAGCACGACACCCTTCCGGGCCACGCAGAACTGCCGCCCTGCTGGGCCCTGCCGCGGGCGGCGGGCGGGGACGACTCAGCGGACCGCCTTCCCCGCGGGGGCGGGGCGAGCGCGGCGGAGGCAGCGGCGGCAGCGGCCTCCAGAGCCTTGCTCGGAGCCTATCTGGGGCACCACGGTCAGCCTGCGGCCTCTGAGCTGCCGGCGCCGGGCGCGGCCTTGGCGGGCAGCCCCGGGAGCGGCAGCGGCGGCGGCGTGGTGGTCGGCGTGGCCGAGGTGAGAAACTGGCGCTGCTGCTGCCTCGGCAGCACCTGTTGGTGCCGGAGCCTGGTGCTGGTCTGCGTGCTGGCCGCGGTGTGCTTCGCTTCCCTGGCCCTGGTCCGCCGCTACCTGCAGCACCTCCTGCTCTGGGTGGAGAGCCTTGACTCCCTGCTGGGGGTCCTGCTCTTCGTGGTGGGCTTCATCGTGGTCTCGTTCCCCTGCGGCTGGGGGTACATCGTGCTCAACGTGGCTGCCGGCTACCTGTACGGCTTCGTGCTGGGCATGGGACTGATGGTGGTGGGCGTCCTCATCGGCACCTTTATCGCCCATGTGGTCTGCAAGCGGCTGCTCACCGCCTGGGTGACCGCCAGGATCCAAAGCAGCGAGAAGCTGAGCGCCGTTATTCGCGTCGTGGAGGGAGGAAGTGGCCTGAAAGTGGTAGCACTGGCCAGACTGACCCCCATACCTTTTGGGCTTCAGAATGCAGTGTTCTCGGTAAGTGGTGTCCCGCTGGTCCATCTCTCTCCAAGTCTGTTTTTGAGCGATCTTGTGACAGCCCTGGGAGGACGCTCCAACAGATAAATGCCAGCAGAGAAGTGACATTAACAACAGGAATTAAAATTACTTTCCGTCGTACCCTGAGAAATCTCAAACAAATAAAGCAAGTCTAAGTCCGGCCCTCAGTAGGAGATTTGGTAGAGAAAGAGCTACTCCTTTTTTGGCATATGAGTTTGATTAAAAATGAAGAGCCCTAGAGAGTGTGGGAGGGAGGCTCAAGAGGGAGGGAATATGGGGATATACGTATACATATAGCTGATTCACTTTGTTGTACAGCAGAAACTAACACAACATTGTAAAGCAATTATACTCCAATAAAGATATAAAAAGAAATGAAGAGCCCTTTTAACTATGAGGGGAGATGAGTGGAAATATCCATTTTAAACATTTGTCATCTGATTTCTGTAACAGCTTTGGCAACAGTCAGGGAGTAAAGGCTTCACATGCCTAGCTTTCTCTCTAACCTGCGTAAATGCATCCAGTGTTTTGACTCAAGTTTTTAACAACGTGGGGCTAAAGGAAGTGTTTGGGTGAACAGTGTAGAGGGTGGTTACAGACTCCATATTTTGGAGTTTCCTAAAATTTTTAATAGGCTTTTTTTTTTTTCATCAAGTAATTTGCTTTTACAGTGTAATGGGGGGAAGCCTCCTTTTTATCTTTTTTTGGAGGAACTTCATTTTGAAATCACTAGGTCGTAAGATAAAACAAAATAGGACAGATAACCTTTTTCCTAGTGAGAATATATTTGTCTTTTTACACACCTTCTATGCTCTTTTTGCCTTGTATTCATATGTTCTGCTTATTCAGTTTAGGTATTTCTAGTTAATGTACATCGCATTGTAACTGACTGAGGAATAGAAACACTGCGAAGTGAGGAAACCATCCCATTGGAAGAAAGGAATGCAGTATTTACAAACTTAGTGTCTTTGGAACAAATTATTAACACTATCTGCCCGTGCTTTCCACTTTTCTAAGGTGAAGGGGTTGAACTGGTTACTGAGTTCCTCAAATTCAATGATTCTAAAGTTCAAAGAGTTCATATAGAGATTCCCAGGAACTCAATCCTTCAGCTAGACCTAAAGAAAACTCTGTGTGAAGAAAGAGATTTAGCACTCAAATCCATAGGAATCAATGTATTTTATGTTATTCTGACACATTGTTTTGTCTCAAAAATAAATTGTTAGTCTCTAGAAACTTTCTCATTTTGTTTTATGTTAAGAATAATTCTAACCAACCTACCTCTCTGTGATGAAGTTAAGATTTTTCCTTTTTTCTTCTTTTCTTTTTAAATGCCTTTTGCAAATCTCATGTTGATTCTAACCAACAGCAGTAATGACTGTAGATTGAAGCTTGTGGAGGCATGGAAAGAGATAAGGAGTTTTCTGTACAGATAAAGTTTGGTGTTTACAGGCAGTTTGGTATGTTCTCTTCCTTAAATTTTTACCTTTTCACAACCTCCTATAAACATGAACTTTGACCCAACCTTGGATAATAATAGATCATGTATCCTAAGACTTTGAGAGTGGGAACTAAGGAACCTGAATAGTTTCATACCTTTAGTTTGCTTCCTCTCTAGTATAGTTTATTTCCATGTGCATTTTCTTGTCCACCTACCATGTGCCTACTATCCTAGGCTCTTTCCCACATATTATTTCTAATCTAAACTAACCCTGCAGAAGGTGATTATACATATTTTATAGACTATTGTCTAATAGTCTGAAACACAGGGCTGGTGCTCTGGAATTCTACTGTCCCCATAGAATCTGTTGACCTTGGTCAAGTTACTTATCCTCTCTGTGGTTCATTTTCTTATTTGCAAAATGGGGAAAGTAACGGTACCTACTTCATAGGATTATTGAGACAATTAGTAAAATAAATACATGCTACTGACCTTGGATTAACAAACATTCACATGTTGGCTTTTGTCATCATTACTGTTGTTATTACCCAGGGTCACCTAGGTAGAGTCAAACTTTGCACTATGGTTTGAAGATAGGGTCTCAACCCATGACTCTGTTTCTTCATTGTATATTTAATACCTAGTATAGTCCCAGGTATATAATGTGGACTCTATATATTTATTAATTAAAAATAAGTTAGGTTTTTTTAAAAGTAATCTCTTAAACATATTAAACACGTGATTAAGAAGTTATACTCCGTACTTGGAAATAATTTAAGGTAATTATGTAATTGAAACCAAACTTGACAAGGGGCAATTCTCAGTTGGCCTTGTGGGGTCAAGAGAAAAGAAGGAAAAAAAGAAAACTGGCCTCTTGAAATAGGTATTATTGGCACAGTTTTACTGAGGAAGAAATGGAGGCTCAAGCATCCAGGAACTTGTTCAGGATCACCCACCTACCAAGTGGTGGAGCTGAGTTATAAACCCCAGATCAGCTGAAAAAGTGCATGGTACTGTGTGAAATTCTCACTCTTGGCCATAAGCAGGGGGGTTGTGGAGCCATTGGATATAGTCTATTATATCTTGTTCATTTCTGTTATTAACTGTCTGCTTAGTAGCTCTTTCAACCAAAACTGTTTACTGAATTCACCCAGGGTATGTGAGTGAAAAGAAAACTTAGTTTAGGCTCATTTTTGTTTTAGCCTGACTTTCCCTTCTGCCTTCTAGAACTTCATTCTGCCTCTACCCTCTCTGCCTTCCTACCCCTCAGGCTACCCACAGCTGCCCCCTTTCCAGGCATATTTCTTTTGTTTTCTTCTTCCCTACCTATCTTTTAAATTATCCCTTTTCCCCGCTATTTCAGTTAAAACTCATCTTCAGTGTCCATGATTGATTGATCTTCAATCAATGCCCATGATTAAAGAAATTTATCTGGGCCTGCTTCAAAGAGGAAGTGAAGTATAGTGGTCATGAGGGGCACAGGCTTTGGAAATAAACAGTCCTTGATTAGTCTGTGCTGAGTTATGAGGCTTCAATAAGCTAATGCAGTGAAGGCATTGAGTATTTGCCTGGCACATACTCAATTCTCAAAAATTATTAACAATTATTATTCTTAGTGGTGGTGGTGTAGTGGTTTTTATATTTTAGAGCCAGGAGCTGATTGTAAAAGGTGAATGTATGGAAGAAGGAAAGGTGCTCTCTCTTGCTTCCTATCTATTCTTAACTTTATTTCTTTCCTTCTCCCACGTGTGCTAGAAAGGGATAAGCAAACTGACACTCCACTTTTGAAAAGCTTGAAATGGAAAATAAGTACATAACACTTCATTGTATCAATTCTTAGATTATAAGAAATATAATTTCCCAAGGACATATTTAAATTTTTTCCACTTTTAAAAATGCACTTATTGTTTCTGTTGGGAAATAGTTAACCCCTCCCCCCCGACCAGTGTTTTTTGATGTAATCTTGTATCTGTAGGTATTATTGTACATTAAGACAGATTTCTAGATGCGTAGTCTGTGTGTGTTTCTAGGTACTGTTCTTATCTGAGCACGTATCTAGGATGACTGTTTCTTACTGCTTCAGTCAGGATAGGCTAAATTATGCTACAGTAACAACCCCCAAACCTCAGTGGATTAAAAAGCAAAGGTTTATAAAAAATGCAACTTGAATTATTGTTTATGATGAAAGGGAGATAAATTTAATATATATTTTGAATTCATCTTTTATGATTTGGGCGACTATAATATATGCTTCCAGCATTTATAATACAATTAAGTTTTTTTATTAAATAGACTCTATATTGCATATGATGCCATATTTTTCTCATGACTTCTCATAAATATACGTTCTTTAAGTATAAAAAAAAAACAAAGGTTTGTTTACTTACTTGACACAGATCCAGGTTCAACTTGGTTTGGGGAAGGGGTGGGGAGTCTCTGCTTTATGTCGTTTTTACTTTGGGATCCAGGATGACAGAGCCACCATTTTTCACTTGGTTTATGTGACATGGTGAATTGCACACTGGTTTTTAAAGCTTTCACCTGGAAGTAATCTCACTTTTTACTGGCCTGAACAAGTTACATGGCTACAGCTAACTTCAAAGGGGCAGTGTGTGTGCCAGGAAGGAGAGAACTGGAGTGTTTGGTAGCAGTCTTCATGACTCTGGCACTTGACTTACAGATTCTGCCTCCCAGGCCCTTCAGTTCAGTCCACTGCCACTACCCTGGTTCAGGCATCTCAGCCTCCCATCTGGTCTCCTTGCTTCTTAAACAAAGATTTCTAATTTTTTCTCTCTCCAGAAAGATCTTTCTAGAATGCATATCCGATCTTGGTACTCCCTGCAGGGAAACTCTCAAGTGAGTTTTCTTCTCTCCTCAGGATAAACTCCCAACCCTCATCTTACTTCTATAGCCTCTCTCTTATCATTCCACAATTACTAAGTGCCCTTTGATGTGTTAACTTTTTTCATCCTCATTCTAAGAGATATACATGATCATTTCTGATTCAGACATAGCAAATCTTGTCTGTAGCCTCAGAATTTCAGGATTTCCTTTTTGTTGATAAAGTTGAAAACTGTAAACATTCATAAGAATAACATCCCATTCTGTATTGAGTAAGCATTAAAGCATTCTTGTAAAGTCTCCTATAAGATGCCCCCTTGGAGACATCTGAACTTCTACAGTTTAAAGTTACCACCAGTGAAATGTCAACTTTAATCCAAATATATTACACGATAATTGGTTGTTATGGGTAACACTATTCATATTGGTGCTTGCAACTTCCAAAGGGGTTTGATTTTGTTGTCGCTGTTGTTCCATAGGAGATCCTAAAAATAATTCTCTGTTTTCATTTCGGTCATAGAAAAACTTCTCAAACAGTTCCACATGGGAAATTTTCTTTCCATCATGGTTAAATCTTTGAAACCTCAAACAAAAACATAAAACATAGCATGGAAGATCCTCTTATTCATATGTTGTATACCACTTTACAGTATGCAGAGCAAATTTACATACATGATATTGCTTAATCATCACAACAGTCCTCTGAGGAGTTATTAGTGACTTATAGGCAGTTATATAGAGGACAAAATATCACACACTTGAAATTAGATTTAGTTCTAACATTTACTCTGACATCTTGAGCTACTCTTTTGAGCCATACTTTCTGTTGTAAAATGTGTTTACTAATACCTGCTACAAAGCTGCGGTAAAATATATAGCTTGCTCATTACTTACTATTTCCTTCTGTCTATCCTCTGCGTTCCAAAAAAAGGACATTGATACTCAAAGTTTTTTGTTTGTTTGTAATTTAACCGTTATTTATATTGTACTTAATAACTGCCAGGCACTGTTCTTCTAACATGTACACATTACTTATTTAAGACTCATATAAACCCTAATCCTCATCTTAAGCTAAGGTAGTTGAGGCAGAGTGATGAAATAACTATCCCAGGAACACACAGTTAGTAGTAGAGTCATGAACTTACCTAAGATTCTGTTGTTGATCTGAGAAGAGCTGGGTTGCTCAGAGATCTCCTTATTCCACTGATAGTTGCAGAGCACTTGCCCTAGGACCTCCCATGTGTCAGGCACTGGGCAAGGTTCTACACAGTTGAATTAGACATCATCCCATGAAAATGATTTGAAAAAATATCAGAAGAATAATGTTTTGTGCATGTGAGAATTACATGAAATTGGAATTTTAACATCCATAAATAGTGTTATTGGAATACAGCCATGCTCATTCATGTATGTTCAATTTGTGGCTCTTTTTAAGCTAAAACAGCAGGGTTAAGTAGTTGTGACAAAGACCCTATGGCCTGCAAAACCTAAGATATTTCCTACCTGGCACTTTGCAGAAAAAGTTTTCCTTAGAGCTACAGCAGTCACAGCCACCAGGCCTGAGCCCCTGCAACTGTAGGAAGAGGCCCTTAAGCGCTCATATATATCTTTTTACCTTTGTATTTAGCAAAACCCTTTTTTAAAAAAAAGACCATATGTGGATAAAAAGAAAAAAAAAAGAAAAAGAAAAGAAATGAGTAAATTTAAAAGTGCAAGGCCTGACCCATCATCCTGGCTCACTTCTCAGTGGAACCACTTTAGAGAATTTTATGTTACCTAACTGTTAGTTACTTTGGCTATTTTTATTAGCCCACAGTAGGTTAGAAGCAGCAACAGAAAGGTTCTTTATTTGTTTTGGGAGGGGCAGGGAGCTGTGAAACTGGTGTACTGACTAAAATAATGACAGCAAAATAAGATTAAAGACAAAGTTGAAGCAAATGTAACTAATGTATTTTCCTAGAGTTTGCCTTGAGTAATCAAGAAAAATATACATTACTTCTAGTAATTTAGTTCACAATCGAACTGAAATTTATTATAATTAAATAAAAGTATTTTATTGGCTAGTGACTGAAAGACCAGAAAAATGGTAAAATCTTAGCCTCATGGATTCTTTGGGGACCTTAGGTTCTGTCTCAGCTCCTGTGTGACTTTGTGAAGTCATTTAATGATCTGGCCTCCAGGTTTTGTTATTTGTAAAATGAGATAGGTTAGACAGGGTCTCAGAGTTTGCTCTTAAAAAGACAAATGTTCTGAGTAACTAGCATTACTTTTTATTTAACAGTTTTGTGATAGTATGTTTTATTAAAATGTTTTCTCATCTTCTTACATTCTTATTCTGTGTTATTATAGATATAATCATTCATTCATACACAGATGATGGGTCATGATACTTGTCACTGTACCAGTATATCTAATGATTATTTCTTCTTACTATTAAAGTATACTGATTCATTGCCAGTGGTACAGTTCAGATGGAATAGAAAGACAGAGGCACAGTCTGTGTTTTGAAGGAGCTTGGAGTCGTCAAGTCTTGAAGGTTGAGACATGATGACCAAGTTGAAAAATGTCATGCCACCTTAGCCCACATCCTTAGACCTCATAGTACCACTGAGTATAGCTGGCTATTACTTCCTCAAAACTGTGTTCTCCTGTTTGTGCCTCTTCAGTTATCTCACCAGCTTCTGTGATTTTCATGTGTCATATATGGGGTTAGAATTCACAAATCTGTATCTCTAGCCTGTTGTATCATAGTAACGAATACAGTATGTCTTATTACCCCTTCCTAGATAAAAAATTTTCTTTAGAGGCAGAGAGTCTTATTAAAACTTATTTTAACAGTATTTGCTTTTTCTGTCTATGAAATAAGTATTCATTGTAAAAACTTTGAAAAGTATAGTAAGTACAAAGAAGAAAAATCAGTGACATTTCAGTGTTTATTTTTCTAGTCTTTGCATTTGTTAATGCATGTGTTTTCATTATATAACATTGTGAGTGAATGTTATAAATGATTTTTGTGACTTTTTACTGAATGTAATGAACATTTTGGTCATTAAGTATACTACAAAATGACTTAAAATGACCACACAGTCAGCTGTGGTTTTCAATCTTTGTATCTTTATCCCTGCTTAGACCTGGGCCTTATGTGTAGAAGGCATTTGATAAATTTTTGTTGAATGAGTAGAAGTAATAAACCAATAGTTTGTCATAACTCTATATAAAGAAGATCTTTTTAACTTATGTTCCAGAAATTATATGCAGTAAGATATATATATATATTTCACCCCCCCGCCCCTGGGGAGGAGGTTCAATGTGTGTATTAATCAGATTCTCAAATGGATCAGTGACCCCTAAAATATTTAGGAACCGTTAAAAGCAGTTCCTAATTTAGGGATAGTGAACTAATGAAAAAATCTGTATATATGAAGATGGTTTCTGCATTGTAGACAGATTTATTGTCCTATCTCTGTCAGTAGAAGCCTCTACACTGATGCTCTCTCCACCTGTTAGAGTGGGGTTTCTCAGAGCCCTTGCCTTGGGTTTTTTTTTTTTTCCGGTAGCAAGACTTTTCTCAGTACATTCAGGGTTGCTGCCTGAACAGAGGGTCTTAACCTTGATATCACATTGACCTCAGAGGTTACTGGAAATGCTTTTAGTGTTCATTCAGTATTCACTCAACAAGTAACTGATAGGTACTACTCTGTGCCCACTGCTGTTCTAGATGCTAGAGATACAATAGCAATGAATAAAGCCATCCCAGATCCTTCAAGGTGCTTGCAGTCTAGTGGAGAAAACATTCTGGATATATCAAGGCTAATATTTTGCTGATAATGAATTAATTTCCATTTAATACATTATTTCTCTGAGGGGAAGGGGGAAAGCATGTTTAGTTTCTGAACAGCCAATTACAAGTGGATTTTGCATCCTGGCCTGTTTATAAACTGGTAACTATTATAAGTCTCCACATTTATAAACAAAATAATTTTAATGTTGATACAGTCTACATCCAATCAACATATATTTAGTATCTGATATATAGTAGGCATCATACTAAAGACTAGAGACACAATGAGGAACAAGACAGATGGGTCCCTTCCTTTACAAACTCATAGTCTGAGGAAGGGGTAAAGGGCAAACAGATGGTGAAACCTTCCGTTACTCTCTAGTGTGAAGGGACTTGGTGAGTAATAGTGTTCTGTCAGAGAACTTGAGAGCAGTTCTTAATGCAGACTTGGGAGCTTGGGATAGGTGTCCTAGAGAAATTGATGACTGAGTAGTGAAAGACAGTTTGGGACTTTGCCCAAGTAAAAGGAGTGGGAGGAAGGATATAAGTGTTCTTGCCAGAAGGAGCAATGTACAAAGGCCCAAAAAGAAAAGAGCAAGGAATGTTCCAAGAACAAGAGAATTTTAATGTGTCTGGAACATAGTGTGATGTGAAGCATGAGACATTCAGAGCCCAGGTCATGAAGCAGTTTGCATGTTGAAGAACCTGACCTTCATTCTGATGGCAGTAGGAAGGAGTTTAAGCAGGACTGGATTTGCCTTTTTAAAAGATTTCTGCAAAAGTTAGCATAGGTTGTGAGTGGAGGGTAGGTCTAGAGTATCAAGACTAGAGAGGGGGAGACTGAATAGGAATAGGGACGGACAATGGGTAGATTTCTAACATATGTAAAAGGTAGAATCCATAAGAGAGGGTAGATGATTGGATGTGAGAATGAGGGACGAATGAGTGTGTGACTGACTTCTGAAGTGTCTAGCTAGGGCAACTGAGATTGGGAACACTGAAAGAGGTATTTTGGGGAGGGAAGGGAATGGGCAGTTAATGTTTTTCCTTTAACCAGTTTTTAAAATTTCATGTTTCTGGAAGTGAAAACTAGTTGCCATTTGTTGACTATTTCTCCCTCTCTGTTTCTGAAATATTGATAGTAAGTATCAATATTTAGGATATATATTATAAAATATATAATTTATCAATAATATTTAGATGAAAAGAGCAAGTGTAGTCATTTTAACTTCTTTTGACCATTCCTTAAAAATTATTATAGGGATTCATGATTTTTTTCTGTATAATATTACTAAATATATATTTTAATTGGAATTTACTTTAATAGTAACTTTGTCAATAAGCAGCATTGCTTTTATATAAACTAAGAAACACACCTATACAGGAAGGTGTAATTTGCCAAAACTAATAGAGATTCACAAAGCTTTGGATAAAACTTGAGTTCTTCCATACACAGATCACCTTTATATTCTTCACTCGATCTGTGTCAAGATATTCTTTGTAAAAATGATAAACTTTCTTAGTGTGTTAAATTAAAGCCCGTAAAGCCGTTGTGTAAACAGCCGTAAATAGAGAAAGCAGAGGAGCTGGAGGCAGGGTTGCCAGGGGAGCTGTGCTTTGTGCCGTGCCTGAGAGGACAGCAGGCCTCAGGTTCAGTGAGCATCTGAGTGATCCATCTAAAGACAGAGGTTCTCTTATTGTCAGCTTCAAAAATATGTGTTCAGAGAAGAATCAGCTCTTGCTCTTCAGAATTAAGGGTTTCTTTCTCTTTTTTTTCCTTCAGATGGGCACGTCTTTGTTTTCAGGATCTATCTGGTATATGGTAAAGTAATATTCTACAGTAACCCCTACTGACCCAGACAAGTGAGTTACATCTCTAAGTAAATCACAGTACCTCTGAGAATAAGAATATGTATACTTTCATGGTGCTTCTAGAGGTTTAAAAGCATGGGAAGATGGCAATCAGGTAGCATTCACCATCCCTGGAACTCTCACTGGAGTATTTCAGATCACAGAATCTAACCAACAGGATAACACTGACATCCTAGGCTGAGATTTCTAGGAGTCTTTGAAGTAGGAAAACAGTCCTGAGCCAAGATCCCAGGGTATTGTAGTCAGGAATTCCAGTGGGAATATTCTAGGCTCACATTTAATGTCTTTTTGGAAAGTAGGACAAGGAGACATTTCTTTTTTTTTAAACAACTTTATTGGAGTATAATTGCTTTACAATGGTGTGTTAGTTTCTACTTTACAACAAAGTGAATCAGTTATACATATACATATGTTCCCATATCTCTTCCCTCTTCCATCTCCCTCCCTCCCACCCTCCCTAACCCACCCCTCTATGTGGTCACAAAGCACCGAGGTGATCTCCCTGTGCTATGCGGCTGCTTCCCACTAGCTATCCACCCTACGTTTAGTAGTGTATATATGTCCATACCTCTCTCTCGCTTTGTCACAGCTTACCCTTCCCCCTCCCCATATCCTCAAGTCCATGCTCTAGTAGGTCTCTGTCTTTATTCCCATCCTACCCCGAGGCTCTTCATGACTTTTTTTTTTTCCTTAGATTCCATATATATGTGTTAGCATACGGTATTTGTTTTTCTCCTGATTTACTTCACTCTGTATGACAGGCTCCATGTCCATCCACCTCACTACAAATAACTCAATTTCATTTCTTTTTATGGCTGAGTAATATTCCATTGTATATATGTGCCACATTTTCTTTATCCATTCATCCAATGATGGACACTTAGGTTGCTTCCATGTCCTGGCTATTGTAAATAGAGCTGCAATTAACATTTTGGTACATGTATCTTTTTGAATTGTGGTTTTCTCAGGGTATATGCCCAGTAGTGGGATTGCTGGGTCGTATGGTAGTTCTATTTGTAGTTTTTTAAGGAACCTCCATACTGTTCTCCATAGTGGCTGTATCAACTTACATTCCCACCAACAGTGCAAGAGTGTTCCCTTTTCTCCACACTCTCTCCAGCATTTATTGTTTCTAGATTTTTTGATGATGGCCATTCTGACCAGTGTGAGATGATATCTCATTGTAGTTTTGCTTGTTTGTTTGTTTGTTTTTTGCGGCACACAGGCCTCTCACTGTTGCGGCCTCTCCCGCTGTGGAGCACAGGCTCCGGACGCGCAGGCTTAGCGGCCATGGCTCACGGGCCCAGCCACTCCTCGGCATGTGGGATCTTCCCGGACCGGGGCACGAACCCATGTCCCCTGCATCGGCAGGCGGACTCTCAACCACTGCACCACCAGGGAAGCCCTGATTTGCATTTCTCTAATGATTAATGATGTTGAACATTCTTTCATGTGTTTGTTGGCAATCTGTATATCTTCTTTGGAGAAATGCCTGTTTAGGTCTTCTGCCCATTTTTGGATTGGGAGACATGTTTTTTAAAAAGTCGGTGGGTAAAGGCTTACCGGGGAAAGAAGGTTGGATGGGTCTCTTTGTGGGAAGAGGTATTCTAAATTAGTGTTGTTTGTCAAAGACTGGAACTAGATGCAGATTCTGAATAGGATCATGGCTCATAGGAAATGCCAGATTAGAATAATTTAGAACCTGTTTATCTTTAATACACTTAGTAATAGTTGAAAAACTGTATGTGTGTGTATTATTGTTTTGTTCTATTGGTTAAATTATTTGACACACCAGCAATACAGTTTACAATGATTACCTGAAATTAGTTTCTTTGCTTTATTTAGCTATGCAGCTTTTCAGAAAAGAACTGTATGTAAATAATAACACTTGATTTTTCTGTAGAATGAGGTTCGGTCATGAAATGTTTGATAAACTTTGATTTATGCTTTGGACAAGGGTCTTGTTAAAGAGTTAAGTGGCAGGGTTGTTTCAGATTTATGATATCTGTTCTTAAAGTAGCCGCTTGGATATTATTGATGTCATCCATAAATGTCAATTATGTGTTCTCTTTGGAGAAACTTCATTACATTTAAAGATTATGAACTGAAGCTTTGCATTCTGATATTTTGGAACTTAAATATTTATTTTAAAAATAACTTCCATAACATATAATGTCATTATTAACTGCAGTGTAATAATTTTTATGATTCATTTTTGTCATATTTATTTATTTTATACATTTGACATGTTTAGTTCTAAAGAAAGTTTTCCATTCCTGTAAGTGCTCCAGACTGATAGAGGAACCTTCCTAATACTTAGCCCCATTTATGTCATTCTTTGATTAGACTCCCCAGAGCTTTTCTACTGAATACAAACTCATTCTCCTTTAACCCAAGGCCTGTAACAAGTATCACCCTGAATACTTGCCCTGTCTTTATTTGACAGGATTCCCTTGCCCTATAAATAATCCAAACTGTACTGCTAACTTTACTAATACATCCTATATGTTACCTACCACATTGTCCTTATTCATTCTCTTCTTGGAACACCTTAACTTCCTCATCCCACCTATCTTTGCCTGCCAAACCCATATTAGCTTGTGGAGTTCATTTCAAATTCCTCTTATTCTACAATATTGACCTTTGGTCCCCCACTCCTACAGAGATTTTAATCCCTGTTTATTCTTTAATACTTTCTGTGTAGTTCTTCTCAAGGCTCCCTTTCTGCCTGTTTCTGAAGTAGTGTGTGTACTTGTCAGTGTGTAAATTCTTCAAGGTAAAAATTGTGTCGTACTGCCTCTTGCAGGCACCTACCAGAGCATCTTGCATAGAGCAGTCTTTGAGCCAGTAATTCTTTAGGTGAATCTTGAACAACCAGTCACTGCAGTATTCTTTCTAAACCAGCAGTGGTATATCTCCAATTAATCATCTATGAGTAGAGATAAATGTATCTTTATTGAAAACATGATTTACATAATTATTAGGTTAGATTGTAGTTATAGAGTAACCTGTAGCTGATTAAAATACCAGATCTTAAAATTAATAAAAATGAAATTTAATAAAATAGCCACTAGCTTTCTTATATAACAGTAATACCCAGATAAGGATGTGGAAAAGTTATTCTCAAAATTAATGGCAGTAGCAGCAACAACTATAACACAAAATGCTTAGAAATAAACTAATAAGAAATAACTGATACATGTGAATAAACCCACCAAACTTTAGTAAGAAATATGGAGGATTTTTAAGTAATTATAAAAACATTTCTTGATAAGAGGACTGAATATTCTGGAGATTGCATCTCTGTCCAGATTAACTTATAAATTTACCTTAATCCTAGTATAATATTTACTAAGTTTTTTGAGTGACAGAGTGATCCTAAAATGTATCTGTAAAAATGAATAGGTAAGAAGGTTATGCAAATTTTAAAAGAAGAGTAATAATAGGGGTTTGAAGGATGGGAAATTCCTCATATTAAACTGATAGGCTTTACAATAATTTGGTTTCAACACAAGGTTTAAGATATCAGTGGACAGTATTAGAGCCCCAAATAGACCCCTTTATATATAGTAACTTCATTTATAATAAAGTAAACATCATAAGTTGCTGGAGAAGTTATTGATTATTCAATAAATAATGCTAGGAAAATTGGCTACTGGGGAAAGGGAGGAATAAGGAATCCTCACCTTTAATTCAAATAAATTACAGAAGGAATAAGTGGTAAATATTAAAAAGGAAAATATAATAAGAAAAGAAAGATAGGCAGAAATTAACAATGGGCTCTGAAAAGATGTTCTAAAGCTAAAAGCAATGGGAAATCAGAGGAAACAATTAATAATATATATAAATAACATATGTATAAATTTAGAAACATTTGAATGTCAAAACATAAAATTAAAGAGACACTTTAAAGGAAAATATTTACCACATATAATGGACAAAAAGTTGCCCTTGCTATAAAAAGAATAAATCTCATGAATAAATAAGAAAACACTTAACATTTCAATGAACATTAGCAAATGTGAACAAATAAAGCCCTAAAGAAGTGCAAATAGAAAAATGTATATTTAAAACTAATGTAAATATAAATTAAAATAGTACAGATTAAACAATGATCAAACATTATTTTTACCCCTATCAAACTAAGAAAGATTGAAATTTAAAACTTAAATTTGGTAAGAGTATGATGAAATGGACACACATATACATTACTTACTGATAGGTATGTAAAACTGTGAACCTTTTGGGAAAACAGTTTTTACTGTTTGATCCAGTAATTCCATTCCGAATGATCTTTCCTAAAATAATGGAGTTGCATATTAGTCATTTCTTGCTGTGCAACAATCACTCCAAAACTGAATGGCTTAATAAACATTTATTATCTCACAGTTTCTGTGGGTTGGGAATTCCTGTACAGCATAGCTAGGTGCCTCTAATTCAGGTTCTCTCTCAGTACTACAATCAAGATGCCGACCAGAGGTGCAGCCATCTTACGGCTCCACTGGGGGAGAATCTGCTTCCAGGCTTACTCTGGTGGCTGTTGGCAGGTCTCAGGTATTTGCTAGCTGTTGGCTGAAGACATCAATTCCTTGGTACAGCAAGGACCTCTCCATAGAGCTGCTTACAACATGGTAACTTAACTTCTTGAGGGAGAGATGGAAATCCTGTTTTTTTTGTAACCTAATCTTGGAACTAATATCTCATCGCTTATGCTGTGCAGTCTGTTTGCTAGAAGAAAGCACTAGGTCCAGCCCACACTCCAGGGGAGAGGATCACACAAGGGCATGAATACTACGAGATGGATTTATTGGGAATATTTTAGACACTGTTCTACCACAGAGGTTAATATACAAAGGTTTTCACATAGGTTTAAAAAATTTATAATAGCAAAAAAAATACATAATCACATATACACAAAGAAAGAAAGAAACAATTTTAGATGTTCTGCAGCAAAAGAATGGTTAAATTGTGCTACATCCACACAGTGTTATTGGGTTGGCCAAAAAGTTCCTTTGGTTTTTAAGTAACAATAAAATATACATTTTTAATTTTCACTGAGAACTTTATTGAACAGCGTATTCACTGTTTTGTTCCACTACCTTCTGCCATTTTCAGGCAACTTCATAATTCCATCTTTCCAAAACTTTTTCTGAGCAAAGAACTGTTCCAGGTGCCTTTTACATTCTTCCAGGAAATTGAACTTTTTTCCATTAAGAGAATTTTTTAAAGACCTAAATAAATGGAAATCCGAAGGTACAGTGTCTGGTGAATATGGTGGGTGAATCAGAACTTCCCAGCCAAGCTGTAACAGTTTTTGCCTGGTCATCAAAGAAACATGCAGTCTTGTGTTATCCTGATGGAAGATTATGCGTTTTTTTGTTGACCAATTCTGGACGCTTTTCATCGAGTGCTGCTTTCAGTTGGTCTACTTGGGAGCAGTACTCGTTGGAATTAATCGTTTGGTTTTCCAGGAGCTTATAATAGAGGACTCCCTTCCAATCCCAACATATGCACAGCATGACCTTCTTTGGATGAAGACCAGCTTTTGGTGTGGTTGGTGTGGTTTTGCTTGCCTCACGATCGCTTCCATTCCATATTATTGTACAGTACCCACTTTTCATTGCCCATCACAATTTGTTTTAAAAGCAGAATGTTTTTGTTACGTTTAAGTAGAGAATCGCATGTGAAAATACCATCAAGAAGGGTTTTTTTTTCTGCTTAACTTACAAGGAACCCAAACATCAATGCGATTAACATAACCAAACTGGTGCAAATGATTTTCAACGCTTGATTTGTATATTTTGAGTATGCTGGCTATCTCCCTTGTGGTTTAACGTTGCTTGTTCTTAATTAATGTCTCGATTTGATCGCTATCAACTTACCTGGTCTACCTGACCGTGGAGCATCGTTCAGCAAGAAATCTCCAGCACGAAACTTTACAAACCACTGTTCAGTCACAGCACCTTCTCCATACACTGCATAAATTTTTTTTGCGTTTCAGTTGCGTTTTTACCTTTCCTGAAATAATAAAGCATAATATGCCGAAAGTGTTGCTTTTTTTCCTTCCATCTTTAATAATAAAATGGCTACACAAAAATTCAATTTTGATAAGTTATTTTTTAAATGCACACCGATATGACAGCTGTCACAATACAATCTAACAAAATTGTTTCGAATGAAGTTAAAGACACCTAAGTGCTACTAGAGCCATCTTATGGGAAAAAAAACGAATGAACCTTTTCGCCAACCCAATAGTGTAATTGTATAATAATAATAATTTCTACCTTTTTGAGTGTCAGTCATGTGCTAGGCATTTGTTAAGATATTTACAAATATTTCTGATCCTAACAACAACCATGTAAGGTAGTGGTTATTATCCTCATTTTACAAATGAAAAAAAAACTGATATTCAAAGACTCAGCCTTTAAGTGTCATTCTAGCGTTACCTGGCTTCAAAGCCCAGTGACCACATTGCCATTTAAGTATGCTTATGAAGAATATTTAAATGACATGAGGAAGACTTAAAACACTGTTTTGACAGAGTGATCTGTGTGTGCGCACATTTTATTTACGTGTAAGGCAAAAACAATAGTCACAAATGTTAGCTTTCAATGGCAGAATAATAGAATATTAAAATTTTTCTTTAAACTTTTATTTCATTATAACTCTTTTACATTCTGTATGTATTCCCTTTATAATCATTTTTAAAAACCAGAATGCTTTGAAAAGTAGTTCAGCTTCCTCTACTCCAAGGGAAAACTGCTAGCAAGACTTGTACCACAGTTTTATGTGAAGTTGAAATTTTATGTTGTAATGAATCATTCCATTTAATCTGCTCTTCTAGATTACCGATCTCTCCTTACCCAACTATCTGATGGCATCTTCGGTTGGACTGCTTCCTACCCAGCTCCTGAATTCTTATTTGGGTACCACCCTGAGGACCATGGAAGATGTCATTGCAGAACAAAGTGTTAGTGGATATTTTGTTTTTTGTTTACAGGTGAGTTTAAGGCCAAGGCTTGTCTTTTTTTGTTTGTTTCCTTTTTGTATGACATTACTGATTTAAATCTAAGAAATTTCACTGAAAATAATTTAAGAAGATTTTTTTTCCTTTTTACACCTTTTCTTGTTCTTTCAATACTACTTCATATTTTGACAACATTTACATTTTTAATTGTGTGGATATATGGAAATATATAGAACTGAATTGACACTTATTGAAAATTCTCTTAAACACAAAAAAAGGAATGACAAAAATAAGGTTCTTTTTGCAGTGATTATTTTCAAAGTCATGACTAAATCAAATATTCTATTTTGAGTTTGTATGAAGTGTTAATACTACATTTCTAAAGATAGTGAGATTTGGTGGGGTTGGGTTTTTATCTTAGTTACTTTACCTTCAAATTTTGAAGGTATTGAACTCTTCTACTGGTATTTTTTAGATTATTATACTGGCAATGTAAATTTCTTTCTAGTACAATTTGATGTGAACAAAAATTTTTTTAGAAAGTATTGCTTTATAAAAGGTATAGAAGTATTCCATTACAAGTTCAAATAATATTTGTATAATAGATTATTACTACCATGCAGATTATAGCATAGTTTGGGGTACATACAATTCAATATAAGAGGTTAATAAAACAGGAAAATCCTGCTATGTAGGCAGACTTATTCAGTGCCTTAAATTACATGCAGGAAGAGTTAAAAATTCATTTGCTTGTGATACATTTCATTCCTGAGATTTACCAAAATATAAAATCACCATAATTTTTGATGATTTAGTAAGATGGTGCTGATGATGGTCACTAACATTTATTGAATGCTTTATATGCCATATATTTAAGCTCATTTAATGCCTACCAAAACCTTAGTAGGCATATAATTTTATTATCTATTATCTCGAGCCAATTGTACATTCAGTGATGTCACACTGGTAGCTTGAAATTGGTCATGACGGAGGTATCTACAGTTATGGAAAATGGCAAGTGCTCTAAGTCAAGCTTCCCACCTCTGATCCCTAAGAGCTAGTTTACTAGCACACCACTGAATAATAATTTGTCTAATGTCAGAGCTGCAAGGGGTAGAATCAGAATTTGAACAAAGGCAGTTGGTTCTAGAGACCATGCTCATAACCAGCGGTCTACTGAGCAGATAATACTAGTGAGATAGCTGACTTAACTTACTGGTCCCTTGACTTGTAAGTTTTAATTTATACTGTTATTGAATATATGGTGTCACATTGCAAATTTACTGTTAGTGGTATTCTCAATTTATTGAGGTACTATATTGTATTAAAAATACTACGATAAATAAAGCCAGAGTTAATTTTCTTTGTGCTTATGCAGTACAAGTTTAGTAAACAAAGTAAGCCCAGGAATATTTACATTAAACTATAAATAAAGCTTGTCAGTGAAAGGGCTTGCTTTAACAAAAATTTTGTAATATTTTTGATACTCAGGAAGTCAGTTTTTATTTTTCTTTACTATTTTTTCTTCAGAGCTACATTTTTTTAAGATAACCTGCTATAGGTTTAGAGTTTTCATTACAGTTGGTTTATTTTTATTAATGTAGCCTGCCAATCACATACTAACTTTCTATGTGTTACGTAGTATCTATGTTAATAATTTATGTTTATAATCATCCCAAGGTACTCTAAGATTCTGATGTACACTACATTCTCAGATTGATTTTTTTAGTATATTTAAGCATATTTTATGTTTTTCAAGTTTCCTGAAAACAATTTGAAACATCTTTTTTTCTTGACATTGTAATTAGAATTCCTCATTATTAGTAGTTTTCAGAAGATATTCACTATTTGATACTTTATATTTCTATGCATCTTAGTAAATTACTCAACTATAATCAATGGAATGTAATAGAGCAAACTAGTTCATGCATTTGTCAGTGGTGTTTCTTAAAATATAGGATGTTCTTTTTTTCTAAGAGATTTCTTACCCCTTTGCTTGAATTGGCAAATTATTAAAGCTTAGGATACAAAACGGGGAAAAAGGTAAATGTTTCTTAGCCCAGACATTTACAAAAAACAACAACAAAAAAGTGAAGGCATGTTTATGCCTTGATTGGATATATTGATGATGTTACTTGTAATTTGTTTCAGGGAGGATTTAATGTAGCTTACAAAAGATATACAGGAGAATAAATAGAGAGGAGAAAGAAGTCATCTTGAAGGAGAAGATTAGCATAGGAAAAAAGGATGAAGCTTAGGTTAAAGTTAGCAGAGTAAATAACATGAGGTTCCTCATATTCACTAGAAATGAGCCACAAATTTGCCTCCCACTGTAGCCACCTAAATAGAGTCCTCAGTGTCTGTAAAATCAAAGAAATACCAAACAGATGTTCAGAGGAAGACACAACTATTTACTGTACTGAAATCCAACTTAGATTCCATGGTTTGTCAGTTCAGTTAATCTTTCCCATATATTTTTGTGTGTACTCATCAGCCAAAACCCCAATCCTAGATAAATGCAGGTTTTGATCTGCTTTGCACTTGCTCTTTTGGGGAGGTCATACAACCAAGCAAATTGGTGATATTTAATTCATGGTTGCAAATCTTCAGCTAGTTTCTCAACACTGCCCTATATTCTGTTTCCTTTGTCTTCCCGTTCCCCCATTTTCCTCAATGACTATTTCAGTCTTACCCTCACCCTCCTCACAGTTTTTTCCTCCTCTCCTGGCTTCCTTCTTCATTCTCAACAGATTACCTCTCTTGCTTAACAGAAAAATCAAAAGCCTTTAAATAGGAAACCCCTCAATTTCCAACTAAAAAACGTACTAACCATCTTATGTTCTGCTCATACCCTTGGCCTGCTTTTCAGTTGACAGTGGAAGAAATCACTTTCTGTATGCTTTCCTCTTTAAAGCTTGTCTTTCTACTTGTGTTTGATTCCTTTGTTTTTATTTTTGTTTTTTTTTTTATTCTTTTGTTTTAATAGGGAAACTTTTAAAAAAGTTTTTTGTTTTTTTGTTTTGTTTACTTCACTGGGCTGTTGGGAAGAGTCAGTACACATTGCCAGGCCCTGGGCTGCAGAATGCCATCTGGGGGAAAATCCCATGTAAAGATGTAGCCCATTCACCCTTTTTGGGATTAGAAAGACTTTTTCAGTGGTTCTAAACTTATTTTCTGTGGGCTCACCAAATTCTTCCCTCAAGCTGTCATCACTAACCTTCTCTAAATCAGATACACTTTCCAGTTCTCATCTTAGCAACCGAAGATTCTGTTGACTATGCCTTTTATTTATTTTTTTTTTACTTTTGTTTTTGAGTTTCTTTTTTTTTTTTTTACAACTTTATTGGAGTATAATTGCTTCACAATGGTGTGTTAGTTTCTGCTTTATAACAAACTGAATCAGTTATACATATACATCTGTTCCCATTTCCCTTCCCTCTTGCATCTCCCTCCCTCCCACCATCCCCATCCCACCCCTCCAGGCCGTCACAAAGCGCCAAGCTGATCTCCCTGTGCTCTGCGGCTGCTTCCCACTAGCTATCTACCTTACGTTTGGTACTGTATATATGTCCATGCCTCTCTCTCGCTTTGTCACAGCTTACTCTTCCCCCTCCCCGTATCCTCAAGTCCATTCTCAAGTAGGTCTGTGTCTTTATTCCTGTTTTACCCCTAGGTTCTTCATGACATTTTTTTTCTTAAATTCCATATATATGTGTTAGCATATGGTATTTGTCTTTCTCTTTCTGACTTACTTCACTCTGTATGACAGACTCTAGGTCTATCCACCTCATTACAAATAGCTCAGTTTCGTTTCTTTTTATGGCTGAGTAATATTCCATTCTATATATGTGCCACATCTTCTTTATCCATTCATCCGATGATGGACACTTAGGTTGTTTTCATCTCTGGGCTATTGCAAATAGAGCTGCAATGAACATTTTGGTACATGACTCTTTTTGAATTATAGTTTTCTCAGGGTATATGCCCAGTAGTGTGATTGCTGGGTCATATGGTAGTTCTATTTGTAGTTTTTTAAGGAACCTCCATACTGTTCTCCATAGTGGCTGTACCAAATCACATTCCCACCAGAAGTGCAAGAGTGTTACCTTTTCTCCACACCCTCTCCAGCATTTATTGTTTCTAGATTTTTTGATGATGGCCATTCTGACTGGTGTGAGATGATATCTCATTGTAGTTTTGATTTGCATTTCTCTAATGATTAATGATGTTGAGCATTATTTCATGTGTTTGTTGACAGTCTGTATATCTTCTTTGGAGAAATGCCTATTTAAGTCTTCTGCCCATTTTTGGATTGGGTTGTTTGTTTTTTTCATTATTGAGCTGCATGTGCTGCTTATAAATTTTGGAGATTAATCCTTTGTCAGTTGCTTCATTTGCAAATATTTTCTCCCATTCTGAGGGTTGTCTTTTGGTCTTGTTTATGGTTTCCTTTGCTGTGCAAAAGCTTTGAAGTTTCATTAGGTCCCATTTGTTTATCTTTGTTTTTATTTCCATTTCTCTAGGAGGCGGGTCCAAAAGGCTCTTGCTGTGACTTATGTCATAGAGTGTTCTACCTATGTTTTCCTCTAAGAGTTTGATAGTTTCTGGCCTTACATTTAGGTCTTTAATCCACTTTGAGCTTATGTTTGTGTATGGTGTTAGGGAATGATCTAATCTCATACTTTTACATGTCCCTGTCCAGTTTTCCCAGCACCACTTATTGAAGAGGCTGTCCTTTCTCCACTGTACATTCCTGCCTCCTTTATCAAAGATAAGTTGACCATATGTGCGTGGGTTTATCTCTGGGCTTTCTATCCTGTTCCATTGATCTATCTTTCTGTTTTTGTGCCAGTACCATACTGTCTTGATTACTGTAGCTTTGTAGTATAGTCTGAAGTCAGGGAGCCTGATTCCTCCAGCTCCATTTTTCGTTCTCAAGATTGCTTTGGCTATTCGGGGTCTTTTGTTTTTCTAAACAAATTTTGAAATTTTTTGTTCTAGTTCTGTGAAAACTGCCAGTGGTAGTTTGATAGGGATTGCATTGAATCTGTAGATTGCTTTGGGTAGTAGAGTCATTTTCACAATTTTGATTCTTCCAATCCAGGAGCATGGTATATCTCTCCATCTATTTGTATCATCTTTAATTTCTTTCATCAGTGTCTTATAATTTTCTGCATACAGGTCTTTTGTCTCCTTAGGTAGGTTTATTCCTAGATATTTTATTCTTTTTGTTGCAATGGTAAATGGGAGTGTTTTCTTGATTTCATTTTCAGATTTTTCATCATTAGTGTACAGGAATGCCAGAGATTTCTGTGCATTAATTTTGTATCCTGCTACTTTACCAAATTCATTGATTAGCTCTAGTAGTTTTCTGGTAGCATCTTTAGGATTCTCTATGTATAGTATCATGTCATCTGCAAACAGTGACAGCTTTACTTCTTCTTTTCCCATTTGGATTCCTTTTATTTCCTTTTCTTCTCTGATTGCTGTGGCTAAAACTTCCAAAACTAAGTTGAATAAGAGTGGTGAGCGTGGGCAGCCTTGTCTTGTTCCTGATCTTAGTGGAAATGGTTTCAGTTTTTCACCATTGAGGACGATGTTGGCTGTGGGTTTGTCATATATGGCCTTTATTATGTTGAGGAAAGTTCCCTCTATGCCTACTTTCTGCAGGGTTTTTATCATAAATGGATGTTGAATTTTTTCGAAAGCTTTCTCTGCATCTATTGAGATGATCATATGGTTTTTCTTCTTCAATTTGTTAATATGGTGTATCACATTGATTGATTTGTGTATATTGAAGAATCCTTGCATTCCTGGAATAAACCCCACTTGATCATGGTGTATGATCCTTTTAATGTGCTGTTGGATTCTGTTTGCTAGTATTTTGTTGAGGATTTTTGCATCTATGTTCATCAGTGATATTGGCCTGTAGTTTTCTTTCTTTGTGACATCCTTGCCTGGTTTTGGTATCAAGGTGATGGTGGCCTAGTAGAATGAGTTTGGGAGTGCTCCTCCCTCTGCTATATTTTGGAAGAGTTTGAGAAGGATAGGTGTTAGCTCTTCTCTAAATGTTTGATAGAATTCGCCTGTGAAGCCATCTGGTCCTGGGCTTTTGTTTGTTGGAAGATTTTTAATCACAGTTTCAATTTCAGTGCTTGTGATTGATCTCTTCATATTTTCTATTTCTTCCTGATTCAGTCTTGGCAGGTTGTGTATTTGTAAGAATTTGTCCATTTCTTCCAGGTTGTCCATTTTATTGGCATAGAGTTGCTTGTAGTAATCTCTCATGATCTTTTGTATTTCTGCAGTGTCAGTTGTTACTTCTCCTTTTTCATTTCTAATTCTATTGATTTGAGTCTTCTCCCTTTTTTTCTTGATGAGTCTGGCTAAGGGTTTATCAATTTTGTTTATCTTCTCAAAGAACCAGCTTTTAGTTTTATTGATCTTTGCTATCGTTTCCTTCATTTCTTTTTCATTTATTTCTGATCTGATCTTTATGGTTTCTTTCCTTCTGCTAACTTTGGGGATTTTTTGTTCTTCTTTCTCTAATTGCTTTAGGTGCCGGGTCAGATTGTTTACTCGAGATGTTTCCTGTTTCTTAAGGTGGGATTGTATTGCTGTAAACTTCCCCCTTAGAACTGCTTTTGCTGCGTCCCATAGGTTTTGGGTCGTCATGTCTCCATTGTCATTTGTTTCTAGATATTTTTTTATTTCCTCTTTGATTTCTTCAGTGATCACTTCGTTATCACAGGCCTCTTGGCATCGGCAGCAGCAGCCCCAGTGCCCCACGCCCGTCTCTGGGGTCTGCCCTTTTAGCCGCGACTCGCGGCCGTCTCTGGAGCTCTTTTAAGTAGCGCTCTTAATCCCCTCTCCTCGCGCACCAGGAAACAAAGCGACTATGCCTGTTAAAAACACCTTCTTCTCTTAGCTTCTTTGATACCACTCTCCTGATCTTTTTCGCTGTTTGCCTGGCTCATTTATCAGCACCTCCTTCTCTTTTCACCCCTAATTTGGTCTTCCTCAAGATTCTAGCCAGAGCTTTTTAGTCTCACTCTGAAAACTTCTTCTTGGTAAATCCAGTTACTGTGGTTGCTGCTGTTATGTTTATTGCAAGGACTCCCTAATACACATCTTCAGTTTAGCCTTCTTTCCATACCTTTAGACCCATTCACTCAATTGCTTTGGATATCTAATAGGCACCTCAAATTCAGCATGTCCTAAGCAGAACTTAGCATCTCATCCACACCCTCCCCCAATCAGTTAACATTTTTTTCATCTCTTTACGTTGTATCGCCATCCACATAGTATCAAACTTAGGGTGTTCAATAAGTATATCTTGTGTTTTTAAGAGAGCTCACATGTTAGAGAACAAAGACAAGATTGAAAGGCCTACGTTTAAAATAACTAATTTGGGGCTTCCCTGGTGGTGCAGTGGTTGGGAGTCCGCCTGCCGATGTGGGGGGCACTGGTTTGTGCCCCTGTCTGGGCGGATCCCGCGTGCTGCGGGGCAGCTGGGCCCGTGAGCTGTGGCCGCTGGGGCTCCGTGTCCAGAGCCTGTGCTCCACAGTGGGAGGGGCCACAGCAGTGAGAGGCCCGCGTACCACAAAAAAAATAATAACTAATTTGAAGGGAACCCTTTTACAGTGTTGGTGGGAATGTAAATTGGTAGAACCACTATGAAGAACAGTATGGAGTTTTCTTAAAAAACTTAAAATAGAACTACCATATTCTCTAGCAATCCCACTCCTGGGCATATATCCAGAGAAAACTGTAATCCAAAATGATACATGCACCCCAATGTTCATTGCAGTACTATTTACAATAGCCAAGACATCGAAGCAACCCAAATGTCCATCAACAGAGGGATGGATAAAAAAGATGTGGTACATATATACAATGAAATAACTACTCAGCCATAAAAAAGAATGAAATAATGCCATTTGCAGCAACATGGATGGACCTAGAGATTATCATACTAAGTGAGGTAAGTCAGACAGAGAAAGACAAATATCATATGATATCACTCATACGTGGAATCTGATTTTTAAAAAAGATACAAATGAACTTATTTACAAAACAGAAACAGACTTACAGACATCAAAAACAAATTTATGGTTACAAAAGGGAAAATGGCAAGGGAGGGATAAATCAGGAGCTTGGGGTGAACATACGTGCACTACTATATATAAGATAGATAACCAACAAGGACCTACTGTATAGCACAGGAAACTCTACTCAATATTCTGTGGTAGCCTATATCACCTATATGTGGTAGCCTATATGTGGTAGCCTGAATCACTTTGGTATACATCTAAAACTAACACAACATTGTAAATCAACTATATTCCAATAAAATTAAAATATTAAAAAAAGAAAATGTTTTAAATAAGGATGAATAAAATGAATATCTTTGTTTCCTATAACATAAAAAATAAAATAAAATAACTAATTTGCTTAGAATTGTATTAAGTAATGGGTATTCACTTAATGTACAGATTCCCTTGTGCAAGTTCCATATTCCCCCATCTACTCAACCTACCTTACTCCCAGTATCCTGCCCTTCCCCCTACCTCCCTCAACACTTGTATCTAGAATATTTCTCCCATAAAATTATAGGTAGGCTTAATTGAAACAGTGTTATATTTAAGGATCACTATCCTTAGAGCAGCCTTTGAAAGCTTGCTGGGACATTAAACAATATCTACTGAGAGTATTTGCTATGAACTCTAAAGAACCACTTTAAAATGAACTTTGGAATAAATACCATTTAAAAGATGTAGACTGCTTAGACATTCATTGTGCTGAATTGTATGTAGAATGTTTAAGCACAGAGGGACCACAACTTTTGGACAGTGGGAGAAGCCCATCTGGCTTAAAGGGACTTACCTGAAATCACAGCACTAGTGAGTGGCTAAAAGAAGACTAGAACCTGATTTTCAGTTTAATGCTTTTTCTAGTTATCCCTTTGACTGGTATTTTCCCCTCACCATGTTTCTTTGTTTTTGTTTTGAAAAGTATAGACAGTTTCATGTTCACAATCTCTAGTTAATTTCTTTTGAAGCTTCTTGGCATTTCAATTTTTTTAATTGTTTAAATTAATTAATTTATTTTTGGCTGCGTTGGGTCTTCATTGCTGTGCGCGGGCTTTCTCTAGTTGTGGCAAGCAGGGGCTACTCTTTGTTGCAGTGTGTGGGCTTCTCATATGGTGGCTTTTCTTGTTGTGGAGCATGCGCTCTAGGCACACAGGCTTCAGTAGTTGTGGCACGCGGACTCAGTAGCTGTGGCTCACAGGCTCTAGAGCACAGGCTCAGTAGTTGTGGCACACAGGCTTAGTTGCGCCATGGCAAGTAGGATCTTCCCAGACCAGGGCTTGAACCTGTGTCCCCTGCATTGGCAGGTGGATTCTTAACCACTGCGCCACCAGGGAAGTCCGGCATTTCATTTTTTAAAGTGTTTCTTAATATTTTTAATTTTGGCTGCACCAGGTAGGTCATTTGCAAATGGTAGTGCTTCTCTCTAAGTGGGCTTAAAAATACCTACGGACATTTATAATTCTGCACAGAAATAATACTACATTAATAAAGTTTAGCCAGCTTTACCTCTATTGTAGAAATTTTTTTTATTCCTTGAAGGAAGCTTTTTGGTACAAAGAGAGAAGCTTGACTTGTATCAAACAAACATCATTTAATATGGACTAAAAGGGATGTATAGTTGCCTTGTGTTAACTGGAAACCATATAATTGTTACCCTGTAGATTTTGGCCCTCCACACCCAGCAGCCAAAGGAAGAATAAATGACAACTGTGTGTAAACTATTTAAAACTTTTACCTAACGGTATTTGACAAGCATCCTGTTTGTAACATTTCTAAGACAAATATTTATTGGATATATTTCTCCCCTTTTTCCATGTAAAATATTGTTAACTGTAATATTTTATTTTTATTCACAGATTATTATAAGTATAGGCCTCATGTTTTATGTAGTTCATCGAGCTCAAGTGGAATTGAATGCAGCTATTGTAGCTTGCGAAATGGAACTGAAAACCTCTCTGGTTAAAGGCAATCAACCAAATATCAGTGGCTCTTCATTCTACAACAAGAGGACCCTAACATTTTCTGGAGGTGGAATCAATATTGTATGATTCTAATGAAATGTATGATTGTCAGAGCCTAGTGTGCGGTCCAAGGTCTAGCAGTCCCCTCGCTAGTGGGCAGATGCAAGTTCTAATTGTATTACAGCACAAAAAAAAAAAACAGAAACTGACTAGTTTTTAAATTGCACATTTTTTAAAAAGCAAGAATAATTTTCTGGATAGGTAAGTGTAAATGTAGATGCAATTTTGGCTGCAACTCTTTATCATGTATTATACCCAGAATGGCCTATAGGTCTGCACTTTAGTTTTTCTTCATTGTTTTCTTTATGGGTACTTATGAACAGAGAAATAATCAAATATTTTTTTGCTTAGTGTCTTTATTTATAAAGTCTATGAATAGTTGTAAGCATCTTTCCTACTTATAAAGATGAGTAAAAGTATGCAATTTTAAATGTATAATATTATTGGACATTCTTTGCTTTGGTAGTCTTTCAGAAAGGATAAACGGTGTTGTTGTTGTTTTTTTCTAATTGTTTTAGGTGGGACCACTTTGCTTTCCTTTTCCTTGCTAGTTAGAAAATAGACATGAACTTTTGTTTGAATGTATTTTTGTAAGAATCAATTATACCGATACACACAAGCTTAAATCCTACATTGTGGGACTGAAGTGCTCTTAAGATACCTTTTTTAGTTTCACTGTGTAATATGCAAAGCAAAAGGGAAATTATTTAAATGGGTGGTGGCTCAAATTAGAACTTGAGTTCTAATTTCATTACATTGGTTTTACCCTCCTTAGGTCTTCCATCAAAGGGCTGTCCTATTGCAGT
This sequence comes from Hyperoodon ampullatus, assembly GCF_949752795.1. Classification (NCBI taxonomy): domain Eukaryota; kingdom Metazoa; phylum Chordata; class Mammalia; order Artiodactyla; family Ziphiidae; genus Hyperoodon; species Hyperoodon ampullatus. The sequence continues at coordinate 33,428,477 of NC_136930.1, read as the reverse complement.
CTTACTAAAACATTTTATTAAAATAAACTTCTTTTTCTTTTTATATTCATAATTAGGCTTTGAAATAAAGATGTTATTCCTTTAAAGTGGTGGGCTTACCATCATTAAAGATGTCACTCAGGTGGCCTTGTTTGATCAAAATGCCTTTCTAAAAAACCAAGCTTTAAAATCATATTTATAATTCCACTGAAGTACATATATATTTTTCCCATAGTCTTCATCTTTAAAACTATAAGTAATGTTAACTTAATGCCCAGATTTGTATTATTTGCCGTACTGTAGAGTAGGCTTATTTTGTTTGGTTTTTGGTACGTAATTTTCTCTAAGACTCAGGAATTCTGAAATGTGAAATTAAGTCTTGCAATTCTTTCTCTTGTAGAATGAATTGAGTGTATATATTCATAGCACTTATGTGTATAGAATATAATGATTTGGCAGTATGATTCATGTGACATATTATTCATCTATCACCTTACATTTTTAAAATAGCTTAATTGTGAACTTAATGATTCGTTTTTTTACAATGGAGATTATAGATATGAATGCAAATTTTCTAATAGGTATCTCTTTTTTAGCTATGAAGATGTCACCTTATCAGAGACCTCCCATTTGCCTTTTCATTAGGGTAAAATCTTTGCCCTGATTTACTAAAGTGCAAAAGAATTATTTGTAAGCAGATTATTTTAGTTTTATTCTAAAGATGCATTTGACCACTTTAATGTGTAATTTTTTTGCCCTGTTGCAGGTATAGTTGTTTTCCTCTCCTTCATAATGCCTAAGTTTGCTCACCTTTGAGTAACAGTGAAGTTCATATGTACATACCAAGAAGAACTCAGTGCAAATGATCTTATAGGCACCTGGGTCTATAGCATTCAATTGGCCTACAAATCCTTCCTTCTTTTATTGGTAGAAAAAAATATATAGTATTGGAATATCATTATTCTTTTTTGAATCCTAATTACTTATTTGGTTATCTTTAAAAATTATTTAGTTTAATTATCCCAATAAACAATATGTTTGATTTATTCTTTTCTGTCTAACTTGACAGTATTTCTCTTGTGCTTCTTGTTTGTGTTTAGTTTTTGGTAAAGAAATCAATAATTTAAGATCACTACTTTCATACACTTGTATTACACTTCATGTATTTTGAAGTGCATTTATTTAATTAGCATCTTGTAACTTGAATAATTTTGCCAAATGAATACCTTTTGGTAGTTTGTCATGAGTTCTTCCAACTGTTGCATTTTGCTTAGTACTTAAAATAAATATGTAACGGTAAAAGAGAAGTAATTTTTCTGTATTCTGCCAACATAATTTTATATAATAAAATCATCCATTTTTACTTAAAATAGTATGGATTTACTATTTCTAAAATACTAATCTAAAGCTGCTGTTTTCCTTTTGTTCATCATCTCTAGCCTCCACATAAACTACTGTCCCTTATAGTCATGCTATTTGATAGCTGTTTTTTTATATGAGCTGTCTATAAATTGTACAAAGCATTACCATGCCTTATTCACTCCATCTTTAACCCTGTATCCCAGATTTCTGGCAGCAACAAATTTCTACAGGATCCTTTTATGTTGCCCAAATATTGCATCCAGTTGTAGAGTATATATTTATAAGAGAAAATGTTTTGGATTTCTCAAATCATTTAAGTGCAGTATAAAGTTGCTTTATGCATATTTTTAAAAGCACACAATATACCTTATCTCAAATCTGATGAAAGATATGTTCTATTTTTCTATTTTTAATTTGTTGGGCCTTTTTCTTAGTTTTCCACATTTTCTGGTTTATTACTAATGATTTTGTTTACTCTTTGCCAAGTTCTGTCATGTAAATTATTTTTAAATAGCAGCACCTCTTTTAAAAAACACATAATAATTTACTTAGTGTTTTCATGTCCATTTTCATTTGATCATCTGATTTGTGAAATAACTTGAAATCTGTACTTTGGTTTGTGAAAATAATAGAACCAAATCTCTCTCATTAGAATGTGTATTTTGAGTTTATGTTCAGAAGTGACTTTGTGGGTTTGTTCAGAACCAACCATACTCTCCTTTTATGTACTTTGTAACCAACTGCAGACCTTTTAAGAAGACTTTCCCCTGATAGGATCAAGCCTATGACTATAAAACATTTCCCTCCCTGAGAAGCTATTAAGTTCAGTATCTACTCTTATTTACCATTGCTCTCAGGCTTCCCTGGTGGCACAGTGGTTGAGAGTCCGCTTGCCAATGCAGGGGACACGGGTTCATGCCCCGGTCCGGGAGGATCCCACATGCTGGGGAGCGACTAGGCCCGTGAGCCATGGCCGCTGAGCCTGCGCATCCGGAGCCTGTGCTCTGCAGCGGGAGAGGCCACAACAGTGAGGCTCGCGTACCGCAAAAAAAAAAAAAAAAAAAAAAAAAAAAAAAATCCATGCTTTGCCCTTACTCACCTATTTATTCATGATCTCTGCAGGTAGGGCCTAGGCACTGACTATTTTTTAAGAGCTCCAGGTACCTTGATACCCACTGAAGGTTGAAACCACTGAGAAAAGATTTTTCTCTTACGATGGAAGTGACTGAAGACTGTTTAAATACTGAGGAAAATGAACAATCTATAATTTATATAGCTTATTGATTATATGTTATAATTTATTGATATGAGATACCATTAGCTTATATCAGAAGATACTGATATTAGAGAATTAAATAGATCATTGACCTGGGGGTTAAGAGACATATGCACTTTATTTCTGACTGTCACCAATTTGCTATATAATTTTGTGCAAGTCAAAAAATATCTACACATGTATACAGTGTGGAGGCTATGATTCTGTACCTAAGGACCATTTCCTTCTCAATTTCATTTTATTTTTCATCTACTTCTTGAGCAGAATCATGGCTCTCTAGAGTAAGTATCTAATTTGTATCTACAGTTAAATATAGTTCCAATTCCAATTAATCTTAGGATGTTTCCTTAACTTTCCTTTTCTTCCATCTCTGAAATAAAAATTGCAAAATGTTCACAGGATGAAGCACATCCTAAGAACTGCATGGCTTAGAGGAAACTCATACTTCGTTTACTGCATTATCTTCTACTCTCAACATTCATACTCCAGGGAAATTTATTTTTAAATTAGTTTGTTCAATTTTGGAAAAACGTGTTTTAAAGCTGAAAGGAATTAAGATTCATCTAGTTTTGCATTCTCATGTTGAAAGAGAAGGACACAGGATCAGAGAAAGTTAGCAACGGAGCATCTTATTCCCCCATTCTGTGCCTGCTATACTAGTCTACTCTTTGGCAGATGGGAAGCCTACATAAGCAGTGACAGAAAAGCATCCAGCCTGTGTTGCCTTGGTGACATGGGAAGCTTCAGAAGCACCACAAAGCCCAGGGACCATCACCCTGATTAAGTGAAAGTTTTATTACATATCCACTTAAACTTGATATAATTTGATTAAGGCTGAATTTAAAACTCACTTTGAAAATATCAAGCCCTAGAAAATTGCATCTATAATAATAACAAATAATTATCAAAATAGTTTGAGGCAAATGGAAAAATATGTATTCCAGTCTCTTAGTTTTAAATATTTGTCATTGAGATCAAGAAAAAATGGATTTTAGGGCACTTAGGTTAGACAGTGTCACTCAGAAAAAATTTGTTATATGTAAAAATAGTTATAATTCCCATGAAGCAAAAGAAGCAAAATCTTTTCTCAAAATACATAGAAATTTACAAAAAGTAATTAAAAGGAAAAGGAAGGTAGCAGTTCTTAGGTAGCAGTTGCAAGCGTTATCGTATCTCCTGGATGTAGAAGTAGGGCATCAGTTGAGTTATAAGATCATTTCAGCTCCAGCATTAGTCTCAAGCTTAAGAAATGATAGTGAAAGTTCTAAGTATGCATATGGTTATAAAATGCTTTCAAGGTTAAATATGTGCACTAAACACTCAGGAGTAGATGTCAACTGAGCTTATAATCAGACTTAGCTTATGGACTTTTTGTACTTATTGATTTGATAGACAAAATTAGAACTAAAATAGGATTTATTCAAACTGAAAGAAACAATTTTAGTTGTAATACTACAGAAAAGTTGAAATTTTATAGAAACTACTTTGACAAATCATTTAACTTAAAGTTCTGATTTATTTAAATGAGTTAACTCTGCAGAGAGGAAAGTGAACAGTAGTTGGCTTCTGATTCAATTTTTGTACTGTATCCCCCCCCCCCCCCAAATAAGTTAAATGCAAAGCACTTATCCCATAACAGACATTTAAGAAAGGTAAATTCCTTCCCTCACTGCTCCCCATTTTTTCAGTGACAGACTTAATTACCATTTCTGCAGGGGACACTGTATAGAGGCTCCATGGGCAAAAGGGAGGCCCTAATAGTCTCACTGAGATATGAGACCAAATAATTTAAAATTATGTCTCTGTTGGGTATCAGAGTTACTCTTGGCTCATCAGTTAAGAATAAGCCTATTTAGGTGCAGCTTTTAGTACCATTTAGTATCACATAAGTACACTAAATTTCTTGCCTTGTTACTCCTGACAGATGAGCTGAAAACTCTTCATGTTGATTTAACTCAAAGTAAAAGTCAAAATTGATAAAGCATTTTAAAATTTTATAATCAAATTAGAAACACCTCTCTCATTTTGACTTACCCTTTCATATCATCATTCAAAATTAAAAAAAAAATAAATAGAATGGTGTACTATTTTTCTTACAGGGATTATAATATATTTAAACTTTTAGCTGTTCTGTTAGCTGGGAATGAGTGAGCGGGACTGTACTATTCTTGTAACATGAAAGAGGCAGTTCATCCCATTGTTAAATCACACATTGAATTCTCTCAAATTATCATGTCAAGTTAGTCTTCTTACAATAATTATTCCAAAGCATTGTTCTTGATTTTTATTTTAATAAACTGATGCATGGATCATCTGCAATAATAAAAGTGTGAAAATGTCCAGGAAAGTTAAAAAAAAAAAAAAGTAACAAAAGAAGACTTTCTGTGCAAAAATTTCATATGTAAAGTCATTGAAATCAGAAGAAATAGTTAGATTAATGGAACAGAAGAGAAAGTGTAGAATCAGACCCATGTATACATAAGAATATATTATGTAAAGAAGGTGATATCAATAAATAGCATTGTGAAAACAAGCTATCTTTTGAAAAAATTAAGGTGAATTAAAGATTTAAAGTGGAAAAAAAAAGAATTACAAGGTGCTACCCTCAGAATTAATGAACAAGGATAAATTTTAAATTTCTAAAAATAATTCAAGCCTAATTCCACCTCCATAAAATTTAATTTTTTCAACTATTATCCTACACATATTGTTTAATGCAGAAATGTATGTTCATTATGTTTTACATTCCATTTTATTTAATGTTGCATGATTTGTCTTAAATCTATTTAGTATTTTTAGTTATTTTAATGAAATCTTATCTTTTTAACAGGTATATATAATTCACAACTAACAATTTAGTGTAAAGATTTTTGGATTTTTTCTCTATAAATATGTATCTAAATATGTTTGTATGCATTTATCTCACTGACAAAAATGGAGACATACTATACATACTATCGCAATCCTTAATTTTTTTTCTCTATTCAATATGTTTTAGAAATGACATAAACTTTAGAATCAAATTCTCTCATTTTGAAGTTCAAAACAAAAAGACCTTCTGTGGTTTTATTTGGAAACCAAATTGTAAAGAAATCATTCTTTTCTAAATTAATTTCTAGGCTGCATTTAAATTTTTTTCTACTTTATCTATTTTAAAGAATATACTATTCCAAATTATTTTTATTTTTATCTGAGATTCTACTTATTTTGATTGATTAATTTTTGCCACTTTTATGTTTTGTTATTTTACTTTATAATTTAAAAATTTATACTTCTCCCTTTTCCTTTTTCCATTATGGTGTTACTTGTATGATGTGCACTCTATTTACATTAATATTTTAATAATGTTTGAAAGTAAATATCCTACTTTTAACACTTTATAAATGAGTTAAAGCAATTCACAGTCATAATACTGCAATTATCAATTTATAACTATCTAATCAAGCATCCTATATTTTTGTTTCTTTTTAAGGAGAGAAAAATAATTTTACGCTCTTTAATGATGTTTTCTGTTCCCTCATTCTTCATCATTAATTAAATGGGAAAGTCTTTTTGTTAGTTTTAACTAATGTTTCAGTATTCATAATAAGTAGTAATATCACATCCCTTACCTTTCTAGAGTATTCATAATTACTCTTGTTCTGTCAGTAATTACACCAATTTTTAGTTATAGTAAAGTTTTTTACTCATCTCTAAACTACATAATACTTATTCTAAATACTGAACTGCCTCTGTTGGGACCTCTTTATCCCTGTCCACAGGTTGTCTTGAGTTTTCTAGAGATCTTTACAGGAAACATATACTTGGGTAATAAATATTGCAGGTCTAAAAATGTTTTTAGGTACTTTTATACACAGATGATAGCTAGATTAAACAGACTAATCTTTGACTACATACTTTTAGTTTTTAATTCAACTTTTTTTTATTTTGAGATAATTGTAAATTCAATTCACATGCAGTTGTAAGAAATAAGAGATCTTGTGTACTCTTTACCAATTTCCCCAATGGTAACATCTTGTGAAACTAAAGCTCAATATCACAACCAAGATTTTGACACTGATATAGTCAAGAAACAACATTTCCATCACAAGAAAGGAAATTTCTTTCCTTTTATAGCCACAGCATGCTGTTCTTTTATAGCCACATTCATTTCCCTCCTCCCACCTCCTCCTTTATCCCTGGTAACGAATAATCTGTTCTTCATTTCTATAATTTTGTCATTTCAAGAATGTTATGAAAATGGAATCATACAGGATGTAAACTTTGGGGACTGGCTTTTTTCACCAGTATAATTCTCTGGAGATAAATCCAGGATGTTGGATGTATCAATCATTTCTTCTATGTTATTTTTTCTAAAAGTTTTATAGGTTTATAGTTAAAGTCAGTGATTCATCCTTGACACTGAAAATTTTCCCAGGACATGTTTGATCTTGGTTTCTGTTTGTTGGTTTTCTTCTTTACTTCCTCCCCGACTCAAATCATATTTCTTAATATATTGAAAGGCATCTTCAGTTTACAGTTATACCCCTTATTAGTGATTCTGGGTTTTTTTTTGTGTGTGAATTCTTTACTTAGCACTTCTGTTATTCAAAAATTTGTGTCTGTATCTTTTCTTTTCACTGGTGCATATCCTGCTCTTAAAACAGCACCTGCCACATGGTAGGTGCTATATAATTAACTGTTAAAGGATTAAATAAATATCTTTAATGTTTCTCAGCTTATCTGTCATTTTCTTTCTCTGTTATTTTCCCCTCATATTTTGTATTTCTTCCTTAAGTTTATATACTATTTCACTAAATTCAATTTTGGATTGTTTGTTTGTTTATTTTTGGTTTTGTTTTGTTTTGTTTTTAAAGGTACAGATTTTTTTTTAACATCTTTATTGGAGTATAATTGCTTTACAATGGTGTGTTCATTTCTGCTTTATAACAAAGTGAATCAGCTATACATATACATGTATCCCCATATCTCCTCCCTCTTGTGTCTCCCTCCCACCCTCCCTAGCGCATCCCTCTAGGTGGTCACAAAGCACTGAGCTGATCTCCCTGTGCTGTGCAGCTGTTTCCCACTAGCTATCTATTTTACATCGGTAGTATATATAAGTCCATGCCACTCTTTCACTTCTTGATTGGACTATTCCAATGATGATAATAACTTGTTTCAAAGACCTGGTGTTTATAAAATATTTTGAGATGGAGTGCAACAGTGTCCCAGAGGAAAGCCTGGGGTTGCTCAAGGAAGGAGCACAAAGTCTAGTGGTGACCTAATGAGGTCATGAGATTGGTTTTATACATGAGGAATAAATAAACACACTGTGTATAATGGAAGTCATGTTTCTCACTGTGATAGGAAGGAGCTACAAATATGGAAAGCAGGAATGTTAGAATGAACTTTTTGGCATTGGATTAGAATTTCAGTCTTGATTTTCTAAACAGAAATAGAGATATATAAATATATATTTATATATAAGTATGTATGTGTACACATATGTTATATATGCATATAGATTTTTTTTTCTATCTCTGTTCACTGAGATGGTCTGGGAGCAGTGGCACTCCAATAATAATGAGAACACCTAGTACCCAGATCTTGGTTTCAAAATGCCATTCTCTGCTAAAAGGAACCAGTGCTCCTTGGACAAATGGTTAATCCTAGCTGGGACAAATGGCTAATCCTAGGTTTGTTTGTTTTTTTTTGTTGTTGTTGTTGTTTTCACCAGGCAAGGGCAGCTGTGTTCTTCCTTCTCAGACACTTTCTCACCCAGCCTGACCATGACCCAGCCTCGTTCCCACCCCCCTTTTTCCCTCCTTTGGTCTCGCTCTTTTTGTGAACAGAGCAGAACAATGTGGTCCTGGAGCTGTTTTTTTGTGGTGAAGAGAAGGAAGTGCTCGAAGAATGATAGGACACCTCAAAACAAGCAAACAAACAAAACAAAAGAATCAGGAGCCAGCCTGAAAGGACCCCTGGTGGCCAAATCTGGAACAATTTGAGCACCAGTGTAAATAAAGATAAAAACAAGTCATAGCCCATTAATGAAATAAGAGTATATGAGTCAATACTGAAAAAAAATTAGTAAAGAAATGGGAAAAATTTTTTAGAGAAAGTAGAGAAAAGCTCTACTTTATAGCAGAATGCCAACTAATAAATCTAGAAGTTATTGTGGAAATAAAAAATCACCATTCAGCAACTACCATACTTGTGGTGGAGAAATCTGGCTGGTACCACCTTTAACCAAGTGCATATCACCAGAAATCGTATCATCAAAATTGTATACTACCTATATGGTGGCCATGGAAGTGCCCTGCTGAGAAAACATACCTTGGAGAGAAAAGCTGCTGACACTTCCAGCCACTATCCCTATGAATGCTGAGGTCCGCTTCTCTTAGTCTACTGCCAGCCAATCACTGAGCATGGTGGGGATACTTAAGCCTGTCCATTCCTGCCTGATGTGGGATTCCTCTAACAAGAAACATTTTCTTGGGGACACCCCATCAGTCTGTCTTGAGATTTTCTCAGAAATGCACTAGAGTGTGAGTTCTCACCTCCTTCTCACCTTTCTCAGGTGTTTGTCCCAAATATTGGTCTAAAGACCCTCTCTCTGCCAATTTCTGCTTCTCCTTTATTCTTCACAGGCATTTCTCCCAATAAGTCTCTTTTGTGTTTAATTCAACTTGGCATCTTTTTCTTGGAAGACAATCCAATATGAGGCAATGAGGGGAAAAAAAGCATCACTTCTGTTATATTTATGCCAAACAATGCATAATCTGAATCTCTTTATGAGACAAACCCACACTGAGGCATCTTGTACAAAATAATTGACCTGTAATCCTCAAAAGTATTAAGAGTATGAAAATAAAAGACTGAAAAACTTTTCCAGGTTAAAAAAGTCTAAAGACACAATACAACTAAAATGTAACATGTGATCCTGGATTGAATCTCTTAGTCACAAAGTCATTATCAAGATAATCGGGGCTTCCCTGGTGGCGCAGTGGTTGAGAGTCCACCTGCCGATGCAGGGGACGCGGGTTCATGCCCCGGCCTAGGAGGATCCCACATGCCGCAGAGCGGCTGGGCCCATGGGCCATGGCCGCTGAGCCTTCGTGTCTGGAGCCTGTGCTCCGCAACGGGAGAGGCCACAGCAGTGAGAGGCCCGCGTACCACAAAAAAAAAGATAATCGGAAAACTTGAACTGGTTCTTTGTATTAGATGGTAAAAACGTCTTGATGGCAGGAGAAGAGATACTCACTGAAGAATTTAGGGGCTATGAATGCATCATCATATCTGAAACTGAGTTCAGGAAGACCTTTGTCTTTGCCCTATACCTGAAAATTTCCTGTAAATTTGGAATTCTCATTTTTCAAAAAGTAAATCTGGTGGTATGTGGAGTATGGATTAGAAGAGGCCAAGAAGTAAAGTCTCCAGACTTTCACAGGTACCCAGATGAGAAAGAGTGGGCCAGCAGATTTGGCAAGCAACAATATATTCAAGGTAGATTTAAGTGATAGAATTAATGACTCATTAATAAATTGGATATGGGGGCGGTTAAAAAAAGGGGTTTTTTTCTTTGTTTCTTTGTTTGTTTTTGGCTGCACCAGACAGCTTGTGAGATCTTAGTTCCCCAACCAGGGACTGAACCCAGTCCCACGGCAGTGAAAGCATCGAGTCCTAACCACTGGACCACCAGGGAATTCCAAAAGAGGTTATTAAAAATAAATTTTTGTTTCTGGCTTTAGCAACTGAGTGGAGGCTAGCCATTCAATGTAGCAAGGAAGATGGAGGGGTTAACAGGCTTGGGAAGAAATTCATGAGTTCTGTTTTAGACATGTTATAATTAAGAATCCTATAATTATTAGGCAATTGGTTATATGGGTCTAGAACTTAGAGTAGAAGTTTGGGGCAGAGATGTAAATTTAGGAGTTATTAGCATATAAAAGCCATTGAGATGAATGAGATCACCTGCAGAGAAAGAGTAGACATTGAAGAAAGAAAGTCCATAAATTAAACCTGGATGATCTCCAACATTTACATATCAGTTAAAGGAGGAAAGCAGCTAAGTAGACCAATTCTGATGGAACCTATTTAAATAATTGCTCATCTGTCCCATACTTCTAAAATGCAAAGTAGATAGGATCTGCATATTTATCCAAGAAGAAGGCATGCCAGATTGCTAGGTTTTTCAGCTCCTCTCTCTCTATGGTAATTTTCCCTTAGGCTATGTGGACTGACCATTCCTTCCTTCCAGCATTATCCTCCATTGCAATAGTAGCTGAAAACAGATGAGCTCTAAATCTGGTTTTAACTTTGCACATGCAATAATAGGCTCATTCCTTATAAGAACTTGGGAATTATTGTTTCTCCTGGGGCTCATTTATAAGCTTCCTAGCGTTAACAAACAGGTAACTATTTGCCTTATTACATATATAAGAGAGAGAAAACTACTCTCACTTTCAATTCACTAGCAGTATAATCATCAAAGGGGATCGTAAATGAAAGTTTTCTTAAGAAATACAATTAGCTTGAGACTACTTAATTATTCTTTCACAAAATTTTAACTCTGTCTCTGAAAGATACAAAACATATGTGGATTGATTTTATATATTTTACATTTGCTATTACACAAATTCAATAAAAATAGCTGGCATTTTTATTTTTAAAGATAGGTCATGGGCTTTTTGGGTACCCCAGTAACTGGTGAATGGGAAAGAAAAACAAAATTAAGTAGCCATTAAAACAGTTCTTCCTAGGAGCAGGATAAAATGGATGATCCTGATGACATTTTGGCAGGGGGATTTCTCAGAAGATGTCACAGATATTCATAGTGACTCCAAGGAAGATATCTGGTCCAGTGTTCATAGGACATGTACTTTGTACACCCTTACAAAATTGTATCAAGAGAGATATTTAGAAAGCTGATGTTGAAAGACTTGAAGAATCTTACTTGATCTGTAAATTTAATAGAAAGAGTTCTATCTCAGCTCTTCCATTCACCTGTGAAAGACTTCACTAAATGGAGTTTGGCCCTGACATTTCCCTCAGTTCGTGTTTTCTGTCCTTCTCATGTTTATGAACAAGCATAGCTAGAGTTCTTGGCTCTAACCCTCCAAAATTTTAATAGTAAAATCAGTAGTAGTAGCGTACTGAGTTACTTGAATGGTATTTGCCATTGCACCGAGTAAACGAAGGGGCCAGCTGGAGAAAATCTCTCTTCCTTGTCACTAGCCTGTACACAACTGCTTTTCTTCCCTTTCCTAGAATAGACCAGGGACCCTGATTAGGGCTCAGCTGAAGCAGAAATACAGAAACCAGATGTTTCATGGAGTCTTAGTCATAGGTACTAATGTATATTTAATTAGTTTACTTCAACATGCGCATTCTCTCAGAGGCACTTGTCTTATTCCCTGTTTTGTTCATCACTGTATTGCCAACACCTAGAATAGTGCTTGGCATCAAGTAGATACATTACAAACATTTGTTGGCTTACTGAATACTAAAATGAATATGACGTTGTGTAGATGGAATATGACTTGCTTACTTCACTGTATTTAATAAATATACAAAAATGTTGACTCTAGGGAATTCCCTGGTGGTCCAGTGGTTAGGACTCTGCACTTTTACTGCTGAGGGCCTGTGTTCAATCCCTGGTCAGGGAACTAAGATCCCGCAAGCCGCGCGATGTGGCCCCCAAAAATTGTTGACTGCAAATAATTTTTCAATTTTCATATTTGATATAAATGCTAGGGAATATAACTTAATACTCAAAATTATACTATACCAGGGCTCGTTCCTTTTCTGCATTATTGAAAACAGGAACATTTAATTTTTTTGTGAATTTAATAGAAACTTTCTGAATACTTTTATAAATTCACTGAGGGATATTGTAGAGCTCAGTGTAATAAGTACAGTCATTAAGGTTTAGAAATTCGTTTCTTTCTTTACTTTCAGTAATTCAATGTTTATTTTCTTAAATCTTTTATCAATACCTTAGAAATTTTCATAAAAATGAGGTAATTTATTGATTAATTGATTAACCCTTTGATATTTGTATAGGAAGTATTTTTCCCAATTTATTTTCATTTTATTTTTCTTAGAGTTTTATAGATATCTATAATAGCCTGATATAGATATAAGTTGTTATATGTAAGCCTCATGGTAACCACAAAGTAAAAACCTACAGAAAGTACACAAAAGGTAAAGACACAGGAATATAAGCATACCACTACAAAAAGTCATCAAATCACAAAGGAAGAGAGCAAGAGAGGAAGAAAGGAACAGAGAAGAACTACAAAAACAGCAAGAAAACAATTAACAAAATGGCAATAAGCACATACCTAGGAATAATTACTTTAAATATAAATGGACTAAATTCTCCAATCAGAAGACATAGGGTGGCTGAATAGATTAAAAAAACAAGACCTATCTACATGCTGCCTACAAGAGACACACTTTAGCTGTAAGGATATACACAAACTGAAAGTGAAGGGATGGAAAAAGATATTCATTGCAAATGGATACCAAAAGAAAGCTGGAGTATTTATACTTATATCAGACAAAATAGACTTTAGAACAAAGACTAAGAGACAAAAATAATAATAGACAAAAAGGGATATGATAAAGGGGCTAATCCAAAGAGAGGATATAACATTTAAAATATTTATGCACCCAACATAGGAGCATCTCAATATATAAATATTAACACACCCAAAGGGAGAAATAGACAGCAATACAATAATAGTAGGAGAGTTTAATACCCCACTATGCCAATTGATAGATCATTGAGACAAAAAAAAAATCAATAAGGAAACATCTGCCTTAAATGACATGTTAGACCAGTTGGGCTTAACAGATATTTACAAAAGGTACCATCCAAAAGCAATGGATACACCTTCTTCTCAAGTGTACACAGAACATTTTCTAAGATACATCATGTGTTAGGCCACAAAACAAGTCTTAATAAATGTAATGGGATTGAAATCGTATCAAGCATTGTTTCTAACCAACAGTAGAAATGAGAAATTAATTACACAAAGAAAACTGGAGAATAAACATGCTATGGAATAACAAATAGGTCAAAGAAGAAGTCAAAAGAGAAATCAAAAAATACTTTGAGACAAATAAAAGTGGAAGTGTAACATACAAAAATTTATGGGATGCAGTAAAAGCAGATTGAAGAGGGATGTTCATAGAGATAAACACCTACCTCAAGAAACAAGAAAAATCTTAAATAAACAACTTAACTTTACAGCTTAAGTAAGTAGAAAAAGAAGAACAAACAAAGCCCAAAGTTAGAAGGAAGAAAATAACAGCGATTAGTGCAGAAATAAATGAAAGAGACTAAAAAGACAATAGTAAAGACCAATAAAACTAAGAGCTGGTTCTTGGAAAAAAGTTAACAAAATTGACAAACATTTAGCTAGAGTCAACAACAGCAAAAAAAAGATTCAAATAAAAAAAAGATTCAAATAAATAAAAATCAAAAGTGAAAAAGGAGATATTATAACTGATACCACAGAAGTACAGAGGATAATGAGACCAATATGAACAAATATATGCCAAAAAACTGGACAACCTAGAAAAAATTGATAAATCCCTAGAAACATACAACCCACCAAAACCAAATTATGATGAAATAGAAAATCTAAACAGACCAATAACTAACAAGGAGATTGAATCAGTAATTTAAAACTTCCCAAAAAACAAAAGTCAAGAACCATATGGCTTCCTGGTGAAATTTCACCAATATTCAAAGAAGAATTAATACCAATTCTCCTCAAACTCTTCCAAAAAATAGAATAGTGGGGAACTCTTCCAAATACATTTTACAAGGCCAGTACAACCTGATACCAAAACCAGATGAGTTTGCCATACACACACACACACAAAGAGAAAATTACAAGCCATTCCTAATGAATATATATGCAAAAATTCTCAGCAAAATATCAGCAAATCAAATTTAACAACACATTAAATGGATCATACACCATGATCAAATGGGATTATTCCCCAGATGCAAGAATGGTTCAACATCTGCAAATCAGTGTGATACACCACTTTACACCATTAATAAAGTGAAGGATAAAAATGATATGATAATCTCAATAGATGCAGAAAAATAATTTGACAAAATTCAACACACATGTATGATTAAAAACTCTCAACAAAACATGTATAGAAGAAACATACCTCAGTATAATAAAAGCTGAAAGCTTTTCCTCTAAGATTAGGAACAAGACAAGATGTCCACTCCCACTACTTTTATTTAACATAGCATTGAAAGCCCTAGCCAGAGGAATTAGGCAAGAAAAAGAAGTAAAATGAATTCAAATTGGAAAGGAAGAAGAAACTTTCAGATGACATATTATATACAGAAAACCCTAAAGAGTCCATCAAAACGCTATTAGAACTAATAAAGAAATTCAGTAAAGTTGCAGGATACAAAATCAATATACAAAAATATGCTGTGTATGCTTATTAGTGTATGAGCCATCATAATGAGAAATTAATAATCCCATTTACAATTGCATCAAAAAGAACAAAATACCTAGGAGTAAAGTTAATCAAGGAGGTGAAATACCTGTATATTAAAAACTAAAAGACATTATTGAAAGAAATTGAAGAAGACACAAATAAATACAAAGATATTCCATGTTCATAGGCTAGAGAAATTAGTTTTGTTAAAATATCCATACTATCCAAAGAAATATACAGATTCAGTATAATTCTTATCAAAATTCCAATGGTATTTTTCATAGAAAGAGAACAAACAATCCTAAAATTATATGGAACCACAAAAAACCTAAAGAGCCAAAGCAGTCTTGAGAAAGAATAAAGCTGAAAGCATCACACTTCCAGATTTCAAACTATATTATGAAACTATAGTAATTAAAACAATATAATTTTTGGAATAAAAACAGACACATAGATCAAAGGAACAGACTATAGAGCCTTTACAACAAAGGAACCAAGAATACACATTGGGCAAGGAGCAGTCTCTTCAAAAGATAGTGTTGGGAAAATTGGACAGCCACATGAAAAAGAATGAAACTGGACAACTATCTTACACCATACACAAAAATTAACTCAAAATGGATTAAAGGCTTGAACATAAGACCTGAAACAATAAAACTCCTAGAAGAAAACATAGTCAGTAAGCTCCTTGACATGGGTCTTGGCAATGATTCTTTTGTATCTGACGCCAAAAGTAAAGCAAAAAAGCAAAAATAAACAATTGGGAATACACCAAATTAAAAAGTTTCTGCACAGCAAAGGAAAATATCAACAAAATGAAAAGTAAACCTACTGAATGGGAGAAAATAATTGTAAATCATATATCTGATAAGGGGCTAATATCCAAAATATACAAAGAACTCACACAACTCAACAGCAAAAAACAATCCAATTTAAAAAATGGGAAGAACACCTGAATAGACATTTTTCCAAAAAAGACATACAGATGGCCAAAAGGTACATGAAAGATACTCGTCATCATTAATCATCAAGAAACTGCAAATCAAAACTACAAAGAGGGCTTCCCTGGTGGCACAGTGGTTGAGAGTCCGCCTGCCGATGCAGGGGACACGGGTTCGTGCTCCAGTCCGGGGAGAACCCACATGCCGGGGACCGGCTAGGCCCGTGAGCCGTGGCTGCTGAGCCTGCACGTCCGGAGCTTGTGCTCTGCAACGGGAAGGCCACAACAGTGAGAGGCCCACGTACCACAAAAAAAAAAAAAAAAAAAAAACAATGAGATGCCACCTCGCACATTTCAGAATGGCTATTATCAGAAAAAATAAGAAATAACAATTGTTGGCAAGGATGTGAAGAAAAGGGAACTCTTATGTACAGTGGTGGGAATGTAAACTGGTGAAACCACTATGAGAAATGGTATGGAGGTCCCTCAAGTAATTAAAAACAGAACTAGCATATGATCTTGCAATTCCACTTCTGGGTATTTATCCAAAGGGGACGAAAACACTACCTTAAAAAGATATATACATGTCCATGTTCACTGCAGCATTATTTACAATAGCCAAGATATGGAAACAGCCTAAGTGTCCATCGATGGTGAGTAGGTGAAGAAATTGTGGTATATATCTACAATGGAATATTATTCAGCCATAAAAATAATGCAACGTTGCCATTTGCAACAACATGGATGGATCTTGACAGCATTATGCTAAGTGAAATAAGTCAGGCAGGGAAACACAAATACCACATGATCTCTCTTAGATGTGGAATCTTAAAAAAAAAAAATGCTCATAGATACAGAGAACAGACTGGTGGTTGCAAGAGGCCATGGGTGGATGAATTGTTTTTGTTTTGTTATTTTAGTTTAAATAAATCTAATTTAAATTTTTTAAAGAATTACAAACAGTATTAATTAGCAATAATAATTTTTAAAAGAAAATGAAAATAGGCAAATCAGAACAGATTTGTTTACAACTAAAGACATGTCTCAAGGAAAAAAAATGGTGACGTTTGCCAGTGAAGCCATCTGGTCCTGGGGTTTTCTGTGTAGGGAGTTTTGGGGCTTTTTTTTTTTTTTATGTAAGAAAATAATAGATACCACAGAAATTTTACCCAGTATCTCCCAGTGGTAGCATCTTGCATAAGTATAGTACAGTATCAAAACTAGGGATATCACAACTATTGCTACAGTCAAAATATACTACAGTTCTATCAACACAAGGATCCCTCATTTTCCTTTTTCATAGCAACACCCACTTCTCTCTGGTCCCCACCCCCTACTTAATCCTGGCAACTATTAATCTGGTCTTCATTACTATAATTTTGTCATTTCTTTTTTTTTTTTTTTTTTTTTTTTGCCGTGCCACACGCCACGTGAGATCATTTTTCCCTGACCAGGGATCAAACACACGCCCCCTGCAGTGTTTCAAAAATGTTATATAACTCATGGCATTCTGCATGGCACCCAACTTCAGGAAAGCCTGAGATGCCATCCTTGTGGGGAAACACAAGTAAGGCCGGATCCAGGGCTCAAACCAAAGCCTCAGGCAGGGGGTCCACAGCCCTCTTTCTGAACCCCCCAAAACTCTTATGCCCTAGACTCTCAGGAGGCCTGCCATGCAGAATGCCATGAGTTAGAAGCTGGGGGAAGGAGGGCTTAGAGATGCTTGAGGGACGTCCTTAACCTACGTGAAATGTTGGAAGTTGAGGTAAAAAATATGGCTTTAATATCTTCATGGAAAACTGCATTATTTCAATCCTGAATGTGGTTCAGTTCCCTTACTGACTTATTATTATATTAAACAAGTTTATTTAGCAGTGATTGTAAAATGAAAGTAATTAACATGCAATGTTTTTTTGTGGTGAGACTAAGGGGAAACAGGTGTTCAGCCTAGAAAAACATTTCTCTTTGGATTTCCTGTGAAGTCAGTGTGTCTTGGGTTTAACTTTGAAACAAATTAAAAATTTTAAAAAGTTAAAAAAAAAGTTATATAAATGAAGCCATACAATATGTAATCTTTTGGCAATGGCTCTATTTCACTCAGAATAATTCTCCAGAGATTCACGCAGACTGTAAATAATTTGAAAAGAATTCAATCTAGTAATGAAGAAAGTGTAAATGAAGATGATTATGATACTATTTTGTTAAACTGCCAAAGCTTAAAAAACAAACACACAAACATCCAACATATGTAACACTGCAGGGAAATATATACTTTCATGAAAAACAACTAAGATAGCTAACATTGATTGAATGCCTATTACTCAGGCAAGGTTCTAAGTATTTTTCTGTTTTAATTTACTAATTCTTACACAACGCTATGAAGTAAGTGCTACTATTATCTCCATTGTATATATGAGCAAACCAAACACTGAGAGGTTAATTTGCCCAAGGTCATAGAACTAGTAAAGGTCAGAGCCATGACTCAACATTTATTTCCTAGTTATTTTCAAAAAACAGATAAGCATTATTGTAACATCAAAAATTCATCTGCTCACAATTAAAAATCATTTGCTCTCCTAAGGTAGTGACCAAGTGTTCTGGCATCATAATTATTTCAATGCTTCACTTTATCTCCTATGTCCTACAGTGCTAAGCACCAGAGCAACAAATAAAAATTGGTATTATTATCTCTAATACAAATAATAACCAAGTTATTTCTATATTTATAATTTTTAAAATTTTTTTCTTTTTGATTGTGTCCAAAAGCTCTGAAATCATGATTATCAATACTTAATTTAATAAAATGCTATAACAGTAAAGTGTATTAACATTTTACTCGGTGTTATTTCCCAAGTTCTAAAATATCTGAGGCATCTACAAAAAAATGAAATTTATTTCTTAAAAGGGGGAATTTATTTTAGACATACAGACACAGATATTTAGAAATGAAGGGGAAAGAAATCAATTACCCTGAAAATATCATCACCTAAAATAGTGTTTTAAAACTGTAAGCATTCTTTGTGGAATCAGAAATCCACATTAACTCAATGGGTTGCAAACAATCAAAACTATTGTGTTTATCTAAATGATTTCTGAGTGTATATAAGTGAAACATAGTAATAATTTATATAGATTATGTTAATCATTTAAATAGTGTACGCGGGCCTCTCACTGCCGTGGCCTCTCCCGTTGTGGAGCACAGGCTCCAGACGCGCAGGCCCAGCAGCCATGGCCCACGGGCCCAGCCGCTCCACAGCATGTGGGATCCTCCCAGACCGGGGCACGAACCCGTGTCCCCTGCATCGGCAGGTGGACTCTCAACCACTGCTCCACCAGGGAAGCCCTGTCTGTCTACCTTTGTAATAAAAAGCTATTTACCATTTTTTCCTCTGATATTTGTTCCACTCTAAAAGTGCTGTTACCGTTTTTCAATTTTAAAGCTATACTTTATAAATATATGTACATATATAATCATCGGAAAAAGAATATTACATAATTATCTTAACATTACTCAGTTAAAAATAAACTATTTTTCTAAACTTTAAACTACCATTTTATGATTACTGTGGCTCGTTGCCTTTAAGTTGTGATTAAAATTACAGCAAAGCACTTATGCTTTCAGGCAAAAGTGTTGTATATATGATCAGCTTATCATTATACATGTAACTGCGAAGGTATATAGACAATCTACCCAATATTAACACACCAAAACCAAAACAATACAAATAAAAAGTAGTCACTGAAATGTCTGTGAGCCAGAGCACATTTGCATGTGAAATCCCTTACTTCAGATACACAGACTTATTCTTGTCACTAGAAATAATAACAATAAATGTATCTTTCTTTTGACCCCTGTGCCATTATAAATCAAGGTTGAAAATGTGTTCATCTTGGATTTTCTTCTTTTTTATGCTTCTTGAGAGTATAAAATACTATCCCATACAAAATTATTGTGTAATTTTGTAAAGAGATTCCTTTGTAGCAAATTCTCCATAGGTGAAAATGTAGAGAACTCAAAATAACTCTCAACAGATTTCAGATATTAATTATATGTTCTAGCGGGAAAAAAGTACCCATTAAATTTGCCTTCCTGCCATGGAACATATGAATTGGCTAAATGAGATGCTAATGACATGAATGAGATAGAATCTCTGAGAATTAAATTCTATTTAATATTTAAGTATTAACTCTCCTTTCATATTAACAACTATTCGGTTTGATTCACATATTTTGGCTCTTTTCAAGGTAAGTAAAATTACTTCTTGACTTCATGAAATTCACATTCAATTTTATAAAGTTTTCAGGTAATAATACTTATGCAAAACCCATATTATCTTAGGTTCTTAATGGTCAAAATAAGTAATTTAAATGATATTTTCTTTAATGTAGAAAATAGTTTCATTTCTGAAATGGTACTCTGTGTTTAAAATACTGTAAATTACATCATGTTTGCCCACTGAATTCTATTGTATATCTAGAATTATTCTTTGGGAAAATGTAAGCCACAATCTGGTTTAGATGTGATATGGCTCTTAAGGGCAGAGCATGAAGATTTTGATGGTTATAATGTAGCACTAGCTCTAGTGACCCATTCATCTCATGGGAAGTTTGTGTACCTCTTTACTCCATATGATCTGGCTTACTCATATTTGGATAGTACCAAAGTTTGAGTACAAGGTAACAGCTAACTTTTTTTGAGCTCCTACTGTGTATTAGACATAATTCCAAGCACTTTCAGGGATGATCTAACTCTGTTGGGTAGAATTGATTAGCCCCCTTTACAAGCGAGGAAACTGAAAGTCAGAGAGCTCTCATGGCTAAGAAGGGCTTGAGAACACAGTTTGATTTCAGAGATGAGTTTAGGACCACTATGCTATGCTGCCTTCCCATTTTCAAGACTAGAGCTTCTTAATCATGAATGGGTGACAAATATGTTCAGATATGGGCCCTCTCAGCCCTTGGGGTTGACGGACAGGACCTGGAGCCCAGAACCCTGGTCTGTTCCCACGTCTGTGAGCAGCTTCATTTAGTTACACCAGTGCGGTACACAAAGATGATTTTCTACGTGTGCCATAGTGTGAAAAAGTTTGACAAGCATGCTGCCTTAGAGCAAGGAAAACATTTAGAGATAAATATATTAACTGTGTTCCTAATTTGTAACTGACATTAAATTTTCAGAGTCAGCAATCTTCTGACAAGGGATAATTTATATACCTTATATAATTCTACTTTATGTTGCTTTGCTAATAATTTCCTCCACTGATATTTTGTTATGCTCCATATTAATTCTTAACTGGCAACATTTATCCTGACTAGAATTACCATGAATTCTTTTTTTTTTCAATTCCAGAAATTATCACTTTATTATACAAAAAAACTAAACATTTACAAAGGAAAATCAAAAAAAGTTGCATTTTTAGACCTCATTGGGAAAGTTACACAAGAGTCTGATGAACAAACAATATCATAAAACGTCTCCGTACCATGTCAGTACCATCCAGAGAAATCCAATCAACCATTATACCATAGGTTAAAGTGTTCAGTACCTGAAAGTCAACCCAGTGCCCTCTTGGTTTATCATTTGTCTATAACAGTGTAAAACTCTAGCATCTTTGCAAAACATGGAATTGTTGTCTATGAACTTTATAGGAATAAAATTTTGTTAAAGGAAATAAAATAGTACAAAGATGACATGGTTCTGCTCCCAATCAATACTAACATGCATTAAGTTATAACAGTCAGTCCAAGCAACATTTTAATAATTTTAGAAATGTGACTATAGTGTGCTGATATTTCAAGCAGTCTTGCTCTGGCATAGTTTTATTTTACATATATCCAAGTCATGTTATTGCATATACACATCAAGAAACTACTCCAGTTATCACATCTCAAAGGTAGTGCCTATTTTTTAGGCCGAAATTTTCCTTTGGCTTCTTGCTCACAACAAGGGGCATAGGCAGCCATTCTTTCCAAGAGTTTACTACATTCAAGGAAGTCTGGACTCCTAGCTTGTTGTTTTCCTCATGGAATGATGAGCAGTATTGAGGATTTGAACTGATAAATAGTATCTCTGAACATTTCAGACACTAGCTACACTTTTGATTTCTGTGCTTCTACAAGACTGTATGACCCTTTCATGTTAGCTTTTCTAGCAAAGTAAATAATCATTCCAATGGCAGGTATTATTAAGGAGGATGCACAATAGAGCACAAGAAGTTCAGGAGAATAATAGTCCTTGTTACTTTCTCTTCTTTTAACATCAAGTGTTATGCTTGTTAATTGCAAACCAACTTCATTTTTAGATTCACATTCATATACTCCCGCATCCTCTAACTGGGCCCTGTGGATGGTATATGGACCATCTGTAGACTTAGGCTTAGACTCTGCTTTTTTCTTCAGGATTATCCAAGATTGGGGAACATTTCCACACGTACAGGAGATAATGACAGTGTCTCCTTCCTTGACATTCTCAGAAGGAAAAGCTGTTAAGTTGTATATCTTTTGGAACAACTTGGATAATTAATTTGACTTCTTTTCTGCTTATTCCAACCTGGTTAATGCCTTCACAGACATAAATACCAGAATCTCCCATTTTTGTAGACATTAAGGTGAGAGTGATATTCTCAGAAAGAGGCTGTAGATCCCCATTACTTATCAGCCTGCTCCACAGGATTTTCGAAGCTGGAAGGCCATCGCTAGAGCATGTCATATTCACAGATCTACCTTCCTCCAGGATGGAGGAGGGGCTGACCAAGAGGGTTGTATTGCCGAGAGCAACATTAACATATAGTACCTGTGGTGGGAAGCAGCCGCAGAGCACAGGGAGATCAGCTCGGTGCTTTGTGACCGCCGGGAGGGGTGGGATGGGGAGGGTGGGAGGGAGGGAGATGCATGAGGGAAGGGATGTGGGAACAGATGTATATGTATGACTGATTCACTTTGTTATAAAGCAGAAACTAATAAAAAAAAATTCAACCCAAAAAAAAAAAAAAAAACCAAACAAAAAAAACATATAGTACCTGTGTACTCTGCCTTTGTTTAGGTTCAAATTCCATTTCATCAATAGGTAACTTAGCCAGACAAACAAGAACTTTTCCAGTATCTTCAGTGGTGGGGATGAAGATCATTTCCAATCTCTTGGTCTCTAGGGATTTCTTACTTACATCTTCCAAAAAGATTTTATTTTTCATAATACTCTCCCCTTTAAGTAATTCAATCTCCAGCCGGTCAAAAGGATACACATCAGGAACCTTGCAGCTTACAGTGACCAGGTTTCCACTCACTAACAGACGACTCATCTCAATTTCTGGATCTCTAGGGAAGGAGTAGAGCTCCACCTAGATTCCCTTTTCCAGTTTCTTATGCCCACATGTCATGGTGCACAGGTAAAAATGTTCGTTCTCAAATCTCACAGGGCTCAGGGTCAACGTGGATTTGGACCCCTTGCTCCTCACCTTCCCATTCAGAGGGCTGTCCATCTGGGTGCTCCAAGAGAAAGTTGGGGACTCGCAACCCATGGCATCACAGGTCAATACAACTGAGTCGCCAATCTGAGCAGCAATCTGGGATCCAAGTGAGATCTCTACAGTAAACATTTTCTCTTGAACAATTAATTTTTCCTCTTTTCTGTCTTTCCCAACCAGGTTAACTCCTTCACACACATAAATTCCAGAATCTTCCATCCTCATAGCAATTAAAGTGAGAGTTGCATTCTCAGAAAGGAGCTGTAGATTCCCATTGTCTAATTTCTTGCTCCAGAAAAATCTGTGGAGCTGGTAGACCTTCACTGGTACATGTCATCGTCACAGAGTCACCTTCTTGCAGGCTTGTGAAGGGATTCACAGATATAACTGTGTCCTTGGGTGAGACATAGACTTGCAGTTTTTTGTAGTCCCCCTGTACTTGGGGTTGAGAATCAATTTCATAATATGTACTGTAGCTTGACAAACAAGAGCTTTCCCAATATCCTCATCAACAGGAGTGAAGGTTACTTCCAAACTCTTCATTTCCTGGGACCTCATTTCTGAAGGCCCCAGAAAGTTCTGTGTCTTCACAGAACGGTTGCCCTTCAGTAATTCTATCTCCAGCTTTTCAAATGAGTAAACAGCAGGGACCAAACATGTGACTGTGACTGGCTTCCCAACTTCCAGGGAGCCACTCAAATGAATCTCTGGGTCCTTAAGGAAAGAGTAGATCTCCACTGGGATTCCTTCTTTCAGTTTCTGAGACTCACAAATCACTGTGCACAAGTAATAGTGTTCATTCCCCAGACTAACAGGATCCATGGTCAGCATGGATTCTGCCCCCTCATTTCTCACCTTCCCATTCAGCGGACTGTCTATCTGAGTTCTCCAGGAGAACAATGGGGATTCGTAGCCTGTTGTGCTTTAAGTCACTGAGATGGAGTCACCAATCTGAGCAATAATTTTGGATTCAGGGAAGATGTTGATTTTAAAAGCTTGAGCTGCTAGTATTGGAGGGTCTCCTGCTGAGGTGGGGGGTGGCTGTGGCTTACCACGGGGACAAGGACACTGGCAGCAGAAGCTCTGGGAACTACTCCTTGGTGTGAGCCCTCCCAGAGTTCGCCATTAGCCCCACCAAAGAGCCGGGGAGGCTCCAGTGCTGGGTTGCATCAGGCCAAACAACCACCATGAATTCTTGAAATCATTAAAATGGGATTTTAATTATTCTTGATAAATTATTTTTTACTGTTCATATGGACTGCCTACTTCTCAATCAGAATTGGCAAATATTTTGGCTTGAATGCTGGAGTACCACAAAGCACATGAGGGTGAATACAGTATTGATAAATAAGGGAATGCTTTCTTCTTTTCTTTTTTTTTTTTTTTTCTTTAAAGATGAGGGGGCAGGCTCCCCAAATCCAAGGAGAAGAGTTGCTCAGGGACTTCGAGGTCCAGCCTTTTTTTCTTGCCCCTGAAGATTTCTACTGTGGTCCCCCCACGCTTCCGCAGCCCCAGGCTCGGCTCCATGCCACTTCCTACACCTCAGCCACAGTTCACCTTGGCCCGCCACTGACGTGGGCCCAGCTCCTGGGAATGCTTTCTAAAGAAGTGATGCTTGAAAGTTAAGAAAAAAAAAATATGGAGAGTCTGCTTCTGTTTTGTAAATAAGTTCATTTGTATCATTTCTTTTTAGATTCTGCATATAAGTGGTATCATATGATATTTCTCTTTATCTGTCTGATTTACTTCACTCTGTATGACAGACTCTAGGTCCATCCACCTCACTGCAAATAACTCAGTTTCATTTCTTTTTATGGGTGAGTAATATTCCATTGTATTTATGAACAACATTTTCTTTATGCATTCCTCTGTTGATGGACATTTAGGTTGCTTCCATGTCTTGGCTGTTGTAAACAGTGCTGCAATGAACACTGGGATGCATGTATCCTTTCAGACCATGTTTTTCTCTGGATATATGTCCAGACTTAGAGAATGACTTATGGTTACCAGGGGGGAAGGATGGAGGGAAGGGATAGTTAGGGAATGTGGGATTGACATGTACACATTGCTGTATTTAAAATGGGTAACCAACAAGGGTCTACTGTGTAACACAGGGAACTGTGCTCAATATTATGTAACAACCTAAATGGGAAAAGAATTTGAAAAAGAACTGATACATGTATATGTATAACTGAATCACTTTGCTGTACACCTGAAACTATCACAACATTGTTAATGAACTATACTCCAATATAAAATAAAAAGTTAAAAAATAATGGAGAGAATAGGAGTGCTGTCTTAATGAGGAAATTGAGCTGTTTAGAAGCCCTTGTACAGCACTGAAGTGAATTTTGAGACTTCACATCGCTTCAATACCAGGATAAAATTAAGACAGAATAGTTTAGAATCCCTGGACACCTTAGAAACCGCACAGGGAAACCCAACTGGCAATCCCAACTGTCTTAAGTCAAAGTGTAGTGATGCATAAACACTTGCTCTCAAGTGTTTTCACTGTTTAAAATGATTTGTTCACAACGCATTAACCATGGAAGCTCATCTGGAAGTGTGGTTTGTGGTTTTCCAGGTTTTACCTCGATAAAAGTTTTCAGGTAAAAATAAATATTGCAGGTGAGTCAAAAAGGAAAAAAAAATAATAATTTCCTCTTGGTTGCAATAGACAGAGAATGATTGCCCAATTACACATGTTCGTTCTGGTTTAGAACTTTGATGGGGGCCATCCTTGGAATTTGGACAGTTTGCCATCTGGTCTGAGTATGTGATTACACATAAGATACCAGGGAAGGGGAAGGAAAGGTGACTCCAAGGTTGTAAGCCTCACTGATTCAGTAACAATTGGCCATTGTCAAGGAAAGTATTACCAAGAAGAGGAGCTGGTTGGGTGTGTTTGGGGTGGAGAGGATGATGAATTCTTTGAAGAACATGTAGATCTGAAGGAATGAGGAGGAAATCCAAGTGGAGGTTTCATGAAAGCAATTGAAAATGCTTGCCTGGAGTTGTGTGGAGAGATTAGGACTGACGGTTTGTGTTGGAAGTCATCTATTCATAGCCTTAGGAGTGAAAGCGATCTTCTCTCCAAGGAAGAAAGGAAAAAGATAAACTAAAGGGCACATTGCATGGATAACCACCTTCACAAGGGGAGAAAGGCGGAAACAAAGGAGACAGGCCACACTGGCCTCTGTGGTGTCCTTGAACCCACCAAGCATAGCCCCCTGAGAACTTGCTCCTTCCATCCTCAGCCTGGAATGCTCTTCCCACAGAGGCAGAGGTGCTTCCTTTGTGCGCCTATAATACTCTAAATGTTTCTGATGCTACATTCACCACAGATTATGACTTCTGTTTGAGTTGTCTCACCTGATACATAATAAATATTCAGTGAATGAATGGGAGAAGTGGAATGAGAAGAGGTTGCGTTCAGGGCCACATTTCAGAAATCAAGATCTTGGAGTTCTCATAAGTTGGTCAGACAATATGTTATTTCAAGGAAAATATAATCCAGTGCTCATTGTGTGCCAGGCATTCCTGGAACAAAAGCCAGATGTTTTGGGACTTCCCTGGTGGCGCAGTGGTTAAGAATACACCTGCCAATGCAGGGGACACAGGTTTGATCCCTGGTCCGGGAAGATCCCACAAGCCACGGAGCAACTAACCCTGTATGCCACAACTACTGAGCCCGTGTGCTGCAACTACTGAAGCCCACGGGCCTAGAGCCCGTGCTCCACAAGAAAAGCCACTTCAATGAGAAGCCCACACACCGCAACGAAGAGTAGCCCCCGCTTGCTGCAACTAGAGAAAGCCCACGAGCAGCAATGAAGACCCAATGCAGCCATAAATAAATAAATAAAAGCCAGATATTTTAAAGTAGCCTCAAGACAACTCTCTCCATTTCTTGGCTCTGGTTTTCTAAGTACCAGCCTCATCTTCAGGCAGGTTTTTTTTTAAGTGGCAGCAAAGTCAACACTCACTCCTTCAAAACGATTCTGTCTCTGCTGGAGTCATTTGCCTACCTTTGTGAAACTACGGAAGTTTGGGCCCCTGATGGATTACCCAGGCCAGAGGGGGGACAGTTTTGAGAGCAGAGTATGATATGAGGGCAAAATCAAAAAGTAACAAGTCCATTCTTGAAATCATAAAAGAGGCCATCTAGTGGCATTGTGATCTGAAACAACAGTAGGGAACAGAAGGGGAAAGAATAAATTCACTCTCCCCCTCCTCCATCTTATTGCAAAATTACACTGTACTGTCAGAGACAAAGATGGATGCTGTTCCCTGAGACTGCCTCTGCTGTGTGTTTAAAGTTCTGTAGATGAAGGAGAGTTGAAAAAGCATCACCTGAGAATAAAGCCACTTGTTAGTGTTAGAACACTGAGCTTTGATTTTTTATTTATTTAAATCTTGCCTTTGGTATGATATGAAAATATAAATCTAATATAAAAGTTTTATATAAACTTTAAAAAGTTCTCTAAAGTCCCATATATATAATGTTGTAGGTATATCATGAGCTTTGTAAATAGACCCAGGTTCAAAGCCTCCTATACCATTTACTATTTGTGTGAAGCCTAGACGTATGAATTAAGCTTTTGTGTTTCATTCTCTTTGGTATTTACCTTAAGGGTTAACTAAGAGAGTGCATGAAAAGCATTTAGCACATTGTCCAGTGCAATAGTCAATACTGGTAGGTATTATTGGCATTATTGCTGTGGCTTAAGAATTTCATTATTATGGTAAATAAAATATGCATAAAACATACCATTTTAACCATATGCAGCTAAGTGGCATAAAGTACATTCACATCATTGTACAACCATTACCAATATCCATCTCCAGAATTTTTTCTTCTTCCCGAACTGTAACTCTGTATCCATTAAACAATAATTCCCCATCTCTCCTCTCCCCCCAGACTCTGATAACTACCAAACTTTCTGTCTCTCTGAGTTTGTCTATTCTAGGTTCCTCATGTAAGTGGAATCAGACAAGATTTCTCCTATTGTGTCTGGCTTAATTAAGATTTTTTTTTAAATAACAAAAGCTAAATCCGGACTTTTTAGTCATTGATTCCTAGGGTTCCTGTACTACATAGGCCCCAATAGATGAGCCTAAATTCCACCATCTTGGTGATAGTATCTACTAACTATAGGCACAATCTTAGTAGGTGAGAAATAGTCTCTACAGTGCAGGCTTTAGATACCCAATCTATTTCCACAGCATCACAGAAGCAGAGTTTTTTTAGTATCTATAGAATCTGAAAATATTTCTGAAAGATAGCTCAAGTGCTTGGGTGCTTTAACTGTGGATAAGGATAAAAGTTTTCACAGCTTTTTAGTAATCAGCCTCAGGACCCCTGTCCCAAAGTGACTGTAAATTGTGCAATCAGTAGGCAAAATAGATGACAACGAGGCATAAAACTTTATTATTAAACAATGATATAAACCTAAATAAGATTGTTCAGAAAAAAACTCTATTTAAAAATTTTCTCTCACAACCTGTTTCTTTTTATCATATTATGAGCTTAATGAGTTATTTCCCTGCCTGGCAAATCTGCATTCCTTCAGTTTTGCATTTCCTGGACAAAAAGCAAGAACTGTTCAGCCTGTAACCATCAAGTACCAAGCAAGTTGCTTCTGTAGCAACAAATCACCCACATGAAGTCTCAGTGTTTTTATCTCTTTACTTCACTGACTTTTCAATGCAAATTTGGCTATTATCAGTCAAGTGGAAGATCCTAAAACTGCTGCTTAAAAATCTGGGAGCAGACTCTTTCTCCATAGCTCAGCTCCTTTGAGCCTGGTCTCTCTAATGTCCCTGACCCATATTATGATAATCATCACTACAAACAACATATGCCACCACTGACTGTAATTTCTATTTTCTTTGTATAATCTTGGGCAAGCAATTTATAATCTCTGAACCTTAGGGTTTAATCTATAAAATACGCAAAGACAGTTTGTGAAAATGCCTAGCATGGCATGTGGCATGTGATAAGGCACACAGGCAAATATTAGATTTAGGAAAGAACCGTGTGTATGTTGTACTTTTCCAGCCCTCTTTCTCCTTGAGACTATTTCTCATTTCTCTCCTAACAACCGTCTCACAGCTTCTTGCTCTAGTATTTAGGAACTGAAATTATCACCTCATTTGCCCTTCCACTAGCAAGACCTGTCCTAGCATAAGCTAAGACTGCCTTAATCATTGCCCTTCCCACTTAATTATGTTTATCTCTTCCACATCCTGGGCCCTCAGGACTCTGCCTGCTGCTTTGCAGAAAGCAAGTTTGATAGCCTGCTATTTCTAGTTTTTTTTTTTTTTTTTTTTTTTTTTTTGCGTTACGCGGGCTTCTCACTGCTGTGGCCTCTCCCATTGCGGAGCACAGGCTCCTGGATGCGCAGGCTCAGCGGCCATGGCGCACGGACCCAGCCGCTCCGCGGCATGTGGGATCTTCCCAGACCGGGGCACGAACCCGCATCCCCTGCATCGGCAGGCGGACTCTCAACCACTGCGCCACCAGGGAAGCCCTCTAGTTTTTAATCTAAACGAAATGGCCTTGATTCAGACAGACATTTGAAAGTACACTGTGATAATAAGAAAAACAAAATTCTGTAAGAACAAAAGCTTAAAAAGTGTTTATATTTTATGTTAACCCTGGGCTTTTTGTCAGAAAAGGTGATGCTCTGTTCATTGTATACTTCTATTTCTTTGAACAATTATGCTAGTATTTATTGAGTGCTTACTACAGCCCAGGCACTGTGTTAAACACCTCACATATATTATTTCATTATTTCATTTAATCCATCCAGCAATCCTAGTAGGTAGGTGTCACTCATACCCATGTTATAGATAAGGAAACAAAGGCTTAGAAAGGTTAAGTATCTTGCCTAATTTCACACAGAGCTGGATCAAAACCAGGCTGACCCAAGAACCCATGGTCTGTCCACCACACCAGGGTTTTCAGTGGTGTGTTCAAATGCAGGTCCTCAGTCCAGAAAAGACAGTACTGTTATTTTAAACTAGGAAGCCTCTGGAGGGCTTTAAATGATGGTCCTTTTTACCGCATATTTTTTTTCCCTCTTACCTTCTTTATTTTTCTCTTATCGAGGTCCTTAGGTTTAATTTTTAATACTAAAATCTATCTGTTCTCTTGCAGTAAGAAACATAAGGCTTCGAGAGCGTCATACAACTTTACAAGTTTGAAATTCCTGTGGCAACATAAGATACTGAATCCATTCAAGAGTAAATGGTGACCTCAGTGATTCTCGTGGTTGGAATTTTTCTTTTGTAATCAAAATAGTATGAACACGATTAATTTTCTGGGAAAGTGTGCCTGAAATTAAGAATCCCCACACAATATTTTATTTCTTCAAGTAAGAATTTGTGTATATGAAAAAAAAATCAGAACTCAGAAGATTTTATGTGGGTTATAACAGTTGTCTCCAGAGTGGGTCTTCCAAGTCCCTTGGGAAGGTTCTATTTCTTCTATTAGAATTTTGATTTCTAATTTTTTTCTGCTTATTATTTTTTAATTTCTATTTTTATATATACTTTATAATGTATATATTTAATACAAAATATATTATATATAATTTCTTTGAAATTATGTACTATTATGTACATAACATATGCTATATATATATTCACATGTATTTTTATTCTATATATTCAAGTATTTTTGTTCATACATATATAAAGTATGTGCTGAAAACATTTTATTTATGAAATGAGTCTTCAAAATTTTAAGCTCCCAGCAATTCTAAAATATAATAAGCATTTATTTTTTTGTAATCTAAACAATCAGAATTTTTTAAAAAGATACAGTATTTTCATGAGAAGGAGCTAAATCATAAATAAATGCCCCATGATAAAGTTAAAAGGCCATTTGCAGGATATACCATGTTCATCTAAAGTACAGTGATGATTAAAAGCTGTAACAATGTTCTTGGGGCTTTGGAAAATTCTTAATTATCCTCTAGCTTAAATTGTCTTGTGTCTAGTCTAAAAGTAAAATTATATAGAGCCAGTCATTGGTAAGTGATTTTTTTCAAGTTAATTTCTGATACTTTCAGTGGCTCCATTATCCCTGATGTGACATACAAGATTTTTTAGTATCCTGATGGTGTCCAATCCTATCTCATTGCTCAACACTACTCTCCTCAAGTCTATGCTAAATTCACTTCTCTTTAACAATTCTCTTGCCTTTGGGCACTTGCAGAATCCATTCCCTAAGACAGAAAAACCCTTCCCTTCTCTTTGCCTGGCTACCCTCTTCCCATCCTTTCAGCCTCAGTTAAACTATGTTTCTTTTAAATTCATATTAGTTGCCCCCTCTATGTATTCAAGGGCATCCTATACTCTCCTCTTCTTTAACATTTATCACATTGCATGTTTAGATGCCTGTCTTCCAACCTAAATTTGTAATACTCACCTCACACTTCTGGCAGTTTGGACTATTTGGATCCAAGTCTAGGTGGAGAAATAATGGCACATGATTGAAGGTTTCCAACTTGAGTGATACAGAAGTTTCTCCGGCCCTTAAGTGGCACTGCATACCCTCTCTGGCCAGTTGGTTTATACCTTGTGGACTGTTTATTATATGCTTTGATATCTTCACTTAAATCATTCCCTCACTCTTCTTTTCTTCTTGTCCTCTCTTCTTTTGTTTATTAGACTGACAGGTTAGCCCTGCTAATATTTCTGATTTTCCTCCATATACCTACTGTCTATAGGAAATTAACCTTGCTCATCTAGGCAGTGTCAAAACTTAGGCACTGATCCAGAATGGCCAGTCAAGAAATGCTGTTGAGCAGAGGCAAGAGAATGCACTAGCAGCATGGGGAAGGACCAAGATGACTTTAGAGGAGACCAGATTTAGTAGATATTTGACCCTTGATCAACAATCAGTCTTTTAATGCAAATTTTTCCTACTTTGGGGAAAAAGAGGTAGGCTTTTCTTCCTCAGCTCCTAATCTTTTTTTTTTTTTTTAATCACAAAATGCATTTTCTCTATCTTTACATCCACTTGACTCTAGGGCAAGGGTAGTTTCTAATTATGCTGTCAGCAAAATTATATTTGATTATGAAGGCAAAAACATTGCTAAATTATTTGAAATTCTATTTCATTTACATTCTAATTCAAATTTGATCTTCCTTGATTTTGTTTGATTGCAATAGATTGTGTATTATAGTCATTCATCAGCCATTTGCCTGGATCATGAACTCAGATTTATATTGTTTGTATTAGTTGATTTGGAAAGTGCTTTCAGTTTTCATTGTGTTATTTATTTGTGGATCTGAATTGTAGATTTGAGTGTCCAAAGTTTTCTTTTAGATTTTGATAAACAGGCAAAATTATTTTAACTAGCTGTAAGTGAAAGTGTGAAACTTTTGTTTAAGGATATTATTTGCATTTTAATGGTGGAATACATGATGAAGTAAACATCCTAAGGTTCACATTATTAAAGTTATCACAGTAATTGTCAATAATTAATTCTAATTAAAAGTAGAAATGATTCATCGGGAGACCATGTATATGTAGAATCACATTCTGTTAATAATCATAGATTAAGAATAGGCTGAGTTGGACTTAAACATAATGACATCTGGCTTGAGGAATGAGTCCACATAAGTGACTTTTTAAAAGTTGAACTAGTTACTTAAAAATTTAAAAATATATACATCCTTAGAAATATTTTTTTCACGTTGCAAGATGTAGAGAATACAGAAAACCAGATAAACAAAAAGAACATAATTACCCAAAGTCCAACTACCCAGAGACAACTATTGGTAATATTGTGTGTACAAAACAAGCTTTAAAAAGTGTACAAATAGTGTATACAGCATACTTATTTGTGCAAAATGATAGAAAAAGGCAACTTCTCAGTTCCTGGTTGTTGTTTTTGTTTTTTTGATAGTACACTTCCTAGTTTTTAATACAGAAATCTTATAGAGAAAATAATATATACATATCTCAACACTTTTTAATAGAGAAAAATAACATATTTACATCACCCAAACTCAGTACAATTTTAACAAAACAATGCTTGGGAAAGCCTCAAGCTATATTGCAGACACAATTGGTAGGTTAAGAATCAAATGTACACGTTTTGGGATGCTCACAAGTGTCAACAAAAGTCATCTGCTTCTCTGAAGTCAGTGCCTGAAGATGCCCTAGTCAGGCATACAAAGCAAAGGTTTGTTAGTAAGTCTATTATTGGTGATTAGTAGGTGATGTTTTAAGCAATTTTTATCCTAATATGATAGTGTGTTACATATATAAACATTTTACTGTGGTTTATATATGATTTAGGAAATTGGGTGTCTGCGGGTTGACATGACACAAGATGCATTAGAATGATAAAAATAGGCATTCTCTTGCAGATTTTCAGGACTGTATTATTAATGTTAATAACACATTACCATTAATGTACAGGCATTAACATTAACTATACAGGTGTGTGAGATACCTGTATATGTAATTGTGCATACATAAACAATTCTGGAAGCATATACCAAAAACTGGTATCACTGACTGTCTCTGGGAAGGGGACTATGTCACTGGGACAGGAATGCCAATTTTGAACCATATGCATATGTTAGCTATCAAAAATGAAATTATATAAGTACAATCAAATATAATGTGAAAAATATACTCATGCCTTTGAATATGACTAGTTTTATCTATTTTCAGTAAAAGCAAACACGATTTAAGACTATGATTCATAGTCTCTATCCGTATTAAATGTGCAATGATTTACTAGGGGCTACTGAGATATGAGGAGATGTTCATATCTATAGTAGACTTAGACTGGTGGTCTTGAAATTCTAGTCAGGTATCCAGTGGCCCCTTTAAGGAGCTACTGGGCAAGAGTGGATATCTCTCATTAAGGAGCACTCTGGGGAAAGAAAGAGAGAGAGAAAGTGAGGGAAGGAGAGAAAGAAAAAAACAGGAAGAAGAAGAGAAGAAAAAAATTGCCCTGAGCACTTCTCACTTTTCTGTTTCTTTTTGCTGGCTGTTATCTGATTCGCAATCCATTGCTCTCAACTACAGTCGGCCCTCCAAATCCCAGGTTCTGCCTCCCTGGATTCAACCAACTGCAGATTGAAAACATTCAGGAAAAAGAAAAGTTCAAGAAAGTTCCAAAAAAAGCAAAACATGAATTTACTGTGTGCCAGCAACTATTTACACAGCATTTACATTGTATTTAAATTATTTACACAGCATTTACATATTAGGTATTAGTATTAGGTACTATAAGTAATCTAGAGATAATTTAAAGTACATGGGAGACTGTGAATAAGTTATATGCAAGTGCTACGTAAACTGTCATACAAAAGGGACTTGAGCATCTTTGGATTTTGGTATTGGGAGTCTTGGAACCCATCCCCCATGGATACAGAGGGACAACTGTACAACTTTTGTTATCTCCACTGATCAGCTCCAAGTGTTTTTTTTTCCTTCCAGTTTTATTGATATAATTAACATACAGCACTGTTAAAGTGTACAGCATAATAATTTGACTTATATACATCATGATTACCACAATAAGTTTAGTAAACACCTATCATCTCATAGAGACACAAAATAAAAAGAAAAAAACTTTTTTCCTAGAGATGAGAACTCAGGACTTATTCTCAACAACTTTCATGTATTACATACAGCAGTGTTAATTAATCATGTTGAACATTATATCCCCAGTACTTATTTATCTTATAACTGGAAGTTTGTACCTTTTGACCACCTCCATTCAGTTCTCCCTTCCCCCGCCTCTGGTAACCACAAAACTGATCTCTTATTCCATAAGTTTATTTTTTATTATTATTATTATTATTATTATTGGCTGTACCGCACAGCTTGTGGGATCTTAGTTCCCCGACCAGGGATTGAACCCTGATCCTTGGCAGTGAAAGCACCAAGTCCTAACCACTGGATCACCAGGGAATTCCCAAGTTTGTTTATTTTTTGGTGTAGAATTGACCTACAACACTATGTTAGTTCCTGGCGCACAACATGACAATTCAATATTTCCATACATTACAAAATGATCATCATGGTAAGTCTAGTCACCATCTGTTATTATACAAAGATATTACATTATTATTGACTATATTCTCCATGTTGTACATTTCACCTTGTGACTCATTTATTTTGTAACTGGAAGTTTATACCTCTCAATCTTCCTCAACTATTTCTTTCCTCTCCCCACTCCACTCCTCTCTGGCAACCACCTCTTTGTTCTCTGTATCTATGAGTCTGTTTGTTTTGTTATGTTTGTTCATTTGTTTTTTCTAGATTCCACAGTAAGTGAAATCATATGGTATTTGTCTTTCTCTATCTGACTTACCTCACTTAGCATAATACCCCCTAGGTCCATCCATGTTGTGACACATGACAAGATTTCGTTCTGTTTTCATGACTGGGTAATATTTCATTACCCAGTCATGAAAATACACACACACACCCCACATCCTCTTTATCCATTCATCTATGGATGGGCACTTAGGCTGCTTCCATATTTTGACGATTGTAAATAATGCTGCAATGAACACAGGGGTGCATATATCTTTTCCAACTAAGTTTTGTTTTCTTTGGATAAATACCGAGGAGTGGAATTACTGGATCATCTGGTGGTTCTATTTTTTATTTTTTATTTTTTTTTTAATTTTTGGATGTGTTGGGTCTTAGTTGCGGCACAGAGGATCTTCGTTGAGGCATGCGGGATATTTTGTTGTGGTGCGTGGGCTCTTCATTGCAACGTGCAGGTTTTCTCTCTCCAGTTGTGGCACGTGGGCCCCAGGGTGTGTGGGCTCTGTAGTTTGCAAGCACGCAGGCTCTCTAGTTGAGGTGCGTGAGCTCAGTAGTTGTGGCACATGGGCTTAGTTGTCTTGCGGCATGTGGGATTAGTTCCCTGACCAGGGATCGAACCCACGTCCCCTGCACTGTAAGGTGGATTCTTTACCACTGGACCACCAGGGAAGTCCCTATTTTTAATTTTTTGAGGATCCTCCATACTGGTTTCCATAGTGGCTGCACCAATTTACATTCCTACCAACAGTGCACAAGAGTTCCCTTTTGTCCATCCAGGTATTTCTTAATGATCTCCCAGGTGCTACCTGAGCAAACAAATGAAATCCTGCCTGTAGGAGCAAAAATAAAACTTCTTTCCTGTTCAATGATTTTTGGAAGTATCCTGTTTAATCCTAGCTCTGGATTTGTCTAGCTCCAGCTCAGTATAGGGACGCTGTTGGGTCATGAGGGAAACTCAGAGTCCCTGCACATCTGCAGATTTTTGGAGGCATGTGTTCTAATTGCTCTGACTTATGTCAGAAGTCCAAAGTCAGGCTTCTATTCTCATGTGTATTAATCTCAAGATACAGGATCTTCCCATTTAGGAAAAGAATAATTAATGAAATGATTCCTGGCCACCTTTCAGCCTGCTCATCCTTATGCCAAACCTTCATCCTCCAAATGTTTCCAAAAAAGCCTATTTGAACTCATTTTTGCTTTTATGACACCCTCCTTAGCTTTGTTAATCAGGCATCCACTCTGCCACATACCATATGTACTGGCTTATTATGGAAGTCTAGTCCTGGCTGAAATAAACTGCATGGTTTGTGGCCATTGAGGGTGGGTATGAACTAGTTTTCATATCAGCTACCTGATAAATCTGGTAACCTGATAAATCATGGCATCTATCATAGTCATGCTATTCAGGTTTATCAAGGCTTCATGTCACTTCCCCTTGAGGACTCATGACAGTCAAAAGCTGATTACTTTAACATCATTTATTTCCAAACCACCAACAGCTCTTCAAATGACAGAAAGTTATCAGGAGTCTTTCAACAGCCAGCCTGACACTCTGTCCTATAAGCTTTATCTGGCTTTCCTAAGAACATTGTCTCTTAAGCAATTCTTCACTCTATAATTTTTAAGCCACTCAACACAGGCTGTACCAAACCAGCTTGCTCCAAATCCTCAGTTGACTTCAGCTGAACACCCTGTTATTATTACTGAGAATAGCTTCCCTTATTGTCATCCTGTCAAGGAAGTACCAGGTGCATGTGTTACACTTAGGCAATGACACAGTCCTCTTATCACCCACACAAGCACCCTAATGCAGCCTAAGTTCCTATAAGATACCTCTATCAGTCTGCTTTATCTTCCGCATTACAGTTCTGTCTGCTTCCTCATTTCTGCCTCACATCAGTTTGTATATCTCATGACTTTTCAAGCGAAAAATTTAAACTTTTAATGGTATGCAAAGTTCTGTGCTTGCAAACAATCCTTACTCTTTAGGAACTTATATTTAGAAGGATACAGGAGACATATGCCTTAATTACTGTGACGCCAATCAGCTGATTGTGTGATGTATCAGGAGTCCAGGCAAACCACAATAGAAGTTCAGAGGAAGAGATCTCTGTCTGGGGCGGCAGAAGCCTTCATGGTGGAGACAGCATCTGAGCTAAGATGTGAAGGCTGGCTAGGGTTTTAAACCACAACTAAAATGGAAGAGTTGACATTCCAGGAAGAAGAAAATTCAAGTAAATGGAAGATCTGAAATTATATGTTTAGAAAACAATCAGCAGCCCATTTCTGGCTGAAAAACAGAGTACATAAAAGCAGGATTGGAGCAATGTTTTAGAGATGAATTTGATACTGAAATGCAGAGTCAGAAGGATGGAAAAATAGTTAAAAGATTATTGAAACAGTAGTAAAGCTCTCTTAGAAACAGGATTGTAAAATAACTGAGTGCTGTAAGGAATTATAAAATAAGTTATGTGATGAATACTACAAAAAAATAGTATCAATGTATGACAACCAGTTAGCTATTGTAGACCTAATGGATGACTTAGAAAGAAAAGGAATGATAACACACTCCTTTTTTGTATGCTATGCAGCATCTATCATTTTCCTTTGCATATAGTAGGTGTTCTATAAATATGGATTCATATGCTCTATTTTTAATATCTGATTTCAACATTCAGGATATTTCTTGGTAAGCTAGTCTCAATTTTGTTGCAGCTAATTTAAAATGCTTGATTTATAACTACTAGAAATGGAAGTGCACTACAATACTATTGCTATATTATCATTGAAATTCTTTGGTAATTTATTATAAGTTTCACAGGGTATACCACCATAAATTTTAATCCTTATATTTTATCTGCAAGAGTAATACATACTTGTAACAAATTCACAGAATATAAGAGCATATGAAATAAAGCAAATTCCAACGTCCCTGGAAACCTGGCAGATAACAACACGAGTCAAGTCTGACACAGAGGGCACATACCTTTTAAAGGGGGCAGCGTTTATCCAGCTCAAGCCAACTGTTGCCAGGCAGGAATATGGGTCCTGGGTTTCCAAATCTTCTTATTTTAAGAGAGCTGGAAGTCCAGGTTTTCTCATGAATTCTTTTGATTTTTAAAACATTCTCTCTCTGTAAAACATACATCTGCTAGTTGAATCAAGCTGGCAGGTCACCAGTTTGCAGTCTCTGATATGAAGTAAAAAAGTGAAAGTCTTTATGCTCTAGCCTCATTTCATAAAGATGTGCATTGCTGACAATTTGATGTACTATGATATGATGATTATGTCTATTAGTCTATAAGTTGGCTTTTGAAATTAACAGTAGATTGAGGACATTTTATTTGCCAGCCTATGGAGATGCTCTTCTACTTCATCTCTTCCATCTTCTTCTCTGGGCTCAGTTTTTCATTGTTGGAATTACATAATTAAATTACCTATTTGTACCACTTAAGGGAAATTTATATTATTTCCCTTTTTAAAAGTTACCATTGGTAACAGATGGACAGCCTTACAGAGGTATCATTCTTCTCTTGTGCTAACATGGATTCTGTGATGTGGTGTTGCTGGGTGAGTGAAAAGGCACGTGCATTTGAGATTTTTTTTTTTTATTAGTTTCTGCTTTATAACAAAGTGAATCAGTCATACATATACATCTGTTCCCACATCCCTTCCCTCATGCATCTCCCTCCCTCCCACCCTCCCCATCCCACCCCTCCCGGCGGTCACAAAGCACCGAGCTGATCTCCCTGTGCTCTGCGGCTGCTTCCCACTATCTATCTACCTTACGTTTGGTAGTGTATATATGTCCATGCCTCTCTTTCCCTTTGTCACAGCTTACCCTTCCCCCTCCCCATATCCTCAAGTCCATTCTCAAGTAGGTCTGTGTCTTTATTCCCGTTTTACCCCTAGGTTCTTCATGACATTTTTTTTTTAATTCCATATATATGTGTTAGCATACGGTATTTGTCTTTCTCTTTCTGACTTACTTCACTCTGTATGACAGACTCTAGGTCTATCCACCTCATTACAAATAGCTCAGTTTCGTTTCTTTTTATGGCTGAGTAATATTCCATTGTATATATGTGCCACATCTTCTTTATCCATTCATCCAATGATGGACACTTAGGTTGTTTCCAGCTCCGGGCTATTGTGAATAGAGCTGCAATGAACATTTTGGTACATGTCTCTTTTTGAATTATGGTTTTCTCAGGGTATATGCCTAGTAGTGGGATTGCTGGGTCATATGGTAGTTCTATTTTTAGTTTTTTAAGGAACCTCCATACTGTTCTCCATAGTGGCTGTACCAATTCACATTCCCACCAGCAGTGCAAGAGTGTTCCCTTTTCTCCACACCCTCTCCAGCATTTATTGTTTCTAGATTTCTTGATGATGGCCATTCTGACTGGTGTGAGATGATATCTCATTGTAGTTTTGATTTGCATTTCTCTAATGATTAATGATGTTGAGCATTCTTTCATGTGTTTGTTGGCAGTCTGTATATCTTCTTTGGAGAAATGCCTATTTAAGTCTTCTGCCCATTTTTGGATTGGGTTGTTTGTTTTTTTGTTATTGAGCTGCATGAGCTGTTTATAAATTTTGGAGATTAATCCTTTGTCAGTTGCTTCATTTGCAAATAATCTCTCCCATTCTGAGGGTTGTCTTTTGGTCTTGTTTATGGTTTCCTGTGCTGTGCAAAAGCTTTGAAGTTTCATTAGGTCAATGAATTTGGTAAAGTAGCAGGATACAAAATTAATGCACAGAAATCTCTGGCATTCCTGTACACTAATGATGAAAAATCTGAAAATGAAATCAAGAAAACACTCCCATTTACCATTGCAACAAAAGAATAAAATATCTAGGAATAAACCTACCTAAGGAGACAAAAGACCTGTATGCAGAAAATTATAAGACACTGATGAAAGAAATTAAAGATGATACAAATAGATGGAGAGATATACCATGCTCCTGGATTGGAAGAATCAATATTGTGAAAATGACTCTACTACCCAAAGCAATCTACAGATTCAATGCAATCCCTATCAAACTACCACTGGCATTTTTCACAGAACTAGAACAAAAAATTTCAAAATTTGTTTGGAAAAACAAAAGACCCCGAATAGCCAAAGCAATCTTGAGAACGAAAAACGGAGCTGGAGGAATCAGGCTCCCTGACTTCAGACTATACTACAAAGCTACAGTAATCAAGACAGTGTGGTACTGGCATAAAAACAGAAAGATAGATCAGTGGATCAGGATAGAAAGCCCAGAGATAAACCCACGCACATATGGTCAACTTATCTTTGATAAAGGAGGCAGGAATGTACAGTGGAGAAAGGACAGCCTCTTCAATAAGTGGTGCTGGGAAAACTGGACAGGGACATGTAAAAGTATGAGATTAGATCATTCCCTAACACCATACACAAAAATAAGCTCAAAATGGATTAAAGACCTAAATGTAAGGCCAGAAACTATCAAACTCTTAGAGGAAAACATAGGTAGAACACTCTATGACATAAATCACAGCAAGATCCTTTTGGACCCGCCTCCTAGAGAAATGGAAATAAAAACAAAGATAAACAAATGGGACCTAATGAAACTTCAAAGCTTTTGCACAGCATTTGAGATTTTAATAGATATTTCCAAATAGTGCTCCAAAAAGATACCTGGAGTGTTAGAGAGTGCTAGATTTCTCATCTCTTGTAAATACCAGACAGAATCTTAGACATTTTTCTCAGCCTGATTAGAAATGTTGTATTTGATTATTTTTTACTGGTGAGATCAAGTACCTTTCTCTACACTAATTGGTCATTTGTAGTCTTCAATAAATTTCTTGCTCATAGTTTTTGCTCATTTGTCTACTCATGTTGTTTGCCTTGGTTACTGATTTGCAGCTTAGTATTTTCTCCCATCCTGTTTGCTCTTGGCTATAGTTCATGTAGTTTACCTTTGCACTTTCTGCCTTTCACTGTATGGAAATGTTAATTTTTTATATAATCAGATAAGATCAGCACATCACCAAATATTTCCTATGTGGCTTCTGAGTTCTAGGTCATACTTGGAAATGCCATTTTCTCTTCAAGATTATAAAAGTATTCACCCACATTTTCTTGTACAGTAATATATATATATATATATAATATACATAATATGCTTATATACATATTAAATACTACTATATTGAATTTAGATATTTAATCCATAAGAAATTTATTTTTCTAAATGGTTGGGGTAGGGATCTACCTGGTTTCCTTCAAATGGTCCAACTGTCCAAATATCATTTGTTTGGGTAACGGGACCAGCTGTTTTTAAGTGCCACCTTTGTTATATATGATTTCCCACATGAGTTTGTTTTTGTTCTCTCTATGCTACTAATATAGCATTTTGCTCTGTGCTACTAATGTATTTATCTATTCTAGTACCAGTACCAGATTTTTAAATGTCTATAGCATTATACTACATTCTTATATACGTAGGAAGCTCCTTTTTAAAAAAATGTCTTGACTATGCTGAAGTATTACTCTCCAGCTAAACATCATTTGACAGTGACTTTTCTGATTCGGTAATATATCATGTATTACTATTAATCCAAGACTTCTACGATGTTAGTTGAAAAAGTTTGAGTTTATTCCTAGATATTTTATAATCGGGGTTGTTGGTGAATGAGTTTTTGCTTTTTTTTTTAATATAACTCAGTACTTGGATACAGTTGTCATATAAGAAATCTATTGTTATTTATAGTATCTTTGGGGGGACCATCTTATCTAACTTAACTATTTCTAAGCAAATGATTTTAGTCCCCTGTCCTGTAGGATGTTGAGGAGAAAATGATAAGTGAGTTGAGCTGCCACAGAAGGGCGCTGAGATTTTGGCAGCCTAGTATGTGTTTCTAAAACTCTGGAAACTCTCAGGACTAGGTAGTGTTGATAATACACATTCTAAAGGAAATTAACTACTAGTTGAAAATAAATTAAGATGTTAGCATTGCATTCCAAAATAGACAGTGGTATTCAAGTTAAAGTTCTGAAGAAAACTGTTATGAATGATTATGCTCAGAGGCATTTGTCTGAAATGTTTGCACAATGGTTCAGCACTTTATTAAGGTAAAATTTTAAAAACTGATCACCAACTTGAGTCCATAAGCATATGTTTTATAAATGGACTTACACTGAAAGGTAAAAAACATCAAGTTCTTTTATAAGTGAATCTGACAAATATTTCCTGTAGCAATACCAACCATTTAAATTTTACAGAGCTTTGTAGTTTACCTGCAATCATTTAATCCTCAGAAAAATTCTATGAGATGGAAAACAAGGCTCTAGTGTTATCCTCACTTTCTCAATGAAGAAACTGAGGTGTAATGAGGTTAAATGAGTTGTCCAAATTTATATAACTCTTAAGTGGTAAAGTCAGGGTTTAGATGCAGATCCCCTGAAGCTTATATCAATATGCATTGCAATCCACACTGCTGCTTCCAAAAAGATCCAGCATATTGTAAAATGACATATGAAATATCCTGATTATCTTGTCTTTGATCCTTGATTACATGGCTGTGCAATCACACATGCAATCTGTGTGACCCCTATCTGACATTAACATTGCATGGGTACACCAAATTCTGCAAGTCTGAATACTGCCTTTCTGCCATGGCCAATGAAAGATTTCATTAAAGCCCTGCAATGTTTTTTTGATATCCATATTGACTTCATGCTAAGCAATTGTATTTTATATAATAATCAATTGCAACATAATTCCAAAAGAAGTTTTTTAGTATTTACAATCCTAAATTCAATGAGCTCTCTACTCTGCCATTGGCATGACAACTTGATGTTCACAAGGATTTGACATGTTTGAGTTTTAGAATCTAGAATATTTTAAAAAGCATTTCTGAACTTTCCATAACAAATTTTTTCTTCAAATTGTGAGGCTGTAGAACTCCTTGTATATTATTTTTCCTATGTCAAATGCCCTCTTCCCTGGTAGAGAAAGGCTGTGAGAAACAGGATGGAATATTAATGGATTAAATCTCAATGAATGTCCTACTGATGGCTGGGGAGCATACTTTTAAAAATTTAGTTAATTATACACTGAAACTTTCCCAAAAAATTGAGATTTGTTATGATTCTTACTTCTAAAACCCTCACTTCCTCTCTTTTCCATCCCTTTCCTGCCCCACCCTTGTCATATTACTTTTTCCTCAAATTCACCATATCACCAGGGACTAACACATTTATTCTAAGCCATCTCTATACAACAAAGTGCTGGA
The DNA here is from genome assembly GCF_949752795.1 of Hyperoodon ampullatus. NCBI lineage: Eukaryota > Metazoa > Chordata > Mammalia > Artiodactyla > Ziphiidae > Hyperoodon > Hyperoodon ampullatus. The sequence goes on along the minus strand of NC_136930.1, from coordinate 33,384,413 downwards.
TAACAGGTATGAAAAAAAAGAGCCTTTCAAATATTTCTAGTTGAGGAATAATACAGATAAAAGAATATCTTAAGGATTAACTTCTGAGTTCTATTTTGTGTTGGCTCCTGTCAAGCTTCCATAATTTGAACTTTGAATAAAAATACATATGACTTAAAAATTAGTAATCAAAATGAAGTAAAAATTACCTTTCTGGGGCTTCCCTGGTGGCGCAGTTGTTGAGAGTCCGCCTGCCTATGCAGGGGACACGGGTTTGTGCCCCGGTCTGGGAGGATCCCACATGCTGCAGAGCGGCTGGGCCCGTGAGCCATGGCCGCTGAGCCTGCATGTCCAGAGCCTGTGCTCCGCAACGGGAGAGGCCACAACAGTGAGAAGCCCGCGTACCGCAAAAAAAAAAAGAGTACCTTTCTGTGAAACTCTCAGAAAGTTGTACTTAAACAAGAAGTCAGTATATCATATACTGTATTCAACACTTTTTTCAGATTACATGCCAGGGTTTAACAGAGCAAACTGTCAATCCAAATTATAGCTAGATGAAAAACCTCTCTCTAAACCAGTGACTGTAGTGAAGACAAGGAATATCACATAAAAATGGTTTCTCTTAAATAAAAAAGCCTATATACATAGTGTTCTAACCAAAGCAATCCTTGTTTCATGCTTACAACTGAACTCCTTATAAAATGGAGATATGTTGTCATGGCATTATATATGTAGCACCTCAGGGAAAATAATGTCAATGTAATAAACATGTAGAAATACATAAAACATTCACAAGTCTTTCCATATAATATTCTAGCATATGTTTAATAATTTTCTCACTTATTTCTATGAGTTGTTTACTGTTTACTTGGCTAAAGAGTAAGATATTACCATAACGAGACAGAATAGTATATTCCCTAAACAGAAAATTCTCTAAAGGTTTAGTTTCTTAGCATAACTTTTTGCCTGCTAATAAATGTTTAACAAGAACGCTCAGGTTGCTTGAGTGCAAGTGATATTAGTTATGTACCAAAAAAGTTTTAATTAAATATTAATTTTGATGTGAAGACATACCCCCTATATTCTCCACCAATAAAATAGGGCAAGTAGCCTCTGCAACAGTTAGAATTTTTCTTTATTTTAGAGAAGAGGAAGTTGCTCAAAATAATAATTCCTGAAATACATTGGCATTTGCTATGTGCAGGAACTATGCTAACAATCTAACAGGATAGAAAATGGGTACTTACACCCATTTTTCAGCTAAGAAACCTGAAGTTGTGAAAGTCACTTGTTATAAATGGTAGGGACAGGATTCAGTCCAGGTCTACTTAAATTTAAAACCTGAAGCTTCAACTAGACATACAGCTACAGAAGAGCACAGGGAATATCTGGCTTCCCTTGAACATATTCTTCAAAAGAATATGTTTTCTTCTTTTTAAGAAGAAAATTAGAACATTATGTTGATACAATGGTTATGATTACAATAGTGGCAGCAGCGTGAAAATAACAATGTCAGATTCTGGCAACAACCCTGCTTTAAATCACTACACTATAGTACTTTCCAGGACACTGAGTACTTCATGAGGACTTTTTTTTTTTTTTCTGTTTTATCTATTCACCCATTGCCTGATTATTTGTTATTTCCTGGTTACCTTGTCTTCTAGCTTTAGAAAAGACCTAGAAGTCAGACGTCATTTTTTAAAAAAACTTCTCGGAGAGGAAATATGTGGTCCTCCTAGAATTCCTGGAAGGACTGAATTATCTTTCTTCTCCCACAATAATAATACTGTCTTCTTATGAAGAAAATGTCAGGAGGTCATAACATAGTTACTTTTCCTGATAGTGGTGGTAACTGCACCTAGATGTAGTCCTACTCTTTCACGTGCCCTAGTGACATATATTTTTAGGACATCTGGTAAGATTCAGTAGGTTAGAGAAGCTTACAAACAATCTTGGGGTATTGAGTTACAGCTTCAATGAAAAGAGCATGAATGTATCCACTGAATCATCACTACTAGAAAAAGACTTCAGAATCTCTCATAGTTAGACTTTGATTCATTAGGTTTTCAATAGCAAAGACTTTCTGTACACAAGTAGACAATAGACAGCTTGGTCAAGAAGTAAATATGATCCTGGACTTCACAAAGTTTGCTTATGACATTGGACAATGCTATTGTCTATCCAATGAAATGTTCCAGGCCTGAATCTGTGTTGGGACAGGTTGTTTGCAACTAAAATATTTATCCCACATCATCAGGTCTATTATGGGTTGAACTATGTCCCCTACAAATTTATATGTTGAAGATCTAACCTCCAGTAACCTCAGAAATGTGACCTTATTTAGAAACAGTCATTGCACATGTAATTAATTAAGATAAAATGAGGTCATATTGCAGTAAGGTGGGCTTCTAAGCCAACACGAACTCGTGTCCTTGTAAAAAGGGGAAATTTGGACACAGAGACATGCACACAAGGGTAATACCACGTGAACATGAAGACAGATGGAGGTGATACATCAAGAAATGCCAGATTTCCTGCAAACCACCAGAAGCTAGAAGAGACATGTGAAGATTATCCCTCACAGCCTTCATAAGAAATCAGTCCTGTCAATATCCTTGATATCAGACTTCTGACAATAAATTTGTTTGAGCAGCCTAGTTTGTGGTGCTTTATGACAGCCCTAGCAAACTAATACATGGTCCTTCAAGAAAGATCTTCATTGATTTAGGATGAAATATATGTCTCTATGCCTTCAGAGGGTTGATATGAAAAATGTTCTGTTTAAATAATCCTTTATATTTTATAAAGCTATTGTTAAGATAGCCACACACTATGACAAAGACTATTATAATAAATTCCCATGTGGATTTAGTTGCAAGAAAAGTTTTGCCTTAGTATGCTTTTTATGTTTTCCTTTTTAATAGTGCCTCAATGTGCTTCTCTTCTTACTCTAGCACCCAGAAAGCTTGGAACCAATTGTATTGCCCCAAAACTGAACACGTGTATCTGAAAACATCTACTCCTGAAATGAAAACATTTGCAAAACATCCTTTAGATGTTTTCTCTTGTTGTATCCTTACTTGTCTCATCTGAATGTAATTCGTAAGTAGTTTCAAAGCCTTTCAGAAAAGAAAAATCAATTTTTTAAAAAAATGATAGTACACGCCCTCTAGAAGTTAGTCATAATTTGCGATAGTGTCAGAAAAATTAGAATTACTAGCTGGAGAACAGCGTTTGGGTAGTCGAGTACTGAATAGCTATTAATTCGGAAAAAAGTGTTGGGGTGGGGGGGGGTATGGGCACGGAACCATCCCTTTGAGATCCAGGAAAACTCTTATACAAGAGAAAGCATCAAAGACACAAAGAATTTTCCCATATGGTGTTTTATCAGTTCATCAATAACATTACTTTCTGTGATTGGTTCATGATGTCTAGAAAAGGCTCACCTTTTTGTGTGTAAAAACTGAAACAAGCAGAGATAGTATATTAGTGTCCTAGGAAGAAACAAAAACAGTTAAGAGGAGGACTGATGGTGGCAAAAGCCTAAGCAGGGAAGTTGAATGATAATTGTGGCAGCAGAGCTGCAAGTAAGCAGGCGTCTTGATGTCAAAATGAAGCGAGTCAATGAGTCAATACCAAATATCAATGAGGTCTGAGTCTGGTGATACAAACTGCAGCTTGCATCCCTGCACTGAAGCCCATTAAGCCAAAGACACAAGAAGTCCAGAAATACAGAGCATCGACAGTGATGCCACAGAACATGTGTGCAGAGAGCATAGCATGAAATTCAAGAATTCACCTGAACTTTAGTAATTCTCCAGATGATGCACAGCAATGTGCCAGGGCACATCAACCAACATATCCAAGCAGCTGGCAAAGTAGGTTGATGTTTACAGTCACTGCATGCAGCTCACAATGTTCATAAGCTGTGTCACAGCTCTATATCATACGCCCTCTCCCTCAGCTACTACTGCATCTGTACCTAGGGCTCCATGAGCAGCCATGAGTTCCAGGCACTCAGATAATTTATGATCTCATGTCATGTTCACAATAACAGTATGAAATAGATTTTTTTAAAAAAATCTTGCTCTAAGGTAAGGAAACAGAGGATCCGAAAAGTTAAGTAATTTGTTCAAGGTAACCCAGCTAATGAATGGCAAAGTGGTATTCAAACTTAGGTCTGTTGGAATTTCCAGTGTTCCTACCCAGCCTTTCCAAAGAATCATTGCTATTGTTAACTCAATCATTGTCACTGCCCAGTTCGGAAATCTCCAGATCAATATTGTTATTTTTCTTCTTTAGGAGAGTATTTCTGGCTTTTCACAAAATGTCTTGCCCCCTTTACAGCCATCCTTGTCATTTCATTAATGTCACTTATTCTTTCCCTCCATAGTGCTGTTGATGTATCTCTGGATACAAGGTCTTTTAGGAGAGGGTGGATAATCGTGTCTACTTGGAATCAGCTGTAAGTATGCCTTCTGATTTCTTCTCAGCATCTCAGAATGATTGATTTTGTCCCTGGTGTGACCCAGTTGTCTTGCCCCTTTACAGAGCTGGAGATCTGGAGTCAAAGCAATTTAAGGTCTGAATTTGCTCTATGGAGAAATTTCAACAGCTCTAGGCTCACACAATGGACAATGACAAGAGGGTCTTACCATCTGTGGGGCATATGGATCTGGCCACCACACTATGCCTTCTTTCTTTTAGCTTACATTATAGTATTTAAGTCAAGCAACTTAAATTGACACTCATTGTAGTAGCCTGAATAATGACCAGTTATGTCCGTTTCCTAATCCCTGAGACTGTGAACGTTACCTTATACAGTAAAAGGGACTTTGCAGTTATGATTAAGGATTTTGACATAGATTATCCTGGATTATCTGGGTGGGTCATAAATATTATTACAACTGTCTTTAAAAGAGACAGAGGGAGATCTGACTGCAAAGGATCAGGTGATGTGATGGATCTGATGATGCTATGAAGCTCTAGCAATACAGAAGACAAGGGATTCTTCCACCCAGAGCTTCCAAAAGGGAGTACAGTCCTGTTTACATGTTGACTTTAGCCCAGTGAAACCAAATTTCAGACTTCTGACTTCCAGAATTCTAAGTAAATGTATGTTGTTTTAAGAACCAAGTGTGTGTTAATTCATTATAGCAACCATAGGAAACCAATGAACACATATTTTTAAACTTAAATGGAATGGGCCCCAAATATTAACGTGTTTCCATCTTCTTTATCAATGTTTTTCAGAAAATAACTCCCTTAGAGATTCCACTCAGTTTTACTAATAAGGGGCTGGAAGCTCAGTAATGCAACTTCAAAAAAATATGCAACCCTTCTTTGCAAGAAATGTATTAATTAATGTGGGCCACAAACTCTGCCTTTTAATATTCTTTGTTCAGTTGGCATAATACAGCTGGGGGTCCTATGTTTAAAAGAAAGAGTAGGAAGAGTTCTTCAGTGTCCTTGACTATGCCCCCTCCTCCCCCCACTTACCTTTTAGTGCTGAGGGTCAGGCTGCAGAATGCAAATTTATTTTGTAGATTAGATCTTATTTCTTGTACACCAGGTCTGTGTAGCTGCTTATTTCTAGTATCTGGGTGAAATAAGTCTAGAAAATGCCAAATAGCCCTATGCAAAGGTGAAAGAAATGAAAAATTATCAAAGAATGTCAAATAAATATGCACACTTATTATAGTTATTTTTGTGTTTACCATGTAAAACCGTTAGAATATTACTATCCTTTCTGTGGCTCATAGGAATTTATATTTATAACTTTTTATTCTAAATAGATGACATGAAAGACCTTTGGATTTAGCTACTTTCCTTTTCAAATTTCACTCTCAAGAAAGTGAAGCTAATGATCATGAATTGGCACAGTGTATATTTTAGACAGATTCTTAGGCTCATGACCCAGTTCTGCTACTGCTCAGATTTCTGACTCCTGCCTGGAGCTCATCCAAAAGCACCTGAAAGCCACTTTTTACTTAACCATGGTGATTTCAGGGTCCCATGGATCTGGTTCATCTCAGCAAGGCTAATAATTCATTGAACAACATACCCAGGAAAAGAAAACTGAAAGATGTTTTCTGGCTTTATTTAAAATGACTTAGAGCAAGATGCTATTTTGTTCTTTGTGGCAAGTGTTCCTGTTTTAAACACACAGTACTCCAGTAAGTCTTCCAATTTTGACCAGGAGTTGCTTTGTGTAATTCAGAAATTACTGATTGAAAATCCTTTAAATCCTTTAAAGTTTTTTCCTCAATATTTCAAATAGGTGATGATTTACTGTTATCTAAAGCTTTCTAATAGGAACATTTTGATTTAAATGGGATTGTGGGGGCTTCCCTGGTGGCGCAGTGGTTGAGAGTCCACCTGCCGATGCAGGGGACACGGGTTCGTGCCCCGGTCCGGGAAGATCCCACATGCCACGGAGTGGCTGGGCCCGTGAGCCATGGCTGCTGAGCCTGCGCGTCCGGAGCCTGTGCTCCACAACGGAAGAGGCCACAGCAGTGACAGGCCCGTGTACCGCCAAAAAAAAGGGGGGGGGGGATTTTGGTCATATTTGAAACTATCAGTTAAAAATCACTGGACTTCCCTGGCTGTCCAGTGGTTAAGACTCTGTGCTTCCAATGCAGGGGGGATGGGTTTGATCCCTGGTTGAGGAACTAAGATCCCGCATGTCACACAGCGTGGCCCAAAAAAAAAAAAAAAAAAAAAAAAAATCACTTCTTTATAGTTCTTAACCAATTGGGTGCTGTTTTTCTTGCACAAATTGAGAAACAATTATTGACCTTAGAGAGGAAACTGCATGTCCTGGGTTGGTGATGAGTCCTTTTCATAATTCGTTGTACATATTCCAAATCTCGGTGAAAATCTAGAAATACTATGGAGCAAAAGACAAGAGGCTTACCTAGTGGGCAGAGAAGTTGGGCAAACTTAGGTTACGGGGCAAATGCTTGGGCTAGAAACATCTGGGAACAATTAGGGAAAGAAACTGAAAAAACAAAAGAAAGAAGGAGGATAGAAGCACAAGGTCGTAAGAGGCAAGAGGGCTCAAGGGAGGTTAAACTGTAACAGAGGAAAGGGACGTTCATGAACTTAGAAAAGGGAAAAGTGGGACTAAGTGTTAATTTGTTAAATTTGGAAATGGAAATTGAGGGATGTCAGATGGCATCTATTGTTTCAGTGAGTAAGATAGGAGACTAGAGTTCAAAGAGGGGAAATGTTCAGGATAATACTTGTGAATATGATAGAAAGTCAATTAATGACTGAAAAAATTGTTGAGTGGAATGAAGGCTGGGGTGAGACTGCATATCTTACAAGTCTGTAACAGAACAATCAGCTAGGCTATGCTTTGCAAATTCAGGTACCCTTGGGTCTATCAGCTGTGTGCCTAGAATAAACAAAGCTGTAGGAATAACAGAACATCTTCCTCTAGTATCAGTTTTACTTGAAACATTTGAATGAAATTTTAAGTGCTTAACTGAATGTTTTAAAACTATTTTAATATAGACAGAATGAAAATCAGGGTAAATTTTTTAAGATAAATGAGAAACTTCAATCAAATTAAGTGCTTGTGGTAAGGTGCTCTTGATTATAACCCCCAACACTCTCAGGACTGCTACATGTATCTGTTCATTTTCTTCTACCCTTGGAGGAATGCCTACAGAAAAGTTTCAGATGCTAGGGAGCTGTAGACAATGTAAGCAGGAGCAGAGAAAGCAAGACAGCTGATTTCTCCCTGGGATTGGCAAGGGCTGGAGGCCAATGAGGTGAGGAATTATAAGGTGCTTGTGCAAGGCATTAAAGGTGGCCTTTTACTCCATAGGATAAAGTGATTCTCCCAATCTGTCTGACATAGATATTATATTTACCTGTTTTACAGATTTGGAAACTAAACATCAGAGTGGTAAACCATTTGCCTAAGACACATAGTTGATAAGTAACAAGGGAACTGAGTGTGGTCAGAAAGGCTCTGATGGCTTAGGAGACCAAGAGGCAACAGAGGGACTACAGGTCTTGATGACGGTAAAGGCAGGGTCAGCAGGGGACAGGGCCTAGGCAAGGGAGAAAGACATCAAAGGGAGGCACTGTATTTATTGGTTGTTTGAAACCAAAATGTCATGGTTTAGATTTAACAAAACTCCGTAAGCACCATTCAAAAAAATCAAATCAGCCTTATACCTCCCACCAGCTATTTAGAGTGGTTGTTCCTCTGCCTCATTTTTCTTTCCCGGAGGACAGAAACTGCAATAAGACTGAAATTTCCTTCTGTTATGCAACAACCACAAAATAAGAAAATGGAGTAAACTACATTGGATTAGTAAGCAGTGAAGTTTTTCTCCACACCATGTATTTGGGGAAAAGCACAATCTCTAGCAAATTGTATCTTCTTGCTTCTCCTTAATAACATACATACAGTATGCCAAAGATTTGGGACCTATGAGAGCTTCTGTTCCTCCCAGTTACACATCATTGTGTTGCCTGTGGTCAGGCTCCCTCATTACTTTAAAATACTTTTTCCACATTAAGAGCAAGCTTTTCAATCTCTTGGGGATTTCAAATTATTATTTTTGTTACTGTTCATTTAATATGTATTTCTTGAGCACAAGCTGCATTTTAAACATTGTGCTATTTTGGGGGCAGAGGGCAGTGGAGGGAGGCACCAAGAGACTTGTTTACAACCCAGGACTCATCTTTAACTGCTACCTAATTTACCTACAAATCAGACTTAAACCTGTTTTCTAATAGATGGAAATCCTAAATTATCAATAGTAAGGTCAAATAAAGAAGGAGCTTGCAGTAGGCCTGGTTGGTCCATTTTGGAACCTGGTGTTTCCAGAGAAGCAGGATTCCGGAGAGTTAAGAGTCAGGCAGAGGACTTGGGGGACTAGGTATGAGGTAAAATCATTGTGTGCAGCAGAGCTGGAAGGTCGCAATAAAATTCCCACAAATTAGGGAGGTTAAAGATGCACTTGGTGTGCTGTAAAATGCATTCATGAGCTGTGCACCAGACAGGTGAGAATAAGCCAGGGCAGCTCCATCCTTACCCATGATTCCCTTCCTCAGTTCAACCCATCAGCAGTAGCAGTTACAGATTAAGAATAGCAACAGCATCTCTATGTTGGCTAATCCTACTCCAGGGAGGCCACTATGTCTATATACGTTAAATGACTTTACCAAAAAATGTCCGTTTGAAATGATGGACAGGAAATGAAATTTCCTGGCAAAGGAAGTGGTGAATGCTGATTAGAAGACACTGTCTTTCATGAACTCGGTAGAGTAGACTTCTCTATTAAAAACAAGAAGCAATCTTATTGCTTTGTCTGGGAACCAATATTTCCAGATTCTTTTGATATATTTGTCTAAACAGTGGAGGCTGAGTGGAGAAATGTTACTGATTTTCAGATTAGACAAGTTAATTGTTATTACAGAATCGACTAACTTAACAAGTGTGTATCTGAGTTGACCAGAAGTACCTCACCTCATGCAAATCAGTTTCCCAATTAAAAGAATTTCTGAGATCACATCATTTTGTTTAAGGTAAATGGACTAGCTTTTAATGTAAAATACCAAAATCATAATTAAGACTAAGAAATATGAATGATCCATAATGTAGTTTGAAAGCCAAGTAGGTAAAAATCCGAAAATTTAATCATTCAAGAGCAGTAATGCAGAAATGTCATGAAGAACATAAATATCGAATTCACAAAATACCATCTGACAGACATTTCAGGTGAATGGTAGCAGTGTGGGTCCAATAACAAGAACAAGAAACAATTATAAAATCTAGGGGGCTCTCCAGTCCTTTCCATTAGACATTTACATGACAAGTCTGAAGATGTCTTAATAGGAAGTTTGGAGATTTTATCAGAATGACTTTTTCCTTCACAGACTCTAAGAAATGAGACGTGTATACCATTGGTGCAGATACTGAGATTAAATATCCTCCATAGGATTGTGCAACATTCATTAAACATTCTGGTGTGCAAACTATGTTCTAAGTATAGGGATAACTCTGAAAAATCTACTTAAGCTATTTTTTAATCTTTAAGTGGAAAAATGAGGTGTGGGGAGAGAGGCAGTGTGAAAACAGCACTAAGAGGGATACACTGGGAACATACTGGAAAATCAAAAGGGTTTCTGAAAACTTGGGCAAATTTAATAACTATGCTTAGGAGAGGCAATTTAGAAATCACGACTATAGGAGCCCCTGTATTGTGTGCGGTGCCATCGCATGAGCAAGGATGGTGTGAAAAGGGACATCCTAGGCTGCCACCATGGCTGACCTGGGTGGATAACGGAGGATCAGTAAATATTTCTTACAAATCTTCCTATTAGATTGCCAGTTGTGGTAACATATTTGTAATTTTTGAAAAGCAATTAGGTCAGGAAAAGGTTTTCTAGAGTTTCTGAAGGTTTTGGGGTTGAGGATGAGTGCTACCATGTCCAGGATGGGGGCTCTGAAGCCCAGCCCTCTCCCCTCCCAGCCTTGTGTCAGCACTGGTGGTTTTGGTGAAGATTAAAGGAGAAGCACATACAGAGCATCTGCATTCTACCTGGTACAAATAAGAGCTATCCTGATCACCTACATATTTTTCATCATCACTCATAAAATGCTAGGATATATATGAGACGAATGGTGAAAACTTAACATTTAAACAAAGAATTTAAAATGAAGAGGAGAGTTACAAAAACAACAAGATCAGATTGAGCAGCCAACTCTCAAGAGCCAGGTTCCAGTGAAGAGTACACATGCCAAGGGAAAGGGCTCCCAGCCTTGCCTGTCAGCAGGCAAGTTCGGGGGAGAGTAGACTAGAGCACATTTCTCAAAGGGTGCCCACCACATTCACCTGAGATGTTCTGTTGGAAAGGTGGACGTCTTCAAGTCACTTCCCAGGCACCCCAACTCAGGAGTGCAACAAAGCACAAATGGGAAAGGAGCCACTGTCAGCAGGGGCAACTCATGGGAATGTCAGGACTCACTTGTTGCTCTCAAACTACTCAGCTTCGCAGACCTCTGAGTTTTCCTGAACTACTCTGTTGCTCTGGTAGTATGAGAACACGTTTCCCAAGGGAAAGGCCTTGTGGAGGGATTGCTTCTTCTCCATGACATGGAGATCTCCTGTCCATCTTCGCCCTGTGGGAGAAGGCTGTGGCAGAGGCCCCTGGCCTGGGGGTTCAGTGCCTGGGAAACCTACTCAAGCCCATGCCAGGGGGGTCTGGCAGGCAGTCCCTACCTCATTGACGTGCAGGGCCACAAGCTCAGTGGAACCACTGTTGGCAGTTGGCACCACCTTCATGAAGCTCACTTTCCTGGGGTCCTACTCCTTTAAGAGGTAAAGTGCTGCTGCTGAACCCTTCTCAAGGCCAGCTCCATGGTCCCCAATGGGGAGGCTGCTGGGGCTGCAGCTCTCGGGACATGTTCTGGAACATGTTCTGGGCTCTAGGTGTTGGTTTGGTCATTCCCCAGTCTGTCACTGGGCCAAGGGACAGCACCTCACCATGCCTCTGGTCCAGCTTATATCATAAAAGCTGGGGTCACAAATAATGCCCAGAGCTCTGCTGATGACATGAACTCAAACAGGAAGAACAATACCTGGCATGAGGTTTGCTCTCAATCCACATGAGCCCTGTCACAGGCCACCTGGCCTGCTGCCTCTTCCCCCCAACACATCACTATTCTTCCTTATGTCCTTAAGTAATGACAGACAATGAGACTTGAGGATTGTTCTTAACTCAGCTAAGGGGCTTGGCATGTTCTGTTTTCTCCACCTGGAACAGTCAAACAACTGGCTTCAGGCCTTTGCTCAAAGGTCGCCTTCTCAGGAAGCTGCCCCTGGATGCTCCATCTAAACTTCCCTCACAACCTTCCTATCCTTGTCCTGATTTTCTCTCTTTAGCATTGACTGCTGACTATAAGTTCTATCTTCCCAACTAACACCATAAAAGCCATGGGTTTGTCTGTTTTGTTCACTGCTATTTCCCAAACACCTAAGATATGGAGGCACTGAATGGAGTTCAATTAGTGCTCCCTCAATCCCGTGAGATGCATCCATCCCACCCTCTGCCGCCATGGATGTTTGCGGGATGGGGGTGGGAGGGGAGGCACAGCCCTGATCCTGAGAAACAAGGCCCTGCCCCTCTGAGAGTTCATGGGCCACCAAAGCAAGCAGAAAATAATGAAAATAGACAAATTTATAAACTCTGATAACCTATGAAAGGAAAGTGCAAAGCACTACATCGGGCCAGCCCCACGGCAGGCCCTTTGCAGAATAATCACAATGGTACCCTGATGTAGGTGTTACAGTTCTCACTAAGGACCCCGGCTAAGATCCCTGATGCAAACCCAGATCTTCCTGTCCTAACCTCACAGCTGATTAGCTCTTCTTTGTTCTTCATCCTTCGAGAGAAGGTTAACAGTTATACTTTTTAGTTGCAGGCCAACAGGCAGCGCCCCCCCCCCAACAACTCCCCTGCATTCTTTTGTCCCTCGCTGGGGTCTTTCATTGTACTGACTTGAAGCCACCAAGCCCAGAAGTTTGAGCTCCTCCCCAGGGATAAGGCTTGTTGGGATAAGGGAGATTTCACTCTCTCGGAAGAGAAAGAGGATTCAGTCCACTTTTGAGGGGGTGAGGGATTCCTGTCTTTCTGCAGCCCCTGGTGCTGTTTCCTTTCCCTCTTCTTTCAGCAAACACATGCCTGGGATCTGATGGGAGGCTGACTAAAGGCTGAACTCAGTGCCCATGGCTCCAAACCTGCTGGTGTCATCTAAGGCAGACCCAGAGGGCCTGATATCAACTGCTGACCCAAGGTAGCTCTCACTCATCCATATTTCAGGGCTAAGGGTCACATGCACTATCTTGCTGTTGTATCCTGATGGCAGTCTTAACTAAATCACTCTCGTCTTGCAGAAAAGGCATGAAGACTCCAAGCAGTTAAGTCACTTGCTCACAAATAGCTCTTGCTCCTCCTAAACGCTGCCTTAACTGCATTTCAAACTAGCTTTGGTCCACACAGAGTGGGGGAATGAAAGGGTGAGCCTCTGAGCATTGTACAGTAGGACTAATGCTCAGTTCTCAAACCAAGTTTCATAGATAGGGAAACCTACCCTGCAGGTCTAGCCTCACAATTTGAAAAGCAAGATAGGAGATAAGACTACAAAGACAGGGCCGCTTCCAGGAAAAACCGAGTACCCGCTAACATGGGACCTATAATTAACAAATCCTATCAAACAGCAACATATACCGGGCCCAGCGCTAAACTATCGAATCTAAATGACCACACCAGGAGGGAATTCCAGAGAAGGTAAGTAACCGAAGCCAGGGTGGCACATTAAGTCAGCAGTGGGGTCGGGATTTAGCCAGCCCAAAAGGGTGGAGAGCGCCGCTGGAGACCTAGGCCCAGAAAATGAGAGGCCCAGGCAGGGTTGGGAACAGGACACAGCGCAGTGGCAAAGCCCGACCTTGCTGGGTATTGGGCTCGTGCGCAAGCACTTACCCGGGTGCAGGTGAGCGCGCACTGCGCGTGCTCGTACCAATGCGCCGAGAGAACGGTGAGTGAGAGCGCGAGGCACATGGTGGCGAGCACGAGCAACGTGGCCTCGGGGACCTACGTCCAGCTGCCAGCCCCAGCAACCAGCGGCCGCGGCGCCCAGCCAGACCAGGTAGAGCAGCCCCTCGAATGGCAGCACCGTGAGGCGCCGCAGCGGCGCCAGCCACCGGGTCGGCCACAGGGCGGCGACCAACTCACTGTGAATGCAGGTCCAGCGGCAAGGAGCGCGCGCGGCCAAGAGGGTACGCGGTTGCAACCTGGGCTTGGGCTGCTCGACGGGGTGGGCCAGGCCTAGCAAGGCCGAGCCCCTCAAGACAGGCCGCTGCCCCCGGGCCCAGCCAACACCACCCCCGCCATCCTTCCCAGAGCCGCGCTGGTTTCCGCAGAGGCACCGCCTCACTTCTGACGTTTTACTTCCGCTAAGCCTTGGGCGCCACCAGAGAATCGCGGAATCAGAACAGCCAGGGACACGTAGTGGGCTGGATCCGGAAGTGGCTGCTCGGGGCGACGCCATGACAGGTTGCTGCCGGAAAAAGAGGCTGGGCGCCGCCATGACAGAAAGGGCTTGAAAGGGCTAAAGGCGGCCCGTCTACCCTGCCACGCCGGACTGAGACCGGAAAAAACGAGGCAAGCCCGGGCGCCGTGACAACCTGAACCGGAAAAGGCGAGTCCTCCTCCGAGACTACACGGCACCGGCCTGTCTGGTTCACGAAGGACGGAACTTGTACACTTCGGAGGCAGGGCCTGTCGGGGAAAAGCCGGTGTTCAGGGGGCGGGGCTTGTGCCTCCTGCCGAAAGCCTCCGCCTTCAGGGTCCTGGGGAGGGCTCAGGACTGGCAGGCTTAAAAAGCTAACACAGGACACAGCCACACATGACAAGAGCCATCATGCAATAGATAATAATTACTCACAAAATTACTACTTTAACATAAAATATGAAAAGTCGGTTTATTTGAAATGATGTATTTTGTGTATTATTTACTTTCCTGTTACAAAAATGCTATTGTTTGAACAAAACCAAAATAGTATTGTACTAATAGTGGCAATGGTACAGTATTTAATATTGTACTACTAGTAGAAAAAGGTATATCAATATGTTTATAGTGTTTATGCCCTCTGATACAGAATTTATATGAGCTATATTTTCACCTGTTTATTGGATATTGAATTTTCTATTACATTGCATGTTCTTAAGATTCTTAAAATACATATGTGTAAGACTTTGCAAAAGGAGAATGTAAATGCAATAGGACTTGGATAATATTCTATATTTAATAAAATAGCGATGATGTTTCCTTCTTTCCTATTACACAATAGGATATTTTTACTCTTTCACTCTTCTTTTCCAATTATGCTTATATGAACAGACTGCGACCTTTAGAACATCCTTCTCCTTTATGTAGTTATAAAACTAAGGCAAAGATGACATCATTTTGACTTGCTCTTATCAAGTTCACAATTCTTGATTCTTGGTGTCATTCCAATGTGATGACATCAAGCTAAATATCCTCTCAACTAAAGCCTTTCTTTACTTACTAACAACAACAAGCTTTTTGACTTGTAGGACTTTGTTTCTAGTTCTCCAACGCAGGTTTGTTTTGTAGACCAGCTTATTTATCAAGCCTTTGCATCTATAAATTCATCATATGCTGCTATCGGTGTCCAAAATGTTTGTAGATTTTTGAACACTCAGAAGCACATGGGATATCAACATACATTAAACCTCCCTTTCTTGGGGAGAATGGTTTTAAAGCATAGAGGTAATTTGAAGTTGTGAAATCAGAGTTGGATTCCAAATAATTACATTTTTAGGAAAAAAACTGAGAATGTTTTGTTTAGTTTGACTACCCTTTCCTGTTGACATTTTGAACTCTAACGCAGGCTTATTTCAAAAAATGAGTAATTTTTTGCCATATGAATTTTTGTCACAACCTACACAGCGTTCAACAATTTAGGGGCAGTTAGTTCATCCTTGTCCTGTGCTTTTGGTGTCATATGCAAGCAATTGCTACCAAGACCAATGTCAAGGAGCTGTTCTGTTTTCTTCTAGGGTTTTTACAGTTTCAGGTCTTATGTTCAAGTCCTTAATCCATTTCAAGTTAATTTTTGTGAGTGGTATAAGTTAGAAGTTCAATTTCATTCTTTTGCTTTTGGTATTCAGTTTTCCCAACACCATTTGTTGAAGAGACTACCTTTCCCCATTGGGTATTCTTAGCTCTCATGTCAAATATTAGTTGACCATATATGCATGGGATTTTTTCTGGGTGCTGGTGGCCTTATGGAATGAGGAAGAATACCCTCTGCTTCTGTCTTCTGAAAGAGTCGTAGATGTAATAATTGGTATACTTTCTTCCTTATAGGTTTGGTAGATTTTACCAGTGAACTTGTCTGGGTCTGGTGCTTTCTGTTTTGGAAGGTTGTTCATTATTGATTCAATTTCTGTAATAGATAAATGCCCATTCAGATTGTCTGTTTCTTCTTGTGTGAGTCTTGGCAGATTATGTCTTTCAAGGAATTGGTTCATTTCATTCAGCTTATCAAATTTGTGGGCATAGAGTTGTTCATAGCATTCCTCTGTTATCCTTGTAATGTCTATGAGATCTGTAGTGATGTTTCCTCTCTCACTTCTGATGTTAGTAATTTATGTCCTCTTTCTTTTTTATCAGTTAGCTGGCTAGAAGCTTATCAATTTTATTGATCTTTTGCAAAGAACCAGCTTTTGGTTTTGTTAATCTTCTTTATTGATTTCCTGTTTTCAACTTCATTGATTTTTGCTCTAATTGTTATTTCTGCTTACTTTGGATTTATTTTGCTGTTCTTTTTCTAGTTTCCTAAGGTGGAAACTTAGGTTACTGATTTTAGATCTTTCTTCTTTTCTAATATATACATTTATATATAAAATTTTTCTCCAAGCACTACTTTTGCTGCATTGTAACAATTTTGATACCTTGTTTTTTTTTTTCATTTTCTTCTAGTTCAAAATATTGGGTTGGTCAAAAAGTTCATTTGATTAATGAATATGTTGTTCAATAAAATTCTTGGTGAAAATGAAAAATGGGTCTTTTACATTTACTTAAAACTTAATGAACTTTTTGGCTAACTCAATATTTTAAAATTTCTCTTGAGATTTCTTCTCTGACCCATACATCCTTTAGAAGTGTGTTGTTTAATCTCTGTGTTTTGGGATTTTTCAGTTATCTCTATGTTATTGATTTCTAATTTAATTCCATTTTGGTCTGAGAGAAGACAATATGTGATTTCTATTTTTATAAATTTTTAAGGTGTGTTTTTTGGCCCCAAATGTAGTCTGTTTTGTTGAAATGGTCCCTGTGAGCTTTAGAAGAATTGTAATCAGCTGTTGTTGGATGGAGTAATCTATACATATCTATTATAACCAGTTGACTGGATATGCATCTCTTCCAACTGGCTCTTCCTGAGTTATATCTTTTTTTAAAAAACTGGTAACCTAGTAAGTAAACTTTTTCTGAATTCTGTGAGCTGCTCTAGAAAATTAATTGAACCTGAGGGGGAAGTTGGAGAAACCTCTGATTTATAGCCTGTAGGTCAGAAGTACAGGTAACAACCTGGAATTGTAATTGACCTCTGAAGTGAGTGGGAGAAATCATGTGAGACTGAGCTCTTAACCTGTGAGATCTGATGTTGTCTCCAGGTAGATAGCATCAGAATTGAGTTAATTGCTTGGTTTTGTTGGAAAAGCAAAAAACAAAAAAAAAAATAAAAAAACACATACCAGAGTGTCTGACATTAGTTGGGGGGAAATTCTAGTCATTAACGTTTCAAATGTTTCTTCTGGTCCTTTTTCTCTTCTCCTTCTGATATTCTTATTATATGTAAACTACATTTTTTGCATTTGTCCCACTGTACTTGGATATCTGTGGTTTTTTTGTTTATTTTTGTTTTTATTCTCTTTGTATTTTATTTTTGGAGATTTCTATTGAGATATCTTCAAGCTCTGAGATTCTTTCCTCAGCCATGTCCCATCTACTAATAAGCTCATCAAAGGCATTCTTCAATTCTGTTACAGTGTTTCTGATCTTGTGAAAGAATTTTAATCTAAAATAGAACCAGAGGATATAAAATGGAGAATCTCACACATGTGCCCTCAGGAAGATAAAACTTAAGGACTAAGAGACAGGTTTCCCATAAATGCCTGCTTTACAGAAAACTGATAGTGTCAGAATTTTCTCAGATGATGGGGATTGATCAAAGTTGTCTTATACCAATTTTGGAAAGTTTTGCTGGAGACATGAATAGGTGATAACCCAGGTTGTGTTGATCTCACAAAGTGGGCTGAATTGAGCTTGGTTTCTGTGACTGGACTGATTTTGTCAGCTCAGGAAGTTTTCATGGCTAGTATCTATTCTTTATCTTAACGGACTCTAACTGAACTTTCTCTTCTTTACATTCCCTTTGCATAAATACAACTTACTCCAAGCCCTCAGTGGGCTCACCTGTAGCTTGCTACAGTTTGCTTGCCCTGACTTGCAATTCCTCTAACCCTGCACAAACTCATCTTTTTGAGCTTACCTCAGTTTATATCTTTATTGTCAACAAACTCTAACATTTCTATTTTGTTATTTCTTAGGATTTTCATCTCACTGTTTTCACTGCCCATCTGTTCTTGCATGCCATCTACTTTATCCATTGAAGCCCTTAGTATGTTAATTATAGTTGTTTTAAATTCCTGGTCTGATAATTTCAACATCCCTGTCATGTTTGGTTTTGATGCTTGCTCTGTCTCTTGAAATTATGTTTTATGCCTTTTGGTATGCCTTGTAATTTTTTCTTGATAGCCAAGCATGAGGTACTGTGTTAAAAAAAACAACAAACAAACAAACAAAAAAAACCTACTGTAATTAGGCCTTTAGTCATGTGTGGTGAGGTTTCAGGAGCAGGGAAGCAATTTATAGTCTTATAAATACGTCTCAGTCTTTTAGTGGGCCTGTGCATCTAGGCTCTCCCTTAAGTGGGAGAGAATGGCTAGAATTGACTGGAATTAGTATTTCCCTTTCCTCAGGTCAGGTAGGCTCTGATAATACCCCAGCAGGTTAGGCTTTGGTTAACTAGTTTCCTCTGAGGACAGGCCTTGTTAAGAATAGTGCTATGTATGACATTTACCAAAATGTTTCCTTTTTGGAGGGGGATGGGGAAGAGGACAGAGTAAGAGGATGTAGAATTTACTTCCTCCCACAGAAACATCAAAAATACATCTACATGTGGGACAATTCTCAAAGAAAACTAACTGGAAGCTGGCAAAAGATCTATACAACCAAAGCCTCAAGAAGGATCTCCACATACTGGGTAGGATGGGGGAAAAAAGCCATCACATCAGGACCAGCACCCCTGGGAGGGATCTGTAAGGAAGAGAAGGCCCACAGATGAACACTCAACCTGCGGAGTCCCCTTACCTGCTGAGAAATCTGCTGATACTGATTAGCCTAGACTCTACTCATGAGGAGTGTGCATGTGCTGGCTTGCTAACTATCAGGGCAGAGAAAGACTTGCACTGGCAGCCACTGCCTCACTGCACTTCCCAATCCAAAGGGGTTAATGCCCCAGCCCTGCTTACTCCACACCACAGCCTGACATGAGAACAGGACAAAGATTTGGGCTAGCTGTGCAGAAACACAGGTGGGGGAGCCTGGGGTGTTATTTTTGCAAAACTACAGAGACCCCTGTCAGTGAGTGCACAGGGGTGGCAGGTAAAACCGGGCAGACATATTCAGCACGCACACCAGGCAGTGCCACAAGAACGGCAGCAGCTAAGTGTTAAATCTCAGGGTAGACTGTCCCTGGGAAAGGATCTATCTATGCAGAGACAGACTGGAGGTTCTGGGGTGTGATCCAGGTGAAGCTGCAGAGCCCATTATTAGTGTGTGCACAGAGGCGGCAGCTGTAGCCACAGAGTCCATTGTCAGCAAGTGCACAGTGGTGACAGGTTCAGCTGTGGCAGACATTGTCAGTGTGTACACCAGGTGGTGCCACATGAATGCTCAGGGCCTAGGTGCTGAATCTCATGTGATCAGGCCCTGGGCAGGAGTATGTGGTGATACATTTCCTGGAGGAAGCGGCCCAGCTCTACCCACTCCACCCCACAGCTTAGCACCAGGTCTGGGGTGGACAGGTCCTGGGAGAGTTCTGCCATAGAGGCAGCCCAGGTCCCAGGCAGAAGAACAGCCAACTAGATTCCTGCAGCCACAATGCCCTGATCCCCAGGCCCAGCCTGCTACATGCCACAACCTTGCACTAGATCTGGAATGGACACAATGGAGAAAGCGACACAACCTTGAAATGCTTCTGTGCAGAACCACAGACACCTACACAGGCAGTGCATAGGTTCACTGTGCCTTGACATGCCTCACTTGCTTCAGCAATCACATTCTTTGGGGCAGGGCATGCAGTTAAGGGAGATGGAGCCTGATAGAACCTGGCCCTAAGGGCCACTATTCCATCAACTGGGGATCAGACCCACATCAACAGTCTGATGACAGCCACAGAGTGAAGAGAAGGCCCCACCACACATCCAGCACAGACTCTGGACCCCCCAAAAAAGTCACATTCCCTTTCAATGGGATAACGACCAGCACACTCTGAGGAAAGACATGGCTGGCATCCATACCAAAATCAGCCTTCCCACCTAAAATATTTGATGCACAGTTTACACAGGAACACTCCTACATAAAATCACCACTTCAAGACCACAGTAGATAACTGTTTCTCCTAAATTTATAGAGACAGAGAAAGTTAAGTAAAATGATAAGGCAGAGGCACTATTCCCAAATAAAAGTACAAGAGAAATCTTCTGAAAGAACAAACCTCAGTCTACTAGACCTTGAGTTCAAAAAGGAGGTAATAAAAATGATGAAAGAATGGACATAGAAATGCAGATAACTGTAACAAGGACCAGAAACTATAAAGATGATCCAAGCAAAATTTGACAATTCAAGTTCCAAGGTAAAAGTAAATCTAGAACCAATGAATAACAGACTAGTGACCCAGAAGAACAAGTAAGTGATATGGAATATAGAATAATA
The DNA here is from genome assembly GCF_949752795.1 of Hyperoodon ampullatus. NCBI lineage: Eukaryota > Metazoa > Chordata > Mammalia > Artiodactyla > Ziphiidae > Hyperoodon > Hyperoodon ampullatus. The sequence continues at coordinate 33,363,820 of NC_136930.1, read as the reverse complement.
GAAATCACCCAATCAGAACAGCAGACAGAAAGACAAATGAAAAAACTTTTCAGGCCAGAAGGGAGTGGCATGATATATTCAAAGTCCTGAGAGGGAAAAACCTGCAACCTAGGATACTCAACCCAGAAATATTATCATTTAGAATAGGATAGATAAAGGATTTCTCAGATAAACAAAAACTAAAAGAATTCACCAATACTAAACCTACCCTAGAAGAAATGTTGAGGGATCTTCTGTAAAAGAAGCAAGAATCTATAGGAAAGGGGAAAATCCCAATAGGAAAGGCAAATATATAGTAAGTATTGAAGATCATTTAAACAAGCAAGTATGTTGATTAAAAAAATAAACAAAAAATGTAAAAGCAACCATAACTGCAATAAGCAGTAAAGGAATAAGCATGAAATGTAAAATATGACATCAAAATTACAAAATGTCGTGGAGGAGAGTATAAAAATGTAGATTTTTAAGAACGTTTTTGAACTTGTAGCACTATCAGTTTAAAGAATGTAGCTATAGTTATGGATCAAAATACTTGAACTCCATGGTAACCACAAATCAAAAACCTATAGTAGGTACACAAAAACCAAAAGCAAATTAACTCAAGCATACTACAAAAGAAAATCATCAGACCACAAAAGGAAAAACAAAAAGAAGAAGAAACGAACAAAGAAGAACTAGAAAGACAACTGGAAAGCAAGGTTTAAAATGGCAATGAGTACATACATACCAATAATTACTTTAAATGTCAATGGACTAACTGATCCAATCAAAAGACACAGACTGGCAAATTGGGTAAAAAAACAAGAACCTACAATATGCTGCCAATAAAAGACTCACTTCAGGATGAAAGACACACACAAACTGAAAGTGATAGGAAGGAAAAAGATGTTTCATGAAAATGGAAACATTAACAGTGGAGGTAGCAATACTCAGACAAAATGGACTTTTAAACAAGGGCTATAAAGAAAGACAAAGAAGGACATTATATAATGATAAAGGGGTCAATACAACAAGAGAATAGTAAAAAAAAGGGGGTGGGGGATTTCCCTGGAGGTCCAGTGGTTAATACTTTGCCTTCCAATGCAGGGGGTGCTAGTTGAATCCCTGGTCAGGGAGCTAAGATCCTACATGCTTCACAGCCAAAAAACCAAAACAAAGAAGCAATATTGAACCAAATTCAATAAAAACTTCTAAAATGGTTCACATCAAAAAAAACAGGATATTACAATTGTTAACATATGTACCTTATATAGGAGCATCTAAATGTATAAAACAAATGCTAACAGACATAAAAGGAGAAATTGACAAGAATACAGTGATAGCAGGAGACTTTAACTCTCCATTGACATCAAAGGACAGATCATCCAGGCAGAAAATCAATAAGGCAACAAAGGTCCTAACTGACACCATAGGCCAGTTGGACTTAATTGATATCTACAGGACACTACACCAAAAGAACAAGAATACACATTTTTTTTCAGGTGCACATGGAAGATTCTCTAGGATAGACCTCATACTAGGTCACAAAACAAGCCCCAACAAATTTAAGAGCATAGAAATTATTTCAAGCATCTTTTCCAACCACAAGGGTCTGAAACTAGAAATCAACACAGAAAGAAAAATGGGAAAAGAAATAAAACATGGAGACTAAAAAACAGGCTACAAATAAATAAATAAATATATAAAACAGGTCAGTAATGAAATCAAAGAAGAAATCAGAAAATACCCCAAGACAAATGGAAATAAAAATAAAACCATGCAGTTTTAAGAGGGAGGTTCATAGAAATACAGGTCTTCCTAAAGAAATAAGAAAAATCTCAAATAAATAACTTAATCCACCACCTAAAATAACTAGAAAAAGAAAAACAAAACCCAAAGTCAGCAGAAAGAAGGAAATAATAAAGATCAGAGAGAAATTTTTAAAAATAGAAATAAAAAATAATAGAATATCAATAAAACCAAGAGCTGGTTTTTGAAAAAATAAATAAAATCTATAAACCTCTAGCCAAGCTCACCAAGAAGAAAAGCAAAAGGACCCAAATAATCAAAATAATAAATGAAAGAGGAGAAATAACAAAACTGATACTGCAGAAATACAAAAAAATCATAAGAGATTACTATGAACAGTTACAGGGCAACAATTTGGACAACATAGAAGAAATGGAAAAGTTTCTAGAAACATACAGCCTTCCAAGACTGAGTCAAGAAGAAACAGATAATTTGAACAATGAAATAGAACCTGTAATAAACTCTCAGCAAACAAAAGTCCAGGGCTGGACAACTTCAATGGGGAATTCTACCAAACATACAAAGAAGAAATTTTATCTATACTTCTCAAGCTATTCAAAGAAGTTGAAGATGCAGGAACACTCCCAAATTCAATCTATGAGGCCAGCATCACCCTGATACCAAAACCAGAAAAAGACCCTACAAAAAAAAGGAAAATTACAGACCAGTATCTTCGATGAATATAGATGTAAGAATTCTTAACAAAATATTAGCAAACTGAATCCAACAATACATTAAAAGGATGCATGATCAAGTTGGATTTATTCCAGAGCTGCAAGGGTGGTTCAACATTTGCAAATCAATCAATGTGATACACCACATTAACAAAAGGAAGGACAAAAACCACATGATCCACTCAATAGGTGCAGAAAAAGCATTTGACAAAATTCAACATTCATTTGTGATAAAACTCTTATTGAAATGGGTATAGGAGGAACATATCTCAATATAATAAAGGCCATTTACAACAAACCCACAGCCAACAACTCTCACCACTTCTATTCAACATAATATTGGAAGTCCTACCCACAGCAATCAAACAAGAAAAAAATAATCAAAAGATATCCAAATTGGATGGGAAGAGGTAAAACTGCCACTATTTTCAGATGATCTGATACTCTATATAGAGAACCCTAAAGTCTCCACATAAAACTTTTAGAACTAATAAATTAATTCAGCAAGATTGCATGATACAAGATTAGTATACAGAAATCTGTTGTGTTTCTATACACTAAAAATGAAATATCACAAAGAGAGAAAGTAAAAAAGAAAATGGCTTTTAAAACTGCATGGAAGGGGCTTCCCTGGTGGCACAGTGGTTAAGAATCTGCCTGCCAATGCAGGGGACATGGGTTCAAGCCCTGGTCCAGGAAGATCCCACATGCTATGGAGCAAATAAACCCATGTGCCATAACTACTGAGCCTGTGCTCTAGAGCCCATGAGCCACAACTACTGAGCCCACATGCCACAACTACTGAAGCCCACACACCTAGAGCCCATGCTCCGCAACAAGCTCCAGCAATGAGAGCCCGCACACCACAACGAAGAGTAGCCCCTGCTTACCACAACTAGAGAAAGCCCACATGCAGCAATGAAGACCCAATGCAGTCAAAAACAAATAAATTAAAAACAAACAAACAGTGTGGAAAATAATACAATACCTATGTAACTTAACCAAGGAGGTGAAAGGCCTATACACTGAAAACTATAAAACACTGATGAAAGAAATTGAAGATAATTCAAAAAGAAATAGAAAGATATCCTGTGCTCTTGGGCTGAAAACTTAATATTACTAAAATCACCATACTACCCAAAGCAATCTACAGATTTGATACAATCCCTATCAAAATACCCATGATATTTTTCACAGAACAAGAATAATACTAAAATTTGTGTGGAGCCACAAAATACCCCAAATTGCCAAAGCAATCCTGAGAAAAGAAAAGAACAAAGCTGGAGGTATAACCCTCCCAGACTTCAGACTATACTACAAATTCTACATTAATCAAAACAGCATGGTATTTAGCACAAAAACAGACACACAATGGAACAGAGCTCAGAAATAAACCCACACACCTATGGTCAATTAATCTAAGACAAAGGAGTCAAGAATTTACAATGGAGAAAAGACAGTTTCTTCAATAAGTGGTGCTAAGAAAACAGATACATGTAAAACAATGAGATTATCATGTACAAAATAAATAAAAAATAAACTCAAAATGGTTTAAAGACCTAAATATAAGACATGAAAACAAAATCTCCTAGAGCAGAACATAGGCAAAACACTCTCTGGTGTAAATCATAGCAATAATTTCTTGGATCAGTCCCCAATCAAAAGAAATAAAAGCAAAAAGAAACACAACAGATTTCTGTATATTATCTTGTATCCTGCAACCTTGCTGAATTCATTTATTAGTTTTAATTAAACTTGAAAGCTTTTGCACAGCAAAGGAAAGCATAAAGAAAACAAAAAGACAACACATGAACTGGGAGAAAATATTTGCAAGTGATGTGACCAACAATGGATTAATATCCAAATTATACAAACAGCTCATACAACTCAGGATCACTGAAAACAAATAATGCAATCAAAACATGGGCAGAAGACTTGAATAGATATTTTTCTAAAGAAGACATGCAGATGGCTAATGAGAACATGAAAAGATGCTCAACATTGCTAATTATTGGAGAAATGCAAATCAAAACCACAATGTGGTATCACCTCACACTGATCAGAATGGCTGTCATCAAAAAGAACACAAATGACAAATGTTGGAGAGAATAAGAAAAGCTACCCTCTTACACTTTTGGTGGGAATGTAAATTTGTACAGCCACTATGGAAAACAGTATGGAGGTTCCTTAAAAGCCTAAGAATAGAAGTACTATATGGTCCCGCAATCCACTTCTGAGTATACATCCAGAAAAAAATGAAAACAGTAATTTGAAAAGATACATGCTTGGGGCTTCCCTGGTGGCGCAGTGGTTGAGAGTCCGCCTGCCGATGCAGGGGATGCGGGTTCGTGCCCCGGTCCGGGAAGATCCCACATGCCGCGGAGCGGCTGGCCGTGTGAGCCATGGCCGCTGAGCCTGTGCGTCTGGAGCCTGTGCTCTGCAACGGGAGAGGCCACAACAGTGAGAGGCCCACGTACAGCAAAAAAAAACAAAAAAAAAACAAAAAAAAAAACAAACAAAAAAAAAAAGATACATGCTTCTCCAAGACATGGAAGCAACCCAAGTGCCCATCAACAGATAACTGGATTAAGAAAATGTGGTATATTTATACAATAGAATATTACTGGGCCATAAAAAAGAATGAAATGCTGCCATTTGCAGCAGCGTGTATGGACATGGAGAATATGCTTATGAAATATGCCAGAGAAAAACAAATACTCTATGACATCACTTATATGTAAAATCTAAATGAATACAAATGAATATATGTACAAACCAGAAACAGACTCACAGACATAGGAAAGAAACTTGTGGTTACCAAAGGGGAGAGGGAGGTGGGAGGGACAAATTAGGGGTATTGGATTAACAGATACAAACTACTATATATAAAATAGATCAGCAATAAGGATTTACTGTATAGCACAATTATACCAATTATCTTGTACTAACCTGTAATGGAATATAATCTCCAAAATACTGAATTACTGTGCTGTACACCTGAAACTAACACAATATTGTAAAGCCAATTACTTTAATAAAAAATAATGAGTTGGGTTTATAATGGGGAATCAAGTTAGTGAATGTAGAGCCTCAAAACAATTTAGTCAAAACCACAATGGATCCCACTTCAACATCCATTAGAATGGCTACTATTAAAAACAAAACAAAACAAAACAAACAAAAAGCCCAGAAAATAACAAGTGTTGTGAGGACATGGTGAGCCCTTGTGCACTGTTGGTGGGAATGTCAAATGGTGCAGCAACTGTGGAGAGTATGGCAGTTCCTCAAAAAATTAAATATAGTATTACCATATGATCCAGCAATTCCATTTCTGGGTATATGACCCAAAAGAAGTGAAAGCAAGGACTCAAATAGATACTTAAGCACCCATGTTTTTAGCAGCATTATTCACAATAGCCACAATGTGGAAACAATTCAAGTGTCCACTGGCAGATGAGTAGATTAACAAAATGTGACATATATTACATACAATGGATTATTATTCAGCCCTGAAGAGGAAAGAGATTTGGATACATGTTACAATGTCAATGTACCTTGAAGACATTAGGCTAAATGAAATAAGCCAGATACAAAGGGAAAAATACAATTATGTGAGGTACTTAAAGTAGTCAAATTCATAGAGACAGAAAGTAGAATGGTGTTTGCCAGGGGATACGGGAGGAGGGAATGGAAAGTTAGTGTTTAATGGACACAAAGTTTCAGTTTTGGAAGATGAAAACGTTCTGGAGATGGAAGGTGGTGACGACTGTAAAAGATGTGAATGTACTTAATGCCAATAAGTGATACATTTTAAAATTATTAAAATGATAAAGTTTGAAAAATGTTTCCTTTTCCCGTTTCCCTGCCAGAAGCACAAGGAGATTTTTTTTTTTTCTGATATTTACTACGAGTGCTTGGTTGAGCTCCTGGAAGTAAATTGCAAAAAATTGTGGGGGCTCCCGTATGACTGTGTCCCACTGGAGTTTTTAATTGTCAGACTTGTCCACACTGAGCCTCCAGCAATTTGTCAATTATAATTCAGGTTTTCCTATCTTGGCACTGATTCTTTCAAAGTTTCTGCTCTTGAGTCTTTGCTCTGATAAGCTGTCACTCCCTGTAATTGCCTGATTTGCTCTCCAATATTGGGGCAGCAGTTTGCCTTGTGTCCTCACCTCTTTTACAGATCCTAGAAGAGTTGATGATGTTTCAGTATGTTCAGCATTTTACATGTTAGGACAGAGTGATGACTTCCAAGTTTCTTACATGCAGAAACCAGAAAATCAACTTTTAAAAAATGTCAGCTTTATTAAGGTATAATCCATATACAATACAATTTGCCCATTCAAAGTGTACAATTCAGTGGATTTTGGTATATTCATAGATGTGTGCAACCATCACCACTTAGTGTGATGTTTTCAAGGCTCACATATGTTGTAGCATGTATCAATGCTTCATTCCTTTTTATGAATAATATTCCATTGTATGGATGGACCACATTTTGCTTATCCTTTTATTAGCTGATTAACATTTGGGCTGTTTTCACCTCTTTCCTATTATGAATGATAATTGTCCTTAGCTTTGGCTGTAGGCAGACGCAGGATACCCACTCAGAGCCTCCCTGTTTGGGAGGGACCTAGAAAAATTTTCGTGTGATATGGGGCTGTTGATGAGCCAAGAATGCTCTTCATGAGTTTCTTTCTTTAAAAAGCTTTCTGGGAGATTCTCTGCATGTTCAGGCCCCATGTGGGACTACAGCCAGGCCTGGGACTCCCTTCCCAGGCTTTCTTGCATTACCTGGGCCAGTCTCAGCCTCCAGTGAGAAACTTAGAAAAATTTGGAGAGAAGCTTATCCAGCAATTGGGCCCCTGGATTACCACTAAGCCCAGATCACCCTCTCAGGTTGTCACAGGCTGGCCTGCACTAGTTGCTGCTACTGGAGGTTGATTTAGATATATTTTGAGGTGGCTCCTTTGACTACCAGTGTCCATGTGGGACTGCAGCTGTGCCCAGGAGACTTCTCTATGATGCTCTGAGTGTGACTACATGTTCATTTTCATAATTAGAATTGGATTCATCTTCATTTGTTCTAATTGGATGTTAGTTTTTCTTTCTTTTTTTTAAAAAAATATTTATTTATTTATTTATTTATTTATTTATTTATTTATTATTTTTGGCTATGTTGGATCTTTGTTTCTGTGTGCCAGCTTTCTCTAGTTGTGGTGAGCAGGGGCTACTCTTCATTGTGTTGTGCAGACTTATTTCAGTGGCGTCTCTTGTTGCGGAGCATGAGCTTTAGGTGCACAGGCTTCAGTAGTTGTGACACATGAGCTCAGTAGTTGTGGCACACAGGCTTAGTTGTTCCATCGCATGTGGGATCTTCCCGGACCAGGGCTTGAACCCATGTCACCTGCATTGGCAGGCAGATTCTTAACCACTGCGCCACCACAGAAGTCCTGATGTTAGTTTTTCATGATTGTGTGACCCTAATTTCCTTTTCACAAACAATATACTGTTTCATCTTCATTTGTTCTAAGTCTCTAAGTCAAAATAAGATATTAGTTTTGTGAGCCCTTTATAACTTTACAAGCATATGTGATGGTTAATTTCATGTGTCAATATGGCTAGGCTATGGTACCTAGATATTTGGTCAAAAACTAGTTTAGATGTTACTGTGGAAGTATTTTTAGATGTGATTAACATTTAAACCGGTAGACTATGAGTAAAACAGATTATCCTCCATTATGTGTTTGGGTGTCATCTGATCAGTTGAAGGACTTAGAAAAAAGACTGAACTCCCACAAGGAAGAAGGAATTCTGTCTCCAGACTGCCTTTGGACTCAAGCTGCAGCATAAACTCTTCTTCCCTCGGTCGCCAGCCTGCTGACCTGCCATGCAAAGTTTGTACTTGTCAGCCTTCGCAATCATTTAAGCCAATTTCTAAATATCAGTCAATCTTTCTGTCTCTTTCTCTCTCCATTACATAGATGATGATGATGATGATAGATAGATAGATAGGTAGATAGATATGGGTCTATCTATCTATACATATTATACCCTAGTGTTTTTCTTTCTCTAGTGAAGTCTAATACAGCACATTTTCTCAAATAACACATTGATTCTTCTTCATTTCTTCTAAATTGAAATAACATGGTATTTTTATTGCACTATGTGATTCTGAGCTCATTTCAGTATTGTTTAACTGCATTGTGATTTGCTCTAACTTGAAAGGAGACCTTTGTTTGGAGAGCACTGTATAACTTGGCACATTTTCACAAATAATGCCTTGGTTCATCTTCAGGTGCTTAACTGTCAAGTGAGGCATTACTCCTCAGAATATGACTGAGGTAGTGTCTGCAAATTCTACTGGAATAAAGGGTGTGTTTTTGGTTTGATTTCTTTTACCACTGACAGCATTCAAGCTCCCCTCTTCCCCTCCACCTCACACAGGTGCTTGCTGATCAGATAAACTGGTATTGTTTAATGGGCATATTATTGTACTTTGCCAGGCACCCTGTAATGGGCTGAATGGTGCTCCCCCATTAAGAGATATGTCCAAGTCCTAATCCCTGGAATGTGAATATGACCTTATTTGGAAAAGGGATCTTTGCAGATGTAATTAACACAAGAATCTTGGATGACATTATCTTGGATTTAAAGTGGGCCCTAAATCTAATGACAATTATTAAGGGCATCCAGAGGAGAGAAGAGGATGAGGCTATGTAAAGATGGAGGCAGAGTGTTGCAGCCACAAGCCAAGGAATGCCAGCGAACACCAAAAGCTTGAAGAAACAAGAAAGAATTTCCCCCAGAACCTGAGTAGGGAGCACAGCCCTGCTGACAACTTGATTTCAGACTTCTGGCCTCTAGAACTGTGAAAGAATAAATTTTTGTTCTTTTAAGCCACCTAAATTTATGTTACTTTGGATTTCAGTCACAATGGATGGGAAGCCCTAACTAGCCCTGATTTGGACCATTTTGACCCAGACAGCACTACAAGAGTTCTAATTGCAGGGCTGCATGACTCCCTTTGACTGGTTCAGCAGCCACCATTAAAGAGGTACTAAATGGCTGAGAAATGCTACCTGTTTGTGGGGTGTACACCAACACCCAGGGCTTTTCATTTCAAGGCAACAAACACTACTACTGAGGTTATCCCAGATTTTTAGAATTTTTAAGGCTACCTCCTTCCCCACTACCACAGTAATATTGTTGGGTCCAGTTGCTGGAAGTGTCCCTGAAAACATTTTCAAGTTTCTCCAATGGCTCTGAGAGACCACACCAGGCTTGGCTGCAGTAACCTCCCCATGGGCTCCAGGCCACAGGTTGGGCATCCTCTTGGGGATTGGTGGCAGTTATGTTCCATCTTGGGGCTTTCAAGACAATCAATGCCCTTTAATAGATGTCTCTGATGGATGCCCTCTGATCAAAGCCTCTGATTGATAACCTCTGATCAATGTCTCCGATGGATGCCCTCTAGTTTATGCCTCTCCTGGGCAGGGCCCCAGAGTAGATGGACATTGGGGCTGCTCTTCCTGCTATGCCTGAGGGCCCCATGAACCCCCCTCCCATCACCCTGTTCCCACTTCTGTCCTCTCTGACTTGGCTTAGGTGACTGAGAGTCATCCCTGATCCTTTGTGTCTATTCTGCTGGGCCCTCCCTGCTGTGGGAGGATCACCACATTGTTGCCAGTACTGCCCTTCAACACCCAGGCAGCTCCAGGCTTCCATCAGGTACCCCCCACCCAGAATCTTTCTTGCTCTCAGGGTCCCACCAGATCTCACTGTGTGGCATGTGAAAGGAGGGGCTTGCCTTGGCAAATGACAGCAGGATCTTGAGAGTGTGTCCCACTGTGAACGGGGCTGAGGAGAGCATCACAGTGTTGCTGTCAGTCCAGACCCTGGACAGTCCTGTTGGGCAGAGGCCAGGATGCTCTCTGGCTTAGAGTTCTGATGCTTCTCAGAGTGAATGTTTGCACCCAAAATGCCCAAGGAAGGCATGTGTCCTATTTATTGTTGCCCATGACATTCCTGCAGCTTTCATATAAGGCGATCCCTTAAGCCTGCATTAAGTGTGAGGGGCATTGGCCCAGCTTGATGGATGCAGCAATTCAATGCTAGATGCCAGGAATTGCCCAACCTCCCTTCCCCTCGCCCTCATCCAACCCCTCCTCCAGAAGAGGGACATAGAAACATTTGGGGGTGGGCATGCCCCCTACTACTAGGCCCCATGTCTGACTGTGCCTGGGGCTAGAGACACCCTCCTGCACCTTTCCAGGAGGTGCTCCCAATGACATAACCAGGACCCATGGGGAACAAAGGCTTAGCTCTGGGCACTCTTCCTGGGACTCCCTGGCTAGAGTGACTCTAGAGGATATGGAAATAAATAAAGACAACCCAAGTGAGAACAATAGAAGCTACTTATTCAGAGCTTGCTAGAGCAAGAGGGTCAGCCACTACCACTTCCCTTGGCAGAGATGCAAAGGCAGGCAGGGGAGAGGGAGAGCTTTATGGTGGAGAAAAGGAAGCTCAAGTGTGCCCATTGGAGGCTGTTGGCATGAGGAAATCGGGGCAGCCGATGAGAAGCAGGTACCCTATGTGATTAGTTAGGGGAGCACATTTGGCTTTTGGGAGGCAAAAATTATAGAAACTACAGTCAGAAACCAAATCTTGACTCTCTTGGCCAGTTGCTGCAGAGTTTGTGGGTCAGAGATCCATTGTTATGTATGGTTTGGTCTTTGTCCTTTTATATAGTCCATCTCCCAAGGATGATTTGAAAACGTTTGGGGAGGCACATCAATAATCAAGACCTGCATGGGACTACAGTCAGACACAGTGTCTTCTCCCCAGACCTCTGTGACTTGTTGTTTGGTCCCCACGATGGAAGGGGGTTGAAAGACATTTTGGGGAGGCAAATATGATGAATGATGCTCATGTGGGACTCTGGTTGGGCACAGGACACCTCTCTGAATGGCTCTGGATAGTTGCTTCCCCTGGATGGAGACTGAGAAAAAATGGGGGGAGGCCTATTCAACAACTGGTTCCCAAATAGGATGCTGCCAGGCTAAGGGTGTCTTCCCAGGGCATCCTACCCATTCCAGACCACTGCCCTTCTTCAAGAGAGGGACTTGGAAAATTTTTAAATTTTTTTAAATTTATCTCTCTGTTTTTTATTTTTAATAACAATAAAATACACATAACATAAAATTTACCATCTTAATAATTTTAAAGCATACAGTTCAGTAGTGTTAAGTACACTCACATTGTTGTGCAAAAGATCTTTTATCATCCCAAACAGAAACTCTGTACCCATTAAACAACTCCCTATTTTCCTCTCCCTCCAGCCCTGGCAGTCACTAGTCTACTTTCTGTCTCTATGGATTTACCTATTTCTGACATTTCATATAAATGGAATTATACACTATGTAGCCTTTTGAGTTTGGCTTCTTTCACTCAGCATAATGTCTTCAAGGTTCATCCATGTTATAGTATCTGTCAGAATTTCATTCCTTTTAAATATACATATATATATATAAAGATATTTATTATAAGGAATATGCTCACATAATTGCTGACAATCCCAAAATCTGCAGTTGGCAATTTGGAGATCCAGGAGAGACAGTGGTGTAATTTCAGTCTGAATGCTAACAGGGGAGACTGAGGAAGAGCTGATGTTTCAGTCCAAAGTCAGGAAAAAAGCCTATGTCCCAGCTCAAAGGCAGTCAGGCTGGAGAAGTTCCCTCTTGCTTATAGAGGATCAGACTTCTTGTTCTATTCAGGCCTTCAACTGCTTGGATGAGGCCCGCCCATGTTAGGAAGGGAAATCTGTCTTACCTTTGTCTACAGACACACCAGAATAATGTTGACCAAATGTCTGGACACCCTGTGGCACAGTTGAGTTGACATATAAATTTAACTATCACACCAGACTTACATAATAGTGCAATTGGTTGAACTGGAAACCTATTAAACATGACTAGGATTTTACCAGTGGAGGAAACGTAGGCATTGCATAAGGATAAAGTCTGTTGGGAATCTGTGTCAGTACAACATTGTAATATGAAACAGGACTCTGCCCATGAGAGACTTGGAATCCAAAATTAACTGAGACTTGACTTGTGATTTATACCCCAATCCATGGCAACATGTAATCAGTGCACAGACTGATTTTGTTAAGAAGGCTGAGAAGATACTACTGTAATTTAACTGATTTATTTTGTAAGGAACTTAGACTACATATACTGTAAATTCATTCTGGTCTAATACTGGTATAATTAGTCAGATAAATTTGATTTTACTGTCATACTGATATCAGTGATCAAATTTATTAGGAAAATGAATTAAAACCCCCACAAGCTGTTCTTCTGATGAAAGCTGATTGGCTAAAGAAAGAACAAATTTTATTAATAATCAATTAACTGTTTCAGTCTATTGATATTTTTCATAAAGTTCATGCTTAATGGTGGAAGGAGGTAAAATATTTTTCAAGCTTGTACATAGTTATGAATAAGTCTGTATTGGAGTATTTGGTAAACTGAAAGATTTCTTTAAGTCAATATCTATCCCTCATTGGAAGATACAAATAATTAGTATTTTGATGTGTATCTTTCTATTTCTTTTGTTGTATAAATGTTGAATGTTGCAGAAGGAAGAATAATGATGAGTGGTTTGTAATTTAAAATGCTTGATCTTTAGGTCAGAGGTTTCGACCATGTAAGTTCAGTTCTCAGTTGCTCTATTTCAACACTGTGCTTATGTCTGAGACACAATTGTCATGATGCTTACTCTTGGATAAACCCGAATGAAATATAGCTAACTAGTGATTGATATAGATCTGTGCTAAGGTCTGCAAAATATGAGGGGGCAATCTTAGCAGTTTATCAGCATTAGTTTTAGAAAATGTGTGAGATTGAAGGTTTGCACCTGGTTTCAGTTATGTTCTTTGGCTTCTACTGTTGAGATTGGCCAGGCAACCTGCTTTTGGCTGTATGATCAGAAGGACATTAAAAAAATCTTCCTCAGATGAGACTGTGACTCCATTGAGACCAAGATGTTCCACACAATCTTGGTGATTGATGATCTGAAGATGATGTGTGCTCTGTGAGACTGAGAAAGGACCCTAGGACTTATGACGGGAAGTCTCAGGCTTCTCTGATGTTGGCCTGTGCCTTATTTTTCCTGCTGTACCACATACTGTCTTCAAGGGTCATCCATGCTTTAGCATGTGTCAGAATTTCATTACTTTTTAAGGCTGAATAATATTCCATTGTATGGATATACCATATTTTGTTAATCAATTCATCTATCATTGGGTTATTTCAAGTTTTTGGTTATTGTAAACAATTTTGCTCTGAATATTGGAGTAAAGATATCTCTTTGAAACCCTGCATTTAATTATTTTGGTTATATACAGAAGGGGAATTGCTGGATTATATGATAATTCTGTTTTTGATTTTTTGAGAAACTGCCAGACTCTTTTCTATAGTGACTACATCTTTTTTCCTTCCTATCAGCAGTGAATGGAGATTCCAATTTCTCTACATCCTCATCAACACCTGTTATTTTCTGAATTTTTTTTTTGACTCCTGCCTGTCAGGAGTTTACTGGCTGCCTTTATGTGGCTCCTCCAGAGCTCTGGGCCTCCCTGGAATGGAATTGAATCAGGACATAGTGACTGAGGTAGAGTTCCAGGAGGCTGGCAGCAATGGCAGGGCCATTCTGCTGCACCCAATGTGGCTAGGGAAATCATTTACCATATATTTATTTATAGATAGGGGATGGAGGCTACTGCCACTGTTCAGGTAGCAACCTAAGTATAGTTTAGGAAGGTTAACTGGCATATGGAAGACTCTCCACTGGTTAGATTGTCGCAGGCAAACAGGAGTATGATGTGTGGGGCTGGGTCATCTGGTGAGCTTCCTCAAAATGTTTCCAAGTCCTTCTCTGAAGGACTGGACTGGTCCCTCCCTGCCTGGGCCTGGAGTGGGACACATGGGGATCCAGGTTCTCCTAGCACTCTATATGAAGAGTAGGCCAGATGGCCCATAGGATTTTGGGTCTCTCATGGTGATGGGGCTGTTACAGGTCCCAGTGGCCAGGCTAAAGTTACAGAAAGTCAGCCTATAAGGTAGATATTCCACGCTGACTGAGGTATGTGTGTGTGTGTGTGTGTGTGTGTGTGTGTGTGTATGTGAAATTTCTGATCTGGAAGACCAGATTGGGCCACCAGAATGGTGTTGACATGTTGATCTTTGGTTATGCTGAATGATGGGCTAGAGATAGTCCACCACCCAAGACCGCTCCTGCTTGAATTGTACATGTATTGGGTCTCTTCTCTCCACATGTCCAGAACTTAGTGCTACTTCTGATCTATGGCACCTAAGAGTGGCAGAGGTGGTGGTATGGGTTCTTTACCCAACAAGGGATAAGAATCTGAAAATCATCAAGGTCAAGGTTAATCCAAGGTCGTGTTCAAGGTGATGTTCAAGGCCAAACTCAAGCTTCAAGTCAAAATTTCAGGCAGTGATAGAAATTGTGAGGATGTTAGTCAAGGACATTATATGATGTGCAAAAGATCAAGGTCAGGGTCAATTTATGAGTCAGTGATAGAAATAAACATTTGATTATGGTCAATGCCAGGATTTGATCTGGTACAGAGTCAGTATAAAAGTCCAGGTCAAGGTACCATAATCACTCTGTAGTAAAAATTGTCAGGATACAGGGTATGGGTCTGAGAAGAGTCAAGGTCAAGGTCGGGTCCAGATTACGTTCAAGGAAAAGGACAAGGTCGACATTTAAGTGAAGGACAAATTGTAAGGGATGGGACATAGGTGAAAAGAGTCAAGGTTGAGTTCACAATCGTGTCACAATGTCAAGCCAAGGTCAAATTATCAGTCAGAAAAAAGATCATTAGAGACAGGTTATGTTAGACAAGGATTTTTTTTTGACATCTTCATTGGAGTATAATTGCTTTACAATTGTGTGTTAGTTTCTACTTTATAACAAAGTGAATCAGCTATACATATATACATATATATATATATATATATATATATATATATATATATATATATATATATATATGTATATGTATCCCCATATCTCTCTAGGTGGTCACAAAGCACCAAGCTGATCGCCCTGTGCTATGTGGCTGCTTCCAACTTGCTATCGGTTTTATATTTGGTAGTGTATATATGTCCAAGATTATGTCAAGCTCAAAGTCAACAACAAGATTAAGGTCAAATTCTCTGTCACTATTAGATATGGTGAGGATAACGTTTCTGCAGAGATGATGGTTCTGAAAAAAGTGAAGGTCAAATTTAGGCTATGGTCAATTTCAGTGTCACAAAAGCCAAAATTAAGGTCATAGTGATCTCGGATGGCCTTGGCCCGCAGAGGCTTGAACAGGATTTCGGTTTCCGGCCAGAAACTGAGGTTAGGGCCGTGCAGTGAGAGCACTGAATCCTAACCACTAGACGACTAGGGACCAGTGGCCAGTCACAAGCCCCTTGCCTTCGGCTTTGTGGAAAAGAATTCCCACAAAGACAGAAAATAGTCAAACAAGTAAAGTGTTTATTAGGAGGAAAAATAGTATGTGTGGATAGACAGACAGGCAGACTCAGAGAGAGAGTCACACCCTTGTGGTAGATTGAATCACTTATATGGGGCATTTCTTCCAGGTTTCCTTTGGCCAATAATTTTGCTTTGCCTGGTTCCGAGTCCATATTTGCTATATCTCAGGATCCTCTCCTGTGTACATGCGTATTTCTTAGTCAAGATGTATTCCAGTGAAGCGGCCTATGGGTAGGTTGACATCACCTACTATGGGGTGGCGCCCCCTCCCTTTTGACCTTCAAAGGAGGCTTTCTGTGCATGTGTAATTGGGAAGGTCTCCTTGACCTCAAGAATGAGAAATATGTGGTCTCTATCTTTTATCTGGGCAGGGCTCAGCCTCTCCTATTATCCTGCTATTATTATCTTCATCTTGGACTGTCTGTCCACGGGGAACAAACTCCATCTGTTCAGCCTGGGGTCCATCTGTCTCCTGCTTTGATAGTAACAGGCAGTAATAGAAAGGATCAGGACAATAGATAAGGATAGGATTTGTATAAAATAAGGGTCAAGGTAAAGTTAAAGGTCAAGGTCATTATTAAGATTGAGGCCAAATTAAAATTATTATTCATAGAAAATGCCAGGATGATAGTCAGGGATAGACTAGAAAACTGTAATGATAAAGGTCAAGAACAATGCCAGGTCAAATTCACATTCAAGTTCAAATTGAAGTTCAAGTTTTCAGTCAGGGGTAGAAATGAACATTGAGAATAATGAAGGACAGACTCATGAATGAGTCAGACTCAATATAAAAATCAAAGTTAAGGTCAAATTAAAATGATCATTCAGTGATAGAGAAGGCCATGATAATAGGGACAGGATATGGGTCTGCAAGTGGTCAAGGTCAAGGTGAGCTCAAGGTCAAAATCAAAGCCTGGGTCAGGTAGTCAGTGTTAGAGATATCAGGAGATAGTCTGATATAGGATATTGGTCTGAAAAGGTCAAGGTCAAGGAAAGGTGAAGGTAAAGATGAAGAGAAATCAAATTATCAATCAGTGAGAAGAATGTCAGGAAGATAGGCAGGAACATGTTATGGGTTATACCTTTGTCTATTCAGCCTGATATCATAGACTATCACAAACAACATAAATTTATTTCTCACAGTTCTAGAGACTGGAAGTCCAAGATCAGGGCACCATGATTGGGTTCTGGTGAGAATACTCTTCCAGATTGCAGACTTCTTGTTGTATCCTCACATGCTGGAAGGGGTAAGGGAGCTCTCTTGGGCCTCTTTTATAAGGGTATTAATCTCACTCATAAGGGCTCTGCCCTCATGAACTAATCACCTCCCAAAGTTCCCACATTCTAATACCATACCTTTGGGTATTAAGATTTCAACATATGAGTTTGGGAGGGAGGATACCAACATTTGGACCATAGCAGGAAACAAGGGTCTTTTTCAAGTTCAAGATTATATTATACAAGGTCAAATACCCAATCAATGAAATAAATGTTCAGGATGATATTCTTATAGTTCTAAAAAGGGTCAAGATCTGAGGCTGGTCACACAAAATGTAAGATCAACTTCAAGGTCAAGGTCAAGTTATATTATCAGTCTATGGAGAAGATGATCAGGATTACAGAATAAAAGTTTAAGAAAAGAAAATATACGAATGAAGGGTCAAAAGGAAAATGAAGTTCAATACAAAGGTAAAAATCATGGTTAAGTTCAAATTTTCAGTTAGAGATAGACAATGACAGGATTTGTTCAGGATCAAGTTCAAGATATAGATCATGTACAAAATCCAGCCATAGTCAACATCAAGGCCAAATTATCCATCAATGATAGAAAATGTTATGAAGATAGACAAGGACAGGATATAGGATAACAGATTCAAGTTCAAGGTGAGGTGATAGTCAATTTTAGGTAAATTAAAGTCATAGTAAAGCTCAGGTCAAGTTCAAAGTGGATTTCAGTGATAGAAATTGATAGGATGATAATCAAGGTTGGAATATATTGTGAATCAGTGTCAAGGTCAACTTCAAGGACAAAGAATATGGACAAAATAAGGAGATGTCAAGAACACGGCAAGGTTCAAATAACCAGTTTGTAATAGAAAAGCAAAAGGACAGAACAGAGATTAAAAAATGGTCAGTGTCAAGCTTAAAAGTAAAAATCAAGATCAAATTATCAGTCGGTAAGGAACAAGGTAAGAGAGAAAGTACCACACGTGATCTGCATCTGAAAAAGTTCAAGGTCACCTTTAAGGTTAAGGTCAAGGTCAAAGTATCAAGTTCAGGCAGGACACGTTCCCATTAAGAAAGGGTCATTGAGAGTATTTAGATTCACAGGGTCAAGTTAAAAGTCAAATTCAAGTTCAAGGTAAAGTTCATGGTCCAAAACAACCCCACAGATATATGAGGTTAAGGTCATGGTCAAATTGTAAGTCAGTGATAGAAAAGATCAGATAATTGAAACAGAGTATGTGTCTGAGAAGTAACATTATGAGTCAGTTAAAGCTCAATTTCGAGGACAATATCACAGTTAAAATCAAGGTCAAAATTTGAGGGTTAGGGTTAAGATAAAAATTTAAAGTTAAAGTGAGGTCCAAGGTTGGGGGTCACATAAGGCTAAAGTTAGATTTAGGGTTATGGTTTGCGGCAAATGTTAAGGTTGGGGTAAGGATTGGGGGCAGGGGCAGGATATAGTGTTGGGGTTAGGTCTGGGTTTTGTACATGTTCATGTTTGTATTCATGTTGGTATCTGCTGTTGGATTTTAATTCAGGCTCAGGCTTGGACTGGAACATGGACGAGTGTATAACATGCAGTACAGAATGGGAAACACACTGTTTCACACAATAACACAATGCTGATTCATTCATGCAACTAGCATTCTTAATACTTTTTTTACACATTTCCTTAGAGTGTGTATAACATGTGGCATAGAGTGCTGAACACAGTGTATCACTGAAATAACAGTGTCCTCACTTATTCCGGCAATGTGACTTTAGAGAGTACATAACATAAACCACATAGAGGTAAATGCAGTGTTTCACTTAAATAACACTTCACTTTCCTGATACATCTTTTACACATGTCTCCTTACAAATTGTATAACTTGCAGCACAGTAGAGTCTTTCAGTAACAAAACACTACCCTGATTCATTCACACAATGAGCTCTTTGGAAACAACTTTTAATCTGGTGTCTTTAGAGAGTGTAAAATGTACAGCACAGTATAATGTGAACACAGTATTTCACTGAAAGAACACTTATCCTCATTCTTTCAGATGACTACAACTCATAGAAACATCTTTCATAGCTCTGCCTCTACAGAGCATGTAATATGCAGCACAGTGTTTCACAGGAATAAGACTATGCTGATTCATGAAGTCAACCATCACTTTTTTTTTCATTTATTTATTTATTTGTTTTGGGCTGCATTGGGTCTTTGTTGCTGTGCATGGGCTTTCTCTATCTGCAGCAAGTGGGGGCTACTCTTCATTGCAGTGCACAGGCTTCTCATTGCGGTGGCTTCTCTTGTTGTGGAGCATGGGCTCTAGGCATGTGGGCTTCAGTAGTTGTGGCACATGGGCCCAGTAGTTGTGGCTCATAGGTTATAGAGCTCAGGCTTAGTAGTTGTGGCACACAGACTTAGTTGTTCTGTGGCATGTGAGATCTTCCTGGACCAGGGCTCAAACCTGTGTCCCCTACAATGGCAGGCGTGTTCTTAACCACTGTGCCACCAGGGAAGTCCCAACCATCACTTTTAGAGTGTATAACATGCGGCAGAAACTGAGGAATACACTGTTTCACAGAAATAACACTATTCCCATTCATTTGTACAACTAGTAGTCTTAGAAGTGTCGTTAAGACTGTCTTTAGAGTGTGTACTACAAGCAGCACAGACTTGTGAAAACTGACTTTCACAGGAAAACAAAGTATTTTGATTCTTTTATACAGTTAACATCTTTACAAAGATCTTTTGGGGTCCAAATTATGGGATGAAAGTCCCTTGACACCCAGACTTTATCATACAGTTTCCTCCTATACTCTAGTCCCCAGAAAAATAAGACCCATGGGACCTCAGGACCATTGGACCCACTCTTAGACATTGCTTTTGAGAAACAGGGAGGCCAGGTGGAAAGGAGAAAAACAAAGACATCACACACATGCATACACACACACACACACACACACACACACACACACACACACACTCCCTAGGGGACAATAGGTCCTCCAGCCAGGGCCTGGTAGTGAGGGAAGCAGAAAATGTCCCTGGAGGTCTTTGCTGCCAGTATTGGAGCCTCCAACTAAAGGCCAGCCTCAGGGAAGAACTCTATTTTCCTGGCCTAGCTCATGTGCAAGCACACTGGGGGGGACCTGGGCTCACCACTAGGAAAAGTTCTCTTCTACTTTCTGCTGGGGAGGTGTGAGGGAGAGAACACCTGTGAGCAGAGTCCTGGTCAGGGTAGGTAGATTTGGGGTATGGAAGACATCGGGAAGGCTGAGCTGGAGACCCCTGGTTGCATTGGTGGCTCTGGGTGGGTAGGTTAAATTAGGCCTGGGAAGAAGAGGTATTGGGTATGTAGAGGTCCAGGAGGCCCCAAGCCTGGGAAATCTTGGGGTGCCCGGCCAAGGACCCAAATGACAACAGTGATACCAACCTAAATACTTCCGGAACCTCTGCTCTCAGAAGTTAAGTGGGGTCAAGCACCTCCAGGATACTGGGTACTGTAGGCCTTTGCCCTATTGATAGTCTAAAATTATCTGGATCACCTGTCTTACTAGTCTATTATGATCCAGGAAATATTTTCCCTTGTTGCTTCTTTCCATATCTAGAGTTTCACCACTGCAATTATTCTAGGTAGAGTTATATAGATTATCAACTCTCTTGTCTCCTTTTCACCTACTAAGTGAAACCCAAAGTTCTCCCCAGTCACACTGCCAGCCAGCCAAGCTTTGCACTTTATCATCTAGTAATACCAAACTCTTTGAAGTTCCCCACAAACATCATATAGTTTGTGTCTTTGTGCCTGTTCTCATGCTGTCCCCTCTACCTGAAACTCCTTCCCCACCTAACTCTAGTTCATCCTTCAAAGTTCAGTTAAATTATCATTTCCTTAGAAATCCTTCCCTGTATCCCAGAGTTGGGGTCAGTGCCTCTCCATTAAAATCCCACATCACTGTTTATATTTTTATTACAGCACTCACCATTTGATGTTGGAATGATCTATTTTTATATATCCTTAAATGATTATGTTTTTACTGCATGTTACAGAAAATCCAACTTAGACTGGATTATATTGGTTCACATAAATGAAAAGACGTACACAGGCTCCAGGTATAGTTTGATCCAGAGGTTCATAGGATCATTGGGCTTCACTTTTCTGTTTCTCTTGACCCCATCTTCCTGGTTTTTCCTTCAGACTAATCCCTCATGGTATCAGAATGATTGACACAGCTCCTAGTACAAGTTTCACCACTGATATCCAGATTGAAAGAAAGAACTTCTCTTCCCCTCATGAAGACAAAAGCTCTGAGCTTTCTTGGATTGAATCAGTGAAAAACTGGTGCCATCCCTAAACCAATCATGAGTACAAAGGAGATAGGAATGTGATAACTGGCTGAGACTCCAAGACTTGAAAGTTCAGGTCCTTGTAGGAAGGGGGAAGGATAAAGGATACTTTGGAGGTCACCAACGATATCCACTCTACTTTCCAATTAGACCAAGTTCCTTATGGTCATACACCCCCTCTCATATTCATCTTTAGGTTCCCAGCATGTAGCAGAGTGCTTGATACATGCAGACTAGATGATGAATACCCACTTGCTTAGCTGAAGGGAAATGAGCCTGCCTGAAACTTAAAACACATGTATAACCATGCCCACCTTTGTGCATGCTCCCTACTATAGCTCTGCAGATTCCTCTTCCATGCTGGCTGCCTCATCAAGCTACTTCTCACCCTTCCCCCATATGAATTCTTCTGCCTAAAGTGGGTTCCCACTTCCCTTATCCTGGATTATTTTTTTCTCAATCAAAGTTCAGCTTAAACCCCACTCACACCCACCCCAATCCCAAAAGGATCTCCTTGTTTAGAGGCTCGCTGGGGCTTCCCTTACAAGTTGAAGAAGATTCTGTGATAAGTTCACAAACATATCACTAGAAATGATGGAAACATCAAAAGAGAATGGTTTGTCAGTCAGTCCTTTTTTATTACGTATTCTCAGAAGGCAGCTGCTATATATCTTTTGATTATTCCTTCAGAAGAAAGAGGATAACAGAGTAGAAAGAGACTAGACTTTGAAAACAAGTCAGAGTCAAATCTGGTCCCATCACTTCTTAACTCTGTGAAATGCAAGGCAAGTGATTTAACCGCTCTGAGCTCAGCTCCCTCCTGTGTAAAGTGAGGGATAATACTACTCACCTCCCAGGATCATAATAAGCGTTAAATAAGATGAGATATGTAACACGGCTGGGACAGTAGGTATCATTTTCCCCTTCTCCCTTAGCATCCAGAGTGTATTATTGTTATGCCTAGTATTTTAAGTTCTGTAATAACAATCTACAGGGGATCCAGGCAATTAAAGCAGCTCACTGTTACTGGAGAAGCTCTTCTGAAAGCTTCTCTGGCCTCACAGTGTCTAAGAGCAGAAACTTCAGAGACCTTAGAAGTCTTTGGTAACCTGTGCAGTTCCCCACAAAGGAAATTGTCTTCCTTCTTTGGCATGCCCTGGGTTTGTTTTCCTGGTGAAGCAGAAGATAAACAGCTTGCCATCTGTGGTCACTCTGAAG
The DNA here is from genome assembly GCF_949752795.1 of Hyperoodon ampullatus. Taxonomy (NCBI): domain Eukaryota; kingdom Metazoa; phylum Chordata; class Mammalia; order Artiodactyla; family Ziphiidae; genus Hyperoodon; species Hyperoodon ampullatus. The sequence continues at coordinate 33,341,011 of NC_136930.1, read as the reverse complement.
ATCCAGATAAAATGGGTATGAAAGTCAGAAATGCTGTGGAATCTAAGGGGTTTCAAGTGTTCTTGGGGTGCTTTGAACTTTGGCCACTGCTTCCTCACATGCGGCCTCCCTGATATAAAACTCAGCTTCATCTCTTGTTTCTAAAAATAAAACTTACCAAAAATGTGAAGCAGGGAAGAGCAGCTGTTCGTAGACCTCAAACAACTTCTGACCTATCATTGGACATCCCCGTTTATAAAATCTCATGCCAGGCTATTATCTGGTTATTTCTTCAGAACGTTATACCTCCTCTTGGCTCCTTTCTATATATTTTCTTTTCTCCTGAGTTTTTGCTACACTTTTCTTTGGGGAACAAAGCAGAATTTCTCTCACTATGTCCTTCAGGGCAACTTATCACCAACTTTTGTAGTTTTAACTACTAGTCTCCTACCTGGTAGAGCTCATCAAAAATTTTTATGAAACAAGGATTGTTCCCTCCGTCAGAGGAATTCTAATGCCAGCTATCAATAATCATTATGAATAATACATTCACCTTATGTATAAGTGTGAATGGATGTTTCTCCTGCAAAATGTACAGACAGGGCCACCCCATGGAAAGGACTGCAAATGTTCTCAAATCCCAAATCTCGGTGATTAAAAACAAAATTCAATAGCTTCATTTGATACCTGAATGGGAGGAAGGCAGATATTTTATGTGTTCCTTGCCAATGGATTTCAAACAGGGGGAAAAAATGGTAGCTCTTAGAGACAATGTTTTTAACTGTATACTATTGAGTTTCTTAGGGGGAGCCAATGAAAGAAAATCATTGTCCAATATGCTGTTCTCTCTCTCTCTCCCTGCAGAATTCTTTCTCTTGGTAAATACGACTGCCAAATGTTCAGCTCTTTAAAGGTTTACCCCTCTCCATTTTCATGTGAAGCACAACCAGAAACAAAAACTTCAGGTCATCTTTCAGGGACACAAGCCTTCAAAGCTTCAAACTGTGGGCATGTGTACAGGTTACTAAGCTAGAAAAACATGGCACATATCTTTAGGACTTTTAAGTAAAGTTGCATTCCTTCATAAAATAGAATGTATGTCCATTGTCTAGAAAGTCTGAAATATATAGGTAAGAAAAAGAAGAAAATAAAAGTCATGTCCCATTTCAGCACCCAGAAATAACCACTGTTAATATTTCACTGCAAATGCTATTGAACTTTCAGGCATATATGTACATCTGGATATAGAGTTTTTACAAAAATGAATCAGACTTAGGGCTTGCAGGTTTTCTTTCTGGACCTCAGCTGCAAAGGTTTAACTGTACTACTTGATTCGTGGCATATCATTTTTTTCCGCTCTTTCAAAGGACGCTTGTGGGGTTTTCTTCTTTTTTTTTTAAATTAAATTTTCTATCCCCAACCACTTAGGCAAAAACTGCAGTGTGTTTGACATATAATTAATATATACTATTATTTTGAGTGTGAATGTTTGTAATTCATACAAATAATATAGTGTTATAAACTCCATAGATTCTTTTTTTCATTTAACACAGTTTTGGAATCTATCCATGTATTCCAAGAAAATTTTGTTCTCTTAATAGAGAGAGGAATCAAATCCAGTCCTGCACCACCCTACTTTTTTTTTTAATGTCTTTATTGGAGTATAATTGCTTTACAATTGTTGGTTTCTACTGTATAACAAAGTGGATCAGCTATATGTATACATATATCCCCATATCCCCTCCCACTTACACCTCCCTCCCACCCTCCCTATGCCACCCCTCTAGGGGTCACAAAGCACCGAGCTGATCTCCCTGTGCTATGCAGCTGCTTCCTACTAGCTATCTATTTTACATTTGGTAGTGTATATATGTCAATGCTACTCTCTCACTTTGTCCCAGCTACCCTCCCCCACTCCATGTCCTCAAGTCCACCCTCAATCTCTACGTCTTTATTCCTGTCCTGCCCCTAGATTCATCAGAACCATTTTTCTTTTTAGATTCCATATATATATATATTAGCATATGGTATCTGTTTTTCTCTTTCTGACTCACTTCACTCTGTATGACAGATTCGATGTCCACCCACCTCAATACAAATAACTCAGTTTTGTTTCTTTTTATGGCAGAGTAATATTCCATTGCATATATGTGCCACATCTTCTTTATCCATTCATCTGTCAATGGACACTTAGGTTGTTTCCATGTCCTGATTATTGTAAATAGAACTGAAATGAATATTGTGGTACATGTCTCTTCCTGAATTAAGGTTTTCTCAGGGTATATGTCTAGTAGTGGGATTGCTGAGACATATGGTAGCTCTATTTTTAGTTTTCTAAGGAACCTTCATATTGTTCTCCATAGTGACTGTATCAATTTATATCCCCACCAACAGTGCAAGAGGGTTCCCTTTTCTCAACACCCTCTCCAGCATTTATTGTTTGTAGATTTTTTTTAGCATCTTTATTGGAGTATAATTGCTTTACAACAGTGTGTTAGTTTCTGCTGTATAACAAAGTAAATCAGCTATACATACATATATATCCCCATATCTCCTCCCTCTTGCATCTCCCTCCCACCCTCATGATGGCCATTCTGACTGGTGTGAGGTGATACCTCATTGTGCTTTTGATTTGCATTTCTCTAATGTTTAGTGATGTTGAGCATACTTTCACGTGTTTGTTGGCAATCTGTATATTTCTTTGGAGAAATGTCTATTTAGGTCTTGTGCCCATTTTGGGACTGGGTTGTTTGTTTTTTTGATACTGAGCTGCATGAGCTGCTTGTATATTCGGGGGATTAATCCTTTGTCAGTTGCTTCATTAGCAAATATTTTCGCTGATTCTGAGGGTCGTCTTTTCATCTTTTTTATGGTTTCCTTTGCTGTGCAAAAGCTTTGAAGTTTCATTAGGTCCCATTTGTTTATCTTTGTTTTTATTTCTATTACTCTAGGAGGTGGATCAAAAAGGATCTTGCTATGATTTATGTCATAGAGTGTTCTGACCATGTTTTCCTCTAAGAGTTTTACAGTGTCTGACCTTACATTTAGGTCTTTTATCCATTTTGAGTTTATTTTTGTGTATGGTGTTAAAAAGAGTTCTAATTTCATTCTTTTACATGTAACTGTCCAGTTTTTCCAGCACCACTCATTGAAGAGGCTGTCTTTTTTCCATTGTATATTCTTGCCTCCTTTATCAAAGACAAGGTGACCATATGTGTGTGGGTTTATCTCTGGGCTTTCTATCCTGTTCCATTGATCTATATGTCTGTTTTTGTGCCAGTACCATATTACCTTGACTACTGTAGCTTTGTAGTATTGTCTGAAGTCAGGGAGCCTTATTCCTCCAGCTCTGTTTTTGTTACTCAAGATTTCTTTGGTCATTCAGGGTGTTTTGTGTTTCCATACAAATTGTAAAAAAATTTGTTCTAGTTCTGTGAAAAATGCCATTGGTATTTGATAGGGATTTCATTGAATCTGTGGATTGCTTTGGGTAGTAGAGTCATTTTCACAATGTTGATTCTTCCAATCTCAGAACATGGTATATCTCTCCATCTGTTTGTATCGTTTTTTTATTTCTTTCATCAGCATCTTATAGTTTATGGAGTACAGGTATTTTGTCTCCTTAGGTAGGCTTATTCCTAGGTATTTTATTCTTTTTGTTACAATGGTAAATGGGAGTGTTTCCTTAATTTCTATTTCAGACTTTTCATCATTACTGTATGAGAATGCAAGAGGTTGCTGTGCATTAATTTTGTATCATTCTACTTTATCAAATTCATTGAATAGTTCTAGTAGTTTTCTGGTAGCATCTTTAGGATTCTGTATGTATTGTATCATGTCATCTGCAAACAGTGACAGCTTTATTTCTTCTTTTCCGATTTGGATTCCTTTTTATTTATTTTTCTTCTTTGATGGCTGTGTTTGAAACTTCCAAAACTGTGTTGAATAATATTGGTGAGAGTGAGCAACCTTTTCTTGTTCCTGATCTTAGAGGGGATGGTTTCAGTTTTTCACCATTGAGAATGATGTTGGTTGTGGGTTTGTCACATATGGCCTTTATTATGTTGACGTAGGCTCCCTCTATGACTAGTTTCTGGAGAATTTTTATCATAAATTGGTGTTGAATTTTGTCAAAAGATTTTTCAGCATCTATTGAGATTATCATAAGGTTTTTATCCTTCAGTTTGTTAATATGGTATATCACATTGAATGATTTGTATATATTGAAGAATCCTTGCATTCCTGGGATAAACCTCACCTGATCAAGGTGTATGATCCTTTTAATGGGCTGTTGGATTCTGTTTGCTAGTATTTTGTTGAGGATTTTTGCATCTATGTTCATCAGTGATATTGGCCCGTAGTTTTCTTTTTTGTGTGAGATCTTTGTGTGGTTTGGTATCAGGGTGATAGTGGCTTTGTAGAATGAGTTTGGGAGTATTCCCCCCTCTGCTCTATTTGGCAAGAGTTTGAGAAGGATAGGTGTCAGCTCTTCTCTAAATGTTTGATAGGATTCACCTGTGAAGACATCTGGTCCTGGGCTTTTGTTCACTGGAAGATTTTAAATCACAGTTTCAATTTCAGTGCTTGTGATTGATCTGTTCATATTTTCTATTTCTTCCTGGTTCAGTCTTGGAAGGCTGTACTTTTCTAAGAATTTGTGCATTTCTTCCAGGTTGTCCATTTTATTGAGATATGTTTGCTTGTAGTAGTCTCTCATGATCCTTTGTATTCAATGTCAGTTGTTAATTCTTTTTTCATTTCTAATACTGTTGATTTAAGTCTTCTCCCTTTTTTTTCCTGATGAGTCTGGTGAACGGTTTATCATTTTTTTTATCTTTTCAAAGAATCAGCCTTTAGTTTTATTGATCTTTGCTATTTATTCCTTCATTTCTTTTTCATTTATTTCTGATCTGTTCTTTATGACTTCTTTCCTTCTGCTAACTTTGGGGTTTTTTTGTTCTTCTTTCTCTAATTGCTTAAGTCTAAGGTTAGGTTGTTTATTTGTGATTTTTCTTGTTTATTGAGGTAGGATTGTATTGCTATAAACCTCCGTCTTAGAACTGTTTTTGGTGCATCCCATAGATTTTAGTTCATCGTGCTTTCATTGTCATTTGTATCTAGGTGTGTTTTTGATTTCAACTTTGATTTCTTCAGTGATCTCTTGATTATTTAGCAGTGTATATTTTAGTCTCCATATGTTTGTATTTTTACAGTTTTTTTCCTGTAATTGATATTGGGTCTCATAGCATTGTGGTCAGAAAAGATTCTTGATATGATTTCTATTTTCTAAAATTTACTGAGGCTTGACTTGTGACCCAAGATATGATCTATCCTGGAGAATGTTCCATGAGCACTTGAGAAGAAAGTGTATTCTGTTGTTTTTGGGTGGAATGTCCTATAAATATCAGTTAAGTCCATCTGGTTGAATATGTCATTTAAAGCTTGTGTTTCCTTATTTATTTTCATTTTGGATGATCTGTCCATTGGTGACAGTGGGGTGTTAAAATCTTCTACTATGATTGTGTTACTGTCGATTTCCCCTTTTATGGATGTTAGGATTTGCCTTATGTATTGAGTTGCTCCTATGTTTGGTGCATACATATTTACAACTCTTGTATCTTCTTCTTGGATTGATCCCTTGATCATTATGTAGTGTCCTTCTTTGTCTGCTGTATAATTCTTTATTTTAAAGTCTGTTTTGCCTCATATGAGTATTGCTACTCCAGCTTTCTTTTGGTTTCTGTTTTCATGGAATATCTTTTTCCATCCCCTCACTTTCAGTCTGTATGTGTCCTTAGGTCTGAAGTGGGTCTCTTGTAGACAGCATATATATGGGTCTTGTTTTTGTATCCATTCAGCCAATCTATGTCTTTTGGTTGGAGCATTTAATCCATTTACATTTAAGGTAATTATTGATATGTATGTTCTTATTACCATTTTATTAACTGTTTTGGGTTTGTTTTTGTAGGTCTTTTCCTTCTCTTATGTTTCCTGCCTAGAGAAGTTCCTTTAGCACTTGTTGTAAAGCTGGTTTGGTGGTGCTGAATCTTCTTAACTTTTGCTTGTCTGTAAAGGTTTTAACTTCTCCATCAAAACTGAATGAGATTCTGCTTGTTAGAGTGATCTTGGTTGTAAGTTTTTCCCTTTCATCTCTTTAAATATGTCCTCCCGCTCCTTTCTGCCTTGCAGCTGTTAACCTTTTGGGCATTCCTTTTATGTTATATGTTGCTTTTTCCTTGCTGCTTTTAATATTTTTTCTTTGTATTTAATTTTTCATAGTTTGATTAATATGTGTCGGTGTGTTTCTCCTTAGATTTATCCTGTATGGGACTCTCTGTGCTTCCTGGACTTATTATTTCCTTTCCCTTGTTAGGGAAGTTTTCAAATATAATCTCTTTAAATATTTTCTCAGACACTTTCTTTTTCTTTTCTTCTTCTGGGATCCCTGCAGTTTGAATGTTCATGCATTTACTATTGTCCCAGAAGTCTCTAAAACTGTTCTCAATTATTTTCATTCTTTATTCTGCTCTGTGGTGGTTATTTCCACTATTCTATCTTAAAGGTGTCTTATTCATTCTTCTGACTCAGTTATTCTGCTATTGATTTCTTCTAGAGTATTTTTAATCTCATTTAATGTGTTGTTCCTCATTGTTTGTTTGCTCTTTAGTTCTTCTAGGTCCTTTTTAAACATTTCTTGTATTTTCTCCATAATTTTTCCAAGATTTTGGATAATCTTTACTATCATTACTCTGAATTCTTTTTCTGGTAGACTGTCTATCTCCTCTTCATTTGTTTGGTCTGGTAGGTTTTTATCTTGCTCCTCCATCTGCTGCATATTTCTCTGTCTTCTCCTTTTGTTTAACTTACTGTGTTTGGGGTCTCCTTTTCACAGGCTGCATTTTTGTAGTTCCTTTTATTTTTGGTGTCTGCCCCCAGTGAGTAAGTTTGGTTCAGTGGCTTGTGTAGTCTTCTTGGTGGGGTGGGGGGGCTGGTGCCTGTATTCTCTAGGTGGGGCTGGATCTTGTCCTTCTGGTGAGCAAGGCTGTTTCCAGTGGAGTGTTTTGGAGTGTCTCTGAACTTTGTATGACTTTAGGCAGCCTCTCTGCTAGTGGGTGGAGTTGTGTTTCTCTCTTGCTAGTTGTTTGTCATGGGGCATCCAACACTGGAGCTTGCTGCCCGTTAGGTCGACCTGGGTCTTTGTGTTGGGACAGAGATCTCTGGGAGAGCTCTCATTGATTAATATTACTTGGAACTGGGAGGTCTCTGGTGTTCCAATGTCTTGCACTCAGCTCTCTTACCTCAGAGGCTGAGGTCTGACCCCTAGAAGGAGCACCAAGACACTGCCAGACACATGGCATGGAAAGAAAACCAAAAACAACAAAGAGACAGAACTGTAAAACAAATGGTAAAAGCAAAACTAAACAGAAAATATATACACACACACACACACAAAAAGAGAGAAAAAAAAAGGAATGGAGCAACCAAACCTATAAACAAACCCACCTGTGAAAACAAGCACTAATAACTAAACTAAGATAAACATAAACCAAAAACAAATCAAATGCAGAAAGCACGCCTCAAGTCTACAGTTGCTCCCAAAGTCCATTGCCTCAATTTTAGGGACATTTGCTGTCTATTCAGGTATTCCACAGGTGCAAGGTTTATCAAGTCAATTTCAGGGATTTAATCCACTGTTCCTATGGCTGCATGGAGAAATTTCCCTGTCTCTTCTTTTTCGCACAGCTCCTTGGGTTCAGCATTGGTTTTGACCCCACCTCTGCATGTAGGCCACCCTTGGGTATCTGTTTCCCACCCAGACAGGAGGAGGTTAAAGCAGCTGCTGATTAGGGCACTCTTGCTCACTCAGGCTGGAGAGAGGGAGGGGTACAGTAGTCATAATTGCAATGTGGGGCGAGCCTGCAGTGACAGAGGCTGGCATGACATTGCAACAGCCTGAGGTGCATTGTGTGTTCTCCTGGGGAAGTTAGCCCTGGATCACGAGACCCTGGCAGTGGTGTGCTGTACAGGCCCCTGGGGAGGTGTGGGTAGTGACCTGCACTAGCACACAGGATTCCTGGTGGCAGCAGAGGCAGTGTTAGTGGTTTGTGCCCGCCTCTGTGTTCCGAGATGATAGCCATGACTCCTGCCTGTCTCTGGAGCTTGCTTACGTGGTGCTCTGCTGTCTGTGGGCACAAAGAGCAGGAAGAGCAGGAAACCCCTTGCACACCCTAAAACAATGGTCTCTTGCCTCTCCAGCAGGTCCATACTTTTCCCCAGACCCCCTCCTAGCTAGCTGTGGCACACTAGCCCCCTTGAGGCTGTCTTCTCACAGCCAACTGCAGTCCTCTTCTTGAGGTCTGACCCCCAAAGCCTGAGCCTCAGCTCCCAGCCCCCATCAGCCTCAGCAGGTGAACAAACAAGTGTCTCAGGCTGGTGAGTGCTGCTCAGCACCGATTATCTGTGTGGGAATCTCTCCGCTTTGTCCTCTGCATCCCTGTTGTTGCTCTCTCCTCTGTGACTCTGAAGCTTCCCACCCCGTACCCACTAGTGAGGGGGCTTTCTAGTGTGTGGAAAATTTTCCTCCTTCACAGCTCCCTCCCAGAAGTTCAGGTACCATCCCTGTTTTATCTTTTGCCCTACCAAGGTACATGGGGATTTTCTTGCCTTTTGGGAAGTCTGAGGTCTTCTGCCAGCATTCAGTAGGTGTTCTGTAGGAGTTGTTCCACATGTAGGTGTATTTTTGATGTATCTGTGGGGAGGAAGGTGATCTCCACATCTTACTCCTCCGCCATTTTGAAGGTCTCCCCCACCAGCCTACTTTTAATAACAAAGTCCATTTACCTAAATAATTTAATCTAATCCCAGCCCGACCCGGCACAAAACTACTTTTTCAGGGACCCCTTTCTCCAAACCTTCCACAAATTCTGTTATCTATATTAGTTTGTCCCTTATTTTTCCATCCAAAAACAACCAGCTCTAGGACAAAATCATTCTTTCCCATTAACAAAATGTATTTCTCTTCCTCATCCCTTCTTTTGTTGAAAACACACACCCTACTTTCCTTGTATAGTGAAATGTTTCCCTTACTATTTTAGTGGCTTTAATTAAGTATTATAATTTCAACTCCTAAAAACCTTAATCTCTACTGAAAACCAAGAAGTAGCAAGTAATTGTGAGCAGTTTGTTATACCACATTTCCTGTTTTGCAAACTTAGGAATATTCCATAACCTCTAGAAACATACATTTTCTCATAGCATAATTATTTTTCCTCTGTGGTGCAAACATGTGTCTAATAAACCAAAACATCTTTAGTTTCTCTCATATAAGGAGACAAAAGTAAGTATATTTAGGCCTGTTTAGCAATTAATGTCCCAGTATTTTGTCTTATTTGCAATGACCTGGATATTCAATGAATTCTCATCATTTAATTTAATTTAGCAAAACTCAAGTTGCAAAAAATCTGGAGAAACTGTCTTAGAGAGATATACCCATAATACCCATTTTAAAAAAAACATAATTATTCCTAAAAAGTTCACCTGAAAACTCTTATCTTGTTTACCTTTATAACTTATGAAAATATTAATTAACCAAGTTAATATTTTTTTACTGATAAACTGTGTAACAGAAATAACATGAACTTACTGACCTTCAGTAAACCTAAGTACAGTAACAGTAAGACATGTCTGTATTGCTTAACCCAGCAAGCTTAAGCTAGCTTAAATATCAGATATTAATTTAATATTGAACATTTCCTAGATCACATGAACCTGAAATTTATTCTGGTCAGTTTCTTTTATATTTAGAAGTATTTAATTTGTAAGTGATTACTTTAAGTTCAATCAAATACAGCTCTTTTATAAGTTTAATTTTGATAATATTTCCTGGAGGTACACACATCTCATGTGTATAATGTATACACAGACATGTAAGCAGACAAAACTAGAGATCTCATAGCTTCACTTTAAAAACTTAGTTATGAATCAGGTACTACAATATAAAATTACTAGTTTATAAACAACAGTTGGAGTAAATTAAATTTGCTTTCTCATATGACTAAGGCTTTACTATTTGTGGAAAACATTTTTAAGATTTGCATTTGTCCTTAGTAAACCCTTAAGGACGTTACTCTTAAGGATGCTATGAATTAGATTTGGGATGAGGGAGCCTTTCCAGCATTTTGAGTTTAACAAGGTATTTTTCCCTTTTTTTTTTTCTTGACTTCAGATTTCACCTGATTGAGCTAATTAGGCTCAGTCTCAGGTCATTGTGAGCTGTATTTACATTTCTGATTTGTAGAGATTTGCAAGACAAATACAGTTGCTTTTAATTCTCCAAGGAATTGGTCTACCGCCTAAATGATATTAAAAGATTGATTTGCCCACCTATACTTTCTTTAATTTGCTTTTTATGTCAGTGAGAAGATTTCCAAATAAACTGAAAAGAGTCCCAGAATTTTAAGGTTCAATTTATCATACCTTCAAAGACTTGTGTAAGGCATTCAACAAAGGCTCTCTTTCTTAGTGCACAGGTTAGACTCAGAGCAAAATTTCTATTATTATTTTTATTAGCCCCTGAATATTAGCTCTCAGTTTTACCTTATATTGTATGGGCTCAGCTAATTCTTTTGGTTTCCTTTAGTATGTCTAATTAATATTTCCTTAGGGACAGATTCCTATACCCTGTCTTATAATTCTAAGCAAGGGAATTAGTCCCCAGTGAAACATGTATATCCTACAATATAATTAGGCAAAAGAAATGTAACCATCTTATATAAAGTCCAATTAAATATACCAATTTTAATAAACTTTTATCTCAATTCTATCAACTTTTATACCTTTAAGTTTAGTTTCCATTAAGACCCAATCAACAAGTCTTGGTTTTACAAAGCATCCTAGAAGTTTTCCTTACTTTTTATCCCTGACCATTTATCTATTCTGTATAAAAATTTCTGGCGTCCCCAGTGAGAGGTTGAGCCAAGGGACAGGCCCTTTTGTCAATCTTTTAACTTGATTAATTGGCCTAACATTTGCCTCAAGTAATTGTTGATCAGGTAGTCAGTCTTAAAAAAAAAAATAAAAATAAAAATAAAACAGCAACAACAACTAAGTAAATAGAATGGACTTGTTTGGGGCCCTTTAATGTTGGGGACAAATAGGGAATTCTTATGGCCAATCCAGCTTTAGGTAGTGTTGTATCACACATTTGGCTTAACTCCATTAATATCCTTTTTATTTATCCCTTTTAAAAATAACCATTTAAAGATGTCTTTATCCATTTAGGATGAGTTCCTTTAAAATTTCTACCTGTTGTGAAGAAGTCTCTAGCTTTTCTCTTCAGTTTTTTTCACTTCCCTGTTAATCAACCTAATTAACATTAATTATCATAATGTTTTTATTAGCATCTGCAGTCCCATTGAGGGGAAGAAGAGACTACTAATAAAACTTCCCAAACTTTTGGGATTGTGATTTTTCCTAGGCTTACTGACATCTCAGCTCCTGATTGCCTTTAAACCTTGTCACAACTCCCTGGTGTCCTTCACAAGGTACTTCTCACACAATGCTATTGGAACAACTTAAGACTCAATTCTAGCCCTTGTGCTCTGTGTTTGCTCTGTACTGTCTTGGAACTCTTGTGCATTTCTCCATGGCTTCAATTTCTTCTATTGTTACCTCTACGATGACCATATCTAAGAACCACATCCAGATTTCATTTCTAAGATATAATCCTTGCATGTATATGTCATAGACATCTAGATTATTATTATTAAAACTACATAACTTTTATTTTACATGATTTACATCAATTGTAGGAAGCTGCTTTACTGAGTCAGATAATTATATTCTCTATGGCAGCACTATGCCCAATTTCATGCTAATGAAAACATTTTCTGTTATAAAATGGGTCGTGTTTCTTTTTCATTTCCACAATTCATTCAAATGATTGTTTCACTCACATAAAAAACAAGATGTATTGGGATCCATTTTAGATTTTTTCCTTCTGATGAAGACCTAGCAGAATATTTTTGTGTCTATAACTCAACATATCTCTGACTGAAGCTGTTAACCCACCACTCACCAACTAAACATTTATTCTCCTTAGTCTCCAATCTCATGTCATGACTCCAGTATATATTCAGGGAGTAATGTTTAACACAAACTCTCAGAACCACATTAATAAAACCAAGCACTCCTAATATCATCCTTCATTTCCACCCCACTATCCACACATGTATTCTCATTCTATACTTATTATGATTTAGTTTCAGTTTAAAATATCAAATCCTAAGAGATCTCTTTTAAAAACTACAACTGAAGTAAGCATTCCCTCTCTTCCTTGTTGTCTTGAATACAACTTGGTTTTTCCTTCAAGCCATTGATTTAATTTCTCACTATATATTTATTTATTTATTTGCTATTTAAATTGCCTGTAGCCCCCCTCCCTCCTGGACTAATTGCAGGAAAGTTAATTGCAGAATTATAAGGCAAGTGTCCTTTGGACTATTATTCATGGATTATAAATCCAAGAGGCTTTATGTACATAATAACTTAACTTGCCCTCAGCTGACCTAGTACCAAATGCCTGCAGTCAGATTAAAATTTATTAACAAAACAAAGGAAAGTGCTTACAGGTGAAAAAAAAAAAGATAATATCTCCAGTTCTTACCAGAACTGATATAGATGTAAAGCTGTGAGGCTGAATCATTATTGGGTATGTCGTCACAACTCCTGAGCTCAGAGCTTCATTTTTACCCTACAAATAGGCATGGATTTGTTCCTGGATTTCCTATTTATATAGTTGATTAAACTCATCATTTTTATAATTCAGGGAAAAACTTTCTTTAAACTGGATGCCAATCAAGAACAGTCCAATTAAGGAAGCGCCTTCCTTAACAAGAGTGTTTTTGTGACATCAGCACAAATGTCAGAGTAAGTAGCTCCAAAGAACTGTCCCTCCACAGAAACACCAAAAAGATCTAAAACAGAATACACATTGTCAGAATGCTGGATAATAGACAAAGGTTTACAACAACCAAGCATCAATTATTGATCAATAAAGCTTGGGGGGAAAGTCAATAAACTGCAGTTATAGCAAAAACAAACTCTGAAGAAAATTGGTTGTAGTCACTATGAAGAACAGTATGGAGGTTCCTCAAAAAATTAAAAATAAGACTACAATATGATCCAGAAATCCCACTTCTGGGTATTTATATTAGGTTTGCCAAAAACTTTGTTTGGTTAGTGAATACACTGTTCAATAAAATTCTTGGGGAAAATGAAAAATGTGTGTTTTATTTTTACTTAAAACCGAACGAACTTTTTGGCCAACCTAATACAATGAAAATGCAAACACGAACTCAGAAAGATATCTATACCCCCATGTTCACCTCAGCATTATTTACAATAGCCAAGATATGGAAACAACCTAATGAGATTATATATATGTGTGTAAATATAGACACACATATGTATTAGGAAGTGGAGTCTCAAGGTGGCAGAGTAGAAGGAAGTGCCCTCACCCCCTCTTATGAAAAAACCCAAATCACAACTAACTTCTGAACAACCATCAACAAAAAAATGCTGGAACCTACCAAGAAAGATCCCCTACATCCAAAGACAAAGAAGAAGCCAAGAGATGGTAAGAGGGGCACAACCATGATAAAATCAAATCCCATAATCACTAGATGGGTGACCCACCAACTGGAAAACAATTACACCACAGAGGCTCTCCCACTGGAGTGAAGGTTCGGAGCCCCACGTCAGGCTTCCTAGTCTGGGGGTCTGGGAACTGGAGGAGTCCCCAGAGAGTCTGGTTTTGAGGGCCAAGAGGATTTGATCACAGGACTGGGGAAAACAGAAACTCCTCTCTTGGAGGGCACACACAGGGTCTTGTGTACACCAGGACAGAAGGGAAAAAAGCAGTGACATCATAAGAGAGTAGACCAGACTTATGTGCTAGTATTGGAGGGTCTCCCATAGAGGTGGGGGGGGGCAGCTGCAGAGGTGGGGGGCAGCAGCAGTTCTGGAAGGTAATCATTGGTGTGAGTCTTTCCAGAGTACGCCATTAGCCTCACCCAACACCAGGATGAGGACACCTCAAGCCAAGCAACCAACAGGACAAGAACACAACCTCACCCATCAGCAGACAGGCTGCTAAAAGTCTTCCAGAGCATAGTCTTACCCACCAGAGGGACAAGATCTGGCTCCACCTACTATTAGGCAGTGAACCAGCCCCTCCCACCAGGAAGCCTGCATAAGCCTCTTAGCCTTATCCACCAGGGGGAAGACAACAGAAACAAGAAGAACTACAATTCTGTAGCCTTTGGAATGGAAACTGAAATCACAGAAAGTTAGACAAAATAAGATGGCAGAGGAGTATATCTCAGATGAAGGAATAAGATAAACCCCAGAAAAACAACTAAGTGAAGTGGAGGTAGTCAACCTACTGGAAAAATAATTTAGAATAATGATAGTGAACATAATCCAAGATCTCAGAAAAAGAATGGAGCCAAGGATTGAGAAGATGCAAGAAATGATTAACAAACACCTAGAAGAACTAAAGAACAAACAAACAGAGATAAACAACAGAGTAACCAAAATGAAAAATACACTAGAAGGAATCAATAGCAGAATAACTGAGGCAAAAGAATGGATAAGTGACCTGGAAGACAGAATGGTGGAAACCACTGCCATGGAACAGAAAAAAGAAAAAAGAATAAAAAGAAATGAAGACAGTCTAAAAGACCTCTGGGACAACATTAAATGCACCAGCATTTGCATTATAGGTATCCCAGAAGGAAAAGAGAGAGAGAGAGGTCCTGAGAAAATATTTGAAGAGATAATAGTAAAAATTTCCCTAACATGGAAAAGCAAACAGTTACCCCAGTCCAGGAAGCACAGAGAGTCTGGGGCAGGATAAACCCAAGAAGGGACATGCCAAGACACATAGGAATCGAACTGACAAATATTAAAGACAAAGAAAAAATATTAAAAGCAACAAGGGAAAAGCTACAAATAACATACAAGGGAACTCTTCTAAAGTTATCAGCCAATTTCTCAATGGAAACTCTGCAGGCTAAAAGGGAGTGGCATGATATATCTCAAGTGATGAAACTGAAAAAACAAGAAGACTCTACCTAGCAAGGCTCTCATTCAGGTTCTACATAGAAATGTTGGAGAAAACAAAAGCTTTACAAACAAGCAAAAGCTATGAGAATTCAGCATCACCAGACTAGCTTTTAAACAAATGCTAAAGGAACTTCTCTAAGCAGAAAACTAAAGGCCACAACTAAAAACAGAAAAATTAAGGATGGAAAAGCTCACTGGTAAAGGTAAACATACAATAAAGGTAGAAAATCATCCACACACAAATATGATATCAAAATTAGCAACTGTGAGAATAAGAGAGCACAAATGCAAGATATTGGAAATACATATGAAATTTAAAAATCAGCAATGTAAAACAATCTTGTTTTTATATAGATTGCTATATCAAACCTTCATGGTAATGGCAAACCGAAAATCTACAATAGATACACACACAAAAAAGAAAGCAGAATCCAAACACAATACTAAAGTTAGTCATCAATTCACAAGAGGATGAAAGAGGAAGGGAAGAAAAAAAGACCTACAAAAATAAATTCAGAACAATTACCAATATGGCAATACAAACATACATATTGATAATCACCTTAAATGTAAATGGATTAAATGCTCCAACAAAAAGACATAGACTGGCTGAATGGATACAAAAACAAGAACTGTATATATGCTTTCTACAAGAGACCCACTTCAGATCTAGGGACACATACAGAGTGAATGTGAGGGGATGGAAAAAGATATTCCATGCAAATGGAAATCAAAAGAAAGCTGAAGTAGCAACACTCATATCAGATGAAATAAAGTTTAAAATTGAGACTGTTATAAGAGACAAAGAAGGACACTCCAAGGGATCAATCCAAGAAGTTATAACAATTATAAATATATATGTACCCTACATAGGTGCACTTCAATATATAAGGCAAATACTAAGAGCCATAAAGGAAGAAATCAACAGTAACATTATAATACTGAGGACCTTTAATGCCCCACTTACACCAATGGACAGATCATCCAGACAGAAGGAAACAGTAAGGAAACACAGGCCTCAAATGACACATTAGACCAGATGGATTTAATTGATATTTATAGAGCATTCCATCCAAAAGCAGCAGAATACACATTCTTCTCAAGTGCACATGGAACATTCTGCAAGATTGATCACATGATGGGCCACAAAGCAAGCCTTGGTAAATTTAAGAAAATAGAAATCATATCAAGCATCTTTTCTGACCACAACACTATGAGATAAGAAACCAACTTCAAGGAAAAAAACTGTAAAAAAACACAACACGTGGAGGTTAAACAATATGCTACTAAACAACCAATGGATCACTGAGGAAATCAAAAAATACATAGGGACAAATGAAAAGGAAAGCACAATGATCCAAAACCCATGGGATGCAGCAAAAGTAGCTATAAGAGGGAAGTTTATAGCAATACAATCTTACCTCAAGAAACAAGAAAAATCTCAAATAAACAATCTAACCTTACACCTAAAGCAACTAGAGAGAGAAGAACAAACAAAATCCAAAGTTAGTAGAAGGAAAGTAATCATAAAGATCAGAATGGAAATAAATGAAATAAAAATGAAGGAAACAAGAGAAAAGATCAATGAAAATAAAAGCTGGTTTGAAAAGATAAACAAAATCAACAAACCTTTAGCCAGACTCATCAGAAAAAAAGGGAATGGGATCAAATCAATAAAATTATTAATGAAAAAAGTTATAATGGACACCAGAGAAATACAAAGTAACATAAGAGACTACTACAAGCAACTATATGGTAATAAAATGGACAACCTAGAAGAAATGGACAAATTCTTAGAAAGGTACAATCTCCCAAGACTGAACCAGCAAGAAACATAACATATGAACAGACCGATCACAAGTACTGAAAATGAAACTGTGATTAAGAAACTCCCAAACAAACAAAAGTCCAGGAACCAATAGTTTCACAGGTGAATTCTGTCAAACATTTAGAGAAGACTTAACACCTATGCTTCTGAAACTATTCCAAAAAATTTCAGAGGAAGAAATACTCTCAAACTCATTTTATGAGGCCACTCTCACTCTGATATGAAAACCAGACAAAGATATCACAAAAATAGTAAATTACAGGCCAATATCACTGATGAACATAGATGCAAGAATTCTCAACAAAATACTAGCAATCAAAATCCAACAATACATTAAAAGAATCATTCAACATGATCAACCGGGATTTATTCCAGGGATCCAAGGATTTTTCAATATCTGCAAATCAATCAGTATGATACACCACATTAACAAATTGAAGAATAAAAACCATATGATCATCTCAATAGATGCAGAAAAATGTTTGAAAAAACTCAAACCCATTTATGATAAAAGCTCTCTAAAAGTGGACATAGAGGGAACCTACCACAACATAATAAAGGCCATATATGACAAACCTATAGCTAGCATCATACTCAATGGTGGAAAGCTGAAAACATTTCCTCTAAGATCAGGAAAAAGACAAGGATATCCACTTTCACCACTTTTACTCAACATGGTTTTGGAAGTCCTAGCCACAGCAATCAGAGAAGAAAAAGAAATAAAAGGAATCCAAATTGGAAAAGAAGTTAAATTGTCACTGTTTGAAGATGACATGATACTATACATAGAAAATTCTAAAGATGCTACCAGAAAACTACTAGAGCTCATCAATGAATTCAGTAAAGTTGCAGGATACAAAATTGATACACAGAAAGCTGTTGCATTTCTATACACTAACAACAAAAGATCAGAAAGTTAGATTCAAGAAACAATGCCGTTTACCACTGCATCAAAGAGAATAAAATACCTAGGAATAAACCTACCTAAGGAGACAAAATACCTGTACTCCAAAAACTATAAGATGCTGATGAAAGAAATTGAAGACAACACAGATGGAAAGATATACCATGTTCCTGGATTGGAAGAGTCAATATTTTCAAAATGACTATACTACTCAAAGGCAATCTAAGGTTTCAGTGCAATTCCTATCAAACTGCCAATGGCATTTTTCATAGAACTAGAACCAAAAAATCTTAAAATTTGTATGGAAACACAAAAGGCCCAGAATAGCCAAAGCAATCTTGAGAAAGAAACACGGAGCTAGAGGAATCAGGCTCCCTGACTTCAGACAATACTACAAAGCTACAGTCATCAAAACAGTATGGTACTGGCAAAAAACCAGAAATATAGATCAATGGAAGAGGAGAGAAAGCCCAGAGATAGGCCAAGGACCTATGGTCACCTAATCTATGACAAAGGAGGCAAAAATATACAATGGAGAAAAGACAGTCTCTTCAATAAATGGTGGTGGGAAAACTGAGCAGGTACATATAAAAGACTGAAATTAGAACACAACCTAACACTGTACACAAAAATAAACTCAAAATAGATGAAAGACCTAAATATAAGGTCAGATACTATAAAACTCTTAGAGGAAAATATAGGCAGAACACTCTTTGACATAAATCACAGCAAGATCTTTTTCAATCCATTGCCTAGAGTAATGGAAATAAAAACAAAAATAAACAAATGGGACCTAATTAAACTTAAAAATTTTTGCACAGCCAAGGAAACCATAAACAAAATGAAAAAGCACAGAATGGTAGAGTCCTTCCTTATCAGCATTTACTTTAAAAGTAATGGATTAAACTCTCCAATCAACATGCAGATATTAGAAGAATACATTTTTTAAAAAAACAAGTACAAGCACATGCTGTCTACAAGACTCTGTTTTTTTCTCTTTCTTTCTTCCTTCTTTTTTTCTTTCTTTCTCTCTCCTTCCTTTCTTTTTATTGAAGTGTAGTTGCTTTACAATATTATACTAGTTTCAGGTGTATAATACAGTGATTCAATATTTTTATAGATTATACTTCTTTTAAAGTTATTACAAAATAATGGCTATATTCCATGTACTGTGCAGTATATCCTTGTAGTCTATTAATTTTATACATAGTAGTTTGTACCTTTTAACCTTCTATCCTTACCTTGCCCCTCCTCTTTCGCTCTGACCATGGTTATCATTGGTTTGTTCCCTATATCTGTGTGTCTGTGTCTGTTTTGTTATATTCATTCATTTGTTTATTTTTTAGATTCTTCATATAAGTGATATACACTATTTGTCTTTCTCTGTCCAACTTATTTTACTTAGCATAATACCCTCTAGGTCCATCCATTTTGCAGATGACAAAATTTCATTGCTTTTTATGGCTGAGTAATGTTCCATTGTGTATATATATGTGCCATGTCTTTACTATTCAACTGTTGACTAATACTTAGGTTGCTTCCATTATCTCGGCCATTGTAAAAAATGCTGCTATGAACATTGGGGTCCATGTATCTTTTCAAATGTGTTTTTGTTTTCTTCAAATATATACTAGGAGAGAATTGCTGAATCATATGGTTGTTATATTTTTAGATTTTTGAGGAACCTCCATTCTGTTTTCCATAATGGCTGCACCATCCTTCTCTCGACATTCTCACAAACATTCATTGTTTGTAGATTTTTGATGATAGCCATTCTGACAGGTGTGAGGTGATATCTCATTGTGGTTTTGATTTGCATTTCTCAGATGATTAGTGATGTAATGATCTTTCCATGTGCCTGTTAGCCATTTGCCTGTTAGCCATTTGTATGTCTTCTTCAGAAAAATATCTATCCAGAGCTTCTGCACCGTTTTTGATTGGGTTCTTTGTTTTTTTAAAATATTGAGTTGTATGAGCTGTTTATACATTTTGGATATATAAATGCTTGCCAGTTATATCATTTGCAAATATTTTCTCCCATTCAGTAGGTTGTCTTTTCATTTTGTCGATAGTGACCTTTACTGTGCAGACGTTTTTAAGTTTAATTAGGTGTTATTTGTTTATTTTTTGCTTTTATTTATTTTGCCTTAGGAGACAGACCCAAAAAATGTTGCAAAAATTTATGTCAAAGAGTGCTCTGCCTGTGTTCTTTTCTAGGAGGTTCTTGGTTTCAGGTTTTACATTTAGGTCTTTGATTCATGTTGACTTTGTTTTTTGATATGGTGTGAGGAAATGTCCTAATTTCATTCTTTTATATGTTCCTGTCCAGCTTTTCCCAGGACTACTATTTTTTTAAAATTTTTATTGGGGTATAATTGATTTACAATGTTATGTTAGTTTCAGTTGTACAGCAATGTGAATCTGTTATATATCCACTCTTTTTAAAATTCTTTTCCCATATAGGCCATTACAGAGTATTGAGTAGAGTTCCTTGTGGGATACCAAGGTCTTTATTAGTAACCTATCTTATATACAGTAGTTTGTATGTGTCAATACCAATCTTCCAATTAAACCCTCATCTCCTGTTACCCCCCAGTAACCATAAGTTTATTTTCTACACATGTAACTCTATTTTGGTTTTGTAAATGAATTCACTTGTAGCTTTTTTTAGATTCCACAAGTAAACGACATCATATGATATTTGTCTTTCTCTATCTGACTTCACTCTGTATGAAAATTTCTAGGTCCATCCATGTTGCTGCAAATAACATTATTTTGTTCTTTTAGGTCTTTCATACATTTTGAGTTTATTTTTGTGTATAGTGTTAGTTGTGTTCTAAATTCATTCTCTTTTTTTTACATCTTTATTGGAGTATAATTGATTTACAATGGTGTGCTAGTTTCTGCTTTATAACAAAGTGAAGCAGTTATACATATACATATGTTCCCATATCTCTTCCCTCTTGCATCTCCCTCCCTCCCACCCTCCCTATCCCAACCCTCTATGTGGTCAAAAAGCACCGAGCTGATCTCCCTGTGCTATGCGGCTGCTTCCCACTAGCTATCTATTTTAAGTTTGGTAGTGTATATACGTCCATGCCACTCTCTCGCTTTGTCACAGCTTACCCTTCCCCCTCCCCATATCCTCAAGTCCATTCTCTAGTAGATCTGTGTCTTTATTCCTGTCTTACCCCTAGGTTCTTCATGACATTTATTTTTTCTTAAATTCCATATATATGTGTTAGCATACAGCATTAGTCTTTCTCTTTGATTTACTTCACTCTGCATGACAGACTCAAGGTTCATCCACCTACTCTGTATGACAGACTCAGGGTCCATCCACCTCATTACAAATAGCTCAAATTCATTTCTTTTTATGGCTGAGTAATATTCCATTGTATATATATGCCATATCTTCTTTATCCATTCATCCAATGATGGACACTTAGGTTGTTTCAATCTCCAGGCTATTGTAAATACAGCTGCAATGAACATTTTGGTACATGACTCTTTGAATTATGGTTTTCTCAGGGTATACGCCCAGTAGTGGTATTGCTGGGTCATATGGTAGTTCTATTTGTAGTTTTTTAAGGAACCTCCATACTGTTCTCCATAGTGACTGTACCAATTCAAATTCCCACCAGCAGTGCAAGAGTGTTACCTTTTCTCCACACCCTCTCCAGCATTTATTGTTTCTAGATTTCTTGATGATGGCCATTCTGACTGGTGTGAGATGATATCTCATTGTAGTTTTGATTTGCATTTCTCTATTATAATGATGTTGAGCATTCTTTCATGTGTTTCTTGGCAGTCTGTATATCTTCTTTGGAGAAATGTCTATTTAGGTCTTCTGCCCATTTTTGGTTTGGGTTGTATGTTTTTTTGTTATTGAGCTGCATGAGCTGCTTATAAATTTTGGAGATTAATACTTTGTCAGTTGCTTCATTTGCAAATATTTTCTCCCATTCTGAGGGTTGTCTTTTGGTCTTCTTTATGGTTTCCATTGCTGTGTAAAAGCTTTGAAGTTTCATTATGTTTCATTTGTTTATTTTTGTTTTTATTTCCATTTCTCTAGGAGGTGGGTCAGAAATGATCTTGCTGTGATTTATGTCATAGAGTGTTCTGCCTATGCTCTCCTCTAAGAGTTTGATAGTTTCTGGCCTTACATTTAGGTCCTTAATCCATTTTGAGCTTATTTTTCTGTATGGTGTTAGGGAGTGATCTAATCTCATACTTTTACATGTCCCTGTCCAGTTTTCCAAGCACCACTTATCAAAGAGGCTGTCCTTTCTCCTCTGTATATTCCTGCCTCCTTTATAAAAGATAAGGTGACCATATGTGCGTGGGTATATCTCTGGGCTTTCTATTCTGTTCCAGTGATCTATATTTCGGTTTTTGTGCCAGTACCATACTGTCTTGATTATGGTAGCTTTGTAGTATAGTCTGAAGTCAGGGAGTCTGATTCCTCCAGCTCCATTTTTCATTCTCAAGTTTGATTTGGCTATACGGGGTCTTTTGTGTTTCCATACAAATTTTGAAAGTTTTGTTCTAGTTCTGTGAAAACTGCCAGTGGTAGTTTGATAGGGATTGCATTGAATCTGTAGATTGCTTTGGGTAGTAGAGTCATTTTCACAATTTTGATTCTTCAAATCCAAGAACATGGTATATCTGTCCATCTATTTGTATCATCTTTAATTTCTTTCATCAGTGTCTTATAATTTTCTGCATACAGGTCTTTTGTCTCCTTAGGTAGGTTTATTCCTAGATATTTTATTCTTTTTGTTGCAATGGTAAATGGGAGTGTTTTCTTGATTTTACTTTCAGATTTTTCATCATTAGTGTATAGGAATGCCAGAGATTTCTGTGCATTAATTTTGTATCCTGCTACTTTACCAAATTCATTGATTAGCTCTAGTAGTTTTCTGGTAGCATCTTTAGGATTCTCTATGTATAGTATCATGTCATCTGAAAAGAGCAACAACTTTACTTCTTCTTCTTTAAAATGGATTCCTTTTATTTCCTTTTCTTCTCTGATTTCTGTGGCTAAAACTTTGAAAACTATGTTGAATAAGAGTGGTGAGTGTGGGTAACCTTATCTTGTTCCTGATCTTAGTGGAAATGGTTTCAGTTTTTCACCATTGAGGACGATGTTGGCTGTGGGTTTGTCATATATGGCCTTTATTGTGTTGAAGAAAGTTCCCTCTATGCCTACTTTCTGCAGGGTTTTTATCATAAATGGGTGTTGAATTTTGTTGAAAGCTTTCTCTGCATCTATTGAGATAATCATATGGTTTTTCTCCTTCAATTTGTTAATATGGTGTATCACGTTGACTGATTTGCATATATTGAAGAATCCTTGCATTCCTGGAATAAACCCCACTTGATCATGGTGTATGATCCTTTTAATGTGCTGTTGGATTCTGTTTGCTATTATTTTGTGGAGGATTTTTGCATCTATATTCATCAAAGATATTGGCCTGTAGTTTTCTTTCTTTGTGACATCCTTGTCTGGTTTTCATATCAAGGTGTTGGTGGCTTTTTAGAATGAGTTTGGGAGTGTTCCTCCCTCTGCTATATTTTGGAAGAGTTTGAGCAGGATAGGTGTTAGCTCTTCTCTAAGTGTTTGATAGAATTTGCCTGTGAAGCCATCTGGTGCTGGGCTTTTGGTTTTTGGAAGATTTTTAATCACAGTTTCAATTTCAGTGCTTGTGATTGGTCTGTTCATATTTTCTATTTCTTCCTGATTCAGTCTTGGTATGTTGTGCATTTCCAAGAATTTGTCCATTTCTTCCAGGTTGTCCATTTTATTGGCATAGAGTTGTTTGTAGTAATCTCTCATGATCTTTTGTATTTCTGAAGTGTCAGTTGTTACTTCTCCTTTTTCATTTCTCAGTCTATTGATTTCAGTGTTCTCCCTTTTTTCTTGATGAGTCTGGCTAATAGTTTATCAATTTTGTTTATATTCTCAAAGAACCAGCTTTTCGTTTTATTGATCTTTGCTATCGTTTCCTACATTTCTCTTTCATTTAGTTCTGATCTGATTTTTATGATGTCTTTCCTTCTGCTAACTTTGGGGGTTTTTGTTCTTCTTTCTCTAATTGCTTTAGGTGCAAGGTTACGTTGTTTATTTGAAACGTTTCCTGTTTCTTAAGGTATTGCTATAAACTTCCCTCTTAGAACTGCTTTTGCTGCATTCCATAGGTTTTGGGTCATCGTGTCTCCATTTTCATTTGTTTCTAGGTATTTTTTAATTTCCTCTTTGATTTCTTCAGTGATCACTTCCTTATTAAGTAGTGTATTGTTTAGCCTCCATGTGTTTGTATTATTTACAGATCTTTTTCTGTAATTGATATCTAGTCTCATAGCATTGTGGTTGGAAAAGATACTTGATACAATTCCAATTTTCTTAAATTTACCAAGGTTTGATTTGTGACTCAAGATATGATCTATCCTGGAGAATGTTCCATGAGCACTTGAGAAACATGTGTATTCTGTTGTTTTTGAATGGAATGTCCTATAAATATCAATTAAGTCCATCTTGTGTAATATCATTTAAAGCTTGTGTTTCCTTAATTATTTTCATTTTGGAGGATCTGCCCATTCATGAAAGTGGGATGTTAAGGTCCCCTACTATGAAGGTGTTACTGTTGGTTTCCCCTTTTATTGCTGTTAGTATTTGCCTTATGTATTCCGGTGCTCCTGTGTAGGGTTCATAAATATTTACAATTGTTGTATCTTCTTCTTGGATCGATCCCTTGATCATTATGTAGTGTCCTTCTTTGTCTCTTCTAATAGTCTTTATTTTAAAGTCTATTTTGTCTGATATGAGAATTGCTCATCCAGCTTTCTTTTGGTTTCCATTTGCATGGAATATCTTTTTTCCATCCCCTTACTTTCAGTCTGTATGTGTCTCTAGGTCTGAAGTGGGTCTCTTGCAGACAGCATATATATGAGTCTTGTCTTTGTATCCATTCAGCCAATCTGTGTCTTTTAGTGGGAACATTTAGTCCATTTACATTTAAGGTAATTATCAATATGTATGTTTGTATTCCCATTTTCTTAATTGTTTTGTGTTCATTATTGTAGGTCTTTTCCTTCTCTTGTGTTTCTTGCCTAGAGAAGTTCCTTTAGCATTTTTTCTCTAGGTTCAACTCATTATAGTCCAGTCTTTCGGGGATATAGAGCATACTATATTTTGAGTACTTCCTCAATTTCCTTTACTCTGCGGAAGGAAAGAGGGCCAAACTTTCACCAGGGGAAGCAAACTGAGGCGTCTTTACTTGGGTGCAGATATAGTGCCTTCAACTGACTGAAAAGCATTTCCGCCTGGTTGCAGATTCCAACCTCATTTACCCTCAAAGCTAAACGTTGTTTGAAACCAAAAATCGAGACTCTTCAGCTATAAAGAAGAGATCACAGCCTGAGTCTCCTACACTGTCGCATGCATTCCTTATAAGAACACACGAAGAAACTCTTGGTGCTGGTACCTTCGTTTGAAGACGATGTGACTGATTGGGGAATTGTTCCTTGCCTCTGGGTTTGGAGGCCTCTACCTTTCTCACAGGGAAGTACATGATGTGAGGGGAGACTGAAATTAGCCACTGCATATCACTGGTGCCAGGAGAGACTGAAAGAGAACCGGAAGTGGGTCAGCTCCATGGCATCACTTACCTACGGAGAAGGGACACTGTGCAGGAAGCTTCTGGCTTCCTACACTGTGAGAGACACATACGCTTATGCACACAAGCCTTAGCAGGTGACAGCAAAGGCTCTTACGTACAGGAAACTTATACCCGGGCACTCTTGCATGCCTATCAGCGAGTACAGATGCCTTTGCAGTGCACATTTAGCAAAACACACATCTTCCCCTCCTAATCCACAAGTTCCCTTCAACTGTCACTGAAAATTCCATTAATATTCCCACCTCTGTCTTACCGGGAAAGGTAACGTGTGCCCTGGAGGTCACCGCGTATTTCAGTGGAGAGGTGTATGCCTCCTCCACTTGAGGAGCAGACCAGACATGAATATGGCCCTCCAAAACCTCTCTTGTAGCCAGTATTGAAAACATGCAACACCAGAACAGGTGTGCTCTATAGAAACTCCTTGATGCTTCCGACGCAGCACAGATAAAAAAGGCCTTACCTTGAGGTAAGTACTAACTTCGAGTTTCCCATTAGCTTTAGAGAATGATAGGATGAGCTCTTACCCAGGCTACGGAAGCACCCTATTTATTTACAGAAAACTCCTTCTCTTCCCAGAGCCCTGTCTACAGTGAGCAAAGGTCCATCAAAAACAGTGTTAATCAGGTAGCTTCAAGGAAGCATGAATGGAGCTTTCAAAATGGGAAAGCAGGGTTGTGACTTCAGGCCCAAATTTCCAGTAAACATGCACCTATCTCCTTGTGATTTCCAGCAAGTAAAAAGAGACTCTAGCTACACACTGGTCCCGTCCCTGAATCAACAAATCTTGGCACTGAGTTCTGCATGTAGCGAGCTCTCTCATCTAGGAACGCACTAGGTACACTATCAGGCATCAGCGTCCTCTGAAAGCCTTCAGTGTAACATGAAGAACCCTACTTTAGTGGCAATAGGAATGCAAGCCGACATTCCCCTGTAGGTATGGGGTCTTCAGGTATGAGTAACTAGAAGACCTGTAAAGCAGATTTGTTTACGCCGTGCAGCTCAATTTAGGAAAATGAGGCAGATATGCATAACATGTAGGACGCCAGAGAACAGATTTCCTGAAGCTGTTGGAGTGCTGCGGAAATCAAGCTCTGCCCAAGGAGGTGTGCAATGCGTTGCCCTACATTCGGCATACACAGAGTGACGGGGAAGGGCTGCCGGGCCTGGATGACGCTGAGCAGGCCAGGGGAGCCTCCCGGTATTCAGTGGTCTTGCAGGGAATCGGGTAAATCGCGAGGGCGCTGACTGTCCTGAACAGCGCACTACCAAGAAAAGAAAGCTGAACCGCGACGAAGGCCTCATGGAAAGTGCTGCATGCCTCCCCTTCAGCAGGGCAATACAGCGAATTTCCTCGAGGCAGGGGCTGAGGTTCTGTCTCCAGGTAGGTCTAGAGCATAGCGGCATGAGCTCCCAACCAGGACCGGGACGCACTGTGTTATACGAGAGAGCACTCATTTTCTTCCCAGAGCAATGCCTACCATGACGAGAGGCCAATCAGAGAGGGTGTCTCTCCGAGTAATTCAAGGCCCGACGGAGGGAACTTTCCAACTGTGCCTTCAGGCCCGCACTTCAAGCCCGACAGGCGGTAAACGTCCCCTGGGGCTTCAAAAAGGCACAAACCACACAAGGTACACAACGGGCCCTTCCCTGGATCAGCGTGTTTACGCAGGGTGTTCTGAGTGGAGCAAACGGCCTCAACCAAGGCAGGCTCCCTTTAGGCACGTAAGCGTCTGCCTCTTCCAAACGACCGCTGTGTTGCCTGAAGAACTCTGCTTTAGTTGCCGCTGCAATGCAAGCTGACTTTCTCCGAGAGTAGAGCGACTTTCCAACCGAGGTGCCAGAAGGCGTTCTAAGCAGACTATTTCCTCAGTGCAGCTGAGAGAAGGTCAATGGCGAAAACTTCCAGGGCACGGTGGACCGGCTAGAAAGGCGTTCCTGATGCTGTTGGAGTGGCGAGGAATCGTAGCCGTCCCCTTTAAAAGCGCTGGTTGGAGTCCTTCCCTCGGCAGACACAGTAGGCCCCTCTCTCAAGGGCCTAGGGGGCTGGGTGTGACACAGCATGCCCACAGGGGCAGGGGGATTTCGCAGGGAAAAGGGTGCACACCCGAAGCGCCTAGGAGTCCTGAGAAGGGCAGCACCGTTCAAATAAAGCACTACCGTGACTAAGACCTCCAAGAGCTTGCTGTATGCTCCGTTCCTGCAGGGCGACTCAAAGCCTTTCTCGAGGCAGGCCCTCTCGTGGACGTTCCCTGTAGTCCTACAGCCTGACAGGATGAGCTCCCAACACGGCTCCGGAAGCCATCTGAGAATTGAGAGAAAAATTCCTTCTCTTCCCCGAGCCCTGCCTCCCGCGCCTAGAGGCCCGTCAGAAACGGTGTTATTCAGGTAGCTCCAAGGCAGCATGAATGGAGCTGTCAAAATGGGAATTCAACGCTTCTGCCCTCCGGACCCCACTTCCAGTAAACACGTAGTCCACTCCCTTGGGATTTCTAGCAAGTGCCCTGGGACACTAGCTACGCACTCGCTCCTGCCCTGAATCCACTTTTCGTCACAGGGTGCTCTGCATGGAGCCAACTCCCTCATCCAAGGAACCCTCTAGGTAGGCTCTATCGGGCCTTAGCCTCTACCAAAGGCCTGCAGTGAAAGAGGAAGCACTGTACTTCAGTGGCAGCGGAACGCAAGCCCACTTTCTCCTGCAGGTATTGTGCCCTCGGCTAAAGGTTCCTGGACGGCCTGCGAAGCAGATGGTTTCCCTAAGTGCAGCTCAGACAAGGGCAATGAGGCAGAGTTCCTTGACAAGTGGCACGTGAGAGAACAGTTTCCCTGGAGCTGTTGCCGTGCCGAGGAAATCTAGCTCTCCCCAAGGAGGTGTGCAGTGCGTTGCTCCACACTAGGTCTACACAGAGTGGCTGGGAAGGGCTGCCGGGCTTGGAGGCCGCTGAGCAGGCCAGGGGAGGCAGCCAGTATTCAGTGGTCTTGCAGGGAATCGGGTGCAAACGCGAGGGACCTGGGTGTCCTGAACGGCGCGCACTGCCAAGAAGAGAAAGCTGAACCGCGACGAAGGCCTCTTGGAAGGTGCTGCGTGCCTCCGCTTCAGCTGGGCAATAAAGCGACTTTCCTCGAGGCAGGGGCTAATGTTCGGTCTCCAGGTAAGTCGAGAGCATAGCGGCATGAGCTCCCAACCAGGCCCTGGGCGCACGGTGTTTTACGAGAGAGCACTCATTTTCTTCCCAGAGCAATGCCTACCGTGACGAGAGGCCCATCAGAAAGGGTGTCTCTCCGTGTACTTCAAGGCCCGACGGAGGGAACTTTCCAACTGTGCCTTCAGGCCCGCACTTCAAGCCCGACAGGCGGTAAACGTCCCCTGGGGCCTCAACGAGGCACAAACCACACAAGGTACACAACGGGCCCTTCCCTGGATCAGCGTGTTTACGCAGGGTGTTCTGAGAGGAGCAAACGGCCTCAACCAAGGCAGGCTCCCTTTAGGCACGTAAGCGTCTGCCTCTTCCAAACGACCGCTGTGTTGCCTGAAGAACTCTGCTTTAGTTGCCGCTGCAATGCAAGCTGACTTTCTCCGAGAGTAGAGCGACTTTCCAACCGAGGTGCCAGAAGGCGTTCTAAGCAGACTATTTCCTCAGTGCAGCTGAGAGAAGGTCAATGGCGAAAACTTCCAGGGCACGGTGGACCGGCTAGAAAGGCGTTCCTGATGCTGTTGGAGTGGCGAGGAATCGTAGCCGTCCCCTTTAAAAGCGCTGGTTGGAGTCCTTCCCTCGGCAGACACAGTAGGCCCCTCTCTCAAGGGCCTAGGGGGCGCTGGGTGTGGCACAGCATGCCCACAGGGGCAGGGGGATTTCGCAGGGAAAAGGGTGCACACCCGAAGCGCCTAGGAGTCCTGAGAAGGGCAGCACCGTTCAAATAAAGCACTACCGTGACTAAGACCTCCAAGAGCTTGCTGTATGCTCCGTTCCTGCAGGGCGACTCAAAGCCTTTCTCGAGGCAGGCCCTCTCGTGGACGTTCCCTGTAGTCCTACAGCCTGACAGGATGAGCTCCCAACACGGCTCCGGAAGCCATCTGAGAATTGAGAGAAAAAATTCCTTCTCTTCCCCGAGCCCTGCCTCCCGCGCCTAGAGGCCCGTCAGAAACGGTTTTATTCAGGTAGCTCCAAGGCAGCATGAATGGGGCTGTCAAAATGGGAATTCAACGCTTCTGCCCTCCGGACCCCACTTCCAGTAAACACGTAGTCCACTCCCTTGGGATTTCTAGCAAGTGCCCTGGGACACTAGCTACGCACTCGCTCCTGCCCTGAATCCACTTTTCGTCACAGGGTGCTCTGCATGGAGCCAACTCCCTCATCCAAGGAACCCTCTAGGTAGGCTCTATCGGGCCTTAGCCTCTACCAAAGGCCTGCAGTGTAAGAGGAAGCACTGTACTTCAGTGGCAGCGGGAACGCAAGCCCACTTTCTCCTGCAGGGATGGTGCCCTCGGCTAAAGGTTCCTGGAAGGCCTGCGAAGCAGATGGTTTCCCTAAGTGCAGCTCAGACAAGGGCAATGAGGCAGAGTTCCTTGACAAGTGGCACGTGAGAGAACAGTTACCCTGGAGCTGTTGCCGTGCCGAGGAAATCTAGCTCTCCCCAAGGAGGTGTGCAGTGCGTTGCTCCACACTAGGCCTACACAGAGTGGCTGGGAAGGGCTGCCGGGCTTGGAGGCCGCTGAGCAGGCCAGGGGAGGCAGCCAGTATTCAGTGGTCTTGCAGGGAATCGGGTGCAAACGCGAGGGACCTGGGTGTCCTGAACGGTGCGCACTACCAAGAAGAGAAAGCTGAACCGCGACGAAGGCCTCTTGGAAGGTGCTGCGTGCTTCCGCTTCAGCAGGGCAATAAAGCGACTTTCCTCGAGGCAGGGGCTAATGTTCGGTCTCCAGGTAAGTCGAGAGCCTAGCGGCATGAGCTCCCAACCAGGCCCTGGACGCACGGTGTTTTACGAGAGAGCACTCATTTTCTTCCCAGAGCAATGCCTACCATGACGAGAGGCCAATCAGAGAGGGTGTCTCTCCGAGTAATTCAAGGCCCGACGGAGGGAACTTTCCAACTGTGCCTTCAGGCCCGCACTTCAAGCCCGACAGGCGGTAAACGTCCCCTGGGGCTTCAAAAAGGCACAAACCACACAAGGTACACAACGGGCCCTTCCCTGGATCAGCGTGTTTACGCAGGGTGTTCTGAGTGGAGCAAACGGCCTCAACCAAGGCAGGCTCCCTTTAGGCACGTAAGCGTCTGCCTCTTCCAAACGACCGCTGTGTTGCCTGAAGAACTCTGCTTTAGTTGCCGCTGCAATGCAAGCTGACTTTCTCCGAGAGTAGAGCGACTTTCCAACCGAGGTGCCAGAAGGCGTTCTAAGCAGACTATTTCCTCAGTGCAGCTGAGAGAAGGTCAATGGCGAAAACTTCCAGGGCACGGTGGACCGGCTAGAAAGGCGTTCCTGATGCTGTTGGAGTGGCGAGGAATCGTAGCCGTCCCCTTTAAAAGCGCTGGTTGGAGTCCTTCCCTCGGCAGACACAGTAGGCCCCTCTCTCAAGGGCCTAGGGGGCTGGGTGTGACACAGCATGCCCACAGGGGCAGGGGGATTTCGCAGGGAAAAGGGTGCACACCCGAAGCGCCTAGGAGTCCTGAGAAGGGCAGCACCGTTCAAATAAAGCACTACCGTGACTAAGACCTCCAAGAGCTTGCTGTATGCTCCGTTCCTGCAGGGCGACTCAAAGCCTTTCTCGAGGCAGGCCCTCTCGTGGACGTTCCCTGTAGTCCTACAGCCTGACAGGATGAGCTCCCAACACGGCTCCGGAAGCCATCTGAGAATTGAGAGAAAAATTCCTTCTCTTCCCCGAGCCCTGCCTCCCGCGCCTAGAGGCCCGTCAGAAACGGTGTTATTCAGGTAGCTCCAAGGCAGCATGAATGGAGCTGTCAAAATGGGAATTCAACGCTTCTGCCCTCCGGACCCCACTTCCAGTAAACACGTAGTCCACTCCCTTGGGATTTCTAGCAAGTGCCCTGGGACACTAGCTACGCACTCGCTCCTGCCCTGAATCCACTTTTCGTCACAGGGTGCTCTGCATGGAGCCAACTCCCTCATCCAAGGAACCCTCTAGGTAGGCTCTATCGGGCCTTAGCCTCTACCAAAGGCCTGCAGTGAAAGAGGAAGCACTGTACTTCAGTGGCAGCGGAACGCAAGCCCACTTTCTCCTGCAGGTATTGTGCCCTCGGCTAAAGGTTCCTGGACGGCCTGCGAAGCAGATGGTTTCCCTAAGTGCAGCTCAGACAAGGGCAATGAGGCAGAGTTCCTTGACAAGTGGCACGTGAGAGAACAGTTTCCCTGGAGCTGTTGCCGTGCCGAGGAAATCTAGCTCTCCCCAAGGAGGTGTGCAGTGCGTTGCTCCACACTAGGTCTACACAGAGTGGCTGGGAAGGGCTGCCGGGCTTGGAGGCCGCTGAGCAGGCCAGGGGAGGCAGCCAGTATTCAGTGGTCTTGCAGGGAATCGGGTGCAAACGCGAGGGACCTGGGTGTCCTGAACGGCGCGCACTGCCAAGAAGAGAAAGCTGAACCGCGACGAAGGCCTCTTGGAAGGTGCTGCGTGCCTCCGCTTCAGCTGGGCAATAAAGCGACTTTCCTCGAGGCAGGGGCTAATGTTCGGTCTCCAGGTAAGTCGAGAGCATAGCGGCATGAGCTCCCAACCAGGCCCTGGGCGCACGGTGTTTTACGAGAGAGCACTCATTTTCTTCCCAGAGCAATGCCTACCGTGACGAGAGGCCCATCAGAAAGGGTGTCTCTCCGTGTACTTCAAGGCCCGACGGAGGGAACTTTCCAACTGTGCCTTCAGGCCCGCACTTCAAGCCCGACAGGCGGTAAACGTCCCCTGGGGCCTCAACGAGGCACAAACCACACAAGGTACACAACGGGCCCTTCCCTGGATCAGCGTGTTTACGCAGGGTGTTCTGAGAGGAGCAAACGGCCTCAACCAAGGCAGGCTCCCTTTAGGCACGTAAGCGTCTGCCTCTTCCAAACGACCGCTGTGTTGCCTGAAGAACTCTGCTTTAGTTGCCGCTGCAATGCAAGCTGACTTTCTCCGAGAGTAGAGCGACTTTCCAACCGAGGTGCCAGAAGGCGTTCTAAGCAGACTATTTCCTCAGTGCAGCTGAGAGAAGGTCAATGGCGAAAACTTCCAGGGCACGGTGGACCGGCTAGAAAGGCGTTCCTGATGCTGTTGGAGTGGCGAGGAATCGTAGCCGTCCCCTTTAAAAGCGCTGGTTGGAGTCCTTCCCTCGGCAGACACAGTAGGCCCCTCTCTCAAGGGCCTAGGGGGCGCTGGGTGTGGCACAGCATGCCCACAGGGGCAGGGGGATTTCGCAGGGAAAAGGGTGCACACCCGAAGCGCCTAGGAGTCCTGAGAAGGGCAGCACCGTTCAAATAAAGCACTACCGTGACTAAGACCTCCAAGAGCTTGCTGTATGCTCCGTTCCTGCAGGGCGACTCAAAGCCTTTCTCGAGGCAGGCCCTCTCGTGGACGTTCCCTGTAGTCCTACAGCCTGACAGGATGAGCTCCCAACACGGCTCCGGAAGCCATCTGAGAATTGAGAGAAAAAATTCCTTCTCTTCCCCGAGCCCTGCCTCCCGCGCCTAGAGGCCCGTCAGAAACGGTTTTATTCAGGTAGCTCCAAGGCAGCATGAATGGGGCTGTCAAAATGGGAATTCAACGCTTCTGCCCTCCGGACCCCACTTCCAGTAAACACGTAGTCCACTCCCTTGGGATTTCTAGCAAGTGCCCTGGGACACTAGCTACGCACTCGCTCCTGCCCTGAATCCACTTTTCGTCACAGGGTGCTCTGCATGGAGCCAACTCCCTCATCCAAGGAACCCTCTAGGTAGGCTCTATCGGGCCTTAGCCTCTACCAAAGGCCTGCAGTGTAAGAGGAAGCACTGTACTTCAGTGGCAGCGGGAACGCAAGCCCACTTTCTCCTGCAGGGATGGTGCCCTCGGCTAAAGGTTCCTGGAAGGCCTGCGAAGCAGATGGTTTCCCTAAGTGCAGCTCAGACAAGGGCAATGAGGCAGAGTTCCTTGACAAGTGGCACGTGAGAGAACAGTTACCCTGGAGCTGTTGCCGTGCCGAGGAAATCTAGCTCTCCCCAAGGAGGTGTGCAGTGCGTTGCTCCACACTAGGCCTACACAGAGTGGCTGGGAAGGGCTGCCGGGCTTGGAGGCCGCTGAGCAGGCCAGGGGAGGCAGCCAGTATTCAGTGGTCTTGCAGGGAATCGGGTGCAAACGCGAGGGACCTGGGTGTCCTGAACGGTGCGCACTACCAAGAAGAGAAAGCTGAACCGCGACGAAGGCCTCTTGGAAGGTGCTGCGTGCTTCCGCTTCAGCAGGGCAATAAAGCGACTTTCCTCGAGGCAGGGGCTAATGTTCGGTCTCCAGGTAAGTCGAGAGCCTAGCGGCATGAGCTCCCAACCAGGCCCTGGACGCACGGTGTTTTACGAGAGAGCACTCATTTTCTTCCCAGAGCAATGCCTACCGTGACGAGAGGCCCATCAGAAAGGGTGTCTCTCCGTGTACTTCAAGGCCCGCCGGAGGGAACTTTCCAACTGTGCCTTCAGGCCCGCACTTCAAGCCCGACAGGCGGTAAACGTCCCCTGGGGCTTCAACGAGGCACAAACCACACAAGGTACACAACGGGCCCTTCCCTGGATCAGCGTGTTTACGCAGGGTGTTCTGAGTGGAGCAAACGGCCTCAACCAAGGCAGGCTCCCTTTAGGCACGTAAGCGTCTGCCTCTTCCAAACGACCGCTGTGTTGCCTGAAGAACTCTGCTTTAGTTGCCGCTGCAATGCAAGCTGACTTTCTCCGAGAGTAGAGCGACTTTCCAACCGAGGTGCCAGAAGGCCTTCTAAGCAGACTATTTCCTCAGTGCAGCTGAGAGAAGGTCAATGGCGAAAACTTCCAGGGCACGGTGGACCGGCTAGAAAGGCGTTCCTGATGCTGTTGGAGTGGCGAGGAATCGTAGCCGTCCCCTTTAAAAGCGCTGGTTGGAGTCCTTCCCTCGGCAGACACAGTAGGCCCCTCTCTCAAGGGCCTAGGGGGCTGGGTGTGGCACAGCATGCCCACAGGGGCAGGGGGATTTCGCAGGGAAAAGGGTGCACACCCGAAGCGCCTAGGAGTCCTGAGAAGGGCAGCACCGTTCAAATAAAGCACTACCGTGACTAAGACCTCCAAGAGCTTGCTGTATGCTCCGTTCCTGCAGGGCGACTCAAAGCCTTTCTCGAGGCAGGCCCTCTCGTGGACGTTCCCTGTAGTCCTACAGCCTGACAGGATGAGCTCCCAACACGGCTCCGGAAGCCATCTGAGAATTGAGAGAAAAATTCCTTCTCTTCCCCGAGCCCTGCCTCCCGCGCCTAGAGGCCCGTCAGAAACGGTGTTATTCAGGTAGCTCCAAGGCAGCATGAATGGAGCTTTCAAAATGGGAATTCAATGCTTCTGCCCTCCGGACCCCACTTCCAGTAAACACGTAGTCCACTCCCTTGGGATTTCTAGCAAGTGCCCTGGGACACTAGCTACGCACTCGCTCCTGCCCTGAATCCACTTTTCGTCACAGGGTGCTCTGCATGGAGCCAACTCCCTCATCCAAGGAACCCTCTAGGTAGGCTCTATCGGGCCTTAGCCTCTACCAAAGGCCTGCAGTGAAAGAGGAAGCACTGTACTTCAGTGGCAGCGGAACGCAAGCCCACTTTCTCCTGCAGGGATGGTGCCCTCGGCTAAAGGTTCCTGGAAGGCCTGCGAAGCAGATGGTTTCCCTAAGTGCAGCTCAGACAAGGGCAATGAGGCAGAGTTCCTTGACAAGTGGCACGTGAGAGAACAGTTTCCCTGGAGCTGTTGCCGTGCCGAGGAAATCTAGCTCTCCCCAAGGAGGTGTGCAGTGCGTTGCTCTACACTAGGCCTACACAGAGTGGCTGGGAAGGGCTGCCGGGCTTGGAGGCCGCTGAGCAGGCCAGGGGAGGCAGCCAGTATTCAGTGGTCTTGCAGGGAATCGGGTGCAAACGCGAGGGACCTGGGTGTCCTGAACGGCACGCACTACCAAGAAGAGAAAGCTGAACCGCGACGAAGGCCTCTTGGAAGGTGCTGCGTGCTTCCGCTTCAGCAGGGCAATAAAGCGACTTTCCTCGAGGCAGGGGCTAATGTTCGGTCTCCAGGTAAGTCGAGAGCATAGCGGCATGAGCTCCCAACCAGGCCCTGGACGCACGGTGTTTTACGAGAGAGCACTCATTTTCTTCCCAGAGCAATGCCTACCGTGACGAGAGGCCCATCAGAAAGGGTGTCTCTCCGTGTACTTCAAGGCCCGACGGAGGGAACTTTCCAACTGTGCCTTCAGGCCCGCACTTTAAGCCCGACAGGCGGTAAACGTCCCCTGGGGCTTCAACGAGGCACAAACCACACAAGGTACACAACGGGCCCTTCCCTGGATCAGCGTGTTTACGCAGGGTGTTCTGAGTGGAGCAAACGGCCTCAACCAAGGCAGGCTCCCTTTAGGCACGTAAGCGTCTGCCTCTTCCAAACGACCGCTGTGTTGCCTGAAGAACTCTGCTTTAGTTGCCGCTGCAATGCAAGCTGACTTTCTCCGAGAGTAGAGCGACTTTCCAACCGAGGTGCCAGAAGGCCTTCTAAGCAGACTATTTCCTCAGTGCAGCTGAGAGAAGGTCAATGGCGAAAACTTCCAGGGCACGGTGGACCGGCTAGAAAGGCGTTCCTGATGCTGTTGGAGTGGCGAGGAATCGTAGCCGTCCCCTTTAAAAGCGCTGGTTGGAGTCCTTCCCTCGGCAGACACAGTAGGCCCCTCTCTCAAGGGCCTAGGGGGCTGGGTGTGGCACAGCATGCCCACAGGGACAGGGGGATTTCGCAGGGAAAAAGGTGCACACCCGAAGCGCCTAGGAGTCCTGAGAAGGGCAGCACCGTTCAAATAAAGCACTACCGTGACTAAGACCTCCAAGAGCTTGCTGTATGCTCCGTTCCTGCAGGGCGACTCAAAGCCTTTCTCGAGGCAGGCCCTCTCGTGGACGTTCCCTGTAGTCCTACAGCCTGACAGGATGAGCTCCCAACACGGCTCCGGAAGCCATCTGAGAATTGAGAGAAAAAATTCCTTCTCTTCCCCGAGCCCTGCCTCCCGCGCCTAGAGGCCCGTCAGAAACGGTGTTATTCAGGTAGCTCCAAGGCAGCATGAATGGAGCTTTCAAAATGGGAATTCAACGCTTCTGCCCTCCGGACCCCACTTCCAGTAAACACGTAGTCCACTCCCTTGGGATTTCTAGCAAGTGCCCTGGGACACTAGCTACGCACTCGCTCCTGCCCTGAATCCACTTTTCGTCACAGGGTGCTCTGCATGGAGCCAACTCCCTCATCCAAGGAACCCTCTAGGTAGGCTCTATCGGGCCTTAGCCTCTACCAAAGGCCTGCAGTGTAAGAGGAAGCACTGTACTTCAGTGGCAGCGGGAACGCAAGCCCACTTTCTCCTGCAGGGATGGTGCCCTCGGCTAAAGGTTCCTGGAAGGCCTGCGAAGCAGATGGTTTCCCTAAGTGCAGCTCAGACAAGGGCAATGAGGCAGAGTTCCTTGACAAGTGGCACGTGAGAGAACAGTTTCCCTGGAGCTGTTGCCGTGCCGAGGAAATCTAGCTCTCCCCAAGGAGGTGTGCAGTGCGTTGCTCCACACTAGGCCTACACAGAGTGGCTGGGAAGGGCTGCCGGGCTTGGAGGCCGCTGAGCAGGCCAGGGGAGGCAGCCAGTATTCAGTGGTCTTGCAGGGAATCGGGTGCAAACGCGAGGGACCTGGGTGTCCTGAACGGTGCGCACTACCAAGAAGAGAAAGCTGAACCGCGACGAAGGCCTCTTGGAAGGTGCTGCGTGCTTCCGCTTCAGCAGGGCCATAAAGCGACTTTCCTCGAGGCAGGGGCTAATGTTCGGTCTCCAGGTAAGTCGAGAGCCTAGCGGCATGAGCTCCCAACCAGGCCCTGGACGCACGGTGTTTTACGAGAGAGCACTCATTTTCTTCCCAGAGCAATGCCTACCGTGACGAGAGGCCCATCAGAAAGGGTGTCTCTCCGTGTACTTCAAGGCCCGACGGAGGGAACTTTCCAACTGTGCCTTCAGGCCCGCACTTCAAGCCCGACAGGCGGTAAACGTCCCCTGGGGCTTCAACGAGGCACAAACCACACAAGGTACACAACGGGCCCTTCCCTGGATCAGCGTGTTTACGCAGGGTGTTCTGAGTGGAGCAAACGGCCTCAACCAAGGCAGGCTCCCTTTAGGCACGTAAGCGTCTGCCTCTTCCAAACGACCGCTGTGTTGCCTGAAGAACTCTGCTTTAGTTGCCGCTGCAATGCAAGCTGACTTTCTCCGAGAGTAGAGCGACTTTCCAACCGAGGTGCCAGAAGGCGTTCTAAGCAGACTATTTCCTCAGTGCAGCTGAGAGAAGGTCAATGGCGAAAACTTCCAGGGCACGGTGGACCGGCTAGAAAGGCGTTCCTGATGCTGTTGGAGTGGCGAGGAATCGTAGCCGTCCCCTTTAAAAGCGCTGGTTGGAGTCCTTCCCTCGGCAGACACAGTAGGCCCCTCTCTCAAGGGCCTAGGGGGCTGGGTGTGGCACAGCATGCCCACAGGGGCAGGGGGATTTCGCAGGGAAAAAGGTGCACACCCGAAGCGCCTAGGAGTCCTGAGAAGGGCAGCACCGTTCAAATAAAGCACTACCGTGACTAAGACCTCCAAGAGCTTGCTGTATGCTCCGTTCCTGCAGGGCGACTCAAAGCCTTTCTCGAGGCAGGCCCTCTCGTGGACGTTCCCTGTAGTCCTACAGCCTGACAGGATGAGCTCCCAACACGGCTCCGGAAGCCATCTGAGAATTGAGAGAAAAAATTCCTTCTCTTCCCCGAGCCCTGCCTCACGCGCCTAGAGGCCCGTCAGAAACGGTGTTATTCAGGTAGCTCCAAGGCAGCATGAATGGAGCTTTCAAAATGGGAATTCAACGCTTCTGCCCTCCGGACCCCACTTCCAGTAAACACGTAGTCCGCTCCCTTGGGATTTCTAGCAAGTGCCCTGGAACACTAGCTACGCACTCGCTCCTGCCCTGAATCCACTTTTCGTCACAGGGTGCTCTGCATGGAGCCAACTCCCTCATCCAAGGAACCCTCTAGGTAGGCTCTATCGGGCCTTAGCCTCTACCAAAGGCCTGCAGTGAAAGAGGAAGCACTGTACTTCAGTGGCAGCGGAACGCAAGCCCACTTTCTCCTGCAGGGATGGTGCCCTCGGCTAAAGGTTCCTGGAAGGCCTGCGAAGCA
Organism: Hyperoodon ampullatus; assembly: GCF_949752795.1. NCBI lineage: Eukaryota > Metazoa > Chordata > Mammalia > Artiodactyla > Ziphiidae > Hyperoodon > Hyperoodon ampullatus. The sequence continues at coordinate 33,302,130 of NC_136930.1, read as the reverse complement.
GATGGTTTCCCTAAGTGCAGCTCAGACAAGGGCAATGAGGCAGAGTTCCTTGACAAGTGGCACGTGAGAGAACAGTTTCCCTGGAGCTGTTGCCGTGCCGAGGAAATCTAGCTCTCCCCAAGGAGGTGTGCAGTGCGTTGCTCCACACTAGGCCTACACAGAGTGGCTGGGAAGGGCTGCCGGGCTTGGAGGCCGCTGAGCAGGCCAGGGGAGGCAGCCAGTATTCAGTGGTCTTGCAGGGAATCGGGTGCAAACGCGAGGGACCTGGGTGTCCTGAACGGCGCGCACTACCAAGAAGAGAAAGCTGAACCGCGACGAAGGCCTCTTGGAAGGTGCTGCGTGCTTCCGCTTCAGCAGGGCAATAAAGCGACTTTCCTCGAGGCAGGGGCTAATGTTCGGTCTCCAGGTAAGTCGAGAGCATAGCGGCATGAGCTCCCAACCAGGCCCTGGACGCACGGTGTTTTACGAGAGAGCACTCATTTTCTTCCCAGAGCAATGCCTACCGTGACGAGAGGCCCATCAGAAAGGGTGTCTCTCCGTGTACTTCAAGGCCCGACGGAGGGAACTTTCCAACTGTGCCTTCAGGCCCGCACTTTAAGCCCGACAGGCGGTAAACGTCCCCTGGGGCTTCAACGAGGCACAAACCACACAAGGTACACAACGGGCCCTTCCCTGGATCAGCGTGTTTACGCAGGGTGTTCTGAGTGGAGCAAACGGCCTCAACCAAGGCAGGCTCCCTTTAGGCACGTAAGCGTCTGCCTCTTCCAAACGACCGCTGTGTTGCCTGAAGAACTCTGCTTTAGTTGCCGCTGCAATGCAAGCTGACTTTCTCCGAGAGTAGAGCGACTTTCCAACCGAGGTGCCAGAAGGCCTTCTAAGCAGACTATTTCCTCAGTGCAGCTGAGAGAAGGTCAATGGCGAAAACTTCCAGGGCACGGTGGACCGGCTAGAAAGGCGTTCCTGATGCTGTTGGAGTGGCGAGGAATCGTAGCCGTCCCCTTTAAAAGCGCTGGTTGGAGTCCTTCCCTCGGCAGACACAGTAGGCCCCTCTCTCAAGGGCCTAGGGGGCTGGGTGTGGCACAGCATGCCCACAGGGACAGGGGGATTTCGCAGGGAAAAAGGTGAACACCCGAAGCGCCTAGGAGTCCTGAGAAGGGCAGCACCGTTCAAATAAAGCACTACCGTGACTAAGACCTCCAAGAGCTTGCTGTATGCTCCGTTCCTGCAGGGCGACTCAAAGCCTTTCTCGAGGCAGGCCCTCTCGTGGACGTTCCCTGTAGTCCTACAGCCTGACAGGATGAGCTCCCAACACGGCTCCGGAAGCCATCTGAGAATTGAGAGAAAAAATTCCTTCTCTTCCCCGAGCCCTGCCTCCCGCGCCTAGAGGCCCGTCAGAAACGGTGTTATTCAGGTAGCTCCAAGGCAGCATGAATGGAGCTTTCAAAATGGGAATTCAACGCTTCTGCCCTCCGGACCCCACTTCCAGTAAACACGTAGTCCACTCCCTTGGGATTTCTAGCAAGTGCCCTGGGACACTAGCTACGCACTCGCTCCTGCCCTGAATCCACTTTTCGTCACAGGGTGCTCTGCATGGAGCCAACTCCCTCATCCAAGGAACCCTCTAGGTAGGCTCTATCGGGCCTTAGCCTCTACCAAAGGCCTGCAGTGTAAGAGGAAGCACTGTACTTCAGTGGCAGCGGGAACGCAAGCCCACTTTCTCCTGCAGGGATGGTGCCCTCGGCTAAAGGTTCCTGGAAGGCCTGCGAAGCAGATGGTTTCCCTAAGTGCAGCTCAGACAAGGGCAATGAGGCAGAGTTCCTTGACAAGTGGCACGTGAGAGAACAGTTTCCCTGGAGCTGTTGCCGTGCCGAGGAAATCTAGCTCTCCCCAAGGAGGTGTGCAGTGCGTTGCTCCACACTAGGCCTACACAGAGTGGCTGGGAAGGGCTGCCGGGCTTGGAGGCCGCTGAGCAGGCCAGGGGAGGCAGCCAGTATTCAGTGGTCTTGCAGGGAATCGGGTGCAAACGCGAGGGACCTGGGTGTCCTGAACGGTGCGCACTACCAAGAAGAGAAAGCTGAACCGCGACGAAGGCCTCTTGGAAGGTGCTGCGTGCTTCCGCTTCAGCAGGGCCATAAAGCGACTTTCCTCGAGGCAGGGGCTAATGTTCGGTCTCCAGGTAAGTCGAGAGCCTAGCGGCATGAGCTCCCAACCAGGCCCTGGACGCACGGTGTTTTACGAGAGAGCACTCATTTTCTTCCCAGAGCAATGCCTACCGTGACGAGAGGCCCATCAGAAAGGGTGTCTCTCCGTGTACTTCAAGGCCCGCCGGAGGGAACTTTCCAACTGTGCCTTCAGGCCCGCACTTCAAGCCCGACAGGCGGTAAACGTCCCCTGGGGCTTCAACGAGGCACAAACCACACAAGGTACACAACGGGCCCTTCCCTGGATCAGCGTGTTTACGCAGGGTGTTCTGAGTGGAGCAAACGGCCTCAACCAAGGCAGGCTCCCTTTAGGCACGTAAGCGTCTGCCTCTTCCAAACGACCGCTGTGTTGCCTGAAGAACTCTGCTTTAGTTGCCGCTGCAATGCAAGCTGACTTTCTCCGAGAGTAGAGCGACTTTCCAACCGAGGTGCCAGAAGGCGTTCTAAGCAGACTATTTCCTCAGTGCAGCTGAGACAAAGTCAATGGCGAAAACTTCCAGGGCACGGTGGACCGGCTAGAAAGGCGTTCCTGATGCTGTTGGAGTGGCGAGGAATCGTAGCCGTCCCCTTTAAAAGCGCTGGTTGGAGTCCTTCCCTCGGCAGACACAGTAGGCCCCTCTCTCAAGGGCCTAGGGGGCTGGGTGTGGCACAGCATGCCCACAGGGGCAGGGGGATTTCGCAGGGAAAAAGGTGCACACCCGAAGCGCCTAGGAGTCCTGAGAAGGGCAGCACCGTTCAAATAAAGCACTACCGTGACTAAGACCTCCAAGAGCTTGCTGTATGCTCCGTTCCTGCAGGGCGACTCAAAGCCTTTCTCGAGGCAGGCCCTCTCGTGGACGTTCCCTGTAGTCCTACAGCCTGACAGGATGAGCTCCCAACACGGCTCCGGAAGCCATCTGAGAATTGAGAGAAAAAATTCCTTCTCTTCCCCGAGCCCTGCCTCACGCGCCTAGAGGCCCGTCAGAAACGGTGTTATTCAGGTAGCTCCAAGGCAGCATGAATGGAGCTTTCAAAATGGGAATTCAACGCTTCTGCCCTCCGGACCCCACTTCCAGTAAACACGTAGTCCGCTCCCTTGGGATTTCTAGCAAGTGCCCTGGAACACTAGCTACGCACTCGCTCCTGCCCTGAATCCACTTTTCGTCACAGGGTGCTCTGCATGGAGCCAACTCCCTCATCCAAGGAACCCTCTAGGTAGGCTCTATCGGGCCTTAGCCTCTACCAAAGGCCTGCAGTGAAAGAGGAAGCACTGTACTTCAGTGGCAGCGGAACGCAAGCCCACTTTCTCCTGCAGGGATGGTGCCCTCGGCTAAAGGTTCCTGGAAGGCCTGCGAAGCAGATGGTTTCCCTAAGTGCAGCTCAGACAAGGGCAATGAGGCAGAGTTCCTTGACAAGTGGCACGTGAGAGAACAGTTTCCCTGGAGCTGTTGCCGTGCCGAGGAAATCTAGCTCTCCCCAAGGAGGTGTGCAGTGCGTTGCTCCACACTAGGCCTACACAGAGTGGCTGGGAAGGGCTGCCGGGCTTGGAGGCCGCTGAGCAGGCCAGGGGAGGCAGCCAGTATTCAGTGGTCTTGCAGGGAATCGGGTGCAAACGCGAGGGACCTGGGTGTCCTGAACGGCGCTCACTACCAAGAAGAGAAAGCTGAACCGCGACGAAGGCCTCTTGGAAGGTGCTGCGTGCCTCTGCTTCAGCAGGGCAATAAAGCGACTTTCCTCGAGGCAGGGGCTAATGTTCGGTCTCCAGGTAAGTCGAGAGCATAGCGGCATGAGCTCCCAACCAGGCCCTGTACGCACGGTGTTTTACGAGAGAGCACTCATTTTCTTCCCAGAGCAATGCCTATCGTAACGAGAGGCCCATCAGAAAGGGTGTCTCTCCGTGTACTTCAAGGCCCGCCGGAGGGAACTTTCCAACTGTGCCTTCAGGCCCGCACTTCAAGCCCGACAGGCGGTAAACGTCCCCTGGGGCTTCAACGAGGCACAAACCACACAAGGTACACAACGGGCCCTTCCCTGGATCAGCGTGTTTACGCAGTGTGTTCTGAGAGGAGCAAACGGCCTCAACCAAGGCAGGCTCCCTTTAGGCACGTAAGCGTCTGCCTCTTCCAAACGACCGCTGTGTTGCCTGAAGAACTCTGCTTTAGTTGCCGCTGCAATGCAAGCTGACTTTCTCCGAGAGTAGAGCGACTTTCCAACCGAGGTGCCAGAAGGCGTTCTAAGCAGACTATTTCCTCAGTGCAGCTGAGAGAAGGTCAATGGCGAAAACTTCCAGGGCACGGTGGACCGGCTAGAAAGGCGTTCCTGATGCTGTTGGAGTGGCGAGGAATCGTAGCCGTCCCCTTTAAAAGCGCTGGTTGGAGTCCTTCCCTCGGCAGACACAGTAGGCCCCTCTCTCAAGGGCCTAGGGGGCTGGGTGTGGCACAGCATGCCCACAGGGACAGGGGGATTTCGCAGGGAAAAAGGTGCACACCCGAAGCGCCTAGGAGTCCTGACAAGGGCAGCACCGTTCAAATAAAGCACTACCGTGACTAAGACCTCCAAGAGCTTGCTGTATGCTCCGTTCCTGCAGGGCGACTCAAAGCCTTTCTCGAGGCAGGCCCTCTCGTGGACGTTCCCTGTAGTCCTACAGCCTGACAGGATGAGCTCCCAACACGGCTCCGGAAGCCATCTGAGAACTGAGAGAAAAATTCCTTCTCTTCCCCGAGCCTTGCCTCCCGCGCCTAGAGGCCCGTCAGAAACGGTGTTATTCAGGTAGCTCGAAGGCAGCATGAATGGAGCTTTGAAAATGGGAATTCAACGCTTCTGCCCTCCGGACCCCACTTCCAGTAAACACGTAGTCCACTCCCTTGGGATTTCTAGCAAGTGCCCTGGGACACTAGCTACGCACTCGCTCCTGCCCTGAATCCACTTTTCGTCACAGGGTGCTCTGCATGGAGCCAACTCCCTCATCCAAGGAACCCTCTAGGTAGGCTCTATCGGGCCTTAGCCTCTACCAAAGGCCTGAAGTGTAAGAGGAAGCACTGTACTTCAGTGGCAGCGGGAACGCAAGCCCACTTTCTCCTGCAGGGATGGTGCCCTCGGCTAAAGGTTCCTGGAAGGCCTGCGAAGCAGATGGTTCCCCTAAGTGCAGCTCAGACAAGGGCAATGAGGCAGAGTTCCTTGACAAGTGGCACGTGAGAGAACAGTTACCCTGGAGCTGTTGCCGTGCCGAGGAAATCTAGCTCTCCCCAAGGAGGTGTGCAGTGCGTTGCTCCACACTAGGCCTACACAGAGTGGCTGGGAAGGGCTGCCGGGCTTGGAGGCCGCTGAGCAGGCCAGGGGAGGCAGCCAGTATTCAGTGGTCTTGCAGGGAATCGGGTGCAAACGCGAGGGACCTGGGTGTCCTGAACGGCGCGCACTACCAAGAAGAGAAAGCTGAACCGCGACGAAGGCCTCTTGGAAGGTGCTGCGTGCTTCCGCTTCAGCAGGGCAATAAAGCGACTTTCCTCGAGGCAGGGGCTAATGTTCGGTCTCCAGGTAAGTCGAGAGCCTAGCGGCATGAGCTCCCAACCAGGCCCTGGACGCACGGTGTTTTACGAGAGAGCACTCATTTTCTTCCCAGAGCAATGCCTACCGTGACGAGAGGCCCATCAGAAAGGGTGTCTCTCCGTGTACTTCAAGGCCCGACGGAGGGAACTTTCCAACTGTGCCTTCAGGCCCGCACTTCAAGCCCGACAGGCGGTAAACGTCCCCTGGGGCTTCAACGAGGCACAAACCACACAAGGTACACAACGGGCCCTTCCCTGGATCAGCGTGTTTACGCAGGGTGTTCTGAGAGGAGCAAACGGCCTCAACCAAGGCAGGCTCCCTTTAGGCACGTAAGCGTCTGCCTCTTCCAAACGACCGCTGTGTTGCCTGAAGAACTCTGCTTTAGTTGCCGCTGCAATGCAAGCTGACTTTCTCCGAGAGTAGAGCGACTTTCCAACCGAGGTGCCAGAAGGCCTTCTAAGCAGACTATTTCCTCAGTGCAGCTGAGAGAAGGTCAATGGCGAAAACTTCCAGGGCACGGTGGACCGGCTAGAAAGGCGTTCCTGATGCTGTTGGAGTGGCGAGGAATCGTAGCCGTCCCCTTTAAAAGCGCTGGTTGGAGTCCTTCCCTCGGCAGACACAGTAGGCCCCTCTCTCAAGGGCCTAGGGGGCTGGGTGTGGCACAGCATGCCCACAGGGGCAGGGGGATTTCGCAGGGAAAAAGGTGCACACCCGAAGCGCCTAGGAGTCCTGAGAAGGGCAGCACCGTTCAAATAAAGCACTACCGTGACTAAGACCTCCAAGAGCTTGCTGTATGCTCCGTTCCTGCAGGGCGACTCAAAGCCTTTCTCGAGGCAGGCCCTCTCGTGGACGTTCCCTGTAGTCCTACAGCCTGACAGGATGAGCTCCCAACACGGCTCCGGAAGCCATCTGAGAACTGAGAGAAAAATTCCTTCTCTTCCCCGAGCCTTGCCTCCCGCGCCTAGAGGCCCGTCAGAAACAGTGTTATTCAGGTAGCTCCAAGGCAGCATGAATGGAGCTTTGAAAATGGGAATTCAACGCTTCTGCCCTCCGGACCCCACTTCCAGTAAACACGTAGTCCACTCCCTTGGGATTTCTAGCAAGTGCCCTGGGACACTAGCTACGCACTCGCTCCTGCCCTGAATCCACTTTTCGTCACAGGGTGCTCTGCATGGAGCCAACTCCCTCATCCAAGGAACCCTCTAGGTAGGCTCTATCGGGCCTTAGCCTCTACCAAAGGCCTGCAGTGAAAGAGGAAGCACTGTACTTCAGTGGCAGCGGAACGCAAGCCCATTTTCTCCTGCAGGTATGGTGCCCTCGGCTAAAGGTTCCTGGAAGGCCTGCGAAGCAGATGGTTTCCCTAAGTGCAGCTCAGACAAGGGCAATGAGGCAGAGTTCCTTGACAAGTGGCACGTGAGAGAACAGTTTCCCTGGAGCTGTTGCCGTGCCGAGGAAATCTAGCTCTCCCCAAGGAGGTGTGCAGTGCGTTGCTCCACACTAGGCCTACACAGAGTGGCTGGGAAGGGCTGCCGGGCTTGGAGGCCACTGAGCAGGCCAGGGGAGGCAGCCAGTATTCAGTGGTCTTGCAGGGAATCGGGTGCAAACGCGAGGGACCTGGGTGTCCTGAACGGCGCTCACTACCAAGAAGAGAAAGCTGAACCGCGACGAAGGCCTCTTGGAAGGTGCTGCGTGCCTCTGCTTCAGCAGGGCAATAAAGCGACTTTCCTCGAGGCAGGGGCTAATGTTCGGTCTCCAGGTAAGTCGAGAGCATAGCGGCATGAGCTCCCAACCAGGCCCTGTACGCACGGTGTTTTACGAGAGAGCACTCATTTTCTTCCCAGAGCAATGCCTACCGTGACGAGAGGCCCATCAGAAAGGGTGTCTCTCCGTGTACTTCAAGGCCCGACGGAGGGAACTTTCCAACTGTGCCTTCAGGCCCGCACTTCAAGCCCGACAGGCGGTAAACGTCCCCTGGGGCTTCAACGAGGCACAAACCACACAAGGTACACAACGGGCCCTTCCCTGGATCAGCGTGTTTACGCAGGGTGTTCTGAGAGGAGCAAACGGCCTCAACCAAGGCAGGCTCCCTTTAGGCACGTAAGCGTCTGCCTCTTCCAAACGACCGCTGTGTTGCCTGAAGAACTCTGCTTTAGTTGCCGCTGCAATGCAAGCTGACTTTCTCCGAGAGTAGAGCGACTTTCCAACCGAGGTGCCAGAAGGCCTTCTAAGCAGACTATTTCCTCAGTGCAGCTGAGAGAAGGTCAATGGCGAAAACTTCCAGGGCACGGTGGACCGGCTAGAAAGGCGTTCCTGATGCTGTTGGAGTGGCGAGGAATCGTAGCCGTCCCCTTTAAAAGCGCTGGTTGGAGTCCTTCCCTCGGCAGACACAGTAGGCCCCTCTCTCAAGGGCCTAGGGGGCTGGGTGTGGCACAGCATGCCCACAGGGGCAGGGGGATTTCGCAGGGAAAAAGGTGCACACCCGAAGCGCCTAGGAGTCCTGAGAAGGGCAGCACCGTTCAAATAAAGCACTACCGTGACTAAGACCTCCAAGAGCTTGCTGTATGCTCCGTTCCTGCAGGGCGACTCAAAGCCTTTCTCGAGGCAGGCCCTCTCGTGGACGTTCCCTGTAGTCCTACAGCCTGACAGGATGAGCTCCCAACACGGCTCCGGAAGCCATCTGAGAACTGAGAGAAAAATTCCTTCTCTTCCCCGAGCCTTGCCTCCCGCGCCTAGAGGCCCGTCAGAAACAGTGTTATTCAGGTAGCTCCAAGGCAGCATGAATGGAGCTTTGAAAATGGGAATTCAACGCTTCTGCCCTCCGGACCCCACTTCCAGTAAACACGTAGTCCACTCCCTTGGGATTTCTAGCAAGTGCCCTGGGACACTAGCTACGCACTCGCTCCTGCCCTGAATCCACTTTTCGTCACAGGGTGCTCTGCATGGAGCCAACTCCCTCATCCAAGGAACCCTCTAGGTAGGCTCTATCGGGCCTTAGCCTCTACCAAAGGCCTGCAGTGAAAGAGGAAGCACTGTACTTCAGTGGCAGCGGAACGCAAGCCCATTTTCTCCTGCAGGTATGGTGCCCTCGGCTAAAGGTTCCTGGAAGGCCTGCGAAGCAGATGGTTTCCCTAAGTGCAGCTCAGACAAGGGCAATGAGGCAGAGTTCCTTGACAAGTGGCACGTGAGAGAACAGTTTCCCTGGAGCTGTTGCCGTGCCGAGGAAATCTAGCTCTCCCCAAGGAGGTGTGCAGTGCGTTGCTCCACACTAGGCCTACACAGAGTGGCTGGGAAGGGCTGCCGGGCTTGGAGGCCGCTGAGCAGGCCAGGGGAGGCAGCCAGTATTCAGTGGTCTTGCAGGGAATCGGGTGCAAACGCGAGGGACCTGGGTGTCCTGAACGGCGCTCACTACCAAGAAGAGAAAGCTGAACCGCGACGAAGGCCTCTTGGAAGGTGCTGCGTGCCTCTGCTTCAGCAGGGCAATAAAGCGACTTTCCTCGAGGCAGGGGCTAATGTTCGGTCTCCAGGTAAGTCGAGAGCCTAGCGGCATGAGCTCCCAACCAGGCCCTGGACGCACGGTGTTTTACGAGAGAGCACTCATTTTCTTCCCAGAGCAATGCCTACCGTGACGAGAGGCCCATCAGAAAGGGTGTCTCTCCGTGTACTTCAAGGCCCGACGGAGGGAACTTTCCAACTGTGCCTTCAGGCCCGCACTTCAAGCCCGACAGGCGGTAAACGTCCCCTGGGGCTTCAACGAGGCACAAACCACACAAGGTACACAACGGGCCCTTCCCTGGATCAGCGTGTTTACGCAGGGTGTTCTGAGAGGAGCAAACGGCCTCAACCAAGGCAGGCTCCCTTTAGGCACGTAAGCGTCTGCCTCTTCCAAACGACCGCTGTGTTGCCTGAAGAACTCTGCTTTAGTTGCCGCTGCAATGCAAGCTGACTTTCTCCGAGAGTAGAGCGACTTTCCAACCGAGGTGCCAGAAGGCGTTCTAAGCAGACTATTTCCTCAGTGCAGCTGAGACAAAGTCAATGGCGAAAACTTCCAGGGCACGGTGGACCGGCTAGAAAGGCGTTCCTGATGCTGTTGGAGTGGCGAGGAATCGTAGCCGTCCCCTTTAAAAGCGCTGGTTGGAGTCCTTCCCTCGGCAGACACAGTAGGCCCCTCTCTCAAGGGCCTAGGGGGCTGGGTGTGGCACAGCATGCCCACAGGGGCAGGGGGATTTCGCAGGGAAAAAGGTGCACACCCGAAGCGCCTAGGAGTCCTGAGAAGGGCAGCACCGTTCAAATAAAGCACTACCGTGACTAAGACCTCCAAGAGCTTGCTGTATGCTCCGTTCCTGCAGGGCGACTCAAAGCCTTTCTCGAGGCAGGCCCTCTCGTGGACGTTCCCTGTAGTCCTACAGCCTGACAGGATGAGCTCCCAACACGGCTCCGGAAGCCATCTGAGAATTGAGAGAAAAAATTCCTTCTCTTCCCCGAGCCCTGCCTCACGCGCCTAGAGGCCCGTCAGAAACGGTGTTATTCAGGTAGCTCCAAGGCAGCATGAATGGAGCTTTCAAAATGGGAATTCAACGCTTCTGCCCTCCGGACCCCACTTCCAGTAAACACGTAGTCCGCTCCCTTGGGATTTCTAGCAAGTGCCCTGGGACACTAGCTACGCACTCGCTCCTGCCCTGAATCCACTTTTCGTCACAGGGTGCTCTGCATGGAGCCAACTCCCTCATCCAAGGAACCCTCTAGGTAGGCTCTATCGGGCCTTAGCCTCTACCAAAGGCCTGCAGTGAAAGAGGAAGCACTGTACTTCAGTGGCAGCGGAACGCAAGCCCACTTTCTCCTGCAGGGATGGTGCCCTCGGCTAAAGGTTCCTGGAAGGCCTGCGAAGCAGATGGTTTCCCTAAGTGCAGCTCAGACAAGGGCAATGAGGCAGAGTTCCTTGACAAGTGGCACGTGAGAGAACAGTTTCCCTGGAGCTGTTGCCGTGCCGAGGAAATCTAGCTCTCCCCAAGGAGGTGTGCAGTGCATTGCTCCACACTAGGCCTACACAGAGTGGCTGGGAAGGGCTGCCGGGCTTGGAGGCCGCTGAGCAGGCCAGGGGAGGCAGCCAGTATTCAGTGGTCTTGCAGGGAATCGGGTGCAAACGCGAGGGACCTGGGTGTCCTGAACGGCGCGCACTACCAAGAAGAGAAAGCTGAACCGCGACGAAGGCCTCTTGGAAGGTGCTGCGTGCTTCCGCTTCAGCAGGGCAATAAAGCGACTTTCCTCGAGGCAGGGGCTAATGTTCGGTCTCCAGGTAAGTCGAGAGCATAGCGGCATGAGCTCCCAACCAGGCCCTGTACGCACGGTGTTTTACGAGAGAGCACTCATTTTCTTCCCAGAGCAATGCCTATCGTAACGAGAGGCCCATCAGAAAGGGTGTCTCTCCGTGTACTTCAAGGCCCGCCGGAGGGAACTTTCCAACTGTGCCTTCAGGCCCGCACTTCAAGCCCGACAGGCGGTAAACGTCCCCTGGGGCTTCAACGAGGCACAAACCACACAAGGTACACAACGGGCCCTTCCCTGGATCAGCGTGTTTACGCAGTGTGTTCTGAGAGGAGCAAACGGCCTCAACCAAGGCAGGCTCCCTTTAGGCACGTAAGCGTCTGCCTCTTCCAAACGACCGCTGTGTTGCCTGAAGAACTCTGCTTTAGTTGCCGCTGCAATGCAAGCTGACTTTCTCCGAGAGTAGAGCGACTTTCCAACCGAGGTGCCAGAAGGCGTTCTAAGCAGACTATTTCCTCAGTGCAGCTGAGAGAAGGTCAATGGCGAAAACTTCCAGGGCACGGTGGACCGGCTAGAAAGGCGTTCCTGATGCTGTTGGAGTGGCGAGGAATCGTAGCCGTCCCCTTTAAAAGCGCTGGTTGGAGTCCTTCCCTCGGCAGACACAGTAGGCCCCTCTCTCAAGGGCCTAGGGGGCTGGGTGTGGCACAGCATGCCCACAGGGACAGGGGGATTTCGCAGGGAAAAAGGTGCACACCCGAAGCGCCTAGGAGTCCTGACAAGGGCAGCACCGTTCAAATAAAGCACTACCGTGACTAAGACCTCCAAGAGCTTGCTGTATGCTCCGTTCCTGCAGGGCGACTCAAAGCCTTTCTCGAGGCAGGCCCTCTCGTGGACGTTCCCTGTAGTCCTACAGCCTGACAGGATGAGCTCCCAACACGGCTCCGGAAGCCATCTGAGAATTGAGAGAAAAATTCCTTCTCTTCCCCGAGCCCTGCCTCCCGCGCCTAGAGGCCCGTCAGAAACGGTGTTATTCAGGTAGCTCCAAGGCAGCATGAATGGAGCTTTCAAAATGGGAATTCAACGCTTCTGCCCTCCGGACCCCACTTCCAGTAAACACGTAGTCCACTCCCTTGGGATTTCTAGCAAGTGCCCTGGGACACTAGCTACGCACTCGCTCCTGCCCTGAATCCACTTTTCGTCACAGGGTGCTCTGCATGGAGCCAACTCCCTCATCCAAGGAACCCTCTAGGTAGGCTCTATCGGGCCTTAGCCTCTACCAAAGGCCTGCAGTGAAAGAGGAAGCACTGTACTTCAGTGGCAGCGGAACGCAAGCCCACTTTCTCCTGCAGGTATTGTGCCCTCGGCTAAAGGTTCCTGGACGGCCTGCCAAGCAGATGGTTTCCCTAAGTGCAGCTCAGACAAGGGCAATGAGGCAGAGTTCCTTGACAAGTGGCACGTGAGAGAACAGTTTCCCTGGAGCTGTTGCCGTGCCGAGGAAATCTAGCTCTCCCCAAGGAGGTGTGCAGTGCGTTGCTCCACACTAGGTCTACACAGAGTGGCTGGGAAGGGCTGCCGGGCTTGGAGGCCGCTGAGCAGGCCAGGGGAGGCAGCCAGTATTCAGTGGTCTTGCAGGGAATCGGGTGCAAACGCGAGGGACCTGGGTGTCCTGAACGGCGCGCACTGCCAAGAAGAGAAAGCTGAACCGCGACGAAGGCCTCTTGGAAGGTGCTGCGTGCCTCCGCTTCAGCTGGGCAATAAAGCGACTTTCCTCGAGGCAGGGGCTAATGTTCGGTCTCCAGGTAAGTCGAGAGCATAGCGGCATGAGCTCCCAACCAGGCCCTGGACGCACGGTGTTTTACGAGAGAGCACTCATTTTCTTCCCAGAGCAATGCCTACCGTGACGAGAGGCCCATCAGAAAGGGTGTCTCTCCGAGTACTTCAAGGCCCGACGGAGGGAACTTTCCAACTGTGCCTTCAGGCCCGCACTTCAAGCCCGACAGGCGGTAAACGTCCCCTGGGGCCTCAACGAGGCACAAACCACACAAGGTACACAACGGGCCCTTCCCTGGATCAGCGTGTTTACGCAGGGTGTTCTGAGAGGAGCAAACGGCCTCAACCAAGGCAGGCTCCCTTTAGGCACGTAAGCGTCTGCCTCTTCCAAACGACCGCTGTGTTGCCTGAAGAACTCTGCTTTAGTTGCCGCTGCAATGCAAGCTGACTTTCTCCGAGAGTAGAGCGACTTTCCAACCGAGGTGTCAGAAGGCGTTCTAAGCAGACTATTTCCTCAGTGCAGCTGAGAGAAGGTCAATGGCGAAAACTTCCAGGGCACGGTGGACCGGCTAGAAAGGCGTTCCTGATGCTGTTGGAGTGGCGAGGAATCGTAGCCGTCCCCTTTAAAAGCGCTGGTTGGAGTCCTTCCCTCGGCAGACACAGTAGGCCCCTCTCTCAAGGGCCTAGGGGGCTGGGTGTGGCACAGCATGCCCACAGGGGCAGGGGGATTTCGCAGGGAAAAAGGTGCACACCCGAAGCGCCTAGGAGTCCTGAGAAGGGCAGCACCGTTCAAATAAAGCACTACCGTGACTAAGACCTCCAAGAGCTTGCTGTATGCTCCGTTCCTGCAGGGCGACTCAAAGCCTTCCTCGAGGCAGGCCCTCTCGTGGACGTTCCCTGTAGTCCTACAGCCTGACAGGATGAGCTCCCAACACGGCTCCGGAAGCCATCTGAGAATTGAGAGAAAAAATTCCTTCTCTTCCCCGAGCCCTGCCTCCCGCGCCTAGAGGCCCGTCAGAAACGGTGTTATTCAGGTAGCTCCAAGGCAGCATGAATGGAGCTTTCAAAATGGGAATTCAACGCTTCTGCCCTCCGGACCCCACTTCCAGTAAACACGTAGTCCGCTCCCTTGGGATTTCTAGCAAGTGCCCTGGAACACTAGCTACGCACTCGCTCCTGCCCTGAATCCACTTTTCGTCACAGGGTGCTCTGCATGGAGCCAACTCCCTCATCCAAGGAACCCTCTAGGTAGGCTCTATCGGGCCTTAGCCTCTACCAAAGGCCTGCAGTGAAAGAGGAAGCACTGTACTTCAGTGGCAGCGGAACGCAAGCCCACTTTCTCCTGCAGGGATGGTGCCCTCGGCTAAAGGTTCCTGGAAGGCCTGCGAAGCAGATGGTTTCCCTAAGTGCAGCTCAGACAAGGGCAATGAGGCAGAGTTCCTTGACAAGTGGCACGTGAGAGAACAGTTTCCCTGGAGCTGTTGCCGTGCCGAGGAAATCTAGCTCTCCCCAAGGAGGTGTGCAGTGCGTTGCTCCACACTAGGCCTACACAGAGTGGCTGGGAAGGGCTGCCGGGCTTGGAGGCCGCTGAGCAGGCCAGGGGAGGCAGCCAGTATTCAGTGGTCTTGCAGGGAATCGGGTGCAAACGCGAGGGACCTGGGTGTCCTGAACGGCGCGCACTACCAAGAAGAGAAAGCTGAACCGCGACGAAGGCCTCTTGGAAGGTGCTGCGTGCCTCCGCTTCAGCAGGGCAATAAAGCGACTTTCCTCGAGGCAGGGGCTAATGTTCGGTCTCCAGGTAAGTCGAGAGCCTAGCGGCATGAGCTCCCAACCAGGCCCTGGACGCACGGTGTTTTACGAGAGAGCACTCATTTTCTTCCCAGAGCAATGCCTACCGTGACGAGAGGCCCATCAGAAAGGGTGTCTCTCCGTGTACTTCAAGGCCCGACGGAGGGAACTTTCCAACTGTGCCTTCAGGCCCGCACTTCAAGCCCGACAGGCGGTAAACGTCCCCTGGGGCTTCAACGAGGCACAAACCACACAAGGTACACAACGGGCCCTTCCCTGGATCAGCGTGTTTACGCAGGGTGTTCTGAGAGGAGCAAACGGCCTCAACCAAGGCAGGCTCCCTTTAGGCACGTAAGCGTCTGCCTCTTCCAAACGACCGCTGTGTTGCCTGAAGAACTCTGCTTTAGTTGCCGCTGCAATGCAAGCTGACTTTCTCCGAGAGTAGAGCGACTTTCCAACCGAGGTGCCAGAAGGCCTTCTAAGCAGACTAATTCCTCAGTGCAGCTGAGAGAAGGTCAATGGCGAAAACTTCCAGGGCACGGTGGACCGGCTAGAAAGGCGTTCCTGATGCTGTTGGAGTGGCGAGGAATCGTAGCCGTCCCCTTTAAAAGCGCTGGTTGGAGTCCTTCCCTCGGCAGACACAGTAGGCCCCTCTCTCAAGGGCCTAGGGGCCTGGGTGTGGCACAGCATGCCCACAGGGGCAGGGGGATTTCGCAGGGAAAAGGGTGCACACCCGAAGCGCCTAGGAGTCCTGAGAAGGGCAGCACCGTTCAAATAAAGCACTACCGTGACTAAGACCTCCAAGAGCTTGCTGTATGCTCCGTTCCTGCAGGGCGACTCAAAGCCTTTCTCGAGGCAGGCCCTCTCGTGGACGTTGCCTGTAGTCCTACAGCCTGACAGGATGAGCTCCCAACACGGCTCCGGAAGCCATCTGAGAATTGAGAGAAAAATTCCTTCTCTTCCCCGAGCCCTGCCTCCCGCGCCTAGAGGCCCGTCAGAAACGGTGTTATTCAGGTAGCTCCAAGGCAGCATGAATGGAGCTTTCAAAATGGGAATTCAACGCTTCTGCCCTCCGGACCCCACTTCCAGTAAACACGTAGTCCACTCCCTTGGGATTTCTAGCAAGTGCCCTGGGACACTAGCTACGCACTCGCTCCTGCCCTGAATCCACTTTTCGTCACAGGGTGCTCTGCATGGAGCCAACTCCCTCATCCAAGGAACCCTCTAGGTAGGCTCTATCGGGCCTTAGCCTCTACCAAAGGCCTGCAGTGAAAGAGGAAGCACTGTACTTCAGTGGCAGCGGAACGCAAGCCCACTTTCTCCTGCAGGTATTGTGCCCTCGGCTAAAGGTTCCTGGAAGGCCTGCGAAGCAGATGGTTTCCCTAAGTGCAGCTCAGACAAGGGCAATGAGGCAGAGTTCCTTGACAAGTGGCACGTGAGAGAACAGTTTCCCTGGAGCTGTTGCCGTGCCGAGGAAATCTAGCTCTCCCCAAGGAGGTGTGCAGTGCGTTGCTCCACACTAGGCCTACACAGAGTGGCTGGGAAGGGCTGCCGGGCTTGGAGGCCGCTGAGCAGGCCAGGGGAGGCAGCCAGTATTCAGTGGTCTTGCAGGGAATCGGGTGCAAACGCGAGGGACCTGGGTGTCCTGAACGGTGCGCACTACCAAGAAGAGAAAGCTGAACCGCGACGAAGGCCTCTTGGAAGGTGCTGCGTGCTTCCGCTTCAGCAGGGCAATAAAGCGACTTTCCTCGAGGCAGGGGCTAATGTTCGGTCTCCAGGTAAGTCGAGAGCCTAGCGGCATGAGCTCCCAACCAGGCCCTGGACGCACGGTGTTTTACGAGAGAGCACTCATTTTCTTCCCAGAGCAATGCCTACCATGACGAGAGGCCAATCAGAGAGGGTGTCTCTCCGAGTAATTCAAGGCCCGACGGAGGGAACTTTCCAACTGTGCCTTCAGGCCCGCACTTCAAGCCCGACAGGCGGTAAACGTCCCCTGGGGCTTCAAAAAGGCACAAACCACACAAGGTACACAACGGGCCCTTCCCTGGATCAGCGTGTTTACGCAGGGTGTTCTGAGTGGAGCAAACGGCCTCAACCAAGGCAGGCTCCCTTTAGGCACGTAAGCGTCTGCCTCTTCCAAACGACCGCTGTGTTGCCTGAAGAACTCTGCTTTAGTTGCCGCTGCAATGCAAGCTGACTTTCTCCGAGAGTAGAGCGACTTTCCAACCGAGGTGCCAGAAGGCGTTCTAAGCAGACTATTTCCTCAGTGCAGCTGAGAGAAGGTCAATGGCGAAAACTTCCAGGGCACGGTGGACCGGCTAGAAAGGCGTTCCTGATGCTGTTGGAGTGGCGAGGAATCGTAGCCGTCCCCTTTAAAAGCGCTGGTTGGAGTCCTTCCCTCGGCAGACACAGTAGGCCCCTCTCTCAAGGGCCTAGGGGGCTGGGTGTGACACAGCATGCCCACAGGGGCAGGGGGATTTCGCAGGGAAAAGGGTGCACACCCGAAGCGCCTAGGAGTCCTGAGAAGGGCAGCACCGTTCAAATAAAGCACTACCGTGACTAAGACCTCCAAGAGCTTGCTGTATGCTCCGTTCCTGCAGGGCGACTCAAAGCCTTTCTCGAGGCAGGCCCTCTCGTGGACGTTCCCTGTAGTCCTACAGCCTGACAGGATGAGCTCCCAACACGGCTCCGGAAGCCATCTGAGAATTGAGAGAAAAATTCCTTCTCTTCCCCGAGCCCTGCCTCCCGCGCCTAGAGGCCCGTCAGAAACGGTGTTATTCAGGTAGCTCCAAGGCAGCATGAATGGAGCTGTCAAAATGGGAATTCAACGCTTCTGCCCTCCGGACCCCACTTCCAGTAAACACGTAGTCCACTCCCTTGGGATTTCTAGCAAGTGCCCTGGGACACTAGCTACGCACTCGCTCCTGCCCTGAATCCACTTTTCGTCACAGGGTGCTCTGCATGGAGCCAACTCCCTCATCCAAGGAACCCTCTAGGTAGGCTCTATCGGGCCTTAGCCTCTACCAAAGGCCTGCAGTGAAAGAGGAAGCACTGTACTTCAGTGGCAGCGGAACGCAAGCCCACTTTCTCCTGCAGGTATTGTGCCCTCGGCTAAAGGTTCCTGGACGGCCTGCGAAGCAGATGGTTTCCCTAAGTGCAGCTCAGACAAGGGCAATGAGGCAGAGTTCCTTGACAAGTGGCACGTGAGAGAACAGTTTCCCTGGAGCTGTTGCCGTGCCGAGGAAATCTAGCTCTCCCCAAGGAGGTGTGCAGTGCGTTGCTCCACACTAGGTCTACACAGAGTGGCTGGGAAGGGCTGCCGGGCTTGGAGGCCGCTGAGCAGGCCAGGGGAGGCAGCCAGTATTCAGTGGTCTTGCAGGGAATCGGGTGCAAACGCGAGGGACCTGGGTGTCCTGAACGGCGCGCACTGCCAAGAAGAGAAAGCTGAACCGCGACGAAGGCCTCTTGGAAGGTGCTGCGTGCCTCCGCTTCAGCTGGGCAATAAAGCGACTTTCCTCGAGGCAGGGGCTAATGTTCGGTCTCCAGGTAAGTCGAGAGCATAGCGGCATGAGCTCCCAACCAGGCCCTGGGCGCACGGTGTTTTACGAGAGAGCACTCATTTTCTTCCCAGAGCAATGCCTACCGTGACGAGAGGCCCATCAGAAAGGGTGTCTCTCCGTGTACTTCAAGGCCCGACGGAGGGAACTTTCCAACTGTGCCTTCAGGCCCGCACTTCAAGCCCGACAGGCGGTAAACGTCCCCTGGGGCCTCAACGAGGCACAAACCACACAAGGTACACAACGGGCCCTTCCCTGGATCAGCGTGTTTACGCAGGGTGTTCTGAGAGGAGCAAACGGCCTCAACCAAGGCAGGCTCCCTTTAGGCACGTAAGCGTCTGCCTCTTCCAAACGACCGCTGTGTTGCCTGAAGAACTCTGCTTTAGTTGCCGCTGCAATGCAAGCTGACTTTCTCCGAGAGTAGAGCGACTTTCCAACCGAGGTGCCAGAAGGCGTTCTAAGCAGACTATTTCCTCAGTGCAGCTGAGAGAAGGTCAATGGCGAAAACTTCCAGGGCACGGTGGACCGGCTAGAAAGGCGTTCCTGATGCTGTTGGAGTGGCGAGGAATCGTAGCCGTCCCCTTTAAAAGCGCTGGTTGGAGTCCTTCCCTCGGCAGACACAGTAGGCCCCTCTCTCAAGGGCCTAGGGGGCGCTGGGTGTGGCACAGCATGCCCACAGGGGCAGGGGGATTTCGCAGGGAAAAGGGTGCACACCCGAAGCGCCTAGGAGTCCTGAGAAGGGCAGCACCGTTCAAATAAAGCACTACCGTGACTAAGACCTCCAAGAGCTTGCTGTATGCTCCGTTCCTGCAGGGCGACTCAAAGCCTTTCTCGAGGCAGGCCCTCTCGTGGACGTTCCCTGTAGTCCTACAGCCTGACAGGATGAGCTCCCAACACGGCTCCGGAAGCCATCTGAGAATTGAGAGAAAAAATTCCTTCTCTTCCCCGAGCCCTGCCTCCCGCGCCTAGAGGCCCGTCAGAAACGGTTTTATTCAGGTAGCTCCAAGGCAGCATGAATGGGGCTGTCAAAATGGGAATTCAACGCTTCTGCCCTCCGGACCCCACTTCCAGTAAACACGTAGTCCACTCCCTTGGGATTTCTAGCAAGTGCCCTGGGACACTAGCTACGCACTCGCTCCTGCCCTGAATCCACTTTTCGTCACAGGGTGCTCTGCATGGAGCCAACTCCCTCATCCAAGGAACCCTCTAGGTAGGCTCTATCGGGCCTTAGCCTCTACCAAAGGCCTGCAGTGTAAGAGGAAGCACTGTACTTCAGTGGCAGCGGGAACGCAAGCCCACTTTCTCCTGCAGGGATGGTGCCCTCGGCTAAAGGTTCCTGGAAGGCCTGCGAAGCAGATGGTTTCCCTAAGTGCAGCTCAGACAAGGGCAATGAGGCAGAGTTCCTTGACAAGTGGCACGTGAGAGAACAGTTACCCTGGAGCTGTTGCCGTGCCGAGGAAATCTAGCTCTCCCCAAGGAGGTGTGCAGTGCGTTGCTCCACACTAGGCCTACACAGAGTGGCTGGGAAGGGCTGCCGGGCTTGGAGGCCGCTGAGCAGGCCAGGGGAGGCAGCCAGTATTCAGTGGTCTTGCAGGGAATCGGGTGCAAACGCGAGGGACCTGGGTGTCCTGAACGGTGCGCACTACCAAGAAGAGAAAGCTGAACCGCGACGAAGGCCTCTTGGAAGGTGCTGCGTGCTTCCGCTTCAGCAGGGCAATAAAGCGACTTTCCTCGAGGCAGGGGCTAATGTTCGGTCTCCAGGTAAGTCGAGAGCCTAGCGGCATGAGCTCCCAACCAGGCCCTGGACGCACGGTGTTTTACGAGAGAGCACTCATTTTCTTCCCAGAGCAATGCCTACCGTGACGAGAGGCCCATCAGAAAGGGTGTCTCTCCGTGTACTTCAAGGCCCGCCGGAGGGAACTTTCCAACTGTGCCTTCAGGCCCGCACTTCAAGCCCGACAGGCGGTAAACGTCCCCTGGGGCTTCAACGAGGCACAAACCACACAAGGTACACAACGGGCCCTTCCCTGGATCAGCGTGTTTACGCAGGGTGTTCTGAGTGGAGCAAACGGCCTCAACCAAGGCAGGCTCCCTTTAGGCACGTAAGCGTCTGCCTCTTCCAAACGACCGCTGTGTTGCCTGAAGAACTCTGCTTTAGTTGCCGCTGCAATGCAAGCTGACTTTCTCCGAGAGTAGAGCGACTTTCCAACCGAGGTGCCAGAAGGCCTTCTAAGCAGACTATTTCCTCAGTGCAGCTGAGAGAAGGTCAATGGCGAAAACTTCCAGGGCACGGTGGACCGGCTAGAAAGGCGTTCCTGATGCTGTTGGAGTGGCGAGGAATCGTAGCCGTCCCCTTTAAAAGCGCTGGTTGGAGTCCTTCCCTCGGCAGACACAGTAGGCCCCTCTCTCAAGGGCCTAGGGGGCTGGGTGTGGCACAGCATGCCCACAGGGGCAGGGGGATTTCGCAGGGAAAAGGGTGCACACCCGAAGCGCCTAGGAGTCCTGAGAAGGGCAGCACCGTTCAAATAAAGCACTACCGTGACTAAGACCTCCAAGAGCTTGCTGTATGCTCCGTTCCTGCAGGGCGACTCAAAGCCTTTCTCGAGGCAGGCCCTCTCGTGGACGTTCCCTGTAGTCCTACAGCCTGACAGGATGAGCTCCCAACACGGCTCCGGAAGCCATCTGAGAATTGAGAGAAAAATTCCTTCTCTTCCCCGAGCCCTGCCTCCCGCGCCTAGAGGCCCGTCAGAAACGGTGTTATTCAGGTAGCTCCAAGGCAGCATGAATGGAGCTTTCAAAATGGGAATTCAATGCTTCTGCCCTCCGGACCCCACTTCCAGTAAACACGTAGTCCACTCCCTTGGGATTTCTAGCAAGTGCCCTGGGACACTAGCTACGCACTCGCTCCTGCCCTGAATCCACTTTTCGTCACAGGGTGCTCTGCATGGAGCCAACTCCCTCATCCAAGGAACCCTCTAGGTAGGCTCTATCGGGCCTTAGCCTCTACCAAAGGCCTGCAGTGAAAGAGGAAGCACTGTACTTCAGTGGCAGCGGAACGCAAGCCCACTTTCTCCTGCAGGTATCGTGCCCTCGGCTAAAGGTTCCTGGAAGGCCTGCGAAGCAGATGGTTTCCCTAAGTGCAGCTCAGACAAGGGCAATGAGGCAGAGTTCCTTGACAAGTGGCACGTGAGAGAACAGTTTCCCTGGAGCTGTTGCCGTGCCGAGGAAATCTAGCTCTCCCCAAGGAGGTGTGCAGTGCGTTGCTCTACACTAGGCCTACACAGAGTGGCTGGGAAGGGCTGCCGGGCTTGGAGGCCGCTGAGCAGGCCAGGGGAGGCAGCCAGTATTCAGTGGTCTTGCAGGGAATCGGGTGCAAACGCGAGGGACCTGGGTGTCCTGAACGGCACGCACTACCAAGAAGAGAAAGCTGAACCGCGACGAAGGCCTCTTGGAAGGTGCTGCGTGCTTCCGCTTCAGCAGGGCAATAAAGCGACTTTCCTCGAGGCAGGGGCTAATGTTCGGTCTCCAGGTAAGTCGAGAGCATAGCGGCATGAGCTCCCAACCAGGCCCTGGACGCACGGTGTTTTACGAGAGAGCACTCATTTTCTTCCCAGAGCAATGCCTACCGTGACGAGAGGCCCATCAGAAAGGGTGTCTCTCCGTGTACTTCAAGGCCCGACGGAGGGAACTTTCCAACTGTGCCTTCAGGCCCGCACTTTAAGCCCGACAGGCGGTAAACGTCCCCTGGGGCTTCAACGAGGCACAAACCACACAAGGTACACAACGGGCCCTTCCCTGGATCAGCGTGTTTACGCAGGGTGTTCTGAGTGGAGCAAACGGCCTCAACCAAGGCAGGCTCCCTTTAGGCACGTAAGCGTCTGCCTCTTCCAAACGACCGCTGTGTTGCCTGAAGAACTCTGCTTTAGTTGCCGCTGCAATGCAAGCTGACTTTCTCCGAGAGTAGAGCGACTTTCCAACCGAGGTGCCAGAAGGCCTTCTAAGCAGACTATTTCCTCAGTGCAGCTGAGAGAAGGTCAATGGCGAAAACTTCCAGGGCACGGTGGACCGGCTAGAAAGGCGTTCCTGATGCTGTTGGAGTGGCGAGGAATCGTAGCCGTCCCCTTTAAAAGCGCTGGTTGGAGTCCTTCCCTCGGCAGACACAGTAGGCCCCTCTCTCAAGGGCCTAGGGGGCTGGGTGTGGCACAGCATGCCCACAGGGACAGGGGGATTTCGCAGGGAAAAAGGTGCACACCCGAAGCGCCTAGGAGTCCTGAGAAGGGCAGCACCGTTCAAATAAAGCACTACCGTGACTAAGACCTCCAAGAGCTTGCTGTATGCTCCGTTCCTGCAGGGCGACTCAAAGCCTTTCTCGAGGCAGGCCCTCTCGTGGACGTTCCCTGTAGTCCTACAGCCTGACAGGATGAGCTCCCAACACGGCTCCGGAAGCCATCTGAGAATTGAGAGAAAAAATTCCTTCTCTTCCCCGAGCCCTGCCTCCCGCGCCTAGAGGCCCGTCAGAAACGGTGTTATTCAGGTAGCTCCAAGGCAGCATGAATGGAGCTTTCAAAATGGGAATTCAACGCTTCTGCCCTCCGGACCCCACTTCCAGTAAACACGTAGTCCACTCCCTTGGGATTTCTAGCAAGTGCCCTGGGACACTAGCTACGCACTCGCTCCTGCCCTGAATCCACTTTTCGTCACAGGGTGCTCTGCATGGAGCCAACTCCCTCATCCAAGGAACCCTCTAGGTAGGCTCTATCGGGCCTTAGCCTCTACCAAAGGCCTGCAGTGTAAGAGGAAGCACTGTACTTCAGTGGCAGCGGGAACGCAAGCCCACTTTCTCCTGCAGGGATGGTGCCCTCGGCTAAAGGTTCCTGGAAGGCCTGCGAAGCAGATGGTTTCCCTAAGTGCAGCTCAGACAAGGGCAATGAGGCAGAGTTCCTTGACAAGTGGCACGTGAGAGAACAGTTTCCCTGGAGCTGTTGCCGTGCCGAGGAAATCTAGCTCTCCCCAAGGAGGTGTGCAGTGCGTTGCTCCACACTAGGCCTACACAGAGTGGCTGGGAAGGGCTGCCGGGCTTGGAGGCCGCTGAGCAGGCCAGGGGAGGCAGCCAGTATTCAGTGGTCTTGCAGGGAATCGGGTGCAAACGCGAGGGACCTGGGTGTCCTGAACGGTGCGCACTACCAAGAAGAGAAAGCTGAACCGCGACGAAGGCCTCTTGGAAGGTGCTGCGTGCTTCCGCTTCAGCAGGGCCATAAAGCGACTTTCCTCGAGGCAGGGGCTAATGTTCGGTCTCCAGGTAAGTCGAGAGCCTAGCGGCATGAGCTCCCAACCAGGCCCTGGACGCACGGTGTTTTACGAGAGAGCACTCATTTTCTTCCCAGAGCAATGCCTACCGTGACGAGAGGCCCATCAGAAAGGGTGTCTCTCCGTGTACTTCAAGGCCCGACGGAGGGAACTTTCCAACTGTGCCTTCAGGCCCGCACTTCAAGCCCGACAGGCGGTAAACGTCCCCTGGGGCTTCAACGAGGCACAAACCACACAAGGTACACAACGGGCCCTTCCCTGGATCAGCGTGTTTACGCAGGGTGTTCTGAGTGGAGCAAACGGCCTCAACCAAGGCAGGCTCCCTTTAGGCACGTAAGCGTCTGCCTCTTCCAAACGACCGCTGTGTTGCCTGAAGAACTCTGCTTTAGTTGCCGCTGCAATGCAAGCTGACTTTCTCCGAGAGTAGAGCGACTTTCCAACCGAGGTGCCAGAAGGCGTTCTAAGCAGACTATTTCCTCAGTGCAGCTGAGAGAAGGTCAATGGCGAAAACTTCCAGGGCACGGTGGACCGGCTAGAAAGGCGTTCCTGATGCTGTTGGAGTGGCGAGGAATCGTAGCCGTCCCCTTTAAAAGCGCTGGTTGGAGTCCTTCCCTCGGCAGACACAGTAGGCCCCTCTCTCAAGGGCCTAGGGGGCTGGGTGTGGCACAGCATGCCCACAGGGGCAGGGGGATTTCGCAGGGAAAAAGGTGCACACCCGAAGCGCCTAGGAGTCCTGAGAAGGGCAGCACCGTTCAAATAAAGCACTACCGTGACTAAGACCTCCAAGAGCTTGCTGTATGCTCCGTTCCTGCAGGGCGACTCAAAGCCTTTCTCGAGGCAGGCCCTCTCGTGGACGTTCCCTGTAGTCCTACAGCCTGACAGGATGAGCTCCCAACACGGCTCCGGAAGCCATCTGAGAATTGAGAGAAAAAATTCCTTCTCTTCCCCGAGCCCTGCCTCACGCGCCTAGAGGCCCGTCAGAAACGGTGTTATTCAGGTAGCTCCAAGGCAGCATGAATGGAGCTTTCAAAATGGGAATTCAACGCTTCTGCCCTCCGGACCCCACTTCCAGTAAACACGTAGTCCGCTCCCTTGGGATTTCTAGCAAGTGCCCTGGAACACTAGCTACGCACTCGCTCCTGCCCTGAATCCACTTTTCGTCACAGGGTGCTCTGCATGGAGCCAACTCCCTCATCCAAGGAACCCTCTAGGTAGGCTCTATCGGGCCTTAGCCTCTACCAAAGGCCTGCAGTGAAAGAGGAAGCACTGTACTTCAGTGGCAGCGGAACGCAAGCCCACTTTCTCCTGCAGGGATGGTGCCCTCGGCTAAAGGTTCCTGGAAGGCCTGCGAAGCAGATGGTTTCCCTAAGTGCAGCTCAGACAAGGGCAATGAGGCAGAGTTCCTTGACAAGTGGCACGTGAGAGAACAGTTTCCCTGGAGCTGTTGCCGTGCCGAGGAAATCTAGCTCTCCCCAAGGAGGTGTGCAGTGCGTTGCTCCACACTAGGCCTACACAGAGTGGCTGGGAAGGGCTGCCGGGCTTGGAGGCCGCTGAGCAGGCCAGGGGAGGCAGCCAGTATTCAGTGGTCTTGCAGGGAATCGGGTGCAAACGCGAGGGACCTGGGTGTCCTGAACGGCGCGCACTACCAAGAAGAGAAAGCTGAACCGCGACGAAGGCCTCTTGGAAGGTGCTGCGTGCTTCCGCTTCAGCAGGGCAATAAAGCGACTTTCCTCGAGGCAGGGGCTAATGTTCGGTCTCCAGGTAAGTCGAGAGCATAGCGGCATGAGCTCCCAACCAGGCCCTGGACGCACGGTGTTTTACGAGAGAGCACTCATTTTCTTCCCAGAGCAATGCCTACCGTGACGAGAGGCCCATCAGAAAGGGTGTCTCTCCGTGTACTTCAAGGCCCGACGGAGGGAACTTTCCAACTGTGCCTTCAGGCCCGCACTTTAAGCCCGACAGGCGGTAAACGTCCCCTGGGGCTTCAACGAGGCACAAACCACACAAGGTACACAACGGGCCCTTCCCTGGATCAGCGTGTTTACGCAGGGTGTTCTGAGTGGAGCAAACGGCCTCAACCAAGGCAGGCTCCCTTTAGGCACGTAAGCGTCTGCCTCTTCCAAACGACCGCTGTGTTGCCTGAAGAACTCTGCTTTAGTTGCCGCTGCAATGCAAGCTGACTTTCTCCGAGAGTAGAGCGACTTTCCAACCGAGGTGCCAGAAGGCCTTCTAAGCAGACTATTTCCTCAGTGCAGCTGAGAGAAGGTCAATGGCGAAAACTTCCAGGGCACGGTGGACCGGCTAGAAAGGCGTTCCTGATGCTGTTGGAGTGGCGAGGAATCGTAGCCGTCCCCTTTAAAAGCGCTGGTTGGAGTCCTTCCCTCGGCAGACACAGTAGGCCCCTCTCTCAAGGGCCTAGGGGGCTGGGTGTGGCACAGCATGCCCACAGGGACAGGGGGATTTCGCAGGGAAAAAGGTGAACACCCGAAGCGCCTAGGAGTCCTGAGAAGGGCAGCACCGTTCAAATAAAGCACTACCGTGACTAAGACCTCCAAGAGCTTGCTGTATGCTCCGTTCCTGCAGGGCGACTCAAAGCCTTTCTCGAGGCAGGCCCTCTCGTGGACGTTCCCTGTAGTCCTACAGCCTGACAGGATGAGCTCCCAACACGGCTCCGGAAGCCATCTGAGAATTGAGAGAAAAAATTCCTTCTCTTCCCCGAGCCCTGCCTCCCGCGCCTAGAGGCCCGTCAGAAACGGTGTTATTCAGGTAGCTCCAAGGCAGCATGAATGGAGCTTTCAAAATGGGAATTCAACGCTTCTGCCCTCCGGACCCCACTTCCAGTAAACACGTAGTCCACTCCCTTGGGATTTCTAGCAAGTGCCCTGGGACACTAGCTACGCACTCGCTCCTGCCCTGAATCCACTTTTCGTCACAGGGTGCTCTGCATGGAGCCAACTCCCTCATCCAAGGAACCCTCTAGGTAGGCTCTATCGGGCCTTAGCCTCTACCAAAGGCCTGCAGTGTAAGAGGAAGCACTGTACTTCAGTGGCAGCGGGAACGCAAGCCCACTTTCTCCTGCAGGGATGGTGCCCTCGGCTAAAGGTTCCTGGAAGGCCTGCGAAGCAGATGGTTTCCCTAAGTGCAGCTCAGACAAGGGCAATGAGGCAGAGTTCCTTGACAAGTGGCACGTGAGAGAACAGTTTCCCTGGAGCTGTTGCCGTGCCGAGGAAATCTAGCTCTCCCCAAGGAGGTGTGCAGTGCGTTGCTCCACACTAGGCCTACACAGAGTGGCTGGGAAGGGCTGCCGGGCTTGGAGGCCGCTGAGCAGGCCAGGGGAGGCAGCCAGTATTCAGTGGTCTTGCAGGGAATCGGGTGCAAACGCGAGGGACCTGGGTGTCCTGAACGGTGCGCACTACCAAGAAGAGAAAGCTGAACCGCGACGAAGGCCTCTTGGAAGGTGCTGCGTGCTTCCGCTTCAGCAGGGCCATAAAGCGACTTTCCTCGAGGCAGGGGCTAATGTTCGGTCTCCAGGTAAGTCGAGAGCCTAGCGGCATGAGCTCCCAACCAGGCCCTGGACGCACGGTGTTTTACGAGAGAGCACTCATTTTCTTCCCAGAGCAATGCCTACCGTGACGAGAGGCCCATCAGAAAGGGTGTCTCTCCGTGTACTTCAAGGCCCGCCGGAGGGAACTTTCCAACTGTGCCTTCAGGCCCGCACTTCAAGCCCGACAGGCGGTAAACGTCCCCTGGGGCTTCAACGAGGCACAAACCACACAAGGTACACAACGGGCCCTTCCCTGGATCAGCGTGTTTACGCAGGGTGTTCTGAGTGGAGCAAACGGCCTCAACCAAGGCAGGCTCCCTTTAGGCACGTAAGCGTCTGCCTCTTCCAAACGACCGCTGTGTTGCCTGAAGAACTCTGCTTTAGTTGCCGCTGCAATGCAAGCTGACTTTCTCCGAGAGTAGAGCGACTTTCCAACCGAGGTGCCAGAAGGCGTTCTAAGCAGACTATTTCCTCAGTGCAGCTGAGACAAAGTCAATGGCGAAAACTTCCAGGGCACGGTGGACCGGCTAGAAAGGCGTTCCTGATGCTGTTGGAGTGGCGAGGAATCGTAGCCGTCCCCTTTAAAAGCGCTGGTTGGAGTCCTTCCCTCGGCAGACACAGTAGGCCCCTCTCTCAAGGGCCTAGGGGGCTGGGTGTGGCACAGCATGCCCACAGGGGCAGGGGGATTTCGCAGGGAAAAAGGTGCACACCCGAAGCGCCTAGGAGTCCTGAGAAGGGCAGCACCGTTCAAATAAAGCACTACCGTGACTAAGACCTCCAAGAGCTTGCTGTATGCTCCGTTCCTGCAGGGCGACTCAAAGCCTTTCTCGAGGCAGGCCCTCTCGTGGACGTTCCCTGTAGTCCTACAGCCTGACAGGATGAGCTCCCAACACGGCTCCGGAAGCCATCTGAGAATTGAGAGAAAAAATTCCTTCTCTTCCCCGAGCCCTGCCTCACGCGCCTAGAGGCCCGTCAGAAACGGTGTTATTCAGGTAGCTCCAAGGCAGCATGAATGGAGCTTTCAAAATGGGAATTCAACGCTTCTGCCCTCCGGACCCCACTTCCAGTAAACACGTAGTCCGCTCCCTTGGGATTTCTAGCAAGTGCCCTGGAACACTAGCTACGCACTCGCTCCTGCCCTGAATCCACTTTTCGTCACAGGGTGCTCTGCATGGAGCCAACTCCCTCATCCAAGGAACCCTCTAGGTAGGCTCTATCGGGCCTTAGCCTCTACCAAAGGCCTGCAGTGAAAGAGGAAGCACTGTACTTCAGTGGCAGCGGAACGCAAGCCCACTTTCTCCTGCAGGGATGGTGCCCTCGGCTAAAGGTTCCTGGAAGGCCTGCGAAGCAGATGGTTTCCCTAAGTGCAGCTCAGACAAGGGCAATGAGGCAGAGTTCCTTGACAAGTGGCACGTGAGAGAACAGTTTCCCTGGAGCTGTTGCCGTGCCGAGGAAATCTAGCTCTCCCCAAGGAGGTGTGCAGTGCGTTGCTCCACACTAGGCCTACACAGAGTGGCTGGGAAGGGCTGCCGGGCTTGGAGGCCGCTGAGCAGGCCAGGGGAGGCAGCCAGTATTCAGTGGTCTTGCAGGGAATCGGGTGCAAACGCGAGGGACCTGGGTGTCCTGAACGGCGCGCACTACCAAGAAGAGAAAGCTGAACCGCGACGAAGGCCTCTTGGAAGGTGCTGCGTGCTTCCGCTTCAGCAGGGCAATAAAGCGACTTTCCTCGAGGCAGGGGCTAATGTTCGGTCTCCAGGTAAGTCGAGAGCATAGCGGCATGAGCTCCCAACCAGGCCCTGGACGCACGGTGTTTTACGAGAGAGCACTCATTTTCTTCCCAGAGCAATGCCTATCGTGACGAGAGGCCCATCAGAAAGGGTGTCTCTCCGTGTACTTCAAGGCCCGACGGAGGGAACTTTCCAACTGTGCCTTCAGGCCCGCACTTCAAGCCCGACAGGCGGTAAACGTCCCCTGGGGCTTCAACGAGGCACAAACCACACAAGGTACACAACGGGCCCTTCCCTGGATCAGCGTGTTTACGCAGTGTGTTCTGAGAGGAGCAAACGGCCTCAACCAAGGCAGGCTCCCTTTAGGCACGTAAGCGTCTGCCTCTTCCAAACGACCGCTGTGTTGCCTGAAGAACTCTGCTTTAGTTGCCGCTGCAATGCAAGCTGACTTTCTCCGAGAGTAGAGCGACTTTCCAACCGAGGTGCCAGAAGGCCTTCTAAGCAGACTATTTCCTCAGTGCAGCTGAGAGAAGGTCAATGGCGAAAACTTCCAGGGCACGGTGGACCGGCTAGAAAGGCGTTCCTGATGCTGTTGGAGTGGCGAGGAATCGTAGCCGTCCCCTTTAAAAGCGCTGGTTGGAGTCCTTCCCTCGGCAGACACAGTAGGCCCCTCTCTCAAGGGCCTAGGGGGCTGGGTGTGGCACAGCATGCCCACAGGGGCAGGGGGATTTCGCAGGGAAAAAGGTGCACACCCGAAGCGCCTAGGAGTCCTGACAAGGGCAGCACCGTTCAAATAAAGCACTACCGTGACTAAGACCTCCAAGAGCTTGCTGTATGCTCCGTTCCTGCAGGGCGACTCAAAGCCTTTCTCGAGGCAGGCCCTCTCGTGGACGTTCCCTGTAGTCCTACAGCCTGACAGGATGAGCTCCCAACACGGCTCCGGAAGCCATCTGAGAATTGAGAGAAAAATTCCTTCTCTTCCCCGAGCCTTGCCTCCCGCGCCTAGAGGCCCGTCAGAAACGGTGTTATTCAGGTAGCTCCAAGGCAGCATGAATGGAGCTTTCAAAATGGGAATTCAACGCTTCTGCCCTCCGGACCCCACTTCCAGTAAACACGTAGTCCACTCCCTTGGGATTTCTAGCAAGTGCCCTGGGACACTAGCTACGCACTCGCTCCTGCCCTGAATCCACTTTTCGTCACAGGGTGCTCTGCATGGAGCCAACTCCCTCATCCAAGGAACCCTCTAGGTAGGCTCTATCGGGCCTTAGCCTCTACCAAAGGCCTGCAGTGAAAGAGGAAGCACTGTACTTCAGTGGCAGCGGAACGCAAGCCCATTTTCTCCTGCAGGTATTGTGCCCTCGGCTAAAGGTTCCTGGAAGGCCTGCGAAGCAGATGGTTTCCCTAAGTGCAGCTCAGACAAGGGCAATGAGGCAGAGTTCCTTGACAAGTGGCACGTGAGAGAACAGTTTCCCTGGAGCTGTTGCCGTGCCGAGGAAATCTAGCTCTCCCCAAGGAGGTGTGCAGTGCGTTGCTCCACACTAGGCCTACACAGAGTGGCTGGGAAGGGCTGCCGGGCTTGGAGGCCGCTGAGCAGGCCAGGGGAGGCAGCCAGTATTCAGTGGTCTTGCAGGGAATCGGGTGCAAACGCGAGGGACCTGGGTGTCCTGAACGGCGCGCACTACCAAGAAGAGAAAGCTGAACCGCGACGAAGGCCTCTTGGAAGGTGCTGCGTGCTTCCGCTTCAGCAGGGCAATAAAGCGACTTTCCTCGAGGCAGGGGCTAATGTTCGGTCTCCAGGTAAGTCGAGAGCCTAGCGGCATGAGCTCCCAACCAGGCCCTGGACGCACGGTGTTTTACGAGAGAGCACTCATTTTCTTCCCAGAGCAATGCCTACCGTGACGAGAGGCCCATCAGAAAGGGTGTCTCTCCGTGTACTTCAAGGCCCGACGGAGGGAACTTTCCAACTGTGCCTTCAGGCCCGCACTTCAAGCCCGACAGGCGGTAAACGTCCCCTGGGGCTTCAACGAGGCACAAACCACACAAGGTACACAACGGGCCCTTCCCTGGATCAGCGTGTTTACGCAGGGTGTTCTGAGAGGAGCAAACGGCCTCAACCAAGGCAGGCTCCCTTTAGGCACGTAAGCGTCTGCCTCTTCCAAACGACCGCTGTGTTGCCTGAAGAACTCTGCTTTAGTTGCCGCTGCAATGCAAGCTGACTTTCTCCGAGAGTAGAGCGACTTTCCAACCGAGGTGCCAGAAGGCCTTCTAAGCAGACTGTTTCCTCAGTGCAGCTGAGAGAAGGTCAATGGCGAAAACTTCCAGGGCACGGTGGACCGGCTAGAAAGGCGTTCCTGATGCTGTTGGAGTGGCGAGGAATCGTAGCCGTCCCCTTTAAAAGCGCTGGTTGGAGTCCTTCCCTCGGCAGACACAGTAGGCCCCTCTCTCAAGGGCCTAGGGGGCTGGGTGTGGCACAGCATGCCCACAGGGACAGGGGGATTTCGCAGGGAAAAAGGTGCACAACCGAAGCGCCTAGGAGTCCTGAGAAGGGCAGCACCGTTCAAATAAAGCACTACCGTGACTAAGACCTCCAAGAGCTTGCTGTATGCTCCGTTCCTGCAGGGCGACTCAAAGCCTTTCTCGAGGCAGGCCCTCTCGTGGACGTTCCCTGTAGTCCTACAGCCTGACAGGATGAGCTCCCAACACGGCTCCGGAAGCCATCTGAGAATTGAGAGAAAAATTCCTTCTCTTCCCCGAGCCTTGCCTCCCGCGCCTAGAGGCTCGTCAGAAACGGTGTTATTCAGGTAGCTCCAAGGCAGCATGAATGGAGCTTTCAAAATGGGAATTCAACGCTTCTGCCCTCTGGACCCCACTTCCAGTAAACACGTAGTCCACTCCCTTGGGATTTCTAGCAAGTGCTCTGGGACACTAGCTACGCACTCGCTCCTGCCCTGAATCCACTTTTCGTCACAGGGTGCTGTGCATGGAGCCAACTCCCTCATCCAAGGAACCCTCTAGGTAGGCTCTATCGGGCCTTAGCCTCTACCAAAGGCCTGCAGTGAAAGAGGAAGCACTGTACTTCAGTGGCAGCCGAACGCAAGCCCATTTTCTCCTGCAGGTATGGTGCCCTCGGCTAAAGGTTCCTGGAAGGCCTGCGAAGCAGATGGTTTCCCTAAGTGCAGCTCAGACAAGGGCAATGAGGCAGAGTTCCTTGACAAGTGGCACGTGAGAGAACAGTTTCCCTGGAGCTGTTGCCGTGCCGAGGAAATCTAGCTCTCCCCAAGGAGGTGTGCAGTGCGTTGCTCCACACTAGGCCTACACAGAGTGGCTGGGAAGGGCTGCCGGGCTTGGAGGCCGCTGAGCAGGCCAGGGGAGGCAGCCAGTATTCAGTGGTCTTGCAGGGAATCGGGTGCAAACGCGAGGGACCTGGGTGTCCTGAACGGCGCTCACTACCAAGAAGAGAAAGCTGAACCGCGACGAAGGCCTCTTGGAAGGTGCTGCGTGCCTCTGCTTCAGCAGGGCAATAAAGCGACTTTCCTCGAGGCAGGGGCTAATGTTCGGTCTCCAGGTAAGTCGAGAGCATAGCGGCATGAGCTCCCAACCAGGCCCTGTACGCACGGTGTTTTACGAGAGAGCACTCATTTTCTTCCCAGAGCAATGCCTACCGTGACGAGAGGCCCATCAGAAAGGGTGTCTCTCCGTGTACTTCAAGGCCCGACGGAGGGAACTTTCCAACTGTGCCTTCAGGCCCGCACTTCAAGCCCGACAGGCGGTAAACGTCCCCTGGGGCTTCAACGAGGCACAAACCACACAAGGTACACAACGGGCCCTTCCCTGGATCAGCGTGTTTACGCAGGGTGTTCTGAGAGGAGCAAACGGCCTCAACCAAGGCAGGCTCCCTTTAGGCACGTAAGCGTCTGCCTCTTCCAAACGACCGCTGTGTTGCCTGAAGAACTCTGCTTTAGTTGCCGCTGCAATGCAAGCTGACTTTCTCCGAGAGTAGAGCGACTTTCCAACCGAGGTGCCAGAAGGCCTTCTAAGCAGACTATTTCCTCAGTGCAGCTGAGAGAAGGTCAATGGCGAAAACTTCCAGGGCACGGTGGACCGGCTAGAAAGGCGTTCCTGATGCTGTTGGAGTGGCGAGGAATCGTAGCCGTCCCCTTTAAAAGCGCTGGTTGGAGTCCTTCCCTCGGCAGACACAGTAGGCCCCTCTCTCAAGGGCCTAGGGGGCTGGGTGTGGCACAGCATGCCCACAGGGGCAGGGGGATTTCGCAGGGAAAAAGGTGCACACCCGAAGCGCCTAGGAGTCCTGAGAAGGGCAGCACCGTTCAAATAAAGCACTACCGTGACTAAGACCTCCAAGAGCTTGCTGTATGCTCCGTTCCTGCAGGGCGACTCAAAGCCTTTCTCGAGGCAGGCCCTCTCGTGGACGTTCCCTGTAGTCCTACAGCCTGACAGGATGAGCTCCCAACACGGCTCCGGAAGCCATCTGAGAACTGAGAGAAAAATTCCTTCTCTTCCCCGAGCCTTGCCTCCCGCGCCTAGAGGCCCGTCAGAAACAGTGTTATTCAGGTAGCTCCAAGGCAGCATGAATGGAGCTTTGAAAATGGGAATTCAACGCTTCTGCCCTCCGGACCCCACTTCCAGTAAACACGTAGTCCACTCCCTTGGGATTTCTAGCAAGTGCCCTGGGACACTAGCTACGCACTCGCTCCTGCCCTGAATCCACTTTTCGTCACAGGGTGCTCTGCATGGAGCCAACTCCCTCATCCAAGGAACCCTCTAGGTAGGCTCTATCGGGCCTTAGCCTCTACCAAAGGCCTGCAGTGAAAGAGGAAGCACTGTACTTCAGTGGCAGCGGAACGCAAGCCCATTTTCTCCTGCAGGTATGGTGCCCTCGGCTAAAGGTTCCTGGAAGGCCTGCGAAGCAGATGGTTTCCCTAAGTGCAGCTCAGACAAGGGCAATGAGGCAGAGTTCCTTGACAAGTGGCACGTGAGAGAACAGTTTCCCTGGAGCTGTTGCCGTGCCGAGGAAATCTAGCTCTCCCCAAGGAGGTGTGCAGTGCGTTGCTCCACACTAGGCCTACACAGAGTGGCTGGGAAGGGCTGCCGGGCTTGGAGGCCGCTGAGCAGGCCAGGGGAGGCAGCCAGTATTCAGTGGTCTTGCAGGGAATCGGGTGCAAACGCGAGGGACCTGGGTGTCCTGAACGGCGCTCACTACCAAGAAGAGAAAGCTGAACCGCGACGAAGGCCTCTTGGAAGGTGCTGCGTGCCTCTGCTTCAGCAGGGCAATAAAGCGACTTTCCTCGAGGCAGGGGCTAATGTTCGGTCTCCAGGTAAGTCGAGAGCATAGCGGCATGAGCTCCCAACCAGGCCCTGTACGCACGGTGTTTTACGAGAGAGCACTCATTTTCTTCCCAGAGCAATGCCTACCGTGACGAGAGGCCCATCAGAAAGGGTGTCTCTCCGTGTACTTCAAGGCCCGACGGAGGGAACTTTCCAACTGTGCCTTCAGGCCCGCACTTCAAGCCCGACAGGCGGTAAACGTCCCCTGGGGCTTCAACGAGGCACAAACCACACAAGGTACACAACGGGCCCTTCCCTGGATCAGCGTGTTTACGCAGGGTGTTCTGAGAGGAGCAAACGGCCTCAACCAAGGCAGGCTCCCTTTAGGCACGTAAGCGTCTGCCTCTTCCAAACGACCGCTGTGTTGCCTGAAGAACTCTGCTTTAGTTGCCGCTGCAATGCAAGCTGACTTTCTCCGAGAGTAGAGCGACTTTCCAACCGAGGTGCCAGAAGGCCTTCTAAGCAGACTATTTCCTCAGTGCAGCTGAGAGAAGGTCAATGGCGAAAACTTCCAGGGCACGGTGGACCGGCTAGAAAGGCGTTCCTGATGCTGTTGGAGTGGCGAGGAATCGTAGCCGTCCCCTTTAAAAGCGCTGGTTGGAGTCCTTCCCTCGGCAGACACAGTAGGCCCCTCTCTCAAGGGCCTAGGGGGCTGGGTGTGGCACAGCATGCCCACAGGGGCAGGGGGATTTCGCAGGGAAAAAGGTGCACACCCGAAGCGCCTAGGAGTCCTGAGAAGGGCAGCACCGTTCAAATAAAGCACTACCGTGACTAAGACCTCCAAGAGCTTGCTGTATGCTCCGTTCCTGCAGGGCGACTCAAAGCCTTTCTCGAGGCAGGCCCTCTCGTGGACGTTCCCTGTAGTCCTACAGCCTGACAGGATGAGCTCCCAACACGGCTCCGGAAGCCATCTGAGAATTGAGAGAAAAAATTCCTTCTCTTCCCCGAGCCCTGCCTCACGCGCCTAGAGGCCCGTCAGAAACGGTGTTATTCAGGTAGCTCCAAGGCAGCATGAATGGAGCTTTCAAAATGGGAATTCAACGCTTCTGCCCTCCGGACCCCACTTCCAGTAAACACGTAGTCCGCTCCCTTGGGATTTCTAGCAAGTGCCCTGGGACACTAGCTACGCACTCGCTCCTGCCCTGAATCCACTTTTCGTCACAGGGTGCTCTGCATGGAGCCAACTCCCTCATCCAAGGAACCCTCTAGGTAGGCTCTATCGGGCCTTAGCCTCTACCAAAGGCCTGCAGTGAAAGAGGAAGCACTGTACTTCAGTGGCAGCGGAACGCAAGCCCACTTTCTCCTGCAGGGATGGTGCCCTCGGCTAAAGGTTCCTGGAAGGCCTGCGAAGCAGATGGTTTCCCTAAGTGCAGCTCAGACAAGGGCAATGAGGCAGAGTTCCTTGACAAGTGGCACGTGAGAGAACAGTTTCCCTGGAGCTGTTGCCGTGCCGAGGAAATCTAGCTCTCCCCAAGGAGGTGTGCAGTGCATTGCTCCACACTAGGCCTACACAGAGTGGCTGGGAAGGGCTGCCGGGCTTGGAGGCCGCTGAGCAGGCCAGGGGAGGCAGCCAGTATTCAGTGGTCTTGCAGGGAATCGGGTGCAAACGCGAGGGACCTGGGTGTCCTGAACGGCGCGCACTACCAAGAAGAGAAAGCTGAACCGCGACGAAGGCCTCTTGGAAGGTGCTGCGTGCTTCCGCTTCAGCAGGGCAATAAAGCGACTTTCCTCGAGGCAGGGGCTAATGTTCGGTCTCCAGGTAAGTCGAGAGCATAGCGGCATGAGCTCCCAACCAGGCCCTGTACGCACGGTGTTTTACGAGAGAGCACTCATTTTCTTCCCAGAGCAATGCCTATCGTAACGAGAGGCCCATCAGAAAGGGTGTCTCTCCGTGTACTTCAAGGCCCGCCGGAGGGAACTTTCCAACTGTGCCTTCAGGCCCGCACTTCAAGCCCGACAGGCGGTAAACGTCCCCTGGGGCTTCAACGAGGCACAAACCACACAAGGTACACAACGGGCCCTTCCCTGGATCAGCGTGTTTACGCAGTGTGTTCTGAGAGGAGCAAACGGCCTCAACCAAGGCAGGCTCCCTTTAGGCACGTAAGCGTCTGCCTCTTCCAAACGACCGCTGTGTTGCCTGAAGAACTCTGCTTTAGTTGCCGCTGCAATGCAAGCTGACTTTCTCCGAGAGTAGAGCGACTTTCCAACCGAGGTGCCAGAAGGCGTTCTAAGCAGACTATTTCCTCAGTGCAGCTGAGAGAAGGTCAATGGCGAAAACTTCCAGGGCACGGTGGACCGGCTAGAAAGGCGTTCCTGATGCTGTTGGAGTGGCGAGGAATCGTAGCCGTCCCCTTTAAAAGCGCTGGTTGGAGTCCTTCCCTCGGCAGACACAGTAGGCCCCTCTCTCAAGGGCCTAGGGGGCTGGGTGTGGCACAGCATGCCCACAGGGACAGGGGGATTTCGCAGGGAAAAAGGTGCACACCCGAAGCGCCTAGGAGTCCTGACAAGGGCAGCACCGTTCAAATAAAGCACTACCGTGACTAAGACCTCCAAGAGCTTGCTGTATGCTCCGTTCCTGCAGGGCGACTCAAAGCCTTTCTCGAGGCAGGCCCTCTCGTGGACGTTCCCTGTAGTCCTACAGCCTGACAGGATGAGCTCCCAACACGGCTCCGGAAGCCATCTGAGAACTGAGAGAAAAATTCCTTCTCTTCCCCGAGCCTTGCCTCCCGCGCCTAGAGGCCCGTCAGAAACGGTGTTATTCAGGTAGCTCGAAGGCAGCATGAATGGAGCTTTGAAAATGGGAATTCAACGCTTCTGCCCTCCGGACCCCACTTCCAGTAAACACGTAGTCCACTCCCTTGGGATTTCTAGCAAGTGCCCTGGGACACTAGCTACGCACTCGCTCCTGCCCTGAATCCACTTTTCGTCACAGGGTGCTCTGCATGGAGCCAACTCCCTCATCCAAGGAACCCTCTAGGTAGGCTCTATCGGGCCTTAGCCTCTACCAAAGGCCTGAAGTGTAAGAGGAAGCACTGTACTTCAGTGGCAGCGGGAACGCAAGCCCACTTTCTCCTGCAGGGATGGTGCCCTCGGCTAAAGGTTCCTGGAAGGCCTGCGAAGCAGATGGTTCCCCTAAGTGCAGCTCAGACAAGGGCAATGAGGCAGAGTTCCTTGACAAGTGGCACGTGAGAGAACAGTTACCCTGGAGCTGTTGCCGTGCCGAGGAAATCTAGCTCTCCCCAAGGAGGTGTGCAGTGCGTTGCTCCACACTAGGCCTACACAGAGTGGCTGGGAAGGGCTGCCGGGCTTGGAGGCCGCTGAGCAGGCCAGGGGAGGCAGCCAGTATTCAGTGGTCTTGCAGGGAATCGGGTGCAAACGCGAGGGACCTGGGTGTCCTGAACGGCGCGCACTACCAAGAAGAGAAAGCTGAACCGCGACGAAGGCCTCTTGGAAGGTGCTGCGTGCTTCCGCTTCAGCAGGGCAATAAAGCGACTTTCCTCGAGGCAGGGGCTAATGTTCGGTCTCCAGGTAAGTCGAGAGCATAGCGGCATGAGCTCCCAACCAGGCCCTGGACGCACGGTGTTTTACGAGAGAGCACTCATTTTCTTCCCAGAGCAATGCCTACCGTGACGAGAGGCCCATCAGAAAGGGTGTCTCTCCGTGTACTTCAAGGCCCGACGGAGGGAACTTTCCAACTGTGCCTTCAGGCCCGCACTTCAAGCCCGACAGGCGGTAAACGTCCCCTGGGGCTTCAACGAGGCACAAACCACACAAGGTACACAACGGGCCCTTCCCTGGATCAGCGTGTTTACGCAGGGTGTTCTGAGAGGAGCAAACGGCCTCAACCAAGGCAGGCTCCCTTTAGGCACGTAAGCGTCTGCCTCTTCCAAACGACCGCTGTGTTGCCTGAAGAACTCTGCTTTAGTTGCCGCTGCAATGCAAGCTGACTTTCTCCGAGAGTAGAGCGACTTTCCAACCGAGGTGCCAGAAGGCCTTCTAAGCAGACTATTTCCTCAGTGCAGCTGAGAGAAGGTCAATGGCGAAAACTTCCAGGGCACGGTGGACCGGCTAGAAAGGCGTTCCTGATGCTGTTGGAGTGGCGA
This sequence comes from Hyperoodon ampullatus, assembly GCF_949752795.1. Taxonomy (NCBI): domain Eukaryota; kingdom Metazoa; phylum Chordata; class Mammalia; order Artiodactyla; family Ziphiidae; genus Hyperoodon; species Hyperoodon ampullatus. The sequence goes on along the minus strand of NC_136930.1, from coordinate 33,264,003 downwards.
GGAATCGTAGCCGTCCCCTTTAAAAGCGCTGGTTGGAGTCCTTCCCTCGGCAGACACAGTAGGCCCCTCTCTCAAGGGCCTAGGGGGCTGGGTGTGGCACAGCATGCCCACAGGGGCAGGGGGATTTCGCAGGGAAAAAGGTGCACACCCGAAGCGCCTAGGAGTCCTGAGAAGGGCAGCACCGTTCAAATAAAGCACTACCGTGACTAAGACCTCCAAGAGCTTGCTGTATGCTCCGTTCCTGCAGGGCGACTCAAAGCCTTTCTCGAGGCAGGCCCTCTCGTGGACGTTCCCTGTAGTCCTACAGCCTGACAGGATGAGCTCCCAACACGGCTCCGGAAGCCATCTGAGAACTGAGAGAAAAATTCCTTCTCTTCCCCGAGCCTTGCCTCCCGCGCCTAGAGGCCCGTCAGAAACAGTGTTATTCAGGTAGCTCCAAGGCAGCATGAATGGAGCTTTGAAAATGGGAATTCAACGCTTCTGCCCTCCGGACCCCACTTCCAGTAAACACGTAGTCCACTCCCTTGGGATTTCTAGCAAGTGCCCTGGGACACTAGCTACGCACTCGCTCCTGCCCTGAATCCACTTTTCGTCACAGGGTGCTCTGCATGGAGCCAACTCCCTCATCCAAGGAACCCTCTAGGTAGGCTCTATCGGGCCTTAGCCTCTACCAAAGGCCTGCAGTGAAAGAGGAAGCACTGTACTTCAGTGGCAGCGGAACGCAAGCCCATTTTCTCCTGCAGGTATGGTGCCCTCGGCTAAAGGTTCCTGGAAGGCCTGCGAAGCAGATGGTTTCCCTAAGTGCAGCTCAGACAAGGGCAATGAGGCAGAGTTCCTTGACAAGTGGCACGTGAGAGAACAGTTTCCCTGGAGCTGTTGCCGTGCCGAGGAAATCTAGCTCTCCCCAAGGAGGTGTGCAGTGCGTTGCTCCACACTAGGCCTACACAGAGTGGCTGGGAAGGGCTGCCGGGCTTGGAGGCCACTGAGCAGGCCAGGGGAGGCAGCCAGTATTCAGTGGTCTTGCAGGGAATCGGGTGCAAACGCGAGGGACCTGGGTGTCCTGAACGGCGCTCACTACCAAGAAGAGAAAGCTGAACCGCGACGAAGGCCTCTTGGAAGGTGCTGCGTGCCTCTGCTTCAGCAGGGCAATAAAGCGACTTTCCTCGAGGCAGGGGCTAATGTTCGGTCTCCAGGTAAGTCGAGAGCATAGCGGCATGAGCTCCCAACCAGGCCCTGTACGCACGGTGTTTTACGAGAGAGCACTCATTTTCTTCCCAGAGCAATGCCTACCGTGACGAGAGGCCCATCAGAAAGGGTGTCTCTCCGTGTACTTCAAGGCCCGACGGAGGGAACTTTCCAACTGTGCCTTCAGGCCCGCACTTCAAGCCCGACAGGCGGTAAACGTCCCCTGGGGCTTCAACGAGGCACAAACCACACAAGGTACACAACGGGCCCTTCCCTGGATCAGCGTGTTTACGCAGGGTGTTCTGAGAGGAGCAAACGGCCTCAACCAAGGCAGGCTCCCTTTAGGCACGTAAGCGTCTGCCTCTTCCAAACGACCGCTGTGTTGCCTGAAGAACTCTGCTTTAGTTGCCGCTGCAATGCAAGCTGACTTTCTCCGAGAGTAGAGCGACTTTCCAACCGAGGTGCCAGAAGGCCTTCTAAGCAGACTATTTCCTCAGTGCAGCTGAGAGAAGGTCAATGGCGAAAACTTCCAGGGCACGGTGGACCGGCTAGAAAGGCGTTCCTGATGCTGTTGGAGTGGCGAGGAATCGTAGCCGTCCCCTTTAAAAGCGCTGGTTGGAGTCCTTCCCTCGGCAGACACAGTAGGCCCCTCTCTCAAGGGCCTAGGGGGCTGGGTGTGGCACAGCATGCCCACAGGGGCAGGGGGATTTCGCAGGGAAAAAGGTGCACACCCGAAGCGCCTAGGAGTCCTGAGAAGGGCAGCACCGTTCAAATAAAGCACTACCGTGACTAAGACCTCCAAGAGCTTGCTGTATGCTCCGTTCCTGCAGGGCGACTCAAAGCCTTTCTCGAGGCAGGCCCTCTCGTGGACGTTCCCTGTAGTCCTACAGCCTGACAGGATGAGCTCCCAACACGGCTCCGGAAGCCATCTGAGAACTGAGAGAAAAATTCCTTCTCTTCCCCGAGCCTTGCCTCCCGCGCCTAGAGGCCCGTCAGAAACAGTGTTATTCAGGTAGCTCCAAGGCAGCATGAATGGAGCTTTGAAAATGGGAATTCAACGCTTCTGCCCTCCGGACCCCACTTCCAGTAAACACGTAGTCCACTCCCTTGGGATTTCTAGCAAGTGCCCTGGGACACTAGCTACGCACTCGCTCCTGCCCTGAATCCACTTTTCGTCACAGGGTGCTCTGCATGGAGCCAACTCCCTCATCCAAGGAACCCTCTAGGTAGGCTCTATCGGGCCTTAGCCTCTACCAAAGGCCTGCAGTGAAAGAGGAAGCACTGTACTTCAGTGGCAGCGGAACGCAAGCCCATTTTCTCCTGCAGGTATGGTGCCCTCGGCTAAAGGTTCCTGGAAGGCCTGCGAAGCAGATGGTTTCCCTAAGTGCAGCTCAGACAAGGGCAATGAGGCAGAGTTCCTTGACAAGTGGCACGTGAGAGAACAGTTTCCCTGGAGCTGTTGCCGTGCCGAGGAAATCTAGCTCTCCCCAAGGAGGTGTGCAGTGCGTTGCTCCACACTAGGCCTACACAGAGTGGCTGGGAAGGGCTGCCGGGCTTGGAGGCCGCTGAGCAGGCCAGGGGAGGCAGCCAGTATTCAGTGGTCTTGCAGGGAATCGGGTGCAAACGCGAGGGACCTGGGTGTCCTGAACGGCGCTCACTACCAAGAAGAGAAAGCTGAACCGCGACGAAGGCCTCTTGGAAGGTGCTGCGTGCCTCTGCTTCAGCAGGGCAATAAAGCGACTTTCCTCGAGGCAGGGGCTAATGTTCGGTCTCCAGGTAAGTCGAGAGCCTAGCGGCATGAGCTCCCAACCAGGCCCTGGACGCACGGTGTTTTACGAGAGAGCACTCATTTTCTTCCCAGAGCAATGCCTACCGTGACGAGAGGCCCATCAGAAAGGGTGTCTCTCCGTGTACTTCAAGGCCCGACGGAGGGAACTTTCCAACTGTGCCTTCAGGCCCGCACTTCAAGCCCGACAGGCGGTAAACGTCCCCTGGGGCTTCAACGAGGCACAAACCACACAAGGTACACAACGGGCCCTTCCCTGGATCAGCGTGTTTACGCAGGGTGTTCTGAGAGGAGCAAACGGCCTCAACCAAGGCAGGCTCCCTTTAGGCACGTAAGCGTCTGCCTCTTCCAAACGACCGCTGTGTTGCCTGAAGAACTCTGCTTTAGTTGCCGCTGCAATGCAAGCTGACTTTCTCCGAGAGTAGAGCGACTTTCCAACCGAGGTGCCAGAAGGCGTTCTAAGCAGACTATTTCCTCAGTGCAGCTGAGACAAAGTCAATGGCGAAAACTTCCAGGGCACGGTGGACCGGCTAGAAAGGCGTTCCTGATGCTGTTGGAGTGGCGAGGAATCGTAGCCGTCCCCTTTAAAAGCGCTGGTTGGAGTCCTTCCCTCGGCAGACACAGTAGGCCCCTCTCTCAAGGGCCTAGGGGGCTGGGTGTGGCACAGCATGCCCACAGGGGCAGGGGGATTTCGCAGGGAAAAAGGTGCACACCCGAAGCGCCTAGGAGTCCTGAGAAGGGCAGCACCGTTCAAATAAAGCACTACCGTGACTAAGACCTCCAAGAGCTTGCTGTATGCTCCGTTCCTGCAGGGCGACTCAAAGCCTTTCTCGAGGCAGGCCCTCTCGTGGACGTTCCCTGTAGTCCTACAGCCTGACAGGATGAGCTCCCAACACGGCTCCGGAAGCCATCTGAGAATTGAGAGAAAAAATTCCTTCTCTTCCCCGAGCCCTGCCTCACGCGCCTAGAGGCCCGTCAGAAACGGTGTTATTCAGGTAGCTCCAAGGCAGCATGAATGGAGCTTTCAAAATGGGAATTCAACGCTTCTGCCCTCCGGACCCCACTTCCAGTAAACACGTAGTCCGCTCCCTTGGGATTTCTAGCAAGTGCCCTGGGACACTAGCTACGCACTCGCTCCTGCCCTGAATCCACTTTTCGTCACAGGGTGCTCTGCATGGAGCCAACTCCCTCATCCAAGGAACCCTCTAGGTAGGCTCTATCGGGCCTTAGCCTCTACCAAAGGCCTGCAGTGAAAGAGGAAGCACTGTACTTCAGTGGCAGCGGAACGCAAGCCCACTTTCTCCTGCAGGGATGGTGCCCTCGGCTAAAGGTTCCTGGAAGGCCTGCGAAGCAGATGGTTTCCCTAAGTGCAGCTCAGACAAGGGCAATGAGGCAGAGTTCCTTGACAAGTGGCACGTGAGAGAACAGTTTCCCTGGAGCTGTTGCCGTGCCGAGGAAATCTAGCTCTCCCCAAGGAGGTGTGCAGTGCATTGCTCCACACTAGGCCTACACAGAGTGGCTGGGAAGGGCTGCCGGGCTTGGAGGCCGCTGAGCAGGCCAGGGGAGGCAGCCAGTATTCAGTGGTCTTGCAGGGAATCGGGTGCAAACGCGAGGGACCTGGGTGTCCTGAACGGCGCGCACTACCAAGAAGAGAAAGCTGAACCGCGACGAAGGCCTCTTGGAAGGTGCTGCGTGCTTCCGCTTCAGCAGGGCAATAAAGCGACTTTCCTCGAGGCAGGGGCTAATGTTCGGTCTCCAGGTAAGTCGAGAGCATAGCGGCATGAGCTCCCAACCAGGCCCTGTACGCACGGTGTTTTACGAGAGAGCACTCATTTTCTTCCCAGAGCAATGCCTATCGTAACGAGAGGCCCATCAGAAAGGGTGTCTCTCCGTGTACTTCAAGGCCCGCCGGAGGGAACTTTCCAACTGTGCCTTCAGGCCCGCACTTCAAGCCCGACAGGCGGTAAACGTCCCCTGGGGCTTCAACGAGGCACAAACCACACAAGGTACACAACGGGCCCTTCCCTGGATCAGCGTGTTTACGCAGTGTGTTCTGAGAGGAGCAAACGGCCTCAACCAAGGCAGGCTCCCTTTAGGCACGTAAGCGTCTGCCTCTTCCAAACGACCGCTGTGTTGCCTGAAGAACTCTGCTTTAGTTGCCGCTGCAATGCAAGCTGACTTTCTCCGAGAGTAGAGCGACTTTCCAACCGAGGTGCCAGAAGGCGTTCTAAGCAGACTATTTCCTCAGTGCAGCTGAGAGAAGGTCAATGGCGAAAACTTCCAGGGCACGGTGGACCGGCTAGAAAGGCGTTCCTGATGCTGTTGGAGTGGCGAGGAATCGTAGCCGTCCCCTTTAAAAGCGCTGGTTGGAGTCCTTCCCTCGGCAGACACAGTAGGCCCCTCTCTCAAGGGCCTAGGGGGCTGGGTGTGGCACAGCATGCCCACAGGGACAGGGGGATTTCGCAGGGAAAAAGGTGCACACCCGAAGCGCCTAGGAGTCCTGACAAGGGCAGCACCGTTCAAATAAAGCACTACCGTGACTAAGACCTCCAAGAGCTTGCTGTATGCTCCGTTCCTGCAGGGCGACTCAAAGCCTTTCTCGAGGCAGGCCCTCTCGTGGACGTTCCCTGTAGTCCTACAGCCTGACAGGATGAGCTCCCAACACGGCTCCGGAAGCCATCTGAGAATTGAGAGAAAAATTCCTTCTCTTCCCCGAGCCCTGCCTCCCGCGCCTAGAGGCCCGTCAGAAACGGTGTTATTCAGGTAGCTCCAAGGCAGCATGAATGGAGCTTTCAAAATGGGAATTCAACGCTTCTGCCCTCCGGACCCCACTTCCAGTAAACACGTAGTCCACTCCCTTGGGATTTCTAGCAAGTGCCCTGGGACACTAGCTACGCACTCGCTCCTGCCCTGAATCCACTTTTCGTCACAGGGTGCTCTGCATGGAGCCAACTCCCTCATCCAAGGAACCCTCTAGGTAGGCTCTATCGGGCCTTAGCCTCTACCAAAGGCCTGCAGTGAAAGAGGAAGCACTGTACTTCAGTGGCAGCGGAACGCAAGCCCACTTTCTCCTGCAGGTATTGTGCCCTCGGCTAAAGGTTCCTGGACGGCCTGCCAAGCAGATGGTTTCCCTAAGTGCAGCTCAGACAAGGGCAATGAGGCAGAGTTCCTTGACAAGTGGCACGTGAGAGAACAGTTTCCCTGGAGCTGTTGCCGTGCCGAGGAAATCTAGCTCTCCCCAAGGAGGTGTGCAGTGCGTTGCTCCACACTAGGTCTACACAGAGTGGCTGGGAAGGGCTGCCGGGCTTGGAGGCCGCTGAGCAGGCCAGGGGAGGCAGCCAGTATTCAGTGGTCTTGCAGGGAATCGGGTGCAAACGCGAGGGACCTGGGTGTCCTGAACGGCGCGCACTGCCAAGAAGAGAAAGCTGAACCGCGACGAAGGCCTCTTGGAAGGTGCTGCGTGCCTCCGCTTCAGCTGGGCAATAAAGCGACTTTCCTCGAGGCAGGGGCTAATGTTCGGTCTCCAGGTAAGTCGAGAGCATAGCGGCATGAGCTCCCAACCAGGCCCTGGACGCACGGTGTTTTACGAGAGAGCACTCATTTTCTTCCCAGAGCAATGCCTACCGTGACGAGAGGCCCATCAGAAAGGGTGTCTCTCCGAGTACTTCAAGGCCCGACGGAGGGAACTTTCCAACTGTGCCTTCAGGCCCGCACTTCAAGCCCGACAGGCGGTAAACGTCCCCTGGGGCCTCAACGAGGCACAAACCACACAAGGTACACAACGGGCCCTTCCCTGGATCAGCGTGTTTACGCAGGGTGTTCTGAGAGGAGCAAACGGCCTCAACCAAGGCAGGCTCCCTTTAGGCACGTAAGCGTCTGCCTCTTCCAAACGACCGCTGTGTTGCCTGAAGAACTCTGCTTTAGTTGCCGCTGCAATGCAAGCTGACTTTCTCCGAGAGTAGAGCGACTTTCCAACCGAGGTGTCAGAAGGCGTTCTAAGCAGACTATTTCCTCAGTGCAGCTGAGAGAAGGTCAATGGCGAAAACTTCCAGGGCACGGTGGACCGGCTAGAAAGGCGTTCCTGATGCTGTTGGAGTGGCGAGGAATCGTAGCCGTCCCCTTTAAAAGCGCTGGTTGGAGTCCTTCCCTCGGCAGACACAGTAGGCCCCTCTCTCAAGGGCCTAGGGGGCTGGGTGTGGCACAGCATGCCCACAGGGGCAGGGGGATTTCGCAGGGAAAAAGGTGCACACCCGAAGCGCCTAGGAGTCCTGAGAAGGGCAGCACCGTTCAAATAAAGCACTACCGTGACTAAGACCTCCAAGAGCTTGCTGTATGCTCCGTTCCTGCAGGGCGACTCAAAGCCTTCCTCGAGGCAGGCCCTCTCGTGGACGTTCCCTGTAGTCCTACAGCCTGACAGGATGAGCTCCCAACACGGCTCCGGAAGCCATCTGAGAATTGAGAGAAAAAATTCCTTCTCTTCCCCGAGCCCTGCCTCCCGCGCCTAGAGGCCCGTCAGAAACGGTGTTATTCAGGTAGCTCCAAGGCAGCATGAATGGAGCTTTCAAAATGGGAATTCAACGCTTCTGCCCTCCGGACCCCACTTCCAGTAAACACGTAGTCCGCTCCCTTGGGATTTCTAGCAAGTGCCCTGGAACACTAGCTACGCACTCGCTCCTGCCCTGAATCCACTTTTCGTCACAGGGTGCTCTGCATGGAGCCAACTCCCTCATCCAAGGAACCCTCTAGGTAGGCTCTATCGGGCCTTAGCCTCTACCAAAGGCCTGCAGTGAAAGAGGAAGCACTGTACTTCAGTGGCAGCGGAACGCAAGCCCACTTTCTCCTGCAGGGATGGTGCCCTCGGCTAAAGGTTCCTGGAAGGCCTGCGAAGCAGATGGTTTCCCTAAGTGCAGCTCAGACAAGGGCAATGAGGCAGAGTTCCTTGACAAGTGGCACGTGAGAGAACAGTTTCCCTGGAGCTGTTGCCGTGCCGAGGAAATCTAGCTCTCCCCAAGGAGGTGTGCAGTGCGTTGCTCCACACTAGGCCTACACAGAGTGGCTGGGAAGGGCTGCCGGGCTTGGAGGCCGCTGAGCAGGCCAGGGGAGGCAGCCAGTATTCAGTGGTCTTGCAGGGAATCGGGTGCAAACGCGAGGGACCTGGGTGTCCTGAACGGCGCGCACTACCAAGAAGAGAAAGCTGAACCGCGACGAAGGCCTCTTGGAAGGTGCTGCGTGCCTCCGCTTCAGCAGGGCAATAAAGCGACTTTCCTCGAGGCAGGGGCTAATGTTCGGTCTCCAGGTAAGTCGAGAGCCTAGCGGCATGAGCTCCCAACCAGGCCCTGGACGCACGGTGTTTTACGAGAGAGCACTCATTTTCTTCCCAGAGCAATGCCTACCGTGACGAGAGGCCCATCAGAAAGGGTGTCTCTCCGTGTACTTCAAGGCCCGACGGAGGGAACTTTCCAACTGTGCCTTCAGGCCCGCACTTCAAGCCCGACAGGCGGTAAACGTCCCCTGGGGCTTCAACGAGGCACAAACCACACAAGGTACACAACGGGCCCTTCCCTGGATCAGCGTGTTTACGCAGGGTGTTCTGAGAGGAGCAAACGGCCTCAACCAAGGCAGGCTCCCTTTAGGCACGTAAGCGTCTGCCTCTTCCAAACGACCGCTGTGTTGCCTGAAGAACTCTGCTTTAGTTGCCGCTGCAATGCAAGCTGACTTTCTCCGAGAGTAGAGCGACTTTCCAACCGAGGTGCCAGAAGGCCTTCTAAGCAGACTAATTCCTCAGTGCAGCTGAGAGAAGGTCAATGGCGAAAACTTCCAGGGCACGGTGGACCGGCTAGAAAGGCGTTCCTGATGCTGTTGGAGTGGCGAGGAATCGTAGCCGTCCCCTTTAAAAGCGCTGGTTGGAGTCCTTCCCTCGGCAGACACAGTAGGCCCCTCTCTCAAGGGCCTAGGGGCCTGGGTGTGGCACAGCATGCCCACAGGGGCAGGGGGATTTCGCAGGGAAAAGGGTGCACACCCGAAGCGCCTAGGAGTCCTGAGAAGGGCAGCACCGTTCAAATAAAGCACTACCGTGACTAAGACCTCCAAGAGCTTGCTGTATGCTCCGTTCCTGCAGGGCGACTCAAAGCCTTTCTCGAGGCAGGCCCTCTCGTGGACGTTGCCTGTAGTCCTACAGCCTGACAGGATGAGCTCCCAACACGGCTCCGGAAGCCATCTGAGAATTGAGAGAAAAATTCCTTCTCTTCCCCGAGCCCTGCCTCCCGCGCCTAGAGGCCCGTCAGAAACGGTGTTATTCAGGTAGCTCCAAGGCAGCATGAATGGAGCTTTCAAAATGGGAATTCAACGCTTCTGCCCTCCGGACCCCACTTCCAGTAAACACGTAGTCCACTCCCTTGGGATTTCTAGCAAGTGCCCTGGGACACTAGCTACGCACTCGCTCCTGCCCTGAATCCACTTTTCGTCACAGGGTGCTCTGCATGGAGCCAACTCCCTCATCCAAGGAACCCTCTAGGTAGGCTCTATCGGGCCTTAGCCTCTACCAAAGGCCTGCAGTGAAAGAGGAAGCACTGTACTTCAGTGGCAGCGGAACGCAAGCCCACTTTCTCCTGCAGGTATTGTGCCCTCGGCTAAAGGTTCCTGGAAGGCCTGCGAAGCAGATGGTTTCCCTAAGTGCAGCTCAGACAAGGGCAATGAGGCAGAGTTCCTTGACAAGTGGCACGTGAGAGAACAGTTTCCCTGGAGCTGTTGCCGTGCCGAGGAAATCTAGCTCTCCCCAAGGAGGTGTGCAGTGCGTTGCTCCACACTAGGTCTACACAGAGTGGCTGGGAAGGGCTGCCGGGCTTGGAGGCCGCTGAGCAGGCCAGGGGAGGCAGCCAGTATTCAGTGGTCTTGCAGGGAATCGGGTGCAAACGCGAGGGACCTGGGTGTCCTGAACGGCGCGCACTGCCAAGAAGAGAAAGCTGAACCGCGACGAAGGCCTCTTGGAAGGTGCTGCGTGCCTCCGCTTCAGCTGGGCAATAAAGCGACTTTCCTCGAGGCAGGGGCTAATGTTCGGTCTACAGGTAAGTCGAGAGCATAGCGGCATGAGCTCCCAACCAGGCCCTGGACGCACGGTGTTTTACGAGAGAGCACTCATTTTCTTCCCAGAGCAATGCCTACCGTGACGAGAGGCCCATCAGAAAGGGTGTCTCTCCGTGTACTTCAAGGCCCGACGGAGGGAACTTTCCAACTGTGCCTTCAGGCCCGCACTTCGAGCCCGACAGGCGGTAAACGTCCCCTGGGGTCTCAACGAGGCACAAACCACACAAGGTACACAACGGGCCCTTCCCTGGATCAGCGTGTTTACGCAGGGTGTTCTGAGAGGAGCAAACGGCCTCAACCAAGGCAGGCTCCCTTTAGGCACGTAAGCGTCTGCCTCTTCCAAACGACCGCTGTGTTGCCTGAAGAACTCTGCTTTAGTTGCCGCTGCAATGCAAGCTGACTTTCTCCGAGAGTAGAGCGACTTTCCAACCGAGGTGTCAGAAGGCGTTCTAAGCAGACTATTTCCTCAGTGCAGCTGAGAGAAGGTCAATGGCGAAAACTTCCAGGGCACGGTGGACCGGCTAGAAAGGCGTTCCTGATGCTGTTGGAGTGGCGAGGAATCGTAGCCGTCCCCTTTAAAAGCGCTGGTTGGAGTCCTTCCCTCGGCAGACACAGTAGGCCCCTCTCTCAAGGGCCTAGGGGGCTGGGTGTGGCACAGCATGCCCACAGGGGCAGGGGGATTTCGCAGGGAAAAAGGTGCACACCCGAAGCGCCTAGGAGTCCTGACAAGGGCAGCACCGTTCAAATAAAGCACTACCGTGACTAAGACCTCCAAGAGCTTGCTGTATGCTCCGTTCCTGCAGGGCGACTCAAAGCCTTTCTCGAGGCAGGCCCTCTCGTGGACGTTCCCTGTAGTCCTACAGCCTGACAGGATGAGCTCCCAACACGGCTCCGGAAGCCATCTGAAAATTGAGAGAAAAAATTCCTTCTCTTCCCCGAGCCCTGCCTCCCGCGCCTAGAGGCCCGTCAGAAACGGTGTTATTCAGGTAGCTCCAAGGCAGCATGAATGGAGCTTTCAAAATGGGAATTCAACGCTTCTGCCCTCCGGACCCCACTTCCAGTAAACACGTAGTCCGCTCCCTTGGGATTTCTAGCAAGTGCCCTGGAACACTAGCTACGCACTCGCTCCTGCCCTGAATCCACTTTTCGTCACAGGGTGCTCTGCATGGAGCCAACTCCCTCATCCAAGGAACCCTCTAGGTAGGCTCTATCGGGCCTTAGCCTCTACCAAAGGCCTGCAGTGAAAGAGGAAGCACTGTACTTCAGTGGCAGCGGAACGCAAGCCCATTTTCTCCTGCAGGTATGGTGCCCTCGGCTAAAGGTTCCTGGAAGGCCTGCGAAGCAGATGGTTTCCCTAAGTGCAGCTCAGACAAGGGCAATGAGGCAGAGTTCCTTGACAAGTGGCACGTGAGAGAACAGTTTCCCTGGAGCTGTTGCCGTGCCGAGGAAATCTAGCTCTCCCCAAGGTGTGCAGTGCGTTGCTCCACACTAGGCCTACACAGAGTGGCTGGGAAGGGCTGCCGGGCTTGGAGGCCGCTGAGCAGGCCAGGGGAGGCAGCCAGTATTCAGTGGTCTTGCAGGGAATCGGGTGCAAACGCGAGGGACCTGGGTGTCCTGAACGGCGCTCACTACCAAGAAGAGAAAGCTGAACCGCGACGAAGGCCTCTTGGAAGGTGCTGCGTGCCTCTGCTTCAGCAGGGCAATAAAGCGACTTTCCTCGAGGCAGGGGCTAATGTTCGGTCTCCAGGTAAGTCGAGAGCATAGCGGCATGAGCTCCCAACCAGGCCCTGGACGCACGGTGTTTTACGAGAGAGCACTCATTTTCTTCCCAGAGCAATGCCTACCGTGACGAGAGGCCCATCAGAAAGGGTGTCTCTCCGTGTACTTCAAGGCCCGACGGAGGGAACTTTCCAACTGTGCCTTCAGGCCCGCACTTCAAGCCCGACAGGCGGTAAACGTCCCCTGGGGCTTCAACGAGGCACAAACCACACAAGGTACACAACGGGCCCTTCCCTGGATCAGCGTGTTTACGCAGGGTGTTCTGAGAGGAGCAAACGGCCTCAACCAAGGCAGGCTCCCTTTAGGCACGTAAGCGTCTGCCTCTTCCAAACGACCGCTGTGTTGCCTGAAGAACTCTGCTTTAGTTGCCGCTGCAATGCAAGCTGACTTTCTCCGAGAGTAGAGCGACTTTCCAACCGAGGTGTCAGAAGGCGTTCTAAGCAGACTATTTCCTCAGTGCAGCTGAGAGAAGGTCAATGGCGAAAACTTCCAGGGCACGGTGGACCGGCTAGAAAGGCGTTCCTGATGCTGTTGGAGTGGCGAGGAATCGTAGCCGTCCCCTTTAAAAGCGCTGGTTGGAGTCCTTCCCTCGGCAGACACAGTAGGCCCCTCTCTCAAGGGCCTAGGGGGCTGGGTGTGGCACAGCATGCCCACAGGGGCAGGGGGATTTCGCAGGGAAAAAGGTGCACACCCGAAGCGCCTAGGAGTCCTGACAAGGGCAGCACCGTTCAAATAAAGCACTACCGTGACTAAGACCTCCAAGAGCTTGCTGTATGCTCCGTTCCTGCAGGGCGACTCAAAGCCTTTCTCGAGGCAGGCCCTCTCGTGGACGTTCCCTGTAGTCCTACAGCCTGACAGGATGAGCTCCCAACACGGCTCCGGAAGCCATCTGAAAATTGAGAGAAAAAATTCCTTCTCTTCCCCGAGCCCTGCCTCCCGCGCCTAGAGGCCCGTCAGAAACGGTGTTATTCAGGTAGCTCCAAGGCAGCATGAATGGAGCTTTCAAAATGGGAATTCAACGCTTCTGCCCTCCGGACCCCACTTCCAGTAAACACGTAGTCCGCTCCCTTGGGATTTCTAGCAAGTGCCCTGGAACACTAGCTACGCACTCGCTCCTGCCCTGAATCCACTTTTCGTCACAGGGTGCTCTGCATGGAGCCAACTCCCTCATCCAAGGAACCCTCTAGGTAGGCTCTATCGGGCCTTAGCCTCTACCAAAGGCCTGCAGTGAAAGAGGAAGCACTGTACTTCAGTGGCAGCGGAACGCAAGCCCATTTTCTCCTGCAGGTATGGTGCCCTCGGCTAAAGGTTCCTGGAAGGCCTGCGAAGCAGATGGTTTCCCTAAGTGCAGCTCAGACAAGGGCAATGAGGCAGAGTTCCTTGACAAGTGGCACGTGAGAGAACAGTTTCCCTGGAGCTGTTGCCGTGCCGAGGAAATCTAGCTCTCCCCAAGGAGGTGTGCAGTGCGTTGCTCCACACTAGGCCTACACAGAGTGGCTGGGAAGGGCTGCCGGGCTTGGAGGCCGCTGAGCAGGCCAGGGGAGGCAGCCAGTATTCAGTGGTCTTGCAGGGAATCGGGTGCAAACGCGAGGGACCTGGGTGTCCTGAACGGCGCTCACTACCAAGAAGAGAAAGCTGAACCGCGACGAAGGCCTCTTGGAAGGTGCTGCGTGCCTCTGCTTCAGCAGGGCAATAAAGCGACTTTCCTCGAGGCAGGGGCTAATGTTCGGTCTCCAGGTAAGTCGAGAGCATAGCGGCATGAGCTCCCAACCAGGCCCTGTACGCACGGTGTTTTACGAGAGAGCACTCATTTTCTTCCCAGAGCAATGCCTACCGTGACGAGAGGCCCATCAGAAAGGGTGTCTCTCCGTGTACTTCAAGGCCCGACGGAGGGAACTTTCCAACTGTGCCTTCAGGCCCGCACTTCAAGCCCGACAGGCGGTAAACGTCCCCTGGGGCTTCAACGAGGCACAAACCACACAAGGTACACAACGGGCCCTTCCCTGGATCAGCGTGTTTACGCAGGGTGTTCTGAGAGGAGCAAACGGCCTCAACCAAGGCAGGCTCCCTTTAGGCACGTAAGCGTCTGCCTCTTCCAAACGACCGCTGTGTTGCCTGAAGAACTCTGCTTTAGTTGCCGCTGCAATGCAAGCTGACTTTCTCCGAGAGTAGAGCGACTTTCCAACCGAGGTGCCAGAAGGCGTTCTAAGCAGACTATTTCCTCAGTGCAGCTGAGAGAAGGTCAATGGCGAAAACTTCCAGGGCACGGTGGACCGGCTAGAAAGGCGTTCCTGATGCTGTTGGAGTGGCGAGGAATCGTAGCCGTCCCCTTTAAAAGCGCTGGTTGGAGTCCTTCCCTCGGCAGACACAGTAGGCCCCTCTCTCAAGGGCCTAGGGGGCTGGGTGTGGCACAGCATGCCCACAGGGGCAGGGGGATTTCGCAGGGAAAAAGGTGCACACCCGAAGCGCCTAGGAGTCCTGACAAGGGCAGCACCGTTCAAATAAAGCACTACCGTGACTAAGACCTCCAAGAGCTTGCTGTATGCTCCGTTCCTGCAGGGCGACTCAAAGCCTTTCTCGAGGCAGGCCCTCTCGTGGACGTTCCCTGTAGTCCTACAGCCTGACAGGATGAGCTCCCAACACGGCTCCGGAAGCCATCTGAGAATTGAGAGAAAAATTCCTTCTCTTCCCCGAGCCTTGCCTCCCGCGCCTAGAGGCCCGTCAGAAACGGTGTTATTCAGGTAGCTCCAAGGCAGCATGAATGGAGCTTTCAAAATGGGAATTCAACGCTTCTGCCCTCCGGACCCCACTTCCAGTAAACACGTAGTCCGCTCCCTTGGGATTTCTAGCAAGTGCCCTGGAACACTAGCTACGCACTCGCTCCTGCCCTGAATCCACTTTTCGTCACAGGGTGCTCTGCATGGAGCCAACTCCCTCATCCAAGGAACCCTCTAGGTAGGCTCTATCGGGCCTTAGCCTCTACCAAAGGCCTGCAGTGAAAGAGGAAGCACTGTACTTCAGTGGCAGCGGAACGCAAGCCCATTTTCTCCTGCAGGTATGGTGCCCTCGGCTAAAGGTTCCTGGAAGGCCTGCGAAGCAGATGGTTTCCCTAAGTGCAGCTCAGACAAGGGCAATGAGGCAGAGTTCCTTGACAAGTGGCACGTGAGAGAACAGTTTCCCTGGAGCTGTTGCCGTGCCGAGGAAATCTAGCTCTCCCCAAGGAGGTGTGCAGTGCGTTGCTCCACACTAGGCCTACACAGAGTGGCTGGGAAGGGCTGCCGGGCTTGGAGGCCGCTGAGCAGGCCAGGGGAGGCAGCCAGTATTCAGTGGTCTTGCAGGGAATCGGGTGCAAACGCGAGGGACCTGGGTGTCCTGAACGGCGCTCACTACCAAGAAGAGAAAGCTGAACCGCGACGAAGGCCTCTTGGAAGGTGCTGCGTGCCTCTGCTTCAGCAGGGCAATAAAGCGACTTTCCTCGAGGCAGGGGCTAATGTTCGGTCTCCAGGTAAGTCGAGAGCATAGCGGCATGAGCTCCCAACCAGGCCCTGTACGCACGGTGTTTTACGAGAGAGCACTCATTTTCTTCCCAGAGCAATGCCTACCGTGACGAGAGGCCCATCAGAAAGGGTGTCTCTCCGTGTACTTCAAGGCCCGACGGAGGGAACTTTCCAACTGTGCCTTCAGGCCCGCACTTCAAGCCCGACAGGCGGTAAACGTCCCCTGGGGCTTCAACGAGGCACAAACCACACAAGGTACACAACGGGCCCTTCCCTGGATCAGCGTGTTTACGCAGGGTGTTCTGAGAGGAGCAAACGGCCTCAACCAAGGCAGGCTCCCTTTAGGCACGTAAGCGTCTGCCTCTTCCAAACGACCGCTGTGTTGCCTGAAGAACTCTGCTTTAGTTGCCGCTGCAATGCAAGCTGACTTTCTCCGAGAGTAGAGCGACTTTCCAACCGAGGTGCCAGAAGGCGTTCTAAGCAGACTATTTCCTCAGTGCAGCTGAGAGAAGGTCAATGGCGAAAACTTCCAGGGCACGGTGGACCGGCTAGAAAGGCGTTCCTGATGCTGTTGGAGTGGCGAGGAATCGTAGCCGTCCCCTTTAAAAGCGCTGGTTGGAGTCCTTCCGTCGGCAGACACAGTAGGCCCCTCTCTCAAGGGCCTAGGGGCCTGGGTGTGGCACAGCATGCCCACAGGGGCAGGGGGATTTCGCAGGGAAAAGGGTGCACACCCGAAGCGCCTAGGAGTCCTGAGAAGGGCAGCACCGTTCAAATAAAGCACTACCGTGACTAAGACCTCCAAGAGCTTGCTGTATGCTCCGTTCCTGCAGGGCGACTCAAAGCCTTTCTCGAGGCAGGCCCTCTCGTGGACGTTCCCTGTAGTCCTACAGCCTGACAGGATGAGCTCCCAACACGGCTCCGGAAGCCATCTGAGAATTGAGAGAAAAATTCCTTCTCTTCCCCGAGCCCTGCCTCCCGCGCCTAGAGGCCCGTCAGAAACGGTGTTATTCAGGTAGCTCCAAGGCAGCATGAATGGAGCTTTCAAAATGGGAATTCAACGCTTCTGCCCTCCGGACCCCACTTCCAGTAAACACGTAGTCCACTCCCTTGGGATTTCTAGCAAGTGCCCTGGGACACTAGCTACGCACTCGCTCCTGCCCTGAATCCACTTTTCGTCACAGGGTGCTCTGCATGGAGCCAACTCCCTCATCCAAGGAACCCTCTAGGTAGGCTCTATCGGGCCTTAGCCTCTACCAAAGGCCTGCAGTGAAAGAGGAAGCACTGTACTTCAGTGGCAGCGGAACGCAAGCCCACTTTCTCCTGCAGGTATGGTGCCCTCGGCTAAAGGTTCCTGGACGGCCTGCCAAGCAGATGGTTTCCCTAAGTGCAGCTCAGACAAGGGCAATGAGGCAGAGTTCCTTGACAAGTGGCACGTGAGAGAACAGTTTCCCTGGAGCTGTTGCCGTGCCGAGGAAATCTAGCTCTCCCCAAGGAGGTGTGCAGTGCGTTGCTCCACACTAGGTCTACACAGAGTGGCTGGGAAGGGCTGCCGGGCTTGGAGGCCGCTGAGCAGGCCAGGGGAGGCAGCCAGTATTCAGTGGTCTTGCAGGGAATCGGGTGCAAACGCGAGGGACCTGGGTGTCCTGAACGGCGCGCACTGCCAAGAAGAGAAAGCTGAACCGCGACGAAGGCCTCTTGGAAGGTGCTGCGTGCCTCCGCTTCAGCTGGGCAATAAAGCGACTTTCCTCGAGGCAGGGGCTAATGTTCGGTCTCCAGGTAAGTCGAGAGCATAGCGGCATGAGCTCCCAACCAGGCCCTGTACGCACGGTGTTTTACGAGAGAGCACTCATTTTCTTCCCAGAGCAATGCCTACCGTGACGAGAGGCCCATCAGAAAGGGTGTCTCTCCGAGTACTTCAAGGCCCGACGGAGGGAACTTTCCAACTGTGCCTTCAGGCCCGCACTTCAAGCCCGACAGGCGGTAAACGTCCCCTGGGGCCTCAACGAGGCACAAACCACACAAGGTACACAACGGGCCCTTCCCTGGATCAGCGTGTTTACGCAGGGTGTTCTGAGAGGAGCAAACGGCCTCAACCAAGGCAGGCTCCCTTTAGGCACGTAAGCGTCTGCCTCTTCCAAACGACCGCTGTGTTGCCTGAAGAACTCTGCTTTAGTTGCCGCTGCAATGCAAGCTGACTTTCTCCGAGAGTAGAGCGACTTTCCAACCGAGGTGCCAGAAGGCGTTCTAAGCAGACTATTTCCTCAGTGCAGCTGAGAGAAGGTCAATGGCGAAAACTTCCAGGGCACGGTGGACCGGCTAGAAAGGCGTTCCTGATGCTGTTGGAGTGGCGAGGAATTGTAGCCGTCCCCTTTAAAAGCGCTGGTTGGAGTCCTTCCGTCGGCAGACACAGTAGGCCCCTCTCTCAAGGGCCTAGGGGCCTGGGTGTGGCACAGCATGCCCACAGGGGCAGGGGGATTTCGCAGGGAAAAGGGTGCACACCCGAAGCGCCTAGGAGTCCTGAGAAGGGCAGCACCGTTCAAATAAAGCACTACCGTGACTAAGACCTCCAAGAGCTTGCTGTATGCTCCGTTCCTGCAGGGCGACTCAAAGCCTTTCTCGAGGCAGGCCCTCTCGTGGACGTTCCCTGTAGTCCTACAGCCTGACAGGATGAGCTCCCAACACGGCTCCGGAAGCCATCTGAGAATTGAGAGAAAAATTCCTTCTCTTCCCCGAGCCCTGCCTCCCGCGCCTAGAGGCCCGTCAGAAACGGTGTTATTCAGGTAGCTCCAAGGCAGCATGAATGGAGCTTTCAAAATGGGAATTCAACGCTTCTGCCCTCCGGACCCCACTTCCAGTAAACACGTAGTCCACTCCCTTGGGATTTCTAGCAAGTGCCCTGGGACACTAGCTACGCACTCGCTCCTGCCCTGAATCCACTTTTCGTCACAGGGTGCTCTGCATGGAGCCAACTCCCTCATCCAAGGAACCCTCTAGGTAGGCTCTATCGGGCCTTAGCCTCTACCAAAGGCCTGCAGTGAAAGAGGAAGCACTGTACTTCAGTGGCAGCGGAACGCAAGCCCACTTTCTCCTGCAGGTATTGTGCCCTCGGCTAAAGGTTCCTGGACGGCCTGCCAAGCAGATGGTTTCCCTAAGTGCAGCTCAGACAAGGGCAATGAGGCAGAGTTCCTTGACAAGTGGCACGTGAGAGAACAGTTTCCCTGGAGCTGTTGCCGTGCCGAGGAAATCTAGCTCTCCCCAAGGAGGTGTGCAGTGCGTTGCTCCACACTAGGTCTACACAGAGTGGCTGGGAAGGGCTGCCGGGCTTGGAGGCCGCTGAGCAGGCCAGGGGAGGCAGCCAGTATTCAGTGGTCTTGCAGGGAATCGGGTGCAAACGCGAGGGACCTGGGTGTCCTGAACGGCGCGCACTGCCAAGAAGAGAAAGCTGAACCGCGACGAAGGCCTCTTGGAAGGTGCTGCGTGCCTCCGCTTCAGCTGGGCAATAAAGCGACTTTCCTCGAGGCAGGGGCTAATGTTCGGTCTCCAGGTAAGTCGAGAGCATAGCGGCATGAGCTCCCAACCAGGCCCTGGACGCACGGTGTTTTACGAGAGAGCACTCATTTTCTTCCCAGAGCAATGCCTACCGTGACGAGAGGCCCATCAGAAAGGGTGTCTCTCCGAGTACTTCAAGGCCCGACGGAGGGAACTTTCCAACTGTGCCTTCAGGCCCGCACTTCAAGCCCGACAGGCGGTAAACGTCCCCTGGGGCCTCAACGAGGCACAAACCACACAAGGTACACAACGGGCCCTTCCCTGGATCAGCGTGTTTACGCAGGGTGTTCTGAGAGGAGCAAACGGCCTCAACCAAGGCAGGCTCCCTTTAGGCACGTAAGCGTCTGCCTCTTCCAAACGACCGCTGTGTTGCCTGAAGAACTCTGCTTTAGTTGCCGCTGCAATGCAAGCTGACTTTCTCCGAGAGTAGAGCGACTTTCCAACCGAGGTGCCAGAAGGCGTTCTAAGCAGACTATTTCCTCAGTGCAGCTGAGAGAAGGTCAATGGCGAAAACTTCCAGGGCACGGTGGACCGGCTAGAAAGGCGTTCCTGATGCTGTTGGAGTGGCGAGGAATCGTAGCCGTCCCCTTTAAAAGCGCTGGTTGGAGTCCTTCCCTCGGCAGACACAGTAGGCCCCTCTCTCAAGGGCCTAGGGGGCTGGGTGTGGCACAGCATGCCCACAGGGGCAGGGGGATTTCGCAGGGAAAAAGGTGCACACCCGAAGCGCCTAGGAGTCCTGACAAGGGCAGCACCGTTCAAATAAAGCACTACCGTGACTAAGACCTCCAAGAGCTTGCTGTATGCTCCGTTCCTGCAGGGCGACTCAAAGCCTTCCTCGAGGCAGGCCCTCTCGTGGACGTTCCCTGTAGTCCTACAGCCTGACAGGATGAGCTCCCAACACGGCTCCGGAAGCCATCTGAGAATTGAGAGAAAAAATTCCTTCTCTTCCCCGAGCCCTGCCTCCCGCGCCTAGAGGCCCGTCAGAAACGGTGTTATTCAGGTAGCTCCAAGGCAGCATGAATGGAGCTTTCAAAATGGGAATTCAACGCTTCTGCCCTCCGGACCCCACTTCCAGTAAACACGTAGTCCGCTCCCTTGGGATTTCTAGCAAGTGCCCTGGAACACTAGCTACGCACTCGCTCCTGCCCTGAATCCACTTTTCGTCACAGGGTGCTCTGCATGGAGCCAACTCCCTCATCCAAGGAACCCTCTAGGTAGGCTCTATCGGGCCTTAGCCTCTACCAAAGGCCTGCAGTGAAAGAGGAAGCACTGTACTTCAGTGGCAGCGGAACGCAAGCCCACTTTCTCCTGCAGGGATGGTGCCCTCGGCTAAAGGTTCCTGGAAGGCCTGCGAAGCAGATGGTTTCCCTAAGTGCAGCTCAGACAAGGGCAATGAGGCAGAGTTCCTTGACAAGTGGCACGTGAGAGAACAGTTTCCCTGGAGCTGTTGCCGTGCCGAGGAAATCTAGCTCTCCCCAAGGAGGTGTGCAGTGCGTTGCTCCACACTAGGCCTACACAGAGTGGCTGGGAAGGGCTGCCGGGCTTGGAGGCCGCTGAGCAGGCCAGGGGAGGCAGCCAGTATTCAGTGGTCTTGCAGGGAATCGGGTGCAAACGCGAGGGACCTGGGTGTCCTGAACGGCGCGCACTACCAAGAAGAGAAAGCTGAACCGCGACGAAGGCCTCTTGGAAGGTGCTGCGTGCCTCCGCTTCAGCAGGGCAATAAAGCGACTTTCCTCGAGGCAGGGGCTAATGTTCGGTCTCCAGGTAAGTCGAGAGCCTAGCGGCATGAGCTCCCAACCAGGCCCTGGACGCACGGTGTTTTACGAGAGAGCACTCATTTTCTTCCCAGAGCAATGCCTACCGTGACGAGAGGCCCATCAGAAAGGGTGTCTCTCCGTGTACTTCAAGGCCCGACGGAGGGAACTTTCCAACTGTGCCTTCAGGCCCGCACTTCGAGCCCGACAGGCGGTAAACGTCCCCTGGGGTCTCAACGAGGCACAAACCACACAAGGTACACAACGGGCCCTTCCCTGGATCAGCGTGTTTACGCAGGGTGTTCTGAGAGGAGCAAACGGCCTCAACCAAGGCAGGCTCCCTTTAGGCACGTAAGCGTCTGCCTCTTCCAAACGACCGCTGTGTTGCCTGAAGAACTCTGCTTTAGTTGCCGCTGCAATGCAAGCTGACTTTCTCCGAGAGTAGAGCGACTTTCCAACCGAGGTGTCAGAAGGCGTTCTAAGCAGACTATTTCCTCAGTGCAGCTGAGAGAAGGTCAATGGCGAAAACTTCCAGGGCACGGTGGACCGGCTAGAAAGGCGTTCCTGATGCTGTTGGAGTGGCGAGGAATCGTAGCCGTCCCCTTTAAAAGCGCTGGTTGGAGTCCTTCCCTCGGCAGACACAGTAGGCCCCTCTCTCAAGGGCCTAGGGGGCTGGGTGTGGCACAGCATGCCCACAGGGGCAGGGGGATTTCGCAGGGAAAAAGGTGCACACCCGAAGCGCCTAGGAGTCCTGACAAGGGCAGCACCGTTCAAATAAAGCACTACCGTGACTAAGACCTCCAAGAGCTTGCTGTATGCTCCGTTCCTGCAGGGCGACTCAAAGCCTTTCTCGAGGCAGGCCCTCTCGTGGACGTTCCCTGTAGTCCTACAGCCTGACAGGATGAGCTCCCAACACGGCTCCGGAAGCCATCTGAAAATTGAGAGAAAAAATTCCTTCTCTTCCCCGAGCCCTGCCTCCCGCGCCTAGAGGCCCGTCAGAAACGGTGTTATTCAGGTAGCTCCAAGGCAGCATGAATGGAGCTTTCAAAATGGGAATTCAACGCTTCTGCCCTCCGGACCCCACTTCCAGTAAACACGTAGTCCGCTCCCTTGGGATTTCTAGCAAGTGCCCTGGAACACTAGCTACGCACTCGCTCCTGCCCTGAATCCACTTTTCGTCACAGGGTGCTCTGCATGGAGCCAACTCCCTCATCCAAGGAACCCTCTAGGTAGGCTCTATCGGGCCTTAGCCTCTACCAAAGGCCTGCAGTGAAAGAGGAAGCACTGTACTTCAGTGGCAGCGGAACGCAAGCCCATTTTCTCCTGCAGGTATGGTGCCCTCGGCTAAAGGTTCCTGGAAGGCCTGCGAAGCAGATGGTTTCCCTAAGTGCAGCTCAGACAAGGGCAATGAGGCAGAGTTCCTTGACAAGTGGCACGTGAGAGAACAGTTTCCCTGGAGCTGTTGCCGTGCCGAGGAAATCTAGCTCTCCCCAAGGAGGTGTGCAGTGCGTTGCTCCACACTAGGCCTACACAGAGTGGCTGGGAAGGGCTGCCGGGCTTGGAGGCCGCTGAGCAGGCCAGGGGAGGCAGCCAGTATTCAGTGGTCTTGCAGGGAATCGGGTGCAAACGCGAGGGACCTGGGTGTCCTGAACGGCGCTCACTACCAAGAAGAGAAAGCTGAACCGCGACGAAGGCCTCTTGGAAGGTGCTGCGTGCCTCTGCTTCAGCAGGGCAATAAAGCGACTTTCCTCGAGGCAGGGGCTAATGTTCGGTCTCCAGGTAAGTCGAGAGCATAGCGGCATGAGCTCCCAACCAGGCCCTGGACGCACGGTGTTTTACGAGAGAGCACTCATTTTCTTCCCAGAGCAATGCCTACCGTGACGAGAGGCCCATCAGAAAGGGTGTCTCTCCGTGTACTTCAAGGCCCGACGGAGGGAACTTTCCAACTGTGCCTTCAGGCCCGCACTTCAAGCCCGACAGGCGGTAAACGTCCCCTGGGGCTTCAACGAGGCACAAACCACACAAGGTACACAACGGGCCCTTCCCTGGATCAGCGTGTTTACGCAGGGTGTTCTGAGAGGAGCAAACGGCCTCAACCAAGGCAGGCTCCCTTTAGGCACGTAAGCGTCTGCCTCTTCCAAACGACCGCTGTGTTGCCTGAAGAACTCTGCTTTAGTTGCCGCTGCAATGCAAGCTGACTTTCTCCGAGAGTAGAGCGACTTTCCAACCGAGGTGTCAGAAGGCGTTCTAAGCAGACTATTTCCTCAGTGCAGCTGAGAGAAGGTCAATGGCGAAAACTTCCAGGGCACGGTGGACCGGCTAGAAAGGCGTTCCTGATGCTGTTGGAGTGGCGAGGAATCGTAGCCGTCCCCTTTAAAAGCGCTGGTTGGAGTCCTTCCCTCGGCAGACACAGTAGGCCCCTCTCTCAAGGGCCTAGGGGGCTGGGTGTGGCACAGCATGCCCACAGGGGCAGGGGGATTTCGCAGGGAAAAAGGTGCACACCCGAAGCGCCTAGGAGTCCTGACAAGGGCAGCACCGTTCAAATAAAGCACTACCGTGACTAAGACCTCCAAGAGCTTGCTGTATGCTCCGTTCCTGCAGGGCGACTCAAAGCCTTTCTCGAGGCAGGCCCTCTCGTGGACGTTCCCTGTAGTCCTACAGCCTGACAGGATGAGCTCCCAACACGGCTCCGGAAGCCATCTGAAAATTGAGAGAAAAAATTCCTTCTCTTCCCCGAGCCCTGCCTCCCGCGCCTAGAGGCCCGTCAGAAACGGTGTTATTCAGGTAGCTCCAAGGCAGCATGAATGGAGCTTTCAAAATGGGAATTCAACGCTTCTGCCCTCCGGACCCCACTTCCAGTAAACACGTAGTCCGCTCCCTTGGGATTTCTAGCAAGTGCCCTGGAACACTAGCTACGCACTCGCTCCTGCCCTGAATCCACTTTTCGTCACAGGGTGCTCTGCATGGAGCCAACTCCCTCATCCAAGGAACCCTCTAGGTAGGCTCTATCGGGCCTTAGCCTCTACCAAAGGCCTGCAGTGAAAGAGGAAGCACTGTACTTCAGTGGCAGCGGAACGCAAGCCCATTTTCTCCTGCAGGTATGGTGCCCTCGGCTAAAGGTTCCTGGAAGGCCTGCGAAGCAGATGGTTTCCCTAAGTGCAGCTCAGACAAGGGCAATGAGGCAGAGTTCCTTGACAAGTGGCACGTGAGAGAACAGTTTCCCTGGAGCTGTTGCCGTGCCGAGGAAATCTAGCTCTCCCCAAGGAGGTGTGCAGTGCGTTGCTCCACACTAGGCCTACACAGAGTGGCTGGGAAGGGCTGCCGGGCTTGGAGGCCGCTGAGCAGGCCAGGGGAGGCAGCCAGTATTCAGTGGTCTTGCAGGGAATCGGGTGCAAACGCGAGGGACCTGGGTGTCCTGAACGGCGCTCACTACCAAGAAGAGAAAGCTGAACCGCGACGAAGGCCTCTTGGAAGGTGCTGCGTGCCTCTGCTTCAGCAGGGCAATAAAGCGACTTTCCTCGAGGCAGGGGCTAATGTTCGGTCTCCAGGTAAGTCGAGAGCATAGCGGCATGAGCTCCCAACCAGGCCCTGTACGCACGGTGTTTTACGAGAGAGCACTCATTTTCTTCCCAGAGCAATGCCTACCGTGACGAGAGGCCCATCAGAAAGGGTGTCTCTCCGTGTACTTCAAGGCCCGACGGAGGGAACTTTCCAACTGTGCCTTCAGGCCCGCACTTCAAGCCCGACAGGCGGTAAACGTCCCCTGGGGCTTCAACGAGGCACAAACCACACAAGGTACACAACGGGCCCTTCCCTGGATCAGCGTGTTTACGCAGGGTGTTCTGAGAGGAGCAAACGGCCTCAACCAAGGCAGGCTCCCTTTAGGCACGTAAGCGTCTGCCTCTTCCAAACGACCGCTGTGTTGCCTGAAGAACTCTGCTTTAGTTGCCGCTGCAATGCAAGCTGACTTTCTCCGAGAGTAGAGCGACTTTCCAACCGAGGTGTCAGAAGGCGTTCTAAGCAGACTATTTCCTCAGTGCAGCTGAGAGAAGGTCAATGGCGAAAACTTCCAGGGCACGGTGGACCGGCTAGAAAGGCGTTCCTGATGCTGTTGGAGTGGCGAGGAATCGTAGCCGTCCCCTTTAAAAGCGCTGGTTGGAGTCCTTCCCTCGGCAGACACAGTAGGCCCCTCTCTCAAGGGCCTAGGGGGCTGGGTGTGGCACAGCATGCCCACAGGGGCAGGGGGATTTCGCAGGGAAAAAGGTGCACACCCGAAGCTCCTAGGAGTCCTGACAAGGGCAGCACCGTTCAAATAAAGCACTACCGTGACTAAGACCTCCAAGAGCTTGCTGTATGCTCCGTTCCTGCAGGGCGACTCAAAGCCTTTCTCGAGGCAGGCCCTCTCGTGGACGTTCCCTGTAGTCCTACAGCCTGACAGGATGAGCTCCCAACACGGCTCCGGAAGCCATCTGAAAATTGAGAGAAAAAATTCCTTCTCTTCCCCGAGCCCTGCCTCCCGCGCCTAGAGGCCCGTCAGAAACGGTGTTATTCAGGTAGCTCCAAGGCAGCATGAATGGAGCTTTCAAAATGGGAATTCAACGCTTCTGCCCTCCGGACCCCACTTCCAGTAAACACGTAGTCCGCTCCCTTGGGATTTCTAGCAAGTGCCCTGGAACACTAGCTACGCACTCGCTCCTGCCCTGAATCCACTTTTCGTCACAGGGTGCTCTGCATGGAGCCAACTCCCTCATCCAAGGAACCCTCTAGGTAGGCTCTATCGGGCCTTAGCCTCTACCAAAGGCCTGCAGTGAAAGAGGAAGCACTGTACTTCAGTGGCAGCGGAACGCAAGCCCATTTTCTCCTGCAGGTATGGTGCCCTCGGCTAAAGGTTCCTGGAAGGCCTGCGAAGCAGATGGTTTCCCTAAGTGCAGCTCAGACAAGGGCAATGAGGCAGAGTTCCTTGACAAGTGGCACGTGAGAGAACAGTTTCCCTGGAGCTGTTGCCGTGCCGAGGAAATCTAGCTCTCCCCAAGGAGGTGTGCAGTGCGTTGCTCCACACTAGGCCTACACAGAGTGGCTGGGAAGGGCTGCCGGGCTTGGAGGCCGCTGAGCAGGCCAGGGGAGGCAGCCAGTATTCAGTGGTCTTGCAGGGAATCGGGTGCAAACGCGAGGGACCTGGGTGTCCTGAACGGCGCTCACTACCAAGAAGAGAAAGCTGAACCGCGACGAAGGCCTCTTGGAAGGTGCTGCGTGCCTCTGCTTCAGCAGGGCAATAAAGCGACTTTCCTCGAGGCAGGGGCTAATGTTCGGTCTCCAGGTAAGTCGAGAGCATAGCGGCATGAGCTCCCAACCAGGCCCTGTACGCACGGTGTTTTACGAGAGAGCACTCATTTTCTTCCCAGAGCAATGCCTACCGTGACGAGAGGCCCATCAGAAAGGGTGTCTCTCCGTGTACTTCAAGGCCCGACGGAGGGAACTTTCCAACTGTGCCTTCAGGCCCGCACTTCAAGCCCGACAGGCGGTAAACGTCCCCTGGGGCTTCAACGAGGCACAAACCACACAAGGTACACAACGGGCCCTTCCCTGGATCAGCGTGTTTACGCAGGGTGTTCTGAGAGGAGCAAACGGCCTCAACCAAGGCAGGCTCCCTTTAGGCACGTAAGCGTCTGCCTCTTCCAAACGACCGCTGTGTTGCCTGAAGAACTCTGCTTTAGTTGCCGCTGCAATGCAAGCTGACTTTCTCCGAGAGTAGAGCGACTTTCCAACCGAGGTGTCAGAAGGCGTTCTAAGCAGACTATTTCCTCAGTGCAGCTGAGAGAAGGTCAATGGCGAAAACTTCCAGGGCACGGTGGACCGGCTAGAAAGGCGTTCCTGATGCTGTTGGAGTGGCGAGGAATCGTAGCCGTCCCCTTTAAAAGCGCTGGTTGGAGTCCTTCCCTCGGCAGACACAGTAGGCCCCTCTCTCAAGGGCCTAGGGGGCTGGGTGTGGCACAGCATGCCCACAGGGGCAGGGGGATTTCGCAGGGAAAAAGGTGCACACCCGAAGCGCCTAGGAGTCCTGACAAGGGCAGCACCGTTCAAATAAAGCACTACCGTGACTAAGACCTCCAAGAGCTTGCTGTATGCTCCGTTCCTGCAGGGCGACTCAAAGCCTTTCTCGAGGCAGGCCCTCTCGTGGACGTTCCCTGTAGTCCTACAGCCTGACAGGATGAGCTCCCAACACGGCTCCGGAAGCCATCTGAGAATTGAGAGAAAAATTCCTTCTCTTCCCCGAGCCTTGCCTCCCGCGCCTAGAGGCCCGTCAGAAACGGTGTTATTCAGGTAGCTCCAAGGCAGCATGAATGGAGCTTTCAAAATGGGAATTCAACGCTTCTGCCCTCCGGACCCCACTTCCAGTAAACACGTAGTCCACTCCCTTGGGATTTCTAGCAAGTGCCCTGGGACACTAGCTACGCACTCGCTCCTGCCCTGAATCCACTTTTCGTCACAGGGTGCTCTGCATGGAGCCAACTCCCTCATCCAAGGAACCCTCTAGGTAGGCTCTATCGGGCCTTAGCCTCTACCAAAGGCCTGCAGTGAAAGAGGAAGCACTGTACTTCAGTGGCAGCGGAACGCAAGCCCATTTTCTCCTGCAGGTATGGTGCCCTCGGCTAAAGGTTCCTGGAAGGCCTGCGAAGCAGATGGTTTCCCTAAGTGCAGCTCAGACAAGGGCAATGAGGCAGAGTTCCTTGACAAGTGGCACGTGAGAGAACAGTTTCCCTGGAGCTGTTGCCGTGCCGAGGAAATCTAGCTCTCCCCAAGGAGGTGTGCAGTGCGTTGCTCCACACTAGGCCTACACAGAGTGGCTGGGAAGGGCTGCCGGGCTTGGAGGCCGCTGAGCAGGCCAGGGGAGGCAGCCAGTATTCAGTGGTCTTGCAGGGAATCGGGTGCAAACGCGAGGGACCTGGGTGTCCTGAACGGCGCTCACTACCAAGAAGAGAAAGCTGAACCGCGACGAAGGCCTCTTGGAAGGTGCTGCGTGCCTCTGCTTCAGCAGGGCAATAAAGCGACTTTCCTCGAGGCAGGGGCTAATGTTCGGTCTCCAGGTAAGTCGAGAGCATAGCGGCATGAGCTCCCAACCAGGCCCTGTACGCACGGTGTTTTACGAGAGAGCACTCATTTTCTTCCCAGAGCAATGCCTACCGTGACGAGAGGCCCATCAGAAAGGGTGTCTCTCCGTGTACTTCAAGGCCCGACGGAGGGAACTTTCCAACTGTGCCTTCAGGCCCGCACTTCAAGCCCGACAGGCGGTAAACGTCCCCTGGGGCTTCAACGAGGCACAAACCACACAAGGTACACAACGGGCCCTTCCCTGGATCAGCGTGTTTACGCAGGGTGTTCTGAGAGGAGCAAACGGCCTCAACCAAGGCAGGCTCCCTTTAGGCACGTAAGCGTCTGCCTCTTCCAAACGACCGCTGTGTTGCCTGAAGAACTCTGCTTTAGTTGCCGCTGCAATGCAAGCTGACTTTCTCCGAGAGTAGAGCGACTTTCCAACCGAGGTGCCAGAAGGCGTTCTAAGCAGACTATTTCCTCAGTGCAGCTGAGAGAAGGTCAATGGCGAAAACTTCCAGGGCACGGTGGACCGGCTAGAAAGGCGTTCCTGATGCTGTTGGAGTGGCGAGGAATTGTAGCCGTCCCCTTTAAAAGCGCTGGTTGGAGTCCTTCCGTCGGCAGACACAGTAGGCCCCTCTCTCAAGGGCCTAGGGGCCTGGGTGTGGCACAGCATGCCCACAGGGGCAGGGGGATTTCGCAGGGAAAAGGGTGCACACCCGAAGCGCCTAGGAGTCCTGAGAAGGGCAGCACCGTTCAAATAAAGCACTACCGTGACTAAGACCTCCAAGAGCTTGCTGTATGCTCCGTTCCTGCAGGGCGACTCAAAGCCTTTCTCGAGGCAGGCCCTCTCGTGGACGTTCCCTGTAGTCCTACAGCCTGACAGGATGAGCTCCCAACACGGCTCCGGAAGCCATCTGAGAATTGAGAGAAAAATTCCTTCTCTTCCCCGAGCCCTGCCTCCCGCGCCTAGAGGCCCGTCAGAAACGGTGTTATTCAGGTAGCTCCAAGGCAGCATGAATGGAGCTTTCAAAATGGGAATTCAACGCTTCTGCCCTCCGGACCCCACTTCCAGTAAACACGTAGTCCACTCCCTTGGGATTTCTAGCAAGTGCCCTGGGACACTAGCTACGCACTCGCTCCTGCCCTGAATCCACTTTTCGTCACAGGGTGCTCTGCATGGAGCCAACTCCCTCATCCAAGGAACCCTCTAGGTAGGCTCTATCGGGCCTTAGCCTCTACCAAAGGCCTGCAGTGAAAGAGGAAGCACTGTACTTCAGTGGCAGCGGAACGCAAGCCCACTTTCTCCTGCAGGTATTGTGCCCTCGGCTAAAGGTTCCTGGACGGCCTGCCAAGCAGATGGTTTCCCTAAGTGCAGCTCAGACAAGGGCAATGAGGCAGAGTTCCTTGACAAGTGGCACGTGAGAGAACAGTTTCCCTGGAGCTGTTGCCGTGCCGAGGAAATCTAGCTCTCCCCAAGGAGGTGTGCAGTGCGTTGCTCCACACTAGGTCTACACAGAGTGGCTGGGAAGGGCTGCCGGGCTTGGAGGCCGCTGAGCAGGCCAGGGGAGGCAGCCAGTATTCAGTGGTCTTGCAGGGAATCGGGTGCAAACGCGAGGGACCTGGGTGTCCTGAACGGCGCGCACTGCCAAGAAGAGAAAGCTGAACCGCGACGAAGGCCTCTTGGAAGGTGCTGCGTGCCTCCGCTTCAGCTGGGCAATAAAGCGACTTTCCTCGAGGCAGGGGCTAATGTTCGGTCTCCAGGTAAGTCGAGAGCATAGCGGCATGAGCTCCCAACCAGGCCCTGGACGCACGGTGTTTTACGAGAGAGCACTCATTTTCTTCCCAGAGCAATGCCTACCGTGACGAGAGGCCCATCAGAAAGGGTGTCTCTCCGAGTACTTCAAGGCCCGACGGAGGGAACTTTCCAACTGTGCCTTCAGGCCCGCACTTCAAGCCCGACAGGCGGTAAACGTCCCCTGGGGCCTCAACGAGGCACAAACCACACAAGGTACACAACGGGCCCTTCCCTGGATCAGCGTGTTTACGCAGGGTGTTCTGAGAGGAGCAAACGGCCTCAACCAAGGCAGGCTCCCTTTAGGCACGTAAGCGTCTGCCTCTTCCAAACGACCGCTGTGTTGCCTGAAGAACTCTGCTTTAGTTGCCGCTGCAATGCAAGCTGACTTTCTCCGAGAGTAGAGCGACTTTCCAACCGAGGTGCCAGAAGGCGTTCTAAGCAGACTATTTCCTCAGTGCAGCTGAGAGAAGGTCAATGGCGAAAACTTCCAGGGCACGGTGGACCGGCTAGAAAGGCGTTCCTGATGCTGTTGGAGTGGCGAGGAATCGTAGCCGTCCCCTTTAAAAGCGCTGGTTGGAGTCCTTCCCTCGGCAGACACAGTAGGCCCCTCTCTCAAGGGCCTAGGGGGCTGGGTGTGGCACAGCATGCCCACAGGGGCAGGGGGATTTCGCAGGGAAAAAGGTGCACACCCGAAGCGCCTAGGAGTCCTGAGAAGGGCAGCACCGTTCAAATAAAGCACTACCGTGACTAAGACCTCCAAGAGCTTGCTGTATGCTCCGTTCCTGCAGGGCGACTCAAAGCCTTCCTCGAGGCAGGCCCTCTCGTGGACGTTCCCTGTAGTCCTACAGCCTGACAGGATGAGCTCCCAACACGGCTCCGGAAGCCATCTGAGAATTGAGAGAAAAAATTCCTTCTCTTCCCCGAGCCCTGCCTCCCGCGCCTAGAGGCCCGTCAGAAACGGTGTTATTCAGGTAGCTCCAAGGCAGCATGAATGGAGCTTTCAAAATGGGAATTCAACGCTTCTGCCCTCCGGACCCCACTTCCAGTAAACACGTAGTCCGCTCCCTTGGGATTTCTAGCAAGTGCCCTGGAACACTAGCTACGCACTCGCTCCTGCCCTGAATCCACTTTTCGTCACAGGGTGCTCTGCATGGAGCCAACTCCCTCATCCAAGGAACCCTCTAGGTAGGCTCTATCGGGCCTTAGCCTCTACCAAAGGCCTGCAGTGAAAGAGGAAGCACTGTACTTCAGTGGCAGCGGAACGCAAGCCCACTTTCTCCTGCAGGGATGGTGCCCTCGGCTAAAGGTTCCTGGAAGGCCTGCGAAGCAGATGGTTTCCCTAAGTGCAGCTCAGACAAGGGCAATGAGGCAGAGTTCCTTGACAAGTGGCACGTGAGAGAACAGTTTCCCTGGAGCTGTTGCCGTGCCGAGGAAATCTAGCTCTCCCCAAGGAGGTGTGCAGTGCGTTGCTCCACACTAGGCCTACACAGAGTGGCTGGGAAGGGCTGCCGGGCTTGGAGGCCGCTGAGCAGGCCAGGGGAGGCAGCCAGTATTCAGTGGTCTTGCAGGGAATCGGGTGCAAACGCGAGGGACCTGGGTGTCCTGAACGGCGCGCACTACCAAGAAGAGAAAGCTGAACCGCGACGAAGGCCTCTTGGAAGGTGCTGCGTGCCTCCGCTTCAGCAGGGCAATAAAGCGACTTTCCTCGAGGCAGGGGCTAATGTTCGGTCTCCAGGTAAGTCGAGAGCCTAGCGGCATGAGCTCCCAACCAGGCCCTGGACGCACGGTGTTTTACGAGAGAGCACTCATTTTCTTCCCAGAGCAATGCCTACCGTGACGAGAGGCCCATCAGAAAGGGTGTCTCTCCGTGTACTTCAAGGCCCGACGGAGGGAACTTTCCAACTGTGCCTTCAGGCCCGCACTTCGAGCCCGACAGGCGGTAAACGTCCCCTGGGGTCTCAACGAGGCACAAACCACACAAGGTACACAACGGGCCCTTCCCTGGATCAGCGTGTTTACGCAGGGTGTTCTGAGAGGAGCAAACGGCCTCAACCAAGGCAGGCTCCCTTTAGGCACGTAAGCGTCTGCCTCTTCCAAACGACCGCTGTGTTGCCTGAAGAACTCTGCTTTAGTTGCCGCTGCAATGCAAGCTGACTTTCTCCGAGAGTAGAGCGACTTTCCAACCGAGGTGTCAGAAGGCGTTCTAAGCAGACTATTTCCTCAGTGCAGCTGAGAGAAGGTCAATGGCGAAAACTTCCAGGGCACGGTGGACCGGCTAGAAAGGCGTTCCTGATGCTGTTGGAGTGGCGAGGAATCGTAGCCGTCCCCTTTAAAAGCGCTGGTTGGAGTCCTTCCCTCGGCAGACACAGTAGGCCCCTCTCTCAAGGGCCTAGGGGGCTGGGTGTGGCACAGCATGCCCACAGGGGCAGGGGGATTTCGCAGGGAAAAAGGTGCACACCCGAAGCGCCTAGGAGTCCTGACAAGGGCAGCACCGTTCAAATAAAGCACTACCGTGACTAAGACCTCCAAGAGCTTGCTGTATGCTCCGTTCCTGCAGGGCGACTCAAAGCCTTTCTCGAGGCAGGCCCTCTCGTGGACGTTCCCTGTAGTCCTACAGCCTGACAGGATGAGCTCCCAACACGGCTCCGGAAGCCATCTGAAAATTGAGAGAAAAAATTCCTTCTCTTCCCCGAGCCCTGCCTCCCGCGCCTAGAGGCCCGTCAGAAACGGTGTTATTCAGGTAGCTCCAAGGCAGCATGAATGGAGCTTTCAAAATGGGAATTCAACGCTTCTGCCCTCCGGACCCCACTTCCAGTAAACACGTAGTCCGCTCCCTTGGGATTTCTAGCAAGTGCCCTGGAACACTAGCTACGCACTCGCTCCTGCCCTGAATCCACTTTTCGTCACAGGGTGCTCTGCATGGAGCCAACTCCCTCATCCAAGGAACCCTCTAGGTAGGCTCTATCGGGCCTTAGCCTCTACCAAAGGCCTGCAGTGAAAGAGGAAGCACTGTACTTCAGTGGCAGCGGAACGCAAGCCCATTTTCTCCTGCAGGTATGGTGCCCTCGGCTAAAGGTTCCTGGAAGGCCTGCGAAGCAGATGGTTTCCCTAAGTGCAGCTCAGACAAGGGCAATGAGGCAGAGTTCCTTGACAAGTGGCACGTGAGAGAACAGTTTCCCTGGAGCTGTTGCCGTGCCGAGGAAATCTAGCTCTCCCCAAGGAGGTGTGCAGTGCGTTGCTCCACACTAGGCCTACACAGAGTGGCTGGGAAGGGCTGCCGGGCTTGGAGGCCGCTGAGCAGGCCAGGGGAGGCAGCCAGTATTCAGTGGTCTTGCAGGGAATCGGGTGCAAACGCGAGGGACCTGGGTGTCCTGAACGGCGCTCACTACCAAGAAGAGAAAGCTGAACCGCGACGAAGGCCTCTTGGAAGGTGCTGCGTGCCTCTGCTTCAGCAGGGCAATAAAGCGACTTTCCTCGAGGCAGGGGCTAATGTTCGGTCTCCAGGTAAGTCGAGAGCATAGCGGCATGAGCTCCCAACCAGGCCCTGGACGCACGGTGTTTTACGAGAGAGCACTCATTTTCTTCCCAGAGCAATGCCTACCGTGACGAGAGGCCCATCAGAAAGGGTGTCTCTCCGTGTACTTCAAGGCCCGACGGAGGGAACTTTCCAACTGTGCCTTCAGGCCCGCACTTCAAGCCCGACAGGCGGTAAACGTCCCCTGGGGCTTCAACGAGGCACAAACCACACAAGGTACACAACGGGCCCTTCCCTGGATCAGCGTGTTTACGCAGGGTGTTCTGAGAGGAGCAAACGGCCTCAACCAAGGCAGGCTCCCTTTAGGCACGTAAGCGTCTGCCTCTTCCAAACGACCGCTGTGTTGCCTGAAGAACTCTGCTTTAGTTGCCGCTGCAATGCAAGCTGACTTTCTCCGAGAGTAGAGCGACTTTCCAACCGAGGTGTCAGAAGGCGTTCTAAGCAGACTATTTCCTCAGTGCAGCTGAGAGAAGGTCAATGGCGAAAACTTCCAGGGCACGGTGGACCGGCTAGAAAGGCGTTCCTGATGCTGTTGGAGTGGCGAGGAATCGTAGCCGTCCCCTTTAAAAGCGCTGGTTGGAGTCGTTCCCTCGGCAGACACAGTAGGCCCCTCTCTCAAGGGCCTAGGGGGCTGGGTGTGGCACAGCATGCCCACAGGGGCAGGGGGATTTCGCAGGGAAAAAGGTGCACACCCGAAGCGCCTAGGAGTCCTGACAAGGGCAGCACCGTTCAAATAAAGCACTACCGTGACTAAGACCTCCAAGAGCTTGCTGTATGCTCCGTTCCTGCAGGGCGACTCAAAGCCTTTCTCGAGGCAGGCCCTCTCGTGGACGTTCCCTGTAGTCCTACAGCCTGACAGGATGAGCTCCCAACACGGCTCCGGAAGCCATCTGAAAATTGAGAGAAAAAATTCCTTCTCTTCCCCGAGCCCTGCCTCCCGCGCCTAGAGGCCCGTCAGAAACGGTGTTATTCAGGTAGCTCCAAGGCAGCATGAATGGAGCTTTCAAAATGGGAATTCAACGCTTCTGCCCTCCGGACCCCACTTCCAGTAAACACGTAGTCCGCTCCCTTGGGATTTCTAGCAAGTGCCCTGGAACACTAGCTACGCACTCGCTCCTGCCCTGAATCCACTTTTCGTCACAGGGTGCTCTGCATGGAGCCAACTCCCTCATCCAAGGAACCCTCTAGGTAGGCTCTATCGGGCCTTAGCCTCTACCAAAGGCCTGCAGTGAAAGAGGAAGCACTGTACTTCAGTGGCAGCGGAACGCAAGCCCATTTTCTCCTGCAGGTATGGTGCCCTCGGCTAAAGGTTCCTGGAAGGCCTGCGAAGCAGATGGTTTCCCTAAGTGCAGCTCAGACAAGGGCAATGAGGCAGAGTTCCTTGACAAGTGGCACGTGAGAGAACAGTTTCCCTGGAGCTGTTGCCGTGCCGAGGAAATCTAGCTCTCCCCAAGGAGGTGTGCAGTGCGTTGCTCCACACTAGGCCTACACAGAGTGGCTGGGAAGGGCTGCCGGGCTTGGAGGCCGCTGAGCAGGCCAGGGGAGGCAGCCAGTATTCAGTGGTCTTGCAGGGAATCGGGTGCAAACGCGAGGGACCTGGGTGTCCTGAACGGCGCTCACTACCAAGAAGAGAAAGCTGAACCGCGACGAAGGCCTCTTGGAAGGTGCTGCGTGCCTCTGCTTCAGCAGGGCAATAAAGCGACTTTCCTCGAGGCAGGGGCTAATGTTCGGTCTCCAGGTAAGTCGAGAGCATAGCGGCATGAGCTCCCAACCAGGCCCTGTACGCACGGTGTTTTACGAGAGAGCACTCATTTTCTTCCCAGAGCAATGCCTACCGTGACGAGAGGCCCATCAGAAAGGGTGTCTCTCCGTGTACTTCAAGGCCCGACGGAGGGAACTTTCCAACTGTGCCTTCAGGCCCGCACTTCAAGCCCGACAGGCGGTAAACGTCCCCTGGGGCTTCAACGAGGCACAAACCACACAAGGTACACAACGGGCCCTTCCCTGGATCAGCGTGTTTACGCAGGGTGTTCTGAGAGGAGCAAACGGCCTCAACCAAGGCAGGCTCCCTTTAGGCACGTAAGCGTCTGCCTCTTCCAAACGACCGCTGTGTTGCCTGAAGAACTCTGCTTTAGTTGCCGCTGCAATGCAAGCTGACTTTCTCCGAGAGTAGAGCGACTTTCCAACCGAGGTGCCAGAAGGCGTTCTAAGCAGACTATTTCCTCAGTGCAGCTGAGAGAAGGTCAATGGCGAAAACTTCCAGGGCACGGTGGACCGGCTAGAAAGGCGTTCCTGATGCTGTTGGAGTGGCGAGGAATCGTAGCCGTCCCCTTTAAAAGCGCTGGTTGGAGTCCTTCCCTCGGCAGACACAGTAGGCCCCTCTCTCAAGGGCCTAGGGGGCTGGGTGTGGCACAGCATGCCCACAGGGGCAGGGGGATTTCGCAGGGAAAAAGGTGCACACCCGAAGCGCCTAGGAGTCCTGACAAGGGCAGCACCGTTCAAATAAAGCACTACCGTGACTAAGACCTCCAAGAGCTTGCTGTATGCTCCGTTCCTGCAGGGCGACTCAAAGCCTTTCTCGAGGCAGGCCCTCTCGTGGACGTTCCCTGTAGTCCTACAGCCTGACAGGATGAGCTCCCAACACGGCTCCGGAAGCCATCTGAAAATTGAGAGAAAAAATTCCTTCTCTTCCCCGAGCCCTGCCTCCCGCGCCTAGAGGCCCGTCAGAAACGGTGTTATTCAGGTAGCTCCAAGGCAGCATGAATGGAGCTTTCAAAATGGGAATTCAACGCTTCTGCCCTCCGGACCCCACTTCCAGTAAACACGTAGTCCGCTCCCTTGGGATTTCTAGCAAGTGCCCTGGAACACTAGCTACGCACTCGCTCCTGCCCTGAATCCACTTTTCGTCACAGGGTGCTCTGCATGGAGCCAACTCCCTCATCCAAGGAACCCTCTAGGTAGGCTCTATCGGGCCTTAGCCTCTACCAAAGGCCTGCAGTGAAAGAGGAAGCACTGTACTTCAGTGGCAGCGGAACGCAAGCCCATTTTCTCCTGCAGGTATGGTGCCCTCGGCTAAAGGTTCCTGGAAGGCCTGCGAAGCAGATGGTTTCCCTAAGTGCAGCTCAGACAAGGGCAATGAGGCAGAGTTCCTTGACAAGTGGCACGTGAGAGAACAGTTTCCCTGGAGCTGTTGCCGTGCCGAGGAAATCTAGCTCTCCCCAAGGAGGTGTGCAGTGCGTTGCTCCACACTAGGCCTACACAGAGTGGCTGGGAAGGGCTGCCGGGCTTGGAGGCCGCTGAGCAGGCCAGGGGAGGCAGCCAGTATTCAGTGGTCTTGCAGGGAATCGGGTGCAAACGCGAGGGACCTGGGTGTCCTGAACGGCGCTCACTACCAAGAAGAGAAAGCTGAACCGCGACGAAGGCCTCTTGGAAGGTGCTGCGTGCCTCTGCTTCAGCAGGGCAATAAAGCGACTTTCCTCGAGGCAGGGGCTAATGTTCGGTCTCCAGGTAAGTCGAGAGCATAGCGGCATGAGCTCCCAACCAGGCCCTGGACGCACGGTGTTTTACGAGAGAGCACTCATTTTCTTCCCAGAGCAATGCCTACCGTGACGAGAGGCCCATCAGAAAGGGTGTCTCTCCGTGTACTTCAAGGCCCGACGGAGGGAACTTTCCAACTGTGCCTTCAGGCCCGCACTTCAAGCCCGACAGGCGGTAAACGTCCCCTGGGGCTTCAACGAGGCACAAACCACACAAGGTACACAACGGGCCCTTCCCTGGATCAGCGTGTTTACGCAGGGTGTTCTGAGAGGAGCAAACGGCCTCAACCAAGGCAGGCTCCCTTTAGGCACGTAAGCGTCTGCCTCTTCCAAACGACCGCTGTGTTGCCTGAAGAACTCTGCTTTAGTTGCCGCTGCAATGCAAGCTGACTTTCTCCGAGAGTAGAGCGACTTTCCAACCGAGGTGTCAGAAGGCGTTCTAAGCAGACTATTTCCTCAGTGCAGCTGAGAGAAGGTCAATGGCGAAAACTTCCAGGGCACGGTGGACCGGCTAGAAAGGCGTTCCTGATGCTGTTGGAGTGGCGAGGAATCGTAGCCGTCCCCTTTAAAAGCGCTGGTTGGAGTCCTTCCCTCGGCAGACACAGTAGGCCCCTCTCTCAAGGGCCTAGGGGGCTGGGTGTGGCACAGCATGCCCACAGGGGCAGGGGGATTTCGCAGGGAAAAAGGTGCACACCCGAAGCGCCTAGGAGTCCTGACAAGGGCAGCACCGTTCAAATAAAGCACTACCGTGACTAAGACCTCCAAGAGCTTGCTGTATGCTCCGTTCCTGCAGGGCGACTCAAAGCCTTTCTCGAGGCAGGCCCTCTCGTGGACGTTCCCTGTAGTCCTACAGCCTGACAGGATGAGCTCCCAACACGGCTCCGGAAGCCATCTGAAAATTGAGAGAAAAAATTCCTTCTCTTCCCCGAGCCCTGCCTCCCGCGCCTAGAGGCCCGTCAGAAACGGTGTTATTCAGGTAGCTCCAAGGCAGCATGAATGGAGCTTTCAAAATGGGAATTCAACGCTTCTGCCCTCCGGACCCCACTTCCAGTAAACACGTAGTCCGCTCCCTTGGGATTTCTAGCAAGTGCCCTGGAACACTAGCTACGCACTCGCTCCTGCCCTGAATCCACTTTTCGTCACAGGGTGCTCTGCATGGAGCCAACTCCCTCATCCAAGGAACCCTCTAGGTAGGCTCTATCGGGCCTTAGCCTCTACCAAAGGCCTGCAGTGAAAGAGGAAGCACTGTACTTCAGTGGCAGCGGAACGCAAGCCCATTTTCTCCTGCAGGTATGGTGCCCTCGGCTAAAGGTTCCTGGAAGGCCTGCGAAGCAGATGGTTTCCCTAAGTGCAGCTCAGACAAGGGCAATGAGGCAGAGTTCCTTGACAAGTGGCACGTGAGAGAACAGTTTCCCTGGAGCTGTTGCCGTGCCGAGGAAATCTAGCTCTCCCCAAGGAGGTGTGCAGTGCGTTGCTCCACACTAGGCCTACACAGAGTGGCTGGGAAGGGCTGCCGGGCTTGGAGGCCGCTGAGCAGGCCAGGGGAGGCAGCCAGTATTCAGTGGTCTTGCAGGGAATCGGGTGCAAACGCGAGGGACCTGGGTGTCCTGAACGGCGCTCACTACCAAGAAGAGAAAGCTGAACCGCGACGAAGGCCTCTTGGAAGGTGCTGCGTGCCTCTGCTTCAGCAGGGCAATAAAGCGACTTTCCTCGAGGCAGGGGCTAATGTTCGGTCTCCAGGTAAGTCGAGAGCATAGCGGCATGAGCTCCCAACCAGGCCCTGTACGCACGGTGTTTTACGAGAGAGCACTCATTTTCTTCCCAGAGCAATGCCTACCGTGACGAGAGGCCCATCAGAAAGGGTGTCTCTCCGTGTACTTCAAGGCCCGACGGAGGGAACTTTCCAACTGTGCCTTCAGGCCCGCACTTCAAGCCCGACAGGCGGTAAACGTCCCCTGGGGCTTCAACGAGGCACACACCACACAAGGTACACAACGGGCCCTTCCCTGGATCAGCGTGTTTACGCAGGGTGTTCTGAGAGGAGCAAACGGCCTCAACCAAGGCAGGCTCCCTTTAGGCACGTAAGCGTCTGCCTCTTCCAAACGACCGCTGTGTTGCCTGAAGAACTCTGCTTTAGTTGCCGCTGCAATGCAAGCTGACTTTCTCCGAGAGTAGAGCGACTTTCCAACCGAGGTGTCAGAAGGCGTTCTAAGCAGACTATTTCCTCAGTGCAGCTGAGAGAAGGTCAATGGCGAAAACTTCCAGGGCACGGTGGACCGGCTAGAAAGGCGTTCCTGATGCTGTTGGAGTGGCGAGGAATCGTAGCCGTCCCCTTTAAAAGCGCTGGTTGGAGTCCTTCCCTCGGCAGACACAGTAGGCCCCTCTCTCAAGGGCCTAGGGGGCTGGGTGTGGCACAGCATGCCCACAGGGGCAGGGGGATTTCGCAGGGAAAAAGGTGCACACCCGAAGCGCCTAGGAGTCCTGACAAGGGCAGCACCGTTCAAATAAAGCACTACCGTGACTAAGACCTCCAAGAGCTTGCTGTATGCTCCGTTCCTGCAGGGCGACTCAAAGCCTTTCTCGAGGCAGGCCCTCTCGTGGACGTTCCCTGTAGTCCTACAGCCTGACAGGATGAGCTCCCAACACGGCTCCGGAAGCCATCTGAAAATTGAGAGAAAAAATTCCTTCTCTTCCCCGAGCCCTGCCTCCCGCGCCTAGAGGCCCGTCAGAAACGGTGTTATTCAGGTAGCTCCAAGGCAGCATGAATGGAGCTTTCAAAATGGGAATTCAACGCTTCTGCCCTCCGGACCCCACTTCCAGTAAACACGTAGTCCGCTCCCTTGGGATTTCTAGCAAGTGCCCTGGAACACTAGCTACGCACTCGCTCCTGCCCTGAATCCACTTTTCGTCACAGGGTGCTCTGCATGGAGCCAACTCCCTCATCCAAGGAACCCTCTAGGTAGGCTCTATCGGGCCTTAGCCTCTACCAAAGGCCTGCAGTGAAAGAGGAAGCACTGTACTTCAGTGGCAGCGGAACGCAAGCCCATTTTCTCCTGCAGGTATGGTGCCCTCGGCTAAAGGTTCCTGGAAGGCCTGCGAAGCAGATGGTTTCCCTAAGTGCAGCTCAGACAAGGGCAATGAGGCAGAGTTCCTTGACAAGTGGCACGTGAGAGAACAGTTTCCCTGGAGCTGTTGCCGTGCCGAGGAAATCTAGCTCTCCCCAAGGAGGTGTGCAGTGCGTTGCTCCACACTAGGCCTACACAGAGTGGCTGGGAAGGGCTGCCGGGCTTGGAGGCCGCTGAGCAGGCCAGGGGAGGCAGCCAGTATTCAGTGGTCTTGCAGGGAATCGGGTGCAAACGCGAGGGACCTGGGTGTCCTGAACGGCGCTCACTACCAAGAAGAGAAAGCTGAACCGCGACGAAGGCCTCTTGGAAGGTGCTGCGTGCCTCTGCTTCAGCAGGGCAATAAAGCGACTTTCCTCGAGGCAGGGGCTAATGTTCGGTCTCCAGGTAAGTCGAGAGCATAGCGGCATGAGCTCCCAACCAGGCCCTGGACGCACGGTGTTTTACGAGAGAGCACTCATTTTCTTCCCAGAGCAATGCCTACCGTGACGAGAGGCCCATCAGAAAGGGTGTCTCTCCGTGTACTTCAAGGCCCGACGGAGGGAACTTTCCAACTGTGCCTTCAGGCCCGCACTTCAAGCCCGACAGGCGGTAAACGTCCCCTGGGGCTTCAACGAGGCACAAACCACACAAGGTACACAACGGGCCCTTCCCTGGATCAGCGTGTTTACGCAGGGTGTTCTGAGAGGAGCAAACGGCCTCAACCAAGGCAGGCTCCCTTTAGGCACGTAAGCGTCTGCCTCTTCCAAACGACCGCTGTGTTGCCTGAAGAACTCTGCTTTAGTTGCCGCTGCAATGCAAGCTGACTTTCTCCGAGAGTAGAGCGACTTTCCAACCGAGGTGTCAGAAGGCGTTCTAAGCAGACTATTTCCTCAGTGCAGCTGAGAGAAGGTCAATGGCGAAAACTTCCAGGGCACGGTGGACCGGCTAGAAAGGCGTTCCTGATGCTGTTGGAGTGGCGAGGAATCGTAGCCGTCCCCTTTAAAAGCGCTGGTTGGAGTCCTTCCCTCGGCAGACACAGTAGGCCCCTCTCTCAAGGGCCTAGGGGGCTGGGTGTGGCACAGCATGCCCACAGGGGCAGGGGGATTTCGCAGGGAAAAAGGTGCACACCCGAAGCGCCTAGGAGTCCTGACAAGGGCAGCACCGTTCAAATAAAGCACTACCGTGACTAAGACCTCCAAGAGCTTGCTGTATGCTCCGTTCCTGCAGGGCGACTCAAAGCCTTCCTCGAGGCAGGCCCTCTCGTGGACGTTCCCTGTAGTCCTACAGCCTGACAGGATGAGCTCCCAACACGGCTCCGGAAGCCATCTGAGAATTGAGAGAAAAAATTCCTTCTCTTCCCCGAGCCCTGCCTCCCGCGCCTAGAGGCCCGTCAGAAACGGTGTTATTCAGGTAGCTCCAAGGCAGCATGAATGGAGCTTTCAAAATGGGAATTCAACGCTTCTGCCCTCCGGACCCCACTTCCAGTAAACACGTAGTCCGCTCCCTTGGGATTTCTAGCAAGTGCCCTGGAACACTAGCTACGCACTCGCTCCTGCCCTGAATCCACTTTTCGTCACAGGGTGCTCTGCATGGAGCCAACTCCCTCATCCAAGGAACCCTCTAGGTAGGCTCTATCGGGCCTTAGCCTCTACCAAAGGCCTGCAGTGAAAGAGGAAGCACTGTACTTCAGTGGCAGCGGAACGCAAGCCCACTTTCTCCTGCAGGGATGGTGCCCTCGGCTAAAGGTTCCTGGAAGGCCTGCGAAGCAGATGGTTTCCCTAAGTGCAGCTCAGACAAGGGCAATGAGGCAGAGTTCCTTGACAAGTGGCACGTGAGAGAACAGTTTCCCTGGAGCTGTTGCCGTGCCGAGGAAATCTAGCTCTCCCCAAGGAGGTGTGCAGTGCGTTGCTCCACACTAGGCCTACACAGAGTGGCTGGGAAGGGCTGCCGGGCTTGGAGGCCGCTGAGCAGGCCAGGGGAGGCAGCCAGTATTCAGTGGTCTTGCAGGGAATCGGGTGCAAACGCGAGGGACCTGGGTGTCCTGAACGGCGCGCACTACCAAGAAGAGAAAGCTGAACCGCGACGAAGGCCTCTTGGAAGGTGCTGCGTGCCTCCGCTTCAGCAGGGCAATAAAGCGACTTTCCTCGAGGCAGGGGCTAATGTTCGGTCTCCAGGTAAGTCGAGAGCCTAGCGGCATGAGCTCCCAACCAGGCCCTGGACGCACGGTGTTTTACGAGAAAGCACTCATTTTCTTCCCAGAGCAATGCCTACCGTGACGAGAGGCCCATCAGAAAGGGTGTCTCTCCGTGTACTTCAAGGCCCGACGGAGGGAACTTTCCAACTGTGCCTTCAGGCCCGCACTTCAAGCCCGACAGGCGGTAAACGTCCCCTGGGGCTTCAACGAGGCACAAACCACACAAGGTACACAACGGGCCCTTCCCTGGATCAGCGTGTTTACGCAGGGTGTTCTGAGAGGAGCAAACGGCCTCAACCAAGGCAGGCTCCCTTTAGGCACGTAAGCGTCTGCCTCTTCCAAACGACCGCTGTGTTGCCTGAAGAACTCTGCTTTAGTTGCCGCTGCAATGCAAGCTGACTTTCTCCGAGAGTAGAGCGACTTTCCAACCGAGGTGCCAGAAGGCCTTCTAAGCAGACTAATTCCTCAGTGCAGCTGAGAGAAGGTCAATGGCGAAAACTTCCAGGGCACGGTGGACCGGCTAGAAAGGCGTTCCTGATGCTGTTGGAGTGGCGAGGAATCGTAGCCGTCCCCTTTAAAAGCGCTGGTTGGAGTCCTTCCCTCGGCAGACACAGTAGGCCCCTCTCTCAAGGGCCTAGGGGCCTGGGTGTGGCACAGCATGCCCACAGGGGCAGGGGGATTTCGCAGGGAAAAGGGTGCACACCCGAAGCGCCTAGGAGTCCTGAGAAGGGCAGCACCGTTCAAATAAAGCACTACCGTGACTAAGACCTCCAAGAGCTTGCTGTATGCTCCGTTCCTGCAGGGCGACTCAAAGCCTTTCTCGAGGCAGGCCCTCTCGTGGACGTTCCCTGTAGTCCTACAGCCTGACAGGATGAGCTCCCAACACGGCTCCGGAAGCCATCTGAGAATTGAGAGAAAAATTCCTTCTCTTCCCCGAGCCCTGCCTCCCGCGCCTAGAGGCCCGTCAGAAACGGTGTTATTCAGGTAGCTCCAAGGCAGCATGAATGGAGCTTTCAAAATGGGAATTCAACGCTTCTGCCCTCCGGACCCCACTTCCAGTAAACACGTAGTCCACTCCCTTGGGATTTCTAGCAAGTGCCCTGGGACACTAGCTACGCACTCGCTCCTGCCCTGAATCCACTTTTCGTCACAGGGTGCTCTGCATGGAGCCAACTCCCTCATCCAAGGAACCCTCTAGGTAGGCTCTATCGGGCCTTAGCCTCTACCAAAGGCCTGCAGTGAAAGAGGAAGCACTGTACTTCAGTGGCAGCGGAACGCAAGCCCACTTTCTCCTGCAGGTATTGTGCCCTCGGCTAAAGGTTCCTGGAAGGCCTGCGAAGCAGATGGTTTCCCTAAGTGCAGCTCAGACAAGGGCAATGAGGCAGAGTTCCTTGACAAGTGGCACGTGAGAGAACAGTTTCCCTGGAGCTGTTGCCGTGCCGAGGAAATCTAGCTCTCCCCAAGGAGGTGTGCAGTGCGTTGCTCCACACTAGGTCTACACAGAGTGGCTGGGAAGGGCTGCCGGGCTTGGAGGCCGCTGAGCAGGCCAGGGGAGGCAGCCAGTATTCAGTGGTCTTGCAGGGAATCGGGTGCAAACGCGAGGGACCTGGGTGTCCTGAACGGCGCGCACTGCCAAGAAGAGAAAGCTGAACCGCGACGAAGGCCTCTTGGAAGGTGCTGCGTGCCTCCGCTTCAGCTGGGCAATAAAGCGACTTTCCTCGAGGCAGGGGCTAATGTTCGGTCTACAGGTAAGTCGAGAGCATAGCGGCATGAGCTCCCAACCAGGCCCTGGACGCACGGTGTTTTACGAGAGAGCACTCATTTTCTTCCCAGAGCAATGCCTACCGTGACGAGAGGCCCATCAGAAAGGGTGTCTCTCCGTGTACTTCAAGGCCCGACGGAGGGAACTTTCCAACTGTGCCTTCAGGCCCGCACTTCGAGCCCGACAGGCGGTAAACGTCCCCTGGGGTCTCAACGAGGCACAAACCACACAAGGTACACAACGGGCCCTTCCCTGGATCAGCGTGTTTACGCAGGGTGTTCTGAGAGGAGCAAACGGCCTCAACCAAGGCAGGCTCCCTTTAGGCACGTAAGCGTCTGCCTCTTCCAAACGACCGCTGTGTTGCCTGAAGAACTCTGCTTTAGTTGCCGCTGCAATGCAAGCTGACTTTCTCCGAGAGTAGAGCGACTTTCCAACCGAGGTGTCAGAAGGCGTTCTAAGCAGACTATTTCCTCAGTGCAGCTGAGAGAAGGTCAATGGCGAAAACTTCCAGGGCACGGTGGACCGGCTAGAAAGGCGTTCCTGATGCTGTTGGAGTGGCGAGGAATCGTAGCCGTCCCCTTTAAAAGC
Source organism: Hyperoodon ampullatus (assembly GCF_949752795.1). Taxonomy (NCBI): domain Eukaryota; kingdom Metazoa; phylum Chordata; class Mammalia; order Artiodactyla; family Ziphiidae; genus Hyperoodon; species Hyperoodon ampullatus. Next base: position 33,219,764 of record NC_136930.1, on the reverse strand, counting down.
GCTGGTTGGAGTCCTTCCCTCGGCAGACACAGTAGGCCCCTCTCTCAAGGGCCTAGGGGGCTGGGTGTGGCACAGCATGCCCACAGGGGCAGGGGGATTTCGCAGGGAAAAAGGTGCACACCCGAAGCGCCTAGGAGTCCTGACAAGGGCAGCACCGTTCAAATAAAGCACTACCGTGACTAAGACCTCCAAGAGCTTGCTGTATGCTCCGTTCCTGCAGGGCGACTCAAAGCCTTTCTCGAGGCAGGCCCTCTCGTGGACGTTCCCTGTAGTCCTACAGCCTGACAGGATGAGCTCCCAACACGGCTCCGGAAGCCATCTGAAAATTGAGAGAAAAAATTCCTTCTCTTCCCCGAGCCCTGCCTCCCGCGCCTAGAGGCCCGTCAGAAACGGTGTTATTCAGGTAGCTCCAAGGCAGCATGAATGGAGCTTTCAAAATGGGAATTCAACGCTTCTGCCCTCCGGACCCCACTTCCAGTAAACACGTAGTCCGCTCCCTTGGGATTTCTAGCAAGTGCCCTGGAACACTAGCTACGCACTCGCTCCTGCCCTGAATCCACTTTTCGTCACAGGGTGCTCTGCATGGAGCCAACTCCCTCATCCAAGGAACCCTCTAGGTAGGCTCTATCGGGCCTTAGCCTCTACCAAAGGCCTGCAGTGAAAGAGGAAGCACTGTACTTCAGTGGCAGCGGAACGCAAGCCCATTTTCTCCTGCAGGTATGGTGCCCTCGGCTAAAGGTTCCTGGAAGGCCTGCGAAGCAGATGGTTTCCCTAAGTGCAGCTCAGACAAGGGCAATGAGGCAGAGTTCCTTGACAAGTGGCACGTGAGAGAACAGTTTCCCTGGAGCTGTTGCCGTGCCGAGGAAATCTAGCTCTCCCCAAGGAGGTGTGCAGTGCGTTGCTCCACACTAGGCCTACACAGAGTGGCTGGGAAGGGCTGCCGGGCTTGGAGGCCGCTGAGCAGGCCAGGGGAGGCAGCCAGTATTCAGTGGTCTTGCAGGGAATCGGGTGCAAACGCGAGGGACCTGGGTGTCCTGAACGGCGCTCACTACCAAGAAGAGAAAGCTGAACCGCGACGAAGGCCTCTTGGAAGGTGCTGCGTGCCTCTGCTTCAGCAGGGCAATAAAGCGACTTTCCTCGAGGCAGGGGCTAATGTTCGGTCTCCAGGTAAGTCGAGAGCATAGCGGCATGAGCTCCCAACCAGGCCCTGGACGCACGGTGTTTTACGAGAGAGCACTCATTTTCTTCCCAGAGCAATGCCTACCGTGACGAGAGGCCCATCAGAAAGGGTGTGTCTCCGTGTACTTCAAGGCCCGACGGAGGGAACTTTCCAACTGTGCCTTCAGGCCCGCACTTCAAGCCCGACAGGCGGTAAACGTCCCCTGGGGCTTCAACGAGGCACAAACCACACAAGGTACACAACGGGCCCTTCCCTGGATCAGCGTGTTTACGCAGGGTGTTCTGAGAGGAGCAAACGGCCTCAACCAAGGCAGGCTCCCTTTAGGCACGTAAGCGTCTGCCTCTTCCAAACGACCGCTGTGTTGCCTGAAGAACTCTGCTTTAGTTGCCGCTGCAATGCAAGCTGACTTTCTCCGAGAGTAGAGCGACTTTCCAACCGAGGTGTCAGAAGGCGTTCTAAGCAGACTATTTCCTCAGTGCAGCTGAGAGAAGGTCAATGGCGAAAACTTCCAGGGCACGGTGGACCGGCTAGAAAGGCGTTCCTGATGCTGTTGGAGTGGCGAGGAATCGTAGCCGTCCCCTTTAAAAGCGCTGGTTGGAGTCCTTCCCTCGGCAGACACAGTAGGCCCCTCTCTCAAGGGCCTAGGGGGCTGGGTGTGGCACAGCATGCCCACAGGGGCAGGGGGATTTCGCAGGGAAAAAGGTGCACACCCGAAGCGCCTAGGAGTCCTGACAAGGGCAGCACCGTTCAAATAAAGCACTACCGTGACTAAGACCTCCAAGAGCTTGCTGTATGCTCCGTTCCTGCAGGGCGACTCAAAGCCTTTCTCGAGGCAGGCCCTCTCGTGGACGTTCCCTGTAGTCCTACAGCCTGACAGGATGAGCTCCCAACACGGCTCCGGAAGCCATCTGAAAATTGAGAGAAAAAATTCCTTCTCTTCCCCGAGCCCTGCCTCCCGCGCCTAGAGGCCCGTCAGAAACGGTGTTATTCAGGTAGCTCCAAGGCAGCATGAATGGAGCTTTCAAAATGGGAATTCAACGCTTCTGCCCTCCGGACCCCACTTCCAGTAAACACGTAGTCCGCTCCCTTGGGATTTCTAGCAAGTGCCCTGGAACACTAGCTACGCACTCGCTCCTGCCCTGAATCCACTTTTCGTCACAGGGTGCTCTGCATGGAGCCAACTCCCTCATCCAAGGAACCCTCTAGGTAGGCTCTATCGGGCCTTAGCCTCTACCAAAGGCCTGCAGTGAAAGAGGAAGCACTGTACTTCAGTGGCAGCGGAACGCAAGCCCATTTTCTCCTGCAGGTATGGTGCCCTCGGCTAAAGGTTCCTGGAAGGCCTGCGAAGCAGATGGTTTCCCTAAGTGCAGCTCAGACAAGGGCAATGAGGCAGAGTTCCTTGACAAGTGGCACGTGAGAGAACAGTTTCCCTGGAGCTGTTGCCGTGCCGAGGAAATCTAGCTCTCCCCAAGGAGGTGTGCAGTGCGTTGCTCCACACTAGGCCTACACAGAGTGGCTGGGAAGGGCTGCCGGGCTTGGAGGCCGCTGAGCAGGCCAGGGGAGGCAGCCAGTATTCAGTGGTCTTGCAGGGAATCGGGTGCAAACGCGAGGGACCTGGGTGTCCTGAACGGCGCTCACTACCAAGAAGAGAAAGCTGAACCGCGACGAAGGCCTCTTGGAAGGTGCTGCGTGCCTCTGCTTCAGCAGGGCAATAAAGCGACTTTCCTCGAGGCAGGGGCTAATGTTCGGTCTCCAGGTAAGTCGAGAGCATAGCGGCATGAGCTCCCAACCAGGCCCTGTACGCACGGTGTTTTACGAGAGAGCACTCATTTTCTTCCCAGAGCAATGCCTACCGTGACGAGAGGCCCATCAGAAAGGGTGTCTCTCCGTGTACTTCAAGGCCCGACGGAGGGAACTTTCCAACTGTGCCTTCAGGCCCGCACTTCAAGCCCGACAGGCGGTAAACGTCCCCTGGGGCTTCAACGAGGCACAAACCACACAAGGTACACAACGGGCCCTTCCCTGGATCAGCGTGTTTACGCAGGGTGTTCTGAGAGGAGCAAACGGCCTCAACCAAGGCAGGCTCCCTTTAGGCACGTAAGCGTCTGCCTCTTCCAAACGACCGCTGTGTTGCCTGAAGAACTCTGCTTTAGTTGCCGCTGCAATGCAAGCTGACTTTCTCCGAGAGTAGAGCGACTTTCCAACCGAGGTGTCAGAAGGCGTTCTAAGCAGACTATTTCCTCAGTGCAGCTGAGAGAAGGTCAATGGCGAAAACTTCCAGGGCACGGTGGACCGGCTAGAAAGGCGTTCCTGATGCTGTTGGAGTGGCGAGGAATCGTAGCCGTCCCCTTTAAAAGCGCTGGTTGGAGTCCTTCCCTCGGCAGACACAGTAGGCCCCTCTCTCAAGGGCCTAGGGGGCTGGGTGTGGCACAGCATGCCCACAGGGGCAGGGGGATTTCGCAGGGAAAAAGGTGCACACCCGAAGCGCCTAGGAGTCCTGAGAAGGGCAGCACCGTTCAAATAAAGCACTACCGTGACTAAGACCTCCAAGAGCTTGCTGTATGCTCCGTTCCTGCAGGGCGACTCAAAGCCTTTCTCGAGGCAGGCCCTCTCGTGGACGTTCCCTGTAGTCCTACAGCCTGACAGGATGAGCTCCCAACACGGCTCCGGAAGCCATCTGAAAATTGAGAGAAAAAATTCCTTCTCTTCCCCGAGCCCTGCCTCCCGCGCCTAGAGGCCCGTCAGAAACGGTGTTATTCAGGTAGCTCCAAGGCAGCATGAATGGAGCTTTCAAAATGGGAATTCAACGCTTCTGCCCTCCGGACCCCACTTCCAGTAAACACGTAGTCCGCTCCCTTGGGATTTCTAGCAAGTGCCCTGGAACACTAGCTACGCACTCGCTCCTGCCCTGAATCCACTTTTCGTCACAGGGTGCTCTGCATGGAGCCAACTCCCTCATCCAAGGAACCCTCTAGGTAGGCTCTATCGGGCCTTAGCCTCTACCAAAGGCCTGCAGTGAAAGAGGAAGCACTGTACTTCAGTGGCAGCGGAACGCAAGCCCATTTTCTCCTGCAGGTATGGTGCCCTCGGCTAAAGGTTCCTGGAAGGCCTGCGAAGCAGATGGTTTCCCTAAGTGCAGCTCAGACAAGGGCAATGAGGCAGAGTTCCTTGACAAGTGGCACGTGAGAGAACAGTTTCCCTGGAGCTGTTGCCGTGCCGAGGAAATCTAGCTCTCCCCAAGGAGGTGTGCAGTGCGTTGCTCCACACTAGGCCTACACAGAGTGGCTGGGAAGGGCTGCCGGGCTTGGAGGCCGCTGAGCAGGCCAGGGGAGGCAGCCAGTATTCAGTGGTCTTGCAGGGAATCGGGTGCAAACGCGAGGGACCTGGGTGTCCTGAACGGCGCTCACTACCAAGAAGAGAAAGCTGAACCGCGACGAAGGCCTCTTGGAAGGTGCTGCGTGCCTCTGCTTCAGCAGGGCAATAAAGCGACTTTCCTCGAGGCAGGGGCTAATGTTCGGTCTCCAGGTAAGTCGAGAGCATAGCGGCATGAGCTCCCAACCAGGCCCTGGACGCACGGTGTTTTACGAGAGAGCACTCATTTTCTTCCCAGAGCAATGCCTACCGTGACGAGAGGCCCATCAGAAAGGGTGTCTCTCCGTGTACTTCAAGGCCCGACGGAGGGAACTTTCCAACTGTGCCTTCAGGCCCGCACTTCAAGCCCGACAGGCGGTAAACGTCCCCTGGGGCTTCAACGAGGCACAAACCACACAAGGTACACAACGGGCCCTTCCCTGGATCAGCGTGTTTACGCAGGGTGTTCTGAGAGGAGCAAACGGCCTCAACCAAGGCAGGCTCCCTTTAGGCACGTAAGCGTCTGCCTCTTCCAAACGACCGCTGTGTTGCCTGAAGAACTCTGCTTTAGTTGCCGCTGCAATGCAAGCTGACTTTCTCCGAGAGTAGAGCGACTTTCCAACCGAGGTGTCAGAAGGCGTTCTAAGCAGACTATTTCCTCAGTGCAGCTGAGAGAAGGTCAATGGCGAAAACTTCCAGGGCACGGTGGACCGGCTAGAAAGGCGTTCCTGATGCTGTTGGAGTGGCGAGGAATCGTAGCCGTCCCCTTTAAAAGCGCTGGTTGGAGTCCTTCCCTCGGCAGACACAGTAGGCCCCTCTCTCAAGGGCCTAGGGGGCTGGGTGTGGCACAGCATGCCCACAGGGGCAGGGGGATTTCGCAGGGAAAAAGGTGCACACCCGAAGCGCCTAGGAGTCCTGACAAGGGCAGCACCGTTCAAATAAAGCACTACCGTGACTAAGACCTCCAAGAGCTTGCTGTATGCTCCGTTCCTGCAGGGCGACTCAAAGCCTTCCTCGAGGCAGGCCCTCTCGTGGACGTTCCCTGTAGTCCTACAGCCTGACAGGATGAGCTCCCAACACGGCTCCGGAAGCCATCTGAGAATTGAGAGAAAAAATTCCTTCTCTTCCCCGAGCCCTGCCTCCCGCGCCTAGAGGCCCGTCAGAAACGGTGTTATTCAGGTAGCTCCAAGGCAGCATGAATGGAGCTTTCAAAATGGGAATTCAACGCTTCTGCCCTCCGGACCCCACTTCCAGTAAACACGTAGTCCGCTCCCTTGGGATTTCTAGCAAGTGCCCTGGAACACTAGCTACGCACTCGCTCCTGCCCTGAATCCACTTTTCGTCACAGGGTGCTCTGCATGGAGCCAACTCCCTCATCCAAGGAACCCTCTAGGTAGGCTCTATCGGGCCTTAGCCTCTACCAAAGGCCTGCAGTGAAAGAGGAAGCACTGTACTTCAGTGGCAGCGGAACGCAAGCCCACTTTCTCCTGCAGGGATGGTGCCCTCGGCTAAAGGTTCCTGGAAGGCCTGCGAAGCAGATGGTTTCCCTAAGTGCAGCTCAGACAAGGGCAATGAGGCAGAGTTCCTTGACAAGTGGCACGTGAGAGAACAGTTTCCCTGGAGCTGTTGCCGTGCCGAGGAAATCTAGCTCTCCCCAAGGAGGTGTGCAGTGCGTTGCTCCACACTAGGCCTACACAGAGTGGCTGGGAAGGGCTGCCGGGCTTGGAGGCCGCTGAGCAGGCCAGGGGAGGCAGCCAGTATTCAGTGGTCTTGCAGGGAATCGGGTGCAAACGCGAGGGACCTGGGTGTCCTGAACGGCGCGCACTACCAAGAAGAGAAAGCTGAACCGCGACGAAGGCCTCTTGGAAGGTGCTGCGTGCCTCTGCTTCAGCAGGGCAATAAAGCGACTTTCCTCGAGGCAGGGGCTAATGTTCGGTCTCCAGGTAAGTCGAGAGCCTAGCGGCATGAGCTCCCAACCAGGCCCTGGACGCACGGTGTTTTACGAGAGAGCACTCATTTTCTTCCCAGAGCAATGCCTACCGTGACGAGAGGCCCATCAGAAAGGGTGTCTCTCCGTGTACTTCAAGGCCCGACGGAGGGAACTTTCCAACTGTGCCTTCAGGCCCGCACTTCAAGCCCGACAGGCGGTAAACGTCCCCTGGGGCTTCAACGAGGCACAAACCACACAAGGTACACAACGGGCCCTTCCCTGGATCAGCGTGTTTACGCAGGGTGTTCTGAGAGGAGCAAACGGCCTCAACCAAGGCAGGCTCCCTTTAGGCACGTAAGCGTCTGCCTCTTCCAAACGACCGCTGTGTTGCCTGAAGAACTCTGCTTTAGTTGCCGCTGCAATGCAAGCTGACTTTCTCCGAGAGTAGAGCGACTTTCCAACCGAGGTGCCAGAAGGCCTTCTAAGCAGACTAATTCCTCAGTGCAGCTGAGAGAAGGTCAATGGCGAAAACTTCCAGGGCACGGTGGACCGGCTAGAAAGGCGTTCCTGATGCTGTTGGAGTGGCGAGGAATCGTAGCCGTCCCCTTTAAAAGCGCTGGTTGGAGTCCTTCCCTCGGCAGACACAGTAGGCCCCTCTCTCAAGGGCCTAGGGGCCTGGGTGTGGCACAGCATGCCCACAGGGGCAGGGGGATTTCGCAGGGAAAAGGGTGCACACCCGAAGCGCCTAGGAGTCCTGAGAAGGGCAGCACCGTTCAAATAAAGCACTACCGTGACTAAGACCTCCAAGAGCTTGCTGTATGCTCCGTTCCTGCAGGGCGACTCAAAGCCTTTCTCGAGGCAGGCCCTCTCGTGGACGTTGCCTGTAGTCCTACAGCCTGACAGGATGAGCTCCCAACACGGCTCCGGAAGCCATCTGAGAATTGAGAGAAAAATTCCTTCTCTTCCCCGAGCCCTGCCTCCCGCGCCTAGAGGCCCGTCAGAAAAGGTGTTATTCAGGTAGCTCCAAGGCAGCATGAATGGAGCTTTCAAAATGGGAATTCAACGCTTCTGCCCTCCGGACCCCACTTCCAGTAAACACGTAGTCCGCTCCCTTGGGATTTCTAGCAAGTGCCCTGGGACACTAGCTACGCACTCGCTCCTGCCCTGAATCCACTTTTCGTCACAGGGTGCTCTGCATGGAGCCAACTCCCTCATCCAAGGAACCCTCTAGGTAGGCTCTATCGGGCCTTAGCCTCTACCAAAGGCCTGCAGTGAAAGAGGAAGCACTGTACTTCAGTGGCAGCGGAACGCAAGCCCATTTTCTCCTGCAGGTATGGTGCCCTCGGCTAAAGGTTCCTGGAAGGCCTGCGAAGCAGATGGTTTCCCTAAGTGCAGCTCAGACAAGGGCAATGAGGCAGAGTTCCTTGACAAGTGGCACGTGAGAGAACAGTTTCCCTGGAGCTGTTGCCGTGCCGAGGAAATCTAGCTCTCCCCAAGGAGGTGTGCAGTGCGTTGCTCCACACTAGGCCTACACAGAGTGGCTGGGAAGGGCTGCCGGGCTTGGAGGCCGCTGAGCAGGCCAGGGGAGGCAGCCAGTATTCAGTGGTCTTGCAGGGAATCGGGTGCAAACGCGAGGGACCTGGGTGTCCTGAACGGCGCTCACTACCAAGAAGAGAAAGCTGAACCGCGACGAAGGCCTCTTGGAAGGTGCTGCGTGCCTCTGCTTCAGCAGGGCAATAAAGCGACTTTCCTCGAGGCAGGGGCTAATGTTCGGTCTCCAGGTAAGTCGAGAGCATAGCGGCATGAGCTCCCAACCAGGCCCTGGACGCACGGTGTTTTACGAGAGAGCACTCATTTTCTTCCCAGAGCAATGCCTACCGTGACGAGAGGCCCATCAGAAAGGGTGTCTCTCCGTGTACTTCAAGGCCCGACGGAGGGAACTTTCCAACTGTGCCTTCAGGCCCGCACTTCAAGCCCGACAGGCGGTAAACGTCCCCTGGGGCTTCAACGAGGCACAAACCACACAAGGTACACAACGGGCCCTTCCCTGGATCAGCGTGTTTACGCAGGGTGTTCTGAGAGGAGCAAACGGCCTCAACCAAGGCAGGCTCCCTTTAGGCACGTAAGCGTCTGCCTCTTCCAAACGACCGCTGTGTTGCCTGAAGAACTCTGCTTTAGTTGCCGCTGCAATGCAAGCTGACTTTCTCCGAGAGTAGAGCGACTTTCCAACCGAGGTGTCAGAAGGCGTTCTAAGCAGACTATTTCCTCAGTGCAGCTGAGAGAAGGTCAATGGCGAAAACTTCCAGGGCACGGTGGACCGGCTAGAAAGGCGTTCCTGATGCTGTTGGAGTGGCGAGGAATCGTAGCCGTCCCCTTTAAAAGCGCTGGTTGGAGTCCTTCCCTCGGCAGACACAGTAGGCCCCTCTCTCAAGGGCCTAGGGGGCTGGGTGTGGCACAGCATGCCCACAGGGGCAGGGGGATTTCGCAGGGAAAAAGGTGCACACCCGAAGCGCCTAGGAGTCCTGAGAAGGGCAGCACCGTTCAAATAAAGCACTACCGTGACTAAGACCTCCAAGAGCTTGCTGTATGCTCCGTTCCTGCAGGGCGACTCAAAGCCTTTCTCGAGGCAGGCCCTCTCGTGGACGTTCCCTGTAGTCCTACAGCCTGACAGGATGAGCTCCCAACACGGCTCCGGAAGCCATCTGAAAATTGAGAGAAAAAATTCCTTCTCTTCCCCGAGCCCTGCCTCCCGCGCCTAGAGGCCCGTCAGAAACGGTGTTATTCAGGTAGCTCCAAGGCAGCATGAATGGAGCTTTCAAAATGGGAATTCAACGCTTCTGCCCTCCGGACCCCACTTCCAGTAAACACGTAGTCCGCTCCCTTGGGATTTCTAGCAAGTGCCCTGGAACACTAGCTACGCACTCGCTCCTGCCCTGAATCCACTTTTCGTCACAGGGTGCTCTGCATGGAGCCAACTCCCTCATCCAAGGAACCCTCTAGGTAGGCTCTATCGGGCCTTAGCCTCTACCAAAGGCCTGCAGTGAAAGAGGAAGCACTGTACTTCAGTGGCAGCGGAACGCAAGCCCATTTTCTCCTGCAGGTATGGTGCCCTCGGCTAAAGGTTCCTGGAAGGCCTGCGAAGCAGATGGTTTCCCTAAGTGCAGCTCAGACAAGGGCAATGAGGCAGAGTTCCTTGACAAGTGGCACGTGAGAGAACAGTTTCCCTGGAGCTGTTGCCGTGCCGAGGAAATCTAGCTCTCCCCAAGGAGGTGTGCAGTGCGTTGCTCCACACTAGGCCTACACAGAGTGGCTGGGAAGGGCTGCCGGGCTTGGAGGCCGCTGAGCAGGCCAGGGGAGGCAGCCAGTATTCAGTGGTCTTGCAGGGAATCGGGTGCAAACGCGAGGGACCTGGGTGTCCTGAACGGCGCTCACTACCAAGAAGAGAAAGCTGAACCGCGACGAAGGCCTCTTGGAAGGTGCTGCGTGCCTCTGCTTCAGCAGGGCAATAAAGCGACTTTCCTCGAGGCAGGGGCTAATGTTCGGTCTCCAGGTAAGTCGAGAGCATAGCGGCATGAGCTCCCAACCAGGCCCTGTACGCACGGTGTTTTACGAGAGAGCACTCATTTTCTTCCCAGAGCAATGCCTACCGTGACGAGAGGCCCATCAGAAAGGGTGTCTCTCCGTGTACTTCAAGGCCCGACGGAGGGAACTTTCCAACTGTGCCTTCAGGCCCGCACTTCAAGCCCGACAGGCGGTAAACGTCCCCTGGGGCTTCAACGAGGCACAAACCACACAAGGTACACAACGGGCCCTTCCCTGGATCAGCGTGTTTACGCAGGGTGTTCTGAGAGGAGCAAACGGCCTCAACCAAGGCAGGCTCCCTTTAGGCACGTAAGCGTCTGCCTCTTCCAAACGACCGCTGTGTTGCCTGAAGAACTCTGCTTTAGTTGCCGCTGCAATGCAAGCTGACTTTCTCCGAGAGTAGAGCGACTTTCCAACCGAGGTGCCAGAAGGCCTTCTAAGCAGACTATTTCCTCAGTGCAGCTGAGAGAAGGTCAATGGCGAAAACTTCCAGGGCACGGTGGACCGGCTAGAAAGGCGTTCCTGATGCTGTTGGAGTGGCGAGGAATCGTAGCCGTCCCCTTTAAAAGCGCTGGTTGGAGTCCTTCCCTCGGCAGACACAGTAGGCCCCTCTCTCAAGGGCCTAGGGGGCTGGGTGTGGCACAGCATGCCCACAGGGGCAGGGGGATTTCGCAGGGAAAAAGGTGCACACCCGAAGCGCCTAGGAGTCCTGACAAGGGCAGCACCGTTCAAATAAAGCACTACCGTGACTAAGACCTCCAAGAGCTTGCTGTATGCTCCGTTCCTGCAGGGCGACTCAAAGCCTTCCTCGAGGCAGGCCCTCTCGTGGACGTTCCCTGTAGTCCTACAGCCTGACAGGATGAGCTCCCAACACGGCTCCGGAAGCCATCTGAGAATTGAGAGAAAAAATTCCTTCTCTTCCCCGAGCCCTGCCTCCCGCGCCTAGAGGCCCGTCAGAAACGGTGTTATTCAGGTAGCTCCAAGGCAGCATGAATGGAGCTTTCAAAATGGGAATTCAACGCTTCTGCCCTCCGGACCCCACTTCCAGTAAACACGTAGTCCGCTCCCTTGGGATTTCTAGCAAGTGCCCTGGAACACTAGCTACGCACTCGCTCCTGCCCTGAATCCACTTTTCGTCACAGGGTGCTCTGCATGGAGCCAACTCCCTCATCCAAGGAACCCTCTAGGTAGGCTCTATCGGGCCTTAGCCTCTACCAAAGGCCTGCAGTGAAAGAGGAAGCACTGTACTTCAGTGGCAGCGGAACGCAAGCCCACTTTCTCCTGCAGGGATGGTGCCCTCGGCTAAAGGTTCCTGGAAGGCCTGCGAAGCAGATGGTTTCCCTAAGTGCAGCTCAGACAAGGGCAATGAGGCAGAGTTCCTTGACAAGTGGCACGTGAGAGAACAGTTTCCCTGGAGCTGTTGCCGTGCCGAGGAAATCTAGCTCTCCCCAAGGAGGTGTGCAGTGCGTTGCTCCACACTAGGCCTACACAGAGTGGCTGGGAAGGGCTGCCGGGCTTGGAGGCCGCTGAGCAGGCCAGGGGAGGCAGCCAGTATTCAGTGGTCTTGCAGGGAATCGGGTGCAAACGCGAGGGACCTGGGTGTCCTGAACGGCGCGCACTACCAAGAAGAGAAAGCTGAACCGCGACGAAGGCCTCTTGGAAGGTGCTGCGTGCCTCCGCTTCAGCAGGGCAATAAAGCGACTTTCCTCGAGGCAGGGGCTAATGTTCGGTCTCCAGGTAAGTCGAGAGCCTAGCGGCATGAGCTCCCAACCAGGCCCTGGACGCACGGTGTTTTACGAGAGAGCACTCATTTTCTTCCCAGAGCAATGCCTACCGTGACGAGAGGCCCATCAGAAAGGGTGTCTCTCCGTGTACTTCAAGGCCCGACGGAGGGAACTTTCCAACTGTGCCTTCAGGCCCGCACTTCAAGCCCGACAGGCGGTAAACGTCCCCTGGGGCTTCAACGAGGCACAAACCACACAAGGTACACAACGGGCCCTTCCCTGGATCAGCGTGTTTACGCAGGGTGTTCTGAGAGGAGCAAACGGCCTCAACCAAGGCAGGCTCCCTTTAGGCACGTAAGCGTCTGCCTCTTCCAAACGACCGCTGTGTTGCCTGAAGAACTCTGCTTTAGTTGCCGCTGCAATGCAAGCTGACTTTCTCCGAGAGTAGAGCGACTTTCCAACCGAGGTGCCAGAAGGCCTTCTAAGCAGACTAATTCCTCAGTGCAGCTGAGAGAAGGTCAATGGCGAAAACTTCCAGGGCACGGTGGACCGGCTAGAAAGGCGTTCCTGATGCTGTTGGAGTGGCGAGGAATCGTAGCCGTCCCCTTTAAAAGCGCTGGTTGGAGTCCTTCCCTCGGCAGACACAGTAGGCCCCTCTCTCAAGGGCCTAGGGGCCTGGGTGTGGCACAGCATGCCCACAGGGGCAGGGGGATTTCGCAGGGAAAAGGGTGCACACCCGAAGCGCCTAGGAGTCCTGAGAAGGGCAGCACCGTTCAAATAAAGCACTACCGTGACTAAGACCTCCAAGAGCTTGCTGTATGCTCCGTTCCTGCAGGGCGACTCAAAGCCTTTCTCGAGGCAGGCCCTCTCGTGGACGTTGCCTGTAGTCCTACAGCCTGACAGGATGAGCTCCCAACACGGCTCCGGAAGCCATCTGAGAATTGAGAGAAAAATTCCTTCTCTTCCCCGAGCCCTGCCTCCCGCGCCTAGAGGCCCGTCAGAAACGGTGTTATTCAGGTAGCTCCAAGGCAGCATGAATGGAGCTTTCAAAATGGGAATTCAACGCTTCTGCCCTCCGGACCCCACTTCCAGTAAACACGTAGTCCGCTCCCTTGGGATTTCTAGCAAGTGCCCTGGGACACTAGCTACGCACTCGCTCCTGCCCTGAATCCACTTTTCGTCACAGGGTGCTCTGCATGGAGCCAACTCCCTCATCCAAGGAACCCTCTAGGTAGGCTCTATCGGGCCTTAGCCTCTACCAAAGGCCTGCAGTGAAAGAGGAAGCACTGTACTTCAGTGGCAGCGGAACGCAAGCCCATTTTCTCCTGCAGGTATGGTGCCCTCGGCTAAAGGTTCCTGGAAGGCCTGCGAAGCAGATGGTTTCCCTAAGTGCAGCTCAGACAAGGGCAATGAGGCAGAGTTCCTTGACAAGTGGCACGTGAGAGAACAGTTTCCCTGGAGCTGTTGCCGTGCCGAGGAAATCTAGCTCTCCCCAAGGAGGTGTGCAGTGCGTTGCTCCACACTAGGCCTACACAGAGTGGCTGGGAAGGGCTGCCGGGCTTGGAGGCCGCTGAGCAGGCCAGGGGAGGCAGCCAGTATTCAGTGGTCTTGCAGGGAATCGGGTGCAAACGCGAGGGACCTGGGTGTCCTGAACGGCGCTCACTACCAAGAAGAGAAAGCTGAACCGCGACGAAGGCCTCTTGGAAGGTGCTGCGTGCCTCTGCTTCAGCAGGGCAATAAAGCGACTTTCCTCGAGGCAGGGGCTAATGTTCGGTCTCCAGGTAAGTCGAGAGCATAGCGGCATGAGCTCCCAACCAGGCCCTGTACGCACGGTGTTTTACGAGAGAGCACTCATTTTCTTCCCAGAGCAATGCCTACCGTGACGAGAGGCCCATCAGAAAGGGTGTCTCTCCGTGTACTTCAAGGCCCGACGGAGGGAACTTTCCAACTGTGCCTTCAGGCCCGCACTTCAAGCCCGACAGGCGGTAAACGTCCCCTGGGGCTTCAACGAGGCACAAACCACACAAGGTACACAACGGGCCCTTCCCTGGATCAGCGTGTTTACGCAGGGTGTTCTGAGAGGAGCAAACGGCCTCAACCAAGGCAGGCTCCCTTTAGGCACGTAAGCGTCTGCCTCTTCCAAACGACCGCTGTGTTGCCTGAAGAACTCTGCTTTAGTTGCCGCTGCAATGCAAGCTGACTTTCTCCGAGAGTAGAGCGACTTTCCAACCGAGGTGTCAGAAGGCGTTCTAAGCAGACTATTTCCTCAGTGCAGCTGAGAGAAGGTCAATGGCGAAAACTTCCAGGGCACGGTGGACCGGCTAGAAAGGCGTTCCTGATGCTGTTGGAGTGGCGAGGCATCGTAACCGTCCCCTTTAAAAGCGCTGGTTGGAGTCCTTCCCTCGGCAGACACAGTAGGCCCCTCTCTCAAGGGCCTAGGGGGCTGGGTGTGGCACAGCATGCCCACAGGGGCAGGGGGATTTCGCAGGGAAAAAGGTGCACACCCGAAGCGCCTAGGAGTCCTGACAAGGGCAGCACCGTTCAAATAAAGCACTACCGTGACTAAGACCTCCAAGAGCTTGCTGTATGCTCCGTTCCTGCAGGGCGACTCAAAGCCTTTCTCGAGGCAGGCCCTCTCCTGGACGTTCCCTGTAGTCCTACAGCCTGACAGGATGAGCTCCCAACACGGCTCCGGAAGCCATCTGAAAATTGAGAGAAAAAATTCCTTCTCTTCCCCGAGCCCTGCCTCCCGCGCCTAGAGGCCCGTCAGAAACGGTGTTATTCAGGTAGCTCCAAGGCAGCAAGAATGGAGCTTTCAAAATGGGAATTCAACGCTTCTGCCCTCCGGACCCCACTTCCAGTAAACACGTAGTCCGCTCCCTTGGGATTTCTAGCAAGTGCCCTGGAACACTAGCTACGCACTCGTTCCTGCCCTGAATCCACTTTTCGTCACAGGGTGCTCTGCATGGAGCCAACTCCCTCATCCAAGGAACCCTCTAGGTAGGCTCTATCGGGCCTTAGCCTCTACCAAAGGCCTGCAGTGAAAGAGGAAGCACTGTACTTCAGTGGCAGCGGAACGCAAGCCCACTTTCTCCTGCAGGGATGGTGCCCTCGGCTAAAGGTTCCTGGAAGGCCTGCGAAGCAGATGGTTTCCCTAAGTGCAGCTCAGACAAGGGCAATGAGGCAGAGTTCCTTGACAAGTGGCACATGAGAGAACAGTTTCCCTGGAGCTGTTGCCGTGCCGAGGAAATCTAGCTCTCCCCAAGGAGGTGTGCAGTGCGTTGCTCCACACTAGGCCTACACAGAGTGGCTGGGAAGGGCTGCCGGGCTTGGAGGCCGCTGAGCAGGCCAGGGGAGGCAGCCAGTATTCAGTGGTCTTGCAGGGAATCGGGTGCAAACGCGAGGGACCTGGGTGTCCTGAACGGCGCGCACTACCAAGAAGAGAAAGCTGAACCGCGACGAAGGCCTCTTGGAAGGTGCTGCGTGCTTCCGCTTCAGCAGGGCAATAAAGCGACTTTCCTCGAGGCAGGGGCTAATGTTCGGTCTCCAGGTAAGTCGAGAGCCTAGCGGCATGAGCTCCCAACCAGGCCCTGGACGCACGGTGTTTTACGAGAGAGCACTCATTTTCTTCCCAGAGCAATGCCTACCGTGACGAGAGGCCCATCAGAAAGGGTGTCTCTCCGTGTACTTCAAGGCCCGACGGAGGGAACTTTCCAACTGTGCCTTCAGGCCCGCACTTCAAGCCCGACAGGCGGTAAACGTCCCCTGGGGCTTCAACGAGGCACAAACCACACAAGGTACACAACGGGCCCTTCCCTGGATCAGCGTGTTTACGCAGGGTGTTCTGAGCGGAGCAAACGGCCTCAACCAAGGCAGGCTCCCTTTAGGCATGTAAGCGTCTGCCTCTTCCAAACGACCGCTGTGTTGCCTGAAGAACTCTGCTTTAGTTGCCGCTGCAATGCAAGCTGACTTTCTCCGAGAGTAGAGCGACTTTCCAACCGAGGTGCCAGAAGGCCTTCTAAGCAGACTATTTCCTCAGTGCAGCTGAGAGAAGGTCAATGGCGAAAACTTCCAGGGCACGGTGGACCGGCTAGAAAGGCGTTCCTGATGCTGTTGGAGTGGCGAGGAATCGTAGCCGTCCCCTTTAAAAGCGCTGGTTGGAGTCCTTCCCTCGGCAGACACAGTAGGCCCCTCTCTCAAGGGCCTAGGGGGCTGGGTGTGGCACAGCATGCCCACAGGGGCAGGGGGATTTCGCAGGGAAAAAGGTGCACACCCGAAGCGCCTAGGAGTCCTGACAAGGGCAGCACCGTTCAAATAAAGCACTACCGTGACTAAGACCTCCAAGAGCTTGCTGTATGCTCCGTTCCTGCAGGGCGACTCAAAGCCTTTCTCGAGGCAGGCCCTCTCGTGGACGTTCCCTGTAGTCCTACAGCCTGACAGGATGAGCTCCCAACACGGCTCCGGAAGCCATCTGAGAATTGAGAGAAAAATTCCTTCTCTTCCCCGAGCCTTGCCTCCCGCGCCTAGAGGCCCGTCAGAAACGGTGTTATTCAGGTAGCTCCAAGGCAGCATGAATGGAGCTTTCAAAATGGGAATTCAACGCTTCTGCCCTCCGGACCCCACTTCCAGTAAACACGTAGTCCACTCCCTTGGGATTTCTAGCAAGTGCCCTGGGACACTAGCTACGCACTCGCTCCTGCCCTGAATCCACTTTTCGTCACAGGGTGCTCTGTATGGAGCCAACTCCCTCATCCAAGGAACCCTCTAGGTAGGCTCTATCGGGCCTTAGCCTCTACCAAAGGCCTGCAGTGAAAGAGGAAGCACTGTACTTCAGTGGCAGCGGAACGCAAGCCCATTTTCTCCTGCAGGTATTGTGCCCTCGGCTAAAGGTTCCTGGAAGGCCTGCGAAGCAGATGGTTTCCCTAAGTGCAGCTCAGACAAGGGCAATGAGGCAGAGTTCCTTGACAAGTGGCACGTGAGAGAACAGTTTCCCTGGAGCTGTTGCCGTGCCGAGGAAATCTAGCTCTCCCCAAGGAGGTGTGCAGTGCGTTGCTCCACACTAGGCCTACACAGAGTGGCTGGGAAGGGCTGCCGGGCTTGGAGGCCGCTGAGCAGGCCAGGGGAGGCAGCCAGTATTCAGTGGTCTTGCAGGGAATCGGGTGCAAACGCGAGGGACCTGGGTGTCCTGAACGGCGCGCACTACCAAGAAGAGAAAGCTGAACCGCGACGAAGGCCTCTTGGAAGGTGCTGCGTGCTTCCGCTTCAGCAGGGCAATAAAGCGACTTTCCTCGAGGCAGGGGCTAATGTTCGGTCTCCAGGTAAGTCGAGAGCCTAGCGGCATGAGCTCCCAACCAGGCCCTGGACGCACGGTGTTTTACGAGAGAGCACTCATTTTCTTCCCAGAGCAATGCCTACCGTGACGAGAGGCCCATCAGAAAGGGTGTCTCTCCGTGTACTTCAAGGCCCGACGGAGGGAACTTTCCAACTGTGCCTTCAGGCCCGCACTTCAAGCCCGACAGGCGGTAAACGTCCCCTGGGGCTTCAACGAGGCACAAACCACACAAGGTACACAACGGGCCCTTCCCTGGATCAGCGTGTTTACGCAGGGTGTTCTGAGAGGAGCAAACGGCCTCAACCAAGGCAGGCTCCCTTTAGGCACGTAAGCGTCTGCCTCTTCCAAACGACCGCTGTGTTGCCTGAAGAACTCTGCTTTAGTTGCCGCTGCAATGCAAGCTGACTTTCTCCGAGAGTAGAGCGACTTTCCAACCGAGGTGCCAGAAGGCGTTCTAAGCAGACTATTTCCTCAGTGCAGCTGAGAGAAGGTCAATGGCGAAAACTTCCAGGGCACGGTGGACCGGCTAGAAAGGCGTTCCTGATGCTGTTGGAGTGGCGAGGAATCGTAGCCGTCCTCTTTAAAAGCGCTGGTTGGAGTCCTTCCCTCGGCAGACACAGTAGGTCCCTCTCTCAAGGGCCTAGGGGCTTGGGTGTGGCACAGCATGCCCACAGGGGCAGGGGGATTTCGCAGGGAAAAGGGTGCACACCCGAAGCGCCTAGGAGTCCTGAGAAGGGCAGCACCGTTCAAATAAAGCACTACCGTGACTAAGACCTCCAAGAGCTTGCTGTATGCTCCGTTCCTGCAGGGCGACTCAAAGCCTTTCTCGAGGCAGGCCCTCTCGTGGACGTTGCCTGTAGTCCTACAGCCTGACAGGATGAGCTCCCAACACGGCTCCGGAAGCCATCTGAGAATTGAGAGAAAAATTCCTTCTCTTCCCCGAGCCCTGCCTCCCGCGCCTAGAGGCCCGTCAGAAACGGTGTTATTCAGGTAGCTCCAAGGCAGCATGAATGGAGCTTTCAAAATGGGAATTCAACGCTTCTGCCCTCCGGACCCCACTTCCAGTAAACACGTAGTCCACTCCCTTGGGATTTCTAGCAAGTGCCCTGGGACAATAGCTACGCACTCGCTCCTGCCCTGAATCCACTTTTCGTCACAGGGTGCTCTGCATGGAGCCAACTCCCTCATCCAAGGAACCCTCTAGGTAGGCTCTATCGGGCCTTAGCCTCTACCAAAGGCCTGCAGTGAAAGAGGAAGCACTGTACTTCAGTGGCAGCGGAACGCAAGCCCACTTTCTCCTGCAGGTATTGTGCCCTCGGCTAAAGGTTCCTGGAAGGCCTGCGAAGCAGATGGTTTCCCTAAGTGCAGCTCAGACAAGGGCAATGAGGCAGAGTTCCTTGACAAGTGGCACGTGAGAGAACAGTTTCCCTGGAGCTGTTGCCGTGCCGAGGAAATCTAGCTCTCCCCAAGGAGGTGTGCAGTGCGTTGCTCCACACTAGGTCTACACAGAGTGGCTGGGAAGGGCTGCCGGGCTTGGAGGCCGCTGAGCAGGCCAGGGGAGGCAGCCAGTATTCAGTGGTCTTGCAGGGAATCGGGTGCAAACGCGAGGGACCTGGGTGTCCTGAACGGCGCGCACTGCCAAGAAGAGAAAGCTGAACCGCGACGAAGGCCTCTTGGAAGGTGCTGCGTGCCTCCG
Source organism: Hyperoodon ampullatus (assembly GCF_949752795.1). NCBI lineage: Eukaryota > Metazoa > Chordata > Mammalia > Artiodactyla > Ziphiidae > Hyperoodon > Hyperoodon ampullatus. The sequence continues at coordinate 33,200,969 of NC_136930.1, read as the reverse complement.
CTTCAGCTGGGCAATAAAGCGACTTTCCTCGAGGCAGGGGCTAATGTTCGGTCTACAGGTAAGTCGAGAGCATAGCGGCATGAGCTCCCAACCAGGCCCTGGACGCACGGTGTTTTACGAGAGAGCACTCATTTTCTTCCCAGAGCAATGCCTACCGTGACGAGAGGCCCATCAGAAAGGGTGTCTCTCCGTGTACTTCAAGGCCCGACGGAGGGAACTTTCCAACTGTGCCTTCAGGCCCGCACTTCAAGCCCGACAGGCGGTAAACGTCCCCTGGGGCCTCAACGAGGCACAAACCACACAAGGTACACAACGGGCCCTTCCCTGGATCAGCGTGTTTACGCAGGGTGTTCTGAGAGGAGCAAACGGCCTCAACCAAGGCAGGCTCCCTTTAGGCACGTAAGCGTCTGCCTCTTCCAAACGACCGCTGTGTTGCCTGAAGAACTCTGCTTTAGTTGCCGCTGCAATGCAAGCTGACTTTCTCCGAGAGTAGAGCGACTTTCCAACCGAGGTGCCAGAAGGCGTTCTAAGCAGACTATTTCCTCAGTGCAGCTGAGAGAAGGTCAATGGCGAAAACTTCCAGGGCACGGTGGACCGGCTAGAAAGGCGTTCCTGATGCTGTTGGAGTGGCGAGGAATCGTAGCCGTCCCCTTTCAAAGCGCTGGTTGGAGTCCTTCCCTCGGCAGACACAGTAGGCCCCTCTCTCAAGGGCCTAGGGGGCTGGGTGTGGCACAGCATGCCCACAGGGGCAGGGGGATTTCGCAGGGAAAAGGGTGCACACCCGAAGCGCCTAGGAGTCCTGACAAGGGCAGCACCGTTCAAATAAAGCACTACCGTGACTAAGACCTCCAAGAGCTTGCTGTATGCTCCGTTCCTGCAGGGCGACTCAAAGCCTTTCTCGAGGCAGGCCCTCTCGTGGACGTTCCCTGTAGTCCTACAGCCTGACAGGATGAGCTCCCAACACGGCTCCGGAAGCCATCTGAGAATTGAGAGAAAAAATTCCTTCTCTTCCCCGAGCCCTGCCTCCCGCGCCTAGAGGCCCGTCAGAAAAGGTGTTATTCAGGTAACTCCAAGGCAGCATGAATGGAGCTTTCAAAATGGGAATTCAACGCTTCTGCCCTCCGGACCCCACTTCCAGTAAACACGTAGTCCGCTCCCTTGGGATTTCTAGCAAGTGCCCTGGAACACTAGCTACGCACTCGCTCCTGCCCTGAATCCACTTTTCGTCACAGGGTGCTCTGCATGGAGCCAACTCCCTCATCCAAGGAACCCTCTAGGTAGGCTCTATCGGGCCTTAGCCTCTACCAAAGGCCTGCAGTGAAAGAGGAAGCACTGTACTTCAGTGGCAGCGGAACGCAAGCCCACTTTCTCCTGCAGGGATGGTGCCCTCGGCTAAAGGTTCCTGGAAGGCCTGCGAAGCAGATGGTTTCCCTAAGTGCAGCTCAGACAAGCGCAATGAGGCAGAGTTCCTTGACAAGTGGCACGTGAGAGAACAGTTTCCCTGGAGCTGTTGCCGTGCCGAGGAAATCTAGCTCTCCCCAAGGAGGTGTGCAGTGCGTTGCTCCACACTAGGTCTACACAGAGTGGCTGGGAAGGGCTGCCGGGCTTGGAGGCCGCTGAGCAGGCCAGGGGAGGCAGCCAGTATTCAGTGGTCTTGCAGGGAATCGGGTGCAAACGCGAGGGACCTGGGTGTCCTGAACGGCGCGCACTGCCAAGAAGAGAAAGCTGAACCGCGACGAAGGCCTCTTGGAAGGTGCTGCGTGCCTCCGCTTCAGCTGGGCAATAAAGCGACTTTCCTCGAGGCAGGGGCTAATGTTCAGTCTACAGGTAAGTCGAGAGCCTAGCGGCATGAGCTCCCAACCAGGCCCTGGACGCACGGTGTTTTACGAGAGAGCACTCATTTTCTTCCCAGAGCAATGCCTACCGTGACGAGAGGCCCATCAGAAAGGGTGTCTCTCCGTGTACTTCAAGGCCCGACGGAGGGAACTTTCCAACTGTGCCTTCAGGCCCGCACTTCAAGCCCGACAGGCGGTAAACGTCCCCTGGGGCCTCAACGAGGCACAAACCACACAAGGTACACAACGGGCCCTTCCCTGGATCAGCGTGTTTACGCAGGGTGTTCTGAGAGGAGCAAACGGCCTCAACCAAGGCAGGCTCCCTTTAGGCACGTAAGCGTCTGCCTCTTCCAAACGACCGCTGTGTTGCCTGAAGAACTCTGCTTTAGTTGCCGCTGCAATGCAAGCTGACTTTCTCCGAGAGTAGAGCGACTTTCCAACCGAGGTGCCAGAAGGCCTTCTAAGCAGACTATTTCCTCAGTGCAGCTGAGAGAAGGTCAATGGCGAAAACTTCCAGGGCACGGTGGACCGGCTAGAAAGGCGTTCCTGATGCTGTTGGAGTGGCGAGGAATCGTAGCCGTCCCCTTTAAAAGCGCTGGTTGGAGTCCTTCCCTCGGCAGACACAGTAGGCCCCTCTCTCAAGGGCCTAGGGGGCTGGGTGTGGCACAGCATGCCCACAGGGGCAGGGGGATTTCGCAGGGAAAAAGGTGCACACCCGAAGCGCCTAGGAGTCCTGAGAAGGGCAGCACCGTTCAAATAAAGCACTACCGTGACTAAGACCTCCAAGAGCTTGCTGTATGCTCCGTTCCTGCAGGGCGACTCAAAGCCTTTCTCGAGGCAGGCCCTCTCGTGGACGTTCCCTGTAGTCCTACAGCCTGACAGGATGAGCTCCCAACACGGCTCCGGAAGCCATCTGAGAATTGAGAGAAAAATTCCTTCTCTTCCCCGAGCCCTGCCTCCCGCTTCTAGAGGCCCGTCAGAAACGGTGTTATTCAGGTAGCTCCAAGGCAGCATGAATGGAGCTTTCAAAATGGGAATTCAACGCTTCTGCCCTCCGGACCCCACTTCCAGTAAACACGTAGTCCACTCCCTTGGGATTTCTAGCAAGTGCCCTGGAACACTAGCTACGCACTCGCTCCTGCCCTGAATCCACTTTTCGTCACAGGGTGCTCTGCATGGAGCCAACTCCCTCATCCAAGGAACCCTCTAGGTAGGCTCTATCGGGCCTTAGCCTCTACCAAAGGCCTGCAGTGTAAGAGGAAGCACTGTACTTCAGTGGCAGCGGGAACGCAAGCCCACTTTCTCCTGCAGGGATGGTGCCCTCGGCTAAAGGTTCCTGGAAGGCCTGCGAAGCAGATGGTTTCCCTAAGTGCAGCTCAGACAAGGGCAATGAGGCAGAGTTCCTTGACAAGTGGCACGTGAGAGAACAGTTACCCTGGAGCTGTTGCCGTGCCGAGGAAATCTAGCTCTCCCCAAGGAGGTGTGCAGTGCGTTGCTCCACACTAGGCCTACACAGAGTGGCTGGGAAGGGCTGCCGGGCTTGGAGGCCGCTGAGCAGGCCAGGGGAGGCAGCCAGTATTCAGTGGTCTTGCAGGGAATCGGGTGCAAACGCGAGGGACCTGGGTGTCCTGAACGGCGCGCACTACCAAGAAGAGAAAGCTGAACCGCGACGAAGGCCTCTTGGAAGGTGCTGCGTGCTTCCGCTTCAGCAGGGCAATAAAGCGACTTTCCTCGAGGCAGGGGCTAATGTTCGGTCTCCAGGTAAGTCGAGAGCCTAGCGGCATGAGCTCCCAACCAGGCCCTGGACGCACGGTGTTTTACGAGAGAGCACTCATTTTCTTCCCAGAGCAATGCCTACCGTGACGAGAGGCCCATCAGAAAGGGTGTCTCTCCGTGTACTTCAAGGCCCGACGGAGGGAACTTTCCAACTGTGCCTTCAGGCCCGCACTTCAAGCCCGACAGGCGGTAAACGTCCCCTGGGGCTTCAACGAGGCACAAACCACACAAGGTACACAACGGGCCCTTCCCTGGATCAGCGTGTTAACGCAGGGTGTTCTGAGTGGAGCAAACGGCCTCAACCAAGGCAGGCTCCCTTTAGGCACGTAAGCGTCTGCCTCTTCCAAACGACCGCTGTGTTGCCTGAAGAACTCTGCTTTAGTTGCCGCTGCAATGCAAGCTGACTTTCTCCGAGAGTAGAGCGACTTTCCAACCGAGGTGCCAGAAGGCCTTCTAAGCAGACTATTTCCTCAGTGCAGCTGAGAGAAGGTCAATGGCGAAAACTTCCAGGGCACGGTGGACCGGCTAGAAAGGCGTTCCTGATGCTGTTGGAGTGGCGAGGAATCGTAGCCGTCCCCTTTAAAAGCGCTGGTTGGAGTCCTTCCGTCGGCAGACACAGTAGGCCCCTCTCTCAAGGGCCTAGGGGGCTGGGTGTGGCACAGCATGCCCACAGGGGCAGGGGGATTTCGCAGGGAAAAGGGTGCACACCCGTAGCGCCTAGGAGTCCTGAGAAGGGCAGCACCGTTCAAATAAAGCACTACTGTGACTAAGACCTCCAAGAGCTTGCTGTATGCTCCGTTCCTGCAGGGCGACTCAAAGCCTTTCTCGAGGCAGGCCCTCTCGTGGACGTTCCCTGTAGTCCTACAGCCTGACAGGATGAGCTCCCAACACGGCTCCGGAAGCCATCTGAGAATTGAGAGAATAATTCCTTCTCTTCCCCGAGCCTTGCCTCCCGCGCCTAGAGGCCCGTCAGAAACGGTGTTATTCAGGTAGCTCCAAGGCAGCATGAATGGAGCTTTCAAAATGGGAATTCAACGCTTCTGCCCTCCGGACCCCACTTCCAGTAAACACGTAGTCCACTCCCTTGGGATTTCTAGCAAGTGCCCTGGGACACTAGCTACGCACTCGCTCCTGCCCTGAATCCACTTTTCGTCACAGGGTGCTCTGCATGGAGCCAACTCCCTCATCCAAGGAACCCTCTAGGTAGGCTCTATCGGGCCTTAGCCTCTACCAAAGGCCTGCAGTGAAAGAGGAAGCACTGTACTTCAGTGGCTGCTGGAACGCAAGCCCATTTTCTCCTGCAGGTATGGTGCCCTCGGCTAAAGGTTCCTGGAAGGCCTGCGAAGCAGATGGTTTCCCTAAGTGCAGCTCAGACAAGGGCAATGAGGCAGAGTTCCTTGACAAGTGGCACGTGAGAGAACAGTTTCCCTGGAGCTGTTGCCGTGCCGAGGAAATCTAGCTCTCCCCAAGGAGGTGTGCAGTGCGTTGCTCCACACTAGGCCTACACAGAGTGGCTGGGAAGGGCTGCCGGGCTTGGAGGCCGCTGAGCAGGCCAGGGGAGGCAGCCAGTATTCAGTGGTCTTGCAGGGAATCGGGTGCAAACGCGAGGGACCTGGGTGTCCTGAACGGCGCGCACTACCAAGAAGAGAAAGCTGAACCGCGACGAAGGCCTCTTGGAAGGTGCTGCGTGCTTCCGATTCAGCAGGGCAATAAAGCGACTTTCCTCGAGGCAGGGGCTAATGTTCGGTCTCCAGGTAAGTCGAGAGCATAGCGGCATGAGCTCCCAACCAGGCCCTGGACGCACGGTGTTTTACGAGAGAGCACTCATTTTCTTCCCAGAGCAATGCCTACCGTGACGAGAGGCCCATCAGAAAGGGTGTCTCTCCGTGTACTTCAAGGCCCGACGGAGGGAACTTTCCAACTGTGCCTTCAGGCCCGCACTTCAAGCCCGACAGGCGGTAAACGTCCCCTGGGGCTTCAACGAGGCACAAACCACACAAGGTACACAACGGGCCCTTCCCTGGATCAGCGTGTTTACGCAGGGTGTTCTGAGAGGAGCAAACGGCCTCAACCAAGGCAGGCTCCCTTTAGGCACGTAAGCGTCTGCCTCTTCCAAACGACCGCTGTGTTGCCTGAAGAACTCTGCTTTAGTTGCCGCTGCAATGCAAGCTGACTTTCTCCGAGAGTAGAGCGACTTTCCAACCGAGGTGCCAGAAGGCCTTCTAAGCAGACTATTTCCTCAGTGCAGCTGAGAGAAGGTCAATGGCGAAAACTTCCAGGGCACGGTGGACCGGCTAGAAAGGCGTTCCTGATGCTGTTGGAGTGGCGAGGAATCGTAGCCGTCCCCTTTAAAAGCGCTGGTTGGAGTCCTTCCCTCGGCAGACACAGTAGGCCCCTCTCTCAAGGGCCTAGGGGGCTGGGTGTGGCACAGCATGCCCACAGGGGCAGGGGGATTTCACAGGGAAAAAGGTGCACACCCGAAGCGCCTAGGAGTCCTGAGAAGGGCAGCACCGTTCAAATAAAGCACTACCGTGACTAAGACCTCCAAGAGCTTGCTGTATGCTCCGTTCCTGCAGGGCGACTCAAAGCCTTTCTCGAGGCAGGCCCTCTCGTGGACGTTCCCTGTAGTCCTACAGCCTGACAGGATGAGCTCCCAACACGGCTCCGGAAGCCATCTGAGAACTGAGAGAAAAATTCCTTCTCTTCCCCGAGCCTTGCCTCCCGCGCCTAGAGGCCCGTCAGAAACGGTGTTATTCAGGTAGCTCCAAGGCAGCATGAATGGAGCTTTCAAAATGGGAATTCAACGCTTCTGCCCTCCGGACCCCACTTCCAGTAAACACGTAGTCCACTCCCTTGGGATTTCTAGCAAGTGCCCTGGGACACTAGCTACGCACTCGCTCCTGCCCTGAATCCACTTTTCGTCACAGGGTGCTCTGCATGGAGCCAACTCCCTCATCCAAGGAACCCTCTAGGTAGGCTCTATCGGGCCTTAGCCTCTACCAAAGGCCTGCAGTGTAAGAGGAAGCACTGTACTTCAGTGGCTGCTGGAACGCAAGCCCACTTTGTCCTGCAGGGATGGTGCCCTCGGCTAAAGGTTCCTGGAAGGCCTGCGAAGCAGATGGTTTCCCTAAGTGCAGCTCAGACAAGGGCAATGAGGCAGAGTTCCTTGACAAGTGGCACGTGTGAGAACAGTTACCCTGGAGCTGTTGCCGTGCCGAGGAAATCTAGCTCTCCCCAAGGAGGTGTGCAGTGCGTTGCTCCACACTAGGCCTACACAGAGTGGCTGGGAAGGGCTGCCGGGCTTGGAGGCCGCTGAGCAGGCCAGGGGAGGCAGCCAGTATTCAGTGGTCTTGCAGGGAATCGGGTGCAAACGCGAGGGACCTGGGTGTCCTGAACGGCGCGCACTACCAAGAAGAGAAAGCTGAACCGCGACGAAGGCCTCTTGGAAGGTGCTGCGTGCTTCCGATTCAGCAGGGCAATAAAGCGACTTTCCTCGAGGCAGGGGCTAATGTTCGGTCTCCAGGTAAGTCGAGAGCCTAGCGGCATGAGCTCCCAAGCAGGCCCTGGACGCACGGTGTTTTACGAGAGAGCACTCATTTTCTTCCCAGAGCAATGCCTACCGTGACGAGAGGCCCATCAGAAAGGGTGTCTCTCCGTGTACTTCAAGGCCCGACGGAGGGAACTTTCCAACTGTGCCTTCAGGCCCGCACTTCAAGCCCGACAGGCGGTAAACGTCCCCTGGGGCTTCAACGAGGCACAAACCACACAAGGTACACAACGGGCCCTTCCCTGGATCAGCGTGTTTACGCAGGGTGTTCTGAGAGGAGCAAACGGCCTCAACCAAGGCAGGCTCCCTTTAGGCACGTAAGCGTCTGCCTCTTCCAAACGACCGCTGTGTTGCCTGAAGAACTCTGCTTTAGTTGCCGCTGCAATGCAAGCTGACTTTCTCCGAGAGTAGAGCGACTTTCCAACCGAGGTGCCAGAAGGCCTTCTAAGCAGACTATTTCCTCAGTGCAGCTGAGAGAAGGTCAATGGCGAAAACTTCCAGGGCACGGTGGACCGGCTAGAAAGGCGTTCCTGATGCTGTTGGAGTGGCGAGGAATCGTAGCCGTCCCCTTTAAAAGCGCTGGTTGGAGTCCTTCCCTCGGCAGACACAGTAGGCCCCTCTCTCAAGGGCCTAGGGGCCTGGGTGTGGCACAGCATGCCCACAGGGGCAGGGGGATTTCGCAGGGAAAAGGGTGCACACCCGAAGCGCCTAGGAGTCCTGAGAAGGGCAGCACCGTTCAAATAAAGCACTACCGTGACTAAGACCTCCAAGAGCTTGCTGTATGCTCCGTTCCTGCAGGGCGACTCAAAGCCTTTCTCGAGGCAGGCCCTCTCGTGGACGTTCCCTGTAGTCCTACAGCCTGACAGGATGAGCTCCCAACACGGCTCCGGAAGCCATCTGAGAATTGAGAGAAAAATTCCTTCTCTTCCCCGAGCCCTGCCTCCCGCGCCTAGAGGCCCGTCAGAAACGGTGTTATTCAGGTAGCTCCAAGGCAGCATGAATGGAGCTTTCAAAATGGGAATTCAACGCTTCTGCCCTCCGGACCCCACTTCCAGTAAACACGTAGTCCACTCCCTTGGGATTTCTAGCAAGTGCCCTGGGACACTAGCTACGCACTCGCTCCTGCCCTGAATCCACTTTTCGTCACAGGGTGCTCTGCATGGAGCCAACTCCCTCATCCAAGGAACCCTCTAGGTAGGCTCTATCGGGCCTTAGCCTCTACCAAAGGCCTGCAGTGAAAGAGGAAGCACTGTACTTCAGTGGCAGCGGAACGCAAGCCCACTTTCTCCTGCAGGTATTGTGCCCTCGGCTAAAGGTTCCTGGAAGGCCTGCGAAGCAGATGGTTTCCCTAAGTGCAGCTCAGACAAGGGCAATGAGGCAGAGTTCCTTGACAAGTGGCACGTGAGAGAACAGTTTCCCTGGAGCTGTTGCCGTGCCGAGGAAATCTAGCTCTCCCCAAGGAGGTGTGCAGTGCGTTGCTCCACACTAGGTCTACACAGAGTGGCTGGGAAGGGCTGCCGGGCTTGGAGGCCGCTGAGCAGGCCAGGGGAGGCAGCCAGTATTCAGTGGTCTTGCAGGGAATCGGGTGCAAACGCGAGGGACCTGGGTGTCCTGAACGGCGCGCACTACCAAGAAGAGAAAGCTGAACCGCGACGAAGGCCTCTTGGAAGGTGCTGCGTGCCTCCGCTTCAGCTGGGCAATAAAGCGACTTTCCTCGAGGCAGGGGCTAATGTTCGGTCTACAGGTAAGTCGAGAGCATAGCGGCATGAGCTCCCAACCAGGCCCTGGACGCACGGTGTTTTACGAGAGAGCACTCATTTTCTTCCCAGAGCAATGCCTACCGTGACGAGAGGCCCATCAGAAAGGGTGTCTCTCCGTGTACTTCAAGGCCCGACGGAGGGAACTTTCCAACTGTGCCTTCAGGCCCGCACTTCAAGCCCGACAGGCGGTAAACGTCCCCTGGGGCCTCAACGAGGCACAAACCACACAAGGTACACAACGGGCCCTTCCCTGGATCAGCGTGTTTACGCAGGGTGTTCTGAGAGGAGCAAACGGCCTCAACCAAGGCAGGCTCCCTTTAGGCACGTAAGCGTCTGCCTCTTCCAAACGACCGCTGTGTTGCCTGAAGAACTCTGCTTTAGTTGCCGCTGCAATGCAAGCTGACTTTCAACGAGAGTAGAGCGACTTTCCAACCAAGGTGCCAGAAGGCCTTCTAAGCAGACTAATTCCTCAGTGCAGCTGAGAGAAGGTCAATGGCGAAAACTTCCAGGGCACGGTGGACCGGCTAGAAAGGCGTTCCTGATGCTGTTGGAGTGGCGAGGAATCTTAGCCGTCCCCTTTCAAAGCGCTGGTTGGAGTCCTTCCCTCGGCAGACACAGTAGGCCCCTCTCTCAAGGGCCTAGGGGGCTGGGTGTGGCACAGCATGCCCACAGGGACAGGGGGATTTCGCAGGGAAAAAGGTGCACAACCGAAGCGCCTAGGAGTCCTGAGAAGGGCAGCACCGTTCAAATAAAGCACTACCGTGACTAAGACCTCCAAGAGCTTGCTGTATGCTCCGTTCCTGCAGGGCGACTCAAAGCCTTTCTCGAGGCAGGCCCTCTCGTGGACGTTCCCTGTAGTCCTACAGCCTGACAGGATGAGCTCCCAACACGGCTCCGGAAGCCATCTGAGAACAGAGAGAAAAATTCCTTCTCTTCCCCGAGCCTTGCCTCCCGCGCCTAGAGGCCCGTCAGAAACGGTGTTATTCAGGTAGCTCCAAGGCAGCATGAATGGAGCTTTGAAAATGGGAATTCAACGCTTCTGCCCTCCGGACCCCACTTCCAGTAAACACGTAGTCCACTCCCTTGGGATTTCTAGCAAGTGCCCTGGGACACTAGCTACGCACTCGCTCCTGCCCTGAATCCACTTTTCGTCACAGGGTGCTCTGCATGGAGCCAACTCCCTCATCCAAGGAACCCTCTAGGTAGGCTCTATCGGGCCTTAGCCTCTACCAAAGGCCTGCAGTGTAAGAGGAAGCACTGTACTTCAGTGGCAGCGGGAACGCAAGCCCACTTTCTCCTGCAGGGATGGTGCTCTCGGCTAAAGGTTCCTGGAAGGCCTGCGAAGCAGATGGTTTCCCTAAGTGCAGCTCAGACAAGGGCAATGAGGCAGAGTTCCTTGACAAGTGGCACGTGAGAGAACAGTTACCCTGGAGCTGTTGCCGTGCCGAGGAAATCTAGCTCTCCCCAAGGAGGTGTGCAGTGCGTTGCTCCACACTAGGCCTACACAGAGTGGCTGGGAAGGGCTGCCGGGCTTGGAGGCCGCTGAGCAGGCCAGGGGAGGCAGCCAGTATGCAGTGGTCTTGCAGGGAATCGGGTGCAAACACGAGGGACCTGGGTGTCCTGAACGGCGCGCACTACCAAGAAGAGAAAGCTGAACCGCGACGAAGGCCTCTTGGAAGGTGCTGCGTGCTTCCGCTTCAGCAGGGCAATAAAGCGACTTTCCTCGAGGCAGGGGCTAATGTTCGGTCTCCAGGTAAGTCGAGAGCCTAGCGGCATGAGCTCCCAACCAGGCCCTGGACGCACGGTGTTTTACGAGAGAGCACTCATTTTCTTCCCAGAGCAATGCCTACCGTGACGAGAGGCCCATCAGAAAGGGTGTCTCTCCGTGTACTTCAAGGCCCGACGGAGGGAACTTTCCAACTGTGCCTTCAGGCCCGCACTTCAAGCCCGACAGGCGGTAAACGTCCCCTGGGGCTTCAACGAGGCACAAACCACACAAGGTACACAACGGGCCCTTCCCTGGATCAGCGTGTTAACGCAGGGTGTTCTGAGTGGAGCAAACGGCCTCAACCAAGGCAGGCTCCCTTTAGGCACGTAAGCGTCTGCCTCTTCCAAACGACCGCTGTGTTGCCTGAAGAACTCTGCTTTAGTTGCCGCTGCAATGCAAGCTGACTTTCTCCGAGAGTAGAGCGACTTTCCAACCGAGGTGCCAGAAGGCGTTCTAAGCAGACTATTTCCTCAGTGCAGCTGAGAGAAGGTCAATGGCGAAAACTTCCAGGGCACGGTGGACCGGCTAGAAAGGCGTTCCTGATGCTGTTGGAGTGGCGAGGAATCGTAGCCGTCCCCTTTAAAAGCGCTGGTTGGAGTCCTTCCCTCGGCAGACACAGTAGGCCCCTCTCTCAAGGGCCTAGGGGCCTGGGTGTGGCACAGCATGCCCACAGGGGCAGGGGGATTTCGCAGGGAAAAGGGTGCACACCCGAAGCGCCTAGGAGTCCTGAGAAGGGCAGCACCGTTCAAATAAAGCACTACCGTGACTAAGACCTCCAAGAGTTTGCTGTATGCTCCGTTCCTGCAGGGCGACTCAAAGCCTTTCTCGAGGCAGGCCCTCTCGTGGACGTTCCCTGTAGTCCTACAGCCTGACAGGATGAGCTCCCAACACGGCTCCGGAACCGAACTGAGAATTGAGAGAAAAAATTCCTTCTCTTCCCCGAGCCCTGCCTCCCGCGCCTAGAGGCCCGTCAGAAACGGTGTTATTCAGGTAGCTCCAAGGCAGCATGAATGGAGCTTTCAAAATGGGAATTCAACGCTTCTGCCCTCCGGACCCCACTTCCAGTAAACACGTAGTCCACTCCCTTGGGATTTCTAGCAAGTGCCCTGGGACACTAGCTACGCACTCGCTCCTGCCCTGAATCCACTTTTCGTCACAGGGTGCTCTGCATGGAGCCAACTCCCTCATCCAAGGAACCCTCTAGGTAGGCTCTATCGGGCCTTAGCCTCTACCAAAGGCCTGCAGTGAAAGAGGAAGCACTGTACTTCAGTGGCAGCGGAACGCAAGCCCATTTTCTCCTGCAGGTATGGTGCCCTCGGCTAAAGGTTCCTGGAAGGCCTGCGAAGCAGATGGTTTCCCTAAGTGCAGCTCAGACAAGGGCAATGAGGCAGAGTTCCTTGACAAGTGGCACGTGAGAGAACAGTTACCCTGGAGCTGTTGCCGTGCCGAGGAAATCTAGCTCTCCCCAAGGAGGTGTGCAGTGCGTTGCTCCACACTAGGCCTACACAGAGTGGCTGGGAAGGGCTGCCGGGCTTGGAGGCCGCTGAGCAGGCCAGGGGAGGCAGCCAGTATTCAGTGGTCTTGCAGGGAATCGGGTGCAAACGCGAGGGACCTGGGTGTCCTGAACGGCGCGCACTACCAAGAAGAGAAAGCTGAACCGCGACGAAGGCCTCTTGGAAGGTGCTGCGTGCCTCCGCTTCAGCAGGGCAATAAAGCGACTTTCCTCGAGGCAGGGGCTAATGTTCGGTCTCCAGGTAAGTCGAGAGCCTAGCGGCATGAGCTCCCAACCAGGCCCTGGACGCACGGTGTTTTACGAGAGAGCACTCATTTTCTTCCCAGAGCAATGCCTACCGTGACGAGAGGCCCATCAGAAAGGGTGTCTCTCCGTGTACTTCAAGGCCCGACGGAGGGAACTTTCCAACTGTGCCTTCAGGCCCGCACTTCAAGCCCGACAGGCGGTAAACGTCCCCTGGGGCTTCAACGAGGCACAAACCACACAAGGTACACAACGGGCCCTTCCCTGGATCAGCGTGTTTACGCAGGGTGTTCTGAGTGGAGCAAACGGCCTCAACCAAGGCAGGCTCCCTTTAGGCACGTAAGCGTCTGCCTCTTCCAAACGACCGCTGTGTTGCCTGAAGAACTCTGCTTTAGTTGCCGCTGCAATGCAAGCTGACTTTCTCCGAGAGTAGAGCGACTTTCCAACCGAGGTGCCAGAAGGCGTTCTAAGCAGACTATTTCCTCAGTGCAGCTGAGAGAAGGTCAATGGCGAAAACTTCCAGGGCACGGTGGACCGGCTAGAAAGGCGTTCCTGATGCTGTTGGAGTGGCGAGGAACCGTAGCCGTCCCCTTTAAAAGCGCTGGTTGGAGTCCTTCCCTCGGCAGACACAGTAGGCCCCTCTCTCAAGGGCCTAGGGGCCTGGGTGTGGCACAGCATGCCCACAGGGGCAGGGGGATTTCGCAGGGAAAAGGGTGCACACCCGAAGCGCCTAGGAGTCCTGAGAAGGGCAGCACCGTTCAAATAAAGCACTACCGTGACTAAGACCTCCAAGAGCTTGCTGTATGCTCCGTTCCTGCAGGGCGACTCAAAGCCTTTCTCGAGGCAGGCCCTCTCGTGGACGTTCCCTGTAGTCCTACAGCCTGACAGGATGAGCTCCCAACACGGCTCCGGAAGCCATCTGAGAATTGAGAGAAAAAATTCCTTCTCTTCCCCGAGCCCTGCCTCCCGCGCCTAGAGGCCCGTCAGAAACGGTGTTGTAGCTCCAAGGCAGCATGAATGGAGCTTTCAAAATGGGAATTCAACGCTTCTGCCCTCCGGACCCCACTTCCAGTAAACACGTAGTCCACTCCCTTGGGATTTCTAGCAAGTGCCCTGGGACACTAGCTACGCACTCGCTCCTGCCCTGAATCCACTTTTCGTCACAGGGTGCTCTGCATGGAGCCAACTCCCTCATCCAAGGAACCCTCTAGGTAGGCTCTATCGGGCCTTAGCCTCTACCAAAGGCCTGCAGTGTAAGAGGGAGCACTGTGCTTCAATGGCAGCGGGAACGCAAGCCCACTTTCTCCCGCAGGGATGGTGCCCTCGGCTAAAGGTTCCTGGAAGGCCTGCGAAGCAGATGGTTTCCCTAAGTGCAGCTCAGACAAGGGCAATGAGGCAGAGTTCCTTGACAAGTGGCACGTGAGAGAACAGTTACCCTGGAGCTGTTGCCGTGCCGAGGAAATCTAGCTCTCCCCAAGGAGGTGTGCAGTGCGTTGCTCCACACTAGGCCTACACAGAGTGGCTGGGAAGGGCTGCCGGGCTTGGAGGCCGCTGAGCAGGCCAGGGGAGGCAGCCAGTATTCAGTGGTCTTGCAGGGAATCGGGTGCAAACGCGAGGGACCTGGGTGTCCTGAACGGCGCGCACTACCAAGAAGAGAAAGCTGAACCGCGACGAAGGCCTCTTGGAAGGTGCTGCGTGCCTCCGCTTCAGCAGGGCAATAAAGCGACTTTCCTCGAGGCAGGGGCTAATGTTCGGTCTCCAGGTAAGTCGAGAGCCTAGCGGCATGAGCTCCCAACCAGGCCCTGGACGCACGGTGTTTTACGAGAGAGCACTCATTTTCTTCCCAGAGCAATGCCTACCGTGACGAGAGGCCCATCAGAAAGGGTGTCTCTCCGTGTACTTCAAGGCCCGACGTAGGGAACTTTCCAACTGTGCCTTCAGGCCCGCACTTCAAGCCCGACAGGCGGTAAACGTCCCCTGGGGCTTCAACGAGGCACAAACCACACAAGGTACACAACGGGCCCTTCCCTGGATCAGCGTGTTTACGCAGGGTGTTCTGAGAGGAGCAAACGGCCTCAACCAAGGCAGGCTCCCTTTAGGCACGTAAGCGTCTGCCTCTTCCAAACGACCGCTGTGTTGCCTGAAGAACTCTGCTTTAGTTGCCGCTGCAATGCAAGCTGACTTTCTCCGAGAGTAGAGCGACTTTCCAACCGAGGTGCCAGAAGGCGTTCTAAGCAGACTATTTCCTCAGTGCAGCTGAGAGAAGGTCAATGGCGAAAACTTCCAGGGCACGGTGGACCGGCTAGAAAGGCGTTCCTGATGCTGTTGGAGTGGCGAGGAATCGTAGCCGTCCCCTTTCAAAGCGCTGGTTGGAGTCCTTCCCTCGGCAGACACAGTAGGCCCCTCTCTCAAGGGCCTAGGGGCCTGGGTGTGGCACAGCATGCCCACAGGGACAGGGGGATTTCGCAGGGAAAAAGGTGCACAACCGAAGCGCCTAGGAGTCCTGAGAAGGGCAGCACCGTTCAAATAAAGCACTACCGTGACTAAGACCTCCAAGAGCTTGCTGTATGCTCCGTTCCTGCAGGGCGACTCAAAGCCTTTCTCGAGGCAGGCCCTCTCGTGGACGTTCCCTGTAGTCCTACAGCCTGACAGGATGAGCTCCCAACACGGCTCCGGAAGCCATCTGAGAATTGAGAGAAAAAATTCCTTCTCTTCCCCGAGCCCTGCCTCCCGCGCCTAGAGGCCCGTCAGAAACGGTGTTATTCAGGTAGCTCCAAGGCAGCATGAATGGAGCTTTCAAAATGGGAATTCAACGCTTCTGCCCTCCGGACCCCACTTCCAGTAAACACGTAGTCCACTCCCTTGGGATTTCTAGCAAGTGCCCTGGGACACTAGCTACGCACTCGCTCCTGCCCTGAATCCACTTTTCGTCACAGGGTGCTCTGCATGGAGCCAACTCCCTCATCCAAGGAACCCTCTAGGTAGGCTCTATCGGGCCTTAGCCTCTACCAAAGGCCTGCAGTGAAAGAGGAAGCACTGTACTTCAGTGGCAGCGGAACGCAAGCCCATTTTCTCCTGCAGGTATGGTGCCCTCGGCTAAAGGTTCCTGGAAGGCCTGCGAAGCAGATGGTTTCCCTAAGTGCAGCTCAGACAAGGGCAATGAGGCAGAGTTCCTTGACAAGTGGCACGTGAGAGAACAGTTTCCCTGGAGCTGTTGCCGTGCCGAGGAAATCTAGCTCTCCCCAAGGAGGTGTGCAGTGCGTTGCTCCACACTAGGCCTACACAGAGTGGCTGGGAAGGGCTGCCGGGCTTGGAGGCCGCTGAGCAGGCCAGGGGAGGCAGCCAGTATTCAGTGGTCTTGCAGGGAATCGGGTGCAAACGCGAGGGACCTGGGTGTCCTGAACGGCGCGCACTACCAAGAAGAGAAAGCTGAACCGCGACGAAGGCCTCTTGGAAGGTGCTGCGTGTCTCCGCTTCAGCAGGGCAATAAAGCGACTTTCCTCGAGGCAGGGGCTAATGTTCGGTCTCCAGGTAAGTCGAGAGCCTAGCGGCATGAGCTCCCAACCAGGCCCTGGACGCACGGTGTTTTACGAGAGAGCACTCATTTTCTTCCCAGAGCAATGCCTACCGTGACGAGAGGCCCATCAGAAAGGGTGTCTCTCCGTGTACTTCAAGGCCCGACGGAGGGAACTTTCCAACTGTGCCTTCAGGCCCGCACTTCAAGCCCGACAGGCGGTAAACGTCCCCTGGGGCTTCAACGAGGCACAAACCACACAAGGTACACAACGGGCCCTTCCCTGGATCAGCGTGTTTACGCAGGGTGTTCTGAGTGGAGCAAACGGCCTCAACCAAGGCAGGCTCCCTTTAGGCACGTAAGCGTCTGCCTCTTCCAAACGACCGCTGTGTTGCCTGAAGAACTCTGCTTTAGTTGCCGCTGCAATGCAAGCTGACTTTCTCCGAGAGTAGAGCGACTTTCCAACCGAGGTGCCAGAAGGCGTTCTAAGCAGACTATTTCCTCAGTGCAGCTGAGAGAAGGTCAATGGCGAAAACTTCCAGGGCACGGTGGACCGGCTAGAAAGGCGTTCCTGATGCTGTTGGAGTGGCGAGGAATCGTAGCCGTCCCCTTTAAAAGCGCTGGTTGGAGTCCTTCCCTCGGCAGACACAGTAGGCCCCTCTCTCAAGGGCCTAGGGGCCTGGGTGTGGCACAGCATGCCCACAGGGGCAGGGGGATTTCGCAGGGAAAAGGGTGCACACCCGAAGCGCCTAGGAGTCCTGAGAAGGGCAGCACCGTTCAAATAAAGCACTACCGTGACTAAGACCTCCAAGAGCTTGCTGTATGCTCCGTTCCTGCAGGGCGACTCAAAGCCTTTCTCGAGGCAGGCCCTCTCGTGGACGTTGCCTGTAGTCCTACAGCCTGACAGGATGAGCTCCCAACACGGCTCCGGAAGCCATCTGAGAATTGAGAGAAAAAATTCCTTCTCTTCCCCGAGCCCTGCCTCCAGCGCCTAGAGGCCCGTCAGAAACGGTGTTATTCAGGTAGCTCCAAGGCAGCATGAATGGAGCTTTCAAAATGGGAATTCAACGCTTCTGCCCTCCGGACCCCACTTCCAGTAAACACGTAGTCCACTCCCTTGGGATTTCTAGCAAGTGCCCTGGGACACGAGCTACGCACTCGCTCCTGCCCTGAATCCACTTTTCGTCACAGGGTGCTCTGCATGGAGCCAACTCCCTCATCCAAGGAACCCTCTAGGTAAGCTCTATCGGGCCTTAGCCTCTACCAAAGGCCTGCAGTGTAAGAGGGAGCACTGTGCTTCAATGGCAGCGGGAATGCAAGCCCACTTTCTCCTGCAGGGATGGTGCCCTCGGCTAAAGGTTCCTGGAAGGCCTGCGAAGCAGATGGTTTCCCTAAGTGCAGCTCAGACAAGGGCAATGAGGCAGAGTTCCTTGACAAGTGGCACGTGAGAGAACAGTTACCCTGGAGCTGTGGCCGTGCCGAGGAAATCTAGCTCTCCCCAAGGAGGTGTGCAGTGCGTTGCTCCACACTAGGCCTACACAGAGTGGCTGGGAAGGGCTGCCGGGCTTGGAGGCCGCTGAGCAGGCCAGGGGAGGCAGCCAGTATTCAGTGGTCTTGCAGGGAATCGGGTGCAAACGCGAGGGACCTGGGTGTCCTGAACGGCGCGCACTGCCAAGAAGAGAAAGCTGAACCGCGAAGAAGGCCTCTTGGAAGGTGCTGCGTGCCTCCGCTTCAGCTGGGCAATAAAGCGACTTTCCTCGAGGCAGGGGCTAATGTTCGGTCTACAGGTAAGTCGAGAGCATAGCGGCATGAGCTCCCAACCAGGCCCTGGACGCACGGTGTTTTACGAGAGAGCACTCATTTTCTTCCCAGAGCAATGCCTACCGTGACGAGAGGCCCATCAGAAAGGGTGTCTCTCCGTGTACTTCAAGGCCCGACGGAGGGAACTTTCCAACTGTGCCTTCAGGCCCGCACTTCAAGCCCGACAGGCGGTAAACGTCCCCTGGGGCTTCAACGAGGCACAAACCACACAAGGTACACAACGGGCCCTTCCCTGGATCAGCGTGTTTACGCAGGGTGTTCTGAGAGGAGCAAACGGCCTCAACCAAGGCAGGCTCCCTTTAGGCACGTAAGCGTCTGCCTCTTCCAAACGACCGCTGTGTTGCCTGAAGAACTCTGCTTTAGTTGCCGCTGCAATGTAAGCTGACTTTCTCCGAGAGTAGAGCGACTTTCCAACCGAGGTGCCAGAAGGCGTTCTAAGCAGACTATTTCCTCAGTGCAGCTGAGAGAAGGTCAATGGCGAAAACTTCCAGGGCACGGTGGACCGGCTAGAAAGGCGTTCCTGATGCTGTTGGAGTGGCGAGGAATCGTAGCCGTCCCCTTTAAAAGCGCTGGTTGGAGTCCTTCCCTCGGCAGACACAGTAGGCCCCTCTCTCAAGGGCCTAGGGGGCTGGGTGTGGCACAGCATGCCCACAGGGACAGGGGGATTTCGCAGGGAAAACGGTGCACAACCGAAGCGCCTAGGAGTCCTGAGAAGGGCAGCACCGTTCAAATAAAGCACTACCGTGACTAAGACCTCCAAGAGCTTGCTGTATGCTCCGTTCCTGCAGGGCGACTCAAAGCCTTTCTCGAGGCAGGCCCTCTCGTGGACGTTCCCTGTAGTCCTACAGCCTGACAGGATGAGCTCCCAACACGGCTCCGGAAGCCATCTGAGAATTGAGAGAAAAATTCCTTCTCTTCCCCGAGCCCTGCCTCCCGCGCCTAGAGGCCCGTCAGAAACGGTGTTATTCAGGTAGCTCCAAGGCAGCATGAATGGAGCTTTCAAAATGGGAATTCAACGCTTCTGCCCTCCGGACCCCACTTCCAGTAAACACGTAGTCCACTCCCTTGGGATTTCTAGCAAGTGCCCTGGGACACTAGCTACGCACTCGCTCCTGCCCTGAATCCACTTTTCGTCACAGGGTGCTCTGCATGGAGCCAACTCCCTCATCCAAGGAACCCTCTAGGTAGGCTCTATCGGGCCTTAGCCTCTACCAAAGGCCTGCAGTGAAAGAGGAAGCACTGTACTTCAGTGGCAGCGGAACGCAAGCCCATTTTCTCCTGCAGGTATGGTGCCCTCGGCTAAAGGTTCCTGGAAGGCCTGCGAAGCAGATGGTTTCCCTAAGTGCAGCTCAGACAAGGGCAATGAGGCAGAGTTCCTTGACAAGTGGCACGTGAGAGAACAGTTACCCTGGAGCTGTTGCCGTGCCGAGGAAATCTAGCTCTCCCCAAGGAGGTGTGCAGTGCGTTGCTCCACACTAGGCCTACACAGAGTGGCTGGGAAGGGCTGCCGGGCTTGGAGGCCGCTGAGCAGGCCAGGGGAGGCAGCCAGTATTCAGTGGTCTTGCAGGGAATCGGGTGCAAACGCGAGGGACCTGGGTGTCCTGAACGGCGCGCACTACCAAGAAGAGAAAGCTGAACCGCGACGAAGGCCTCTTGGAAGGTGCTGCGTGCCTCCGCTTCAGCAGGGCAATAAAGCGACTTTCCTCGAGGCAGGGGCTAATGTTCGGTCTCCAGGTAAGTCGAGAGCCTAGCGGCATGAGCTCCCAACCAGGCCCTGGACGCACGGTGTTTTACGAGAGAGCACTCATTTTCTTCCCAGAGCAATGCCTACCGTGACGAGAGGCCCATCAGAAAGGGTGTCTCTCCGTGTACTTCAAGGCCCGACGGAGGGAACTTTCCAACTGTGCCTTCAGGCCCGCACTTCAAGCCCGACAGGCGGTAAACGTCCCCTGGGGCTTCAACGAGGCACAAACCACACAAGGTACACAACGGGCCCTTCCCTGGATCAGCGTGTTTACGCAGGGTGTTCTGAGAGGAGCAAACGGCCTCAACCAAGGCAGGCTCCCTTTAGGCACGTAAGCGTCTGCCTCTTCCAAACGACCGCTGTGTTGCCTGAAGAACTCTGCTTTAGTTGCCGCTGCAATGCAAGCTGACTTTCTCCGAGAGTAGAGCGACTTTCCAACCGAGGTGCCAGAAGGCGTTCTAAGCAGACTATTTCCTCAGTGCAGCTGAGAGAAGGTCAATGGCGAAAACTTCCAGGGCACGGTGGACCGGCTAGAAAGGCGTTCCTGATGCTGTTGGAGTGGCGAGGAATCGTAGCCGTCCCCTTTAAAAGCGCTGGTTGGAGTCCTTCCCTCGGCAGACACAGTAGGCCCCTCTCTCAAGGGCCTAGGGGCCTGGGTGTGGCACAGCATGCCCACAGGGGCAGGGGGATTTCGCAGGGAAAAGGGTGCACACCCGAAGCGCCTAGGAGTCCTGACAAGGGCAGCACCGTTCAAATAAAGCACTACCGTGACTAAGACCTCCAAGAGCTTGCTGTATGCTCCGTTCCTGCAGGGCGACTCAAAGCCTTTCTCGAGGCAGGCCCTCTCGTGGACGTTCCCTGTAGTCCTACAGCCTGACAGGATGAGCTCCCAACACGGCTCCGGAAGCCATCTGAGAATTGAGAGAAAAAATTCCTTCTCTTCCCCGAGCCCTGCCTCCCGCGCCTAGAGGCCCGTCAGAAACGGTGTTGTAGCTCCAAGGCAGCATGAATGGAGCTTTCAAAATGGGAATTCAACGCTTCTGCCCTCCGGACCCCACTTCCAGTAAACACGTAGTCCACTCCCTTGGGATTTCTAGCAAGTGCCCTGGGACACTAGCTACGCACTCGCTCCTGCCCTGAATCCACTTTTCGTCACAGGGTGCTCTGCATGGAGCCAACTCCCTCATCCAAGGAACCCTCTAGGTAGGCTCTATCGGGCCTTAGCCTCTACCAAAGGCCTGCAGTGTAAGAGGGAGCACTGTGCTTCAATGGCAGCGGGAACGCAAGCCCACTTTCTCCCGCAGGGATGGTGCCCTCGGCTAAAGGTTCCTGGAAGGCCTGCGAAGCAGATGGTTTCCCTAAGTGCAGCTCAGACAAGGGCAATGAGGCAGAGTTCCTTGACAAGTGGCACGTGAGAGAACAGTTACCCTGGAGCTGTTGCCGTGCCGAGGAAATCTAGCTCTCCCCAAGGAGGTGTGCAGTGCGTTGCTCCACACTAGGCCTACACAGAGTGGCTGGGAAGGGCTGCCGGGCTTGGAGGCCGCTGAGCAGGCCAGGGGAGGCAGCCAGTATTCAGTGGTCTTGCAGGGAATCGGGTGCAAACGCGAGGGACCTGGGTGTCCTGAACGGCGCGCACTACCAAGAAGAGAAAGCTGAACCGCGACGAAGGCCTCTTGGAAGGTGCTGCGTGCCTCCGCTTCAGCAGGGCAATAAAGCGACTTTCCTCGAGGCAGGGGCTAATGTTCGGTCTCCAGGTAAGTCGAGAGCCTAGCGGCATGAGCTCCCAACCAGGCCCTGGACGCACGGTGTTTTACGAGAGAGCACTCATTTTCTTCCCAGAGCAATGCCTACCGTGACGAGAGGCCCATCAGAAAGGGTGTCTCTCCGTGTACTTCAAGGCCCGACGGAGGGAACTTTCCAACTGTGCCTTCAGGCCCGCACTTCAAGCCCGACAGGCGGTAAACGTCCCCTGGGGCTTCAACGAGGCACAAACCACACAAGGTACACAACGGGCCCTTCCCTGGATCAGCGTGTTTACGCAGGGTGTTCTGAGAGGAGCAAACGGCCTCAACCAAGGCAGGCTCCCTTTAGGCACGTAAGCGTCTGCCTCTTCCAAACGACCGCTGTGTTGCCTGAAGAACTCTGCTTTAGTTGCCGCTGCAATGCAAGCTGACTTTCTCCGAGAGTAGAGCGACTTTCCAACCGAGGTGCCAGAAGGCGTTCTAAGCAGACTATTTCCTCAGTGCAGCTGAGAGAAGGTCAATGGCGAAAACTTCCAGGGCACGGTGGACCGGCTAGAAAGGCGTTCCTGATGCTGTTGGAGTGGCGAGGAATCGTAGCCGTCCCCTTTCAAAGCGCTGGTTGGAGTCCTTCCCTCGGCAGACACAGTAGGCCCCTCTCTCAAGGGCCTAGGGGGCTGGGTGTGGCACAGCATGCCCACAGGGACAGGGGGATTTCGCAGGGAAAAAGGTGCACAACCGAAGCGCCTAGGAGTCCTGAGAAGGGCAGCACCGTTCAAATAAAGCACTACCGTGACTAAGACCTCCAAGAGCTTGCTGTATGCTCCGTTCCTGCAGGGCGACTCAAAGCCTTTCTCGAGGCAGGCCCTCTCGTGGACGTTGCCTGTAGTCCTACAGCCTGACAGGATGAGCTCCCAACACGGCTCCGGAAGCCATCTGAGAATTGAGAGAAAAAATTCCTTCTCTTCCCCGAGCCCTGCCTCACGCGCCTAGAGGCCCGTCAGAAACGGTGTTATTCAGGTAGCTCCAAGGCAGCATGAATGGAGCTTTCAAAATGGGAATTCAACGCTTCTGCCCTCCGGACCCCACTTCCAGTAAACACGTAGTCCACTCCCTTGGGATTTCTAGCAAGTGCCCTGGGACACGAGCTACGCACTCGCTCCTGCCCTGAATCCACTTTTCGTCACAGGGTGCTCTGCATGGAGCCAACTCCCTCATCCAAGGAACCCTCTAGGTAAGCTCTATCGGGCCTTAGCCTCTACCAAAGGCCTGCAGTGTAAGAGGGAGCACTGTGCTTCAATGGCAGCGGGAATGCAAGCCCACTTTCTCCTGCAGGGATGGTGCCCTCGGCTAAAGGTTCCTGGAAGGCCTGCGAAGCAGATGGTTTCCCTAAGTGCAGCTCAGACAAGGGCAATGAGGCAGAGTTCCTTGACAAGTGGCACGTGAGAGAACAGTTACCCTGGAGCTGTTGCCGTGCCGAGGAAATCTAGCTCTCCCCAAGGAGGTGTGCAGTGCGTTGCTCCACACTAGGCCTACACAGAGTGGCTGGGAAGGGCTGCCGGGCTTGGAGGCCGCTGAGCAGGCCAGGGGAGGCAGCCAGTATTCAGTGGTCTTGCAGGGAATCGGGTGCAAACGCGAGGGACCTGGGTGTCCTGAACGGCGCGCACTGCCAAGAAGAGAAAGCTGAACCGCGAAGAAGGCCTCTTGGAAGGTGCTGCGTGCCTCCGCTTCAGCTGGGCAATAAAGCGACTTTCCTCGAGGCAGGGGCTAATGTTCGGTCTCCAGGTAAGTCGAGAGCCTAGCGGCATGAGCTCCCAACCAGGCCCTGGACGCACGGTGTTTTACGAGAGAGCACTCATTTTCTTCCCAGAGCAATGCCTACCGTGACGAGAGGCCCATCAGAAAGGGTGTCTCTCCGTGTACTTCAAGGCCCGACGGAGGGAACTTTCCAACTGTGCCTTCAGGCCCGCACTTCAAGCCCGACAGGCGGTAAACGTCCCCTGGGGCTTCAACGAGGCACAAACCACACAAAGTACACAACGGGCCCTTCCCTGGATCAGCGTGTTTACGCAGGGTGTTCTGAGTGGAGCAAACGGCCTCAACCAAGGCAGGCTCCCTTTAGGCACGTAAGCGTCTGCCTCTTCCAAACGACCGCTGTGTTGCCTGAAGAACTCTGCT
Organism: Hyperoodon ampullatus; assembly: GCF_949752795.1. Lineage (NCBI taxonomy): Eukaryota > Metazoa > Chordata > Mammalia > Artiodactyla > Ziphiidae > Hyperoodon > Hyperoodon ampullatus. The sequence continues at coordinate 33,177,531 of NC_136930.1, read as the reverse complement.
TTAGTTGCCGCTGCAATGCAAGCTGACTTTCTCCGAGAGTAGAGCGACTTTCCAACCGAGGTGCCAGAAGGCGTTCTAAGCAGACTATTTCCTCAGTGCAGCTGAGAGAAGGTCAATGGCGAAAACTTCCAGGGCACGGTGGACCGGCTAGAAAGGCGTTCCTGATGCTGTTGGAGTGGCGAGGAATCGTAGCCGTCCCCTTTAAAAGCGCTGGTTGGAGTCCTTCCCTCGGCAGACACAGTAGGCCCCTCTCTCAAGGGCCTAGGGGCCTGGGTGTGGCACAGCATGCCCACAGGGGCAGGGGGATTTCGCAGGGAAAAGGGTGCACACCCGAAGCGCCTAGGAGTCCTGACAAGGGCAGCACCGTTCAAATAAAGCACTACCGTGACTAAGACCTCCAAGAGCTTGCTGTATGCTCCGTTCCTGCAGGGCGACTCAAAGCCTTTCTCGAGGCAGGCCCTCTCGTGGACGTTCCCTGTAGTCCTACAGCCTGACAGGATGAGCTCCCAACACGGCTCCGGAAGCCATCTGAGAATTGAGAGAAAAAATTCCTTCTCTTCCCCGAGCCCTGCCTCCCGCGCCTAGAGGCCCGTCAGAAACGGTGTTGTAGCTCCAAGGCAGCATGAATGGAGCTTTCAAAATGGGAATTCAACGCTTCTGCCCTCCGGACCCCACTTCCAGTAAACACGTAGTCCACTCCCTTGGGATTTCTAGCAAGTGCCCTGGGACACTAGCTACGCACTCGCTCCTGCCCTGAATCCACTTTTCGTCACAGGGTGCTCTGCATGGAGCCAACTCCCTCATCCAAGGAACCCTCTAGGTAGGCTCTATCGGGCCTTAGCCTCTACCAAAGGCCTGCAGTGTAAGAGGGAGCACTGTGCTTCAATGGCAGCGGGAACGCAAGCCCACTTTCTCCCGCAGGGATGGTGCCCTCGGCTAAAGGTTCCTGGAAGGCCTGCGAAGCAGATGGTTTCCCTAAGTGCAGCTCAGACAAGGGCAATGAGGCAGAGTTCCTTGACAAGTGGCACGTGAGAGAACAGTTACCCTGGAGCTGTTGCCGTGCCGAGGAAATCTAGCTCTCCCCAAGGAGGTGTGCAGTGCGTTGCTCCACACTAGGCCTACACAGAGTGGCTGGGAAGGGCTGCCGGGCTTGGAGGCCGCTGAGCAGGCCAGGGGAGGCAGCCAGTATTCAGTGGTCTTGCAGGGAATCGGGTGCAAACGCGAGGGACCTGGGTGTCCTGAACGGCGCGCACTACCAAGAAGAGAAAGCTGAACCGCGACGAAGGCCTCTTGGAAGGTGCTGCGTGCCTCCGCTTCAGCAGGGCAATAAAGCGACTTTCCTCGAGGCAGGGGCTAATGTTCGGTCTCCAGGTAAGTCGAGAGCCTAGCGGCATGAGCTCCCAACCAGGCCCTGGACGCACGGTGTTTTACGAGAGAGCACTCATTTTCTTCCCAGAGCAATGCCTACCGTGACGAGAGGCCCATCAGAAAGGGTGTCTCTCCGTGTACTTCAAGGCCCGACGGAGGGAACTTTCCAACTGTGCCTTCAGGCCCGCACTTCAAGCCCGACAGGCGGTAAACGTCCCCTGGGGCTTCAACGAGGCACAAACCACACAAGGTACACAACGGGCCCTTCCCTGGATCAGCGTGTTTACGCAGGGTGTTCTGAGAGGAGCAAACGGCCTCAACCAAGGCAGGCTCCCTTTAGGCACGTAAGCGTCTGCCTCTTCCAAACGACCGCTGTGTTGCCTGAAGAACTCTGCTTTAGTTGCCGCTGCAATGCAAGCTGACTTTCTCCGAGAGTAGAGCGACTTTCCAACCGAGGTGCCAGAAGGCCTTCTAAGCAGACTATTTCCTCAGTGCAGCTGAGAGAAGGTCAATGGCGAAAACTTCCAGGGCACGGTGGACCGGCTAGAAAGGCGTTCCTGATGCTGTTGGAGTGGCGAGGAATCGTAGCCGTCCCCTTTCAAAGCGCTGGTTGGAGTCCTTCCCTCGGCAGACACAGTAGGCCCCTCTCTCAAGGGCCTAGGGGGCTGGGTGTGGCACAGCATGCCCACAGGGACAGGGGGATTTCGCAGGGAAAAAGGTGCACAACCGAAGCGCCTAGGAGTCCTGAGAAGGGCAGCACCGTTCAAATAAAGCACTACCGTGACTAAGACCTCCAAGAGCTTGCTGTATGCTCCGTTCCTGCAGGGCGACTCAAAGCCTTTCTCGAGGCAGGCCCTCTCGTGGACGTTCCCTGTAGTCCTACAGCCTGACAGGATGAGCTCCCAACACGGCTCCGGAAGCCATCTGAGAATTGAGAGAAAAAATTCCTTCTCTTCCCCGAGCCCTGCCTCACGCGCCTAGAGGCCCGTCAGAAACGGTGTTATTCAGGTAGCTCCAAGGCAGCATGAATGGAGCTTTCAAAATGGGAATTCAACGCTTCTGCCCTCCGGACCCCACTTCCAGTAAACACGTAGTCCACTCCCTTGGGATTTCTAGCAAGTGCCCTGGGACACTAGCTACGCACTCGCTCCTGCCCTGAATCCACTTTTCGTCACAGGGTGCTCTGCATGGAGCCAACTCCCTCATCCAAGGAACCCTCTAGGTAGGCTCTATCGGGCCTTAGCCTCTACCAAAGGCCTGCAGTGTAAGAGGAAGCACTGTACTTCAGTGGCAGCGGGAACGCAAGCCCACTTTCTCCTGCAGGGATGGTGCCCTCGGCTAAAGGTTCCTGGAAGGCCTGCGAAGCAGATGGTTTCCCTAAGTGCAGCTCAGACAAGGGCAATGAGGCAGAGTTCCTTGACAAGTGGCACGTGAGAGAACAGTTTCCCTGGAGCTGTTGCCGTGCCGAGGAAATCTAGCTCTCCCCAAGGAGGTGTGCAGTGCGTTGCTCCACACTAGGCCTACACAGAGTGGCTGGGAAGGGCTGCCGGGCTTGGAGGCCGCTGAGCAGGCCAGGGGAGGCAGCCAGTATTCAGTGGTCTTGCAGGGAATCGGGTGCAAACGCGAGGGACCTGGGTGTCCTGAACGGCGCGCACTGCCAAGAAGAGAAAGCTGAACCGCGACGAAGGCCTCTTGGAACGTGCTGCGTGCCTCCGCTTCAGCTGGGCAATAAAGCGACTTTCCTCGAGGCAGGGGCTAATGTTCGGTCTCCAGGTAAGTCGAGAGCCTAGCGGCATGAGCTCCCAACCAGGCCCTGGACGCACGGTGTTTTACGAGAGAGCACTCATTTTCTTCCCAGAGCAATGCCTACCGTGACGAGAGGCCCATCAGAAAGGGTGTCTCTCCGTGTACTTCAAGGCCCGACGGAGGGAACTTTCCAACTGTGCCTTCAGGCCCGCACTTCAAGCCCGACAGGCGGTAAACGTCCCCTGGGGCTTCAACGAGGCACAAACCACACAAGGTACACAACGGGCCCTTCCCTGGATCAGCGTGTTTACGCAGGGTGTTCTGAGAGGAGCAAACGGCCTCAACCAAGGCAGGCTCCCTTTAGGCATGTAAGCGTCTGCCTCTTCCAAACGACCGCTGTGTTGCCTGAAGAACTCTGCTTTAGTTGCCGCTGCAATGCAAGCTGACTTTCTCCGAGAGTAGAGCGACTTTCCAACCGAGGTGCCAGAAGGCGTTCTAAGCAGACTATTTCCTCAGTGCAGCTGAGAGAAGGTCAATGGCGAAAACTTCCAGGGCACGGTGGACCGGCAAGAAAGGCGTTCCTGATGCTGTTGGAGTGGCGAGGAATCGTAGCCGTCCCCTTTAAAAGCGCTGGTTGGAGTCCTTCCCTCGGCAGACACAGTAGGCCCCTCTCTCAAGGGCCTAGGGGCCTGGGTGTGGCACAGCATGCCCACAGGGGCAGGGGGATTTCGCAGGGAAAAGGGTGCACACCCGAAGCGCCTAGGAGTCCTGAGAAGGGCAGCACCGTTCAAATAAAGCACTACCGTGACTAAGACCTCCAAGAGCTTGCTGTATGCTCCGTTCCTGCAGGGCGACTCAAAGCCTTCCTCGAGGCAGGCCCTCTCCTGGACGTTCCCTGTAGTCCTACAGCCTGACAGGATGAGCTCCCAACACGGCTCCGGAAGCCATCTGAGAATTGAGAGAAAAAATTCCTTCTCGTCCCCGAGCCCTGCCTCCCGCGCCTAGAGGCCCGTCAGAAACGGTGTTATTCAGGTAGCTACAAGGCAGCATGAATGGAGCTTTCAAAATGGGAATTCAACGCTTCTGCCTTCCGGACCCCACTTCCAGTAAACACGTAGTCCACTCCCTTGGGATTTCTAGCAAGTGCCCTGGGACACTAGCTACGCACTCGCTCCTGCCCTGAATCCACTTTTCGTCACGGGGTGCTCTGCATGGCGCCAACTCCCTCATCCAAGGAACCCTCTAAGTAGGCTCTATCGGGCCTTAGCCTCTACCAAAGGCCTGCAGTGTAAGAGGAAGCACTGTACTTCAGTGGCAGCGGGAACGCAAGCCCACTTTCTCCTGCAGGGATGGTGCCCTCGGCTAAAGGTTCCTGGAAGGCCTGCGAAGCAGATGGTTTCCCTAAGTGCAGCTCAGACAAGGGCAATGAGGCAGAGTTCCTTGACAAGTGGCACGTGAGAGAACAGTTTCCCTGGAGCTGTGGCCGTGCCGAGGAAATCTAGCTCTCCCCAAGGAGGTGTGCAGTGCGTTGCTCCACACTAGGCCTACACAGAGTGGCTGGGAAGGGCTGCCGGGCTTGGAGGCCGCTGAACAGGCCAGGGGAGGCAGCCAGTATTCAGTGGTCTTGCAGGGAATCGGGTGCAAACGCGAGGGACCTGGGTGTCCTGAACGGCGCGCACTGCCAAGAAGAGAAAGCTGAACCGCGACCAGGGCCTCTTGGAACGTGCTGCGTGCCTCCGCTTCAGCTGGGCAATAAAGCGACTTTCCTCGAGGCAGGGGCTAATGTTCGGTCTCCAGGTAAGTCGAGAGCATAGCGGCATGAGCTCCCAACCAGGCCCTGGACGCACGGTGTTTTACGAGAGAGCACTCATTTTCTTCCCAGAGCAATGCCTACCGTGACGAGAGGCCCATCAGAAAGGGTGTCTCTCCGTGTACTTCAAGGCCCGACGGAGGGAACTTTCCAACTGTGCCTTCAGGCCCGCACTTCAAGCCCGACAGGCGGTAAACGTCCCCTGGGGCTTCAACGAGGCACAAACCACACAAGGTACACAACGGGCCCTTCCCTGGATCAGCGTGTTTACGCAGGGTGTTCTGAGAGGAGCAAACGGCCTCAACCAAGGCAGGCTCCCTTTAGGCATGTAAGCGTCTGCCTCTTCCAAACGACCGCTGTGTTGCCTGAAGAACTCTGCTTTAGTTGCCGCTGCAATGCAAGCTGACTTTCTCCGAGAGTAGAGCGACTTTCCAACCGAGGTGCCAGAAGGCGTTCTAAGCAGACTATTTCCTCAGTGCAGCTGAGAGAAGGTCAATGGCGAAAACTTCCAGGGCACGGTGGACCGGCTAGAAAGGCGTTCCTGATGCTGTTGGAGTGGCGAGGAATCGTAGCCGTCCCCTTTAAAAGCGCTGGTTGGAGTCCTTCCCTCGGCAGACACAGTAGGCCCCTCTCTCAAGGGCCTAGGGGCCTGGGTGTGGCACAGCATGCCCACAGGGGCAGGGGGATTTCGCAGGGAAAAGGGTGCACACCCGAAGCGCCTAGGAGTCCTGACAAGGGCAGCACCGTTCAAATAAAGCACTACCGTGACTAAGACCTCCAAGAGCTTGCTGTATGCTCCGTTCCTGCAGGGCGACTCAAAGCCTTCCTCGAGGCAGGCCCTCTCCTGGACGTTCCCTGTAGTCCTACAGCCTGACAGGATGAGCTCCCAACACGGCTCCGGAAGCCATCTGAGAATTGAGAGAAAAATTCCTTCTCGTCCCCGAGCCCTGCCTCCCGCGCCTAGAGGCCCGTCAGAAACGGTGTTATTCAGGTAGCTCCAAGGCAGCATGAATGGAGCTTTCAAAATGGGAATTCAACGCTTCTGCCCTCCGGACCCCACTTCCAGTAAACACGTAGTCCACTCCCTTGGGATTTCTAGCAAGTGCCCTGGGACACTAGCTACGCACTCGCTCCTGCCCTGAATCCACTTTTCGTCACAGGGTGCTCTGCATGGCGCCAACTCCCTCATCCAAGGAACCCTCTAGGTAGGCTCTATCGGGCCTTAGCCTCTACCAAAGGCCTGCAGTGTAAGAGGAAGCACTGTACTTCAGTGGCAGCGGGAACGCAAGCCCACTTTCTCCTGCAGGGATGGTGCCCTCGGCTAAAGGTTCCTGGAAGGCCTGCGAAGCAGATGGTTTCCCTAAGTGCAGCTCAGACAAGGGCAATGAGGCAGAGTTCCTTGACAAGTGGCACGTGAGAGAACAGTTTCCCTGGAGCTGTGGCCGTGCCGAGGAAATCTAGCTCTCCCCAAGGAGGTGTGCAGTGCGTTGCTCCACACTAGGCCTACACAGAGTGGCTGGGAAGGGCTGCCGGGCTTGGAGGCCGCTGAACAGGCCAGGGGAGGCAGCCAGTATTCAGTGGTCTTGCAGGGAATCGGGTGCAAACGCGAGGGACCTGGGTGTCCTGAACGGCGCGCACTGCCAAGAAGAGAAAGCTGAACCGCGACCAGGGCCTCTTGGAAGGTGCTGCGTGCCTCCGCTTCAGCTGGGCAATAAAGCGACTTTCCTCGAGGCAGGGGCTAATGTTCGGTCTCCAGGTAAGTCGAGAGCATAGCGGCATGAGCTCCCAACCAGGCCCTGGACGCACGGTGTTTTACGAGAGAGCACTCATTTTCTTCCCAGAGCAATGCCTACCGTGACGAGAGGCCCATCAGAAAGGGTGTCTCTCCGTGTACTTCAAGGCCCGACGGAGGGAACTTTCCAACTGTGCCTTCAGGCCCGCACTTCAAGCCCGACAGGCGGTAAACGTCCCCTGGGGCTTCAACGAGGCACAAACCACACAAGGTACACAACGGGCCCTTCCCTGGATCAGCGTGTTTACGCAGGGTGTTCTGAGCGGAGCAAACGGCCTCAACCAAGGCAGGCTCCCTTTAGGCATGTAAGCGTCTGCCTCTTCCAAACGACCGCTGTGTTGCCTGAAGAACTCTGCTTTAGTTGCCGCTGCAATGCAAGCTGACTTTCTCCGAGAGTAGAGCGACTTTCCAACCGAGGTGCCAGAAGGCGTTCTAAGCAGACTATTTCCTCAGTGCAGCTGAGAGAAGGTCAATGGCGAAAACTTCCAGGGCACGGTGGACCGGCTAGAAAGGCGTTCCTGATGCTGTTGGAGTGGCGAGGAATCGTAGCCGTCCCCTTTAAAAGCGCTGGTTGGAGTCCTTCCCTCGGCAGACACAGTAGGCCCCTCTCTCAAGGGCCTAGGGGCCTGGGTGTGGCACAGCATGCCCACAGGGGCAGGGGGATTTCGCAGGGAAAAGGGTGCACACCCGAAGCGCCTAGGAGTCCTGACAAGGGCAGCACCGTTCAAATAAAGCACTACCGTGACTAAGACCTCCAAGAGCTTGCTGTATGCTCCGTTCCTGCAGGGCGACTCAAAGCCTTCCTCGAGGCAGGCCCTCTCCTGGACGTTCCCTGTAGTCCTACAGCCTGACAGGATGAGCTCCCAACACGGCTCCGGAAGCCATCTGAGAATTGAGAGAAAAATTCCTTCTCGTCCCCGAGCCCTGCCTCCCGCGCCTAGAGGCCCGTCAGAAACGGTGTTATTCAGGTAGCTCCAAGGCAGCATGAATGGAGCTTTCAAAATGGGAATTCAACGCTTCTGCCCTCCGGACCCCACTTCCAGTAAACACGTAGTCCACTCCCTTGGGATTTCTAGCAAGTGCCCTGGGACACTAGCTACGCACTCGCTCCTGCCCTGAATCCACTTTTCGTCACAGGGTGCTCTGCATGGCGCCAACTCCCTCATCCAAGGAACCCTCTAGGTAGGCTCTATCGGGCCTTAGCCTCTACCAAAGGCCTGCAGTGTAAGAGGAAGCACTGTACTTCAGTGGCAGCGGGAACGCAAGCCCACTTTCTCCTGCAGGGATGGTGCCCTCGGCTAAAGGTTCCTGGAAGGCCTGCGAAGCAGATGGTTTCCCTAAGTGCAGCTCAGACAAGGGCAATGAGGCAGAGTTCCTTGACAAGTGGCACGTGAGAGAACAGTTTCCCTGGAGCTGTTGCCGTGCCGAGGAAATCTAGCTGTCCCCAAGGAGGTGTGCAGTGCGTTCCTCCACACTAGGCCTTCACAGAGTGGCTGGGAAGGGCTGCCGGGCTTGGAGGCCGCTGAGCAGGCCAGGGGAGGCAGCCAGTATTCAGTGGTCTTGCAGGGAATCGGGTGCAAACGCGAGGGACCTGGGTGTCCTGAACGGCGCGCACTGCCAAGAAGAGAAAGCTGAACCGCGACGAAGGCCTCTTGGAACGTGCTGCGTGCCTCCGCTTCAGCTGGGCAATAAAGCGACTTTCCTCGAGGCAGGGGCTAATGTTCGGTCTCCAGGTAAGTCGAGAGCCTAGCGTCATGAGCTCCCAACCAGGCCCTGGACGCACGGTGTTTTACGAGAGAGCACTCATTTTCTTCCCAGAGCAATGCCTACCGTGACGAGAGGCCCATCAGAAAGGGTGTCTCTCCGTGTACTTCAAGGCCCGACGGAGGGAACTTTCCAACTGTGCCTTCAGGCCCGCACTTCAAGCCCGACAGGCGGTAAACGTCCCCTGGGGCTTCAACGAGGCACAAACCACACAAGGTACACAACGGGCCCTTCCCTGGATCAGCGTGTTTACGCAGGGTGTTCTGAGAGGAGCAAACGGCCTCAACCAAGGCAGGCTCCCTTTAGGCACGTAAGCGTCTGCCTCTTCCAAACGACCGCTGTGTTGCCTGAAGAACTCTGCTTTAGTTGCCGCTGCAATGTAAGCTGACTTTCTCCGAGAGTAGAGCGACTTTCCAACCGAGGTGCCAGAAGGCGTTCTAAGCAGACTATTTCCTCAGTGCAGCTGAGAGAAGGTCAATGGCGAAAACTTCCAGGGCACGGTGGACCGGCTAGAAAGGCGTTCCTGATGCTGTTGGAGTGGCGAGGAATCGTAGCCGTCCCCTTTAAAAGCGCTGGTTGGAGTCCTTCCCTCGGCAGACACAGTAGGCCCCTCTCTCAAGGGCCTAGGGGGCTGGGTGTGGCACAGCATGCCCACAGGGACAGGGGGATTTCGCAGGGAAAAAGGTGCACAACCGAAGCGCCTAGGAGTCCTGAGAAGGGCAGCACCGTTCAAATAAAGCACTACCGTGACTAAGACCTCCAAGAGCTTGCTGTATGCTCCGTTCCTGCAGGGCGACTCAAAGCCTTTCTCGAGGCAGGCCCTCTCGTGGACGTTCCCTGTAGTCCTACAGCCTGACAGGATGAGCTCCCAACACGGCTCCGGAAGCCATCTGAGAATTGAGAGAAAAATTCCTTCTCTTCCCCGAGCCCTGCCTCCCGCGCCTAGAGGCCCGTCAGAAACGGTGTTATTCAGGTAGCTCCAAGGCAGCATGAATGGAGCTTTCAAAATGGGAATTCAACGCTTCTGCCCTCCGGACCCCACTTCCAGTAAACACGTAGTCCACTCCCTTGGGATTTCTAGCAAGTGCCCTGGGACACTAGCTACGCACTCGCTCCTGCCCTGAATCCACTTTTCGTCACAGGGTGCTCTGCATGGAGCCAACTCCCTCATCCAAGGAACCCTCTAGGTAGGCTCTATCGGGCCTTAGCCTCTACCAAAGGCCTGCAGTGAAAGAGGAAGCACTGTACTTCAGTGGCAGCGGAACGCAAGCCCATTTTCTCCTGCAGGTATGGTGCCCTCGGCTAAAGGTTCCTGGAAGGCCTGCGAAGCAGATGGTTTCCCTAAGTGCAGCTCAGACAAGGGCAATGAGGCAGAGTTCCTTGACAAGTGGCACGTGAGAGAACAGTTTCCCTGGAGCTGTTGCCGTGCCGAGGAAATCTAGCTCTCCCCAAGGAGGTGTGCAGTGCGTTGCTCCACACTAGGCCTACACAGAGTGGCTGGGAAGGGCTGCCGGGCTTGGAGGCCGCTGAGCAGGCCAGGGGAGGCAGCCAGTATTCAGTGGTCTTGCAGGGAATCGGGTGCAAACGCGAGGGACCTGGGTGTCCTGAACGGCGCGCACTACCAAGAAGAGAAAGCTGAACCGCGACGAAGGCCTCTTGGAAGGTGCTGCGTGCCTCCGCTTCAGCAGGGCAATAAAGCGACTTTCCTCGAGGCAGGGGCTAATGTTCGGTCTCCAGGTAAGTCGAGAGCCTAGCGGCATGAGCTCCCAACCAGGCCCTGGACGCACGGTGTTTTACGAGAGAGCACTCATTTTCTTCCCAGAGCAATGCCTACCGTGACGAGAGGCCAATCAGAAAGGGTGTCTCTCCGTGTACTTCAAGGCCCGACGGAGGGAACTTTCCAACTGTGCCTTCAGGCCCGCACTTCAAGCCCGACAGGCGGTAAACGTCCCCTGGGGCTTCAACGAGGCACAAACCACACAAGGTACACAACGGGCCCTTCCCTGGATCAGCGTGTTTACGCAGGGTGTTCTGAGAGGAGCAAACGGCCTCAACCAAGGCAGGCTCCCTTTAGGCACGTAAGCGTCTGCCTCTTCCAAACGACCGCTGTGTTGCCTGAAGAACTCTGCTTTAGTTGCCGCTGCAATGCAAGCTGACTTTCTCCGAGAGTAGAGCGACTTTCCAACCGAGGTGCCAGAAGGCGTTCTAAGCAGACTATTTCCTCAGTGCAGCTGAGAGAAGGTCAATGGCGAAAACTTCCAGGGCACGGTGGACCGGCTAGAAAGGCGTTCCTGATGCTGTTGGAGTGGCGAGGAATCGTAGCCGTCCCCTTTCAAAGCGCTGGTTGGAGTCCTTCCCTCGGCAGACACAGTAGGCCCCTCTCTCAAGGGCCTAGGGGGCTGGGTGTGGCACAGCATGCCCACAGGGACAGGGGGATTTCGCAGGGAAAAAGGTGCACAACCGAAGCGCCTAGGAGTCCTGAGAAGGGCAGCACCGTTCAAATAAAGCACTACAGTGACTAAGACCTCCAAGAGCTTGCTGTATGCTCCGTTCCTGCAGGGCGACTCAAAGCCTTCCTCGAGGCAGGCCCTCTCGTGGACGTTCCCTGTAGTCCTACAGCCTGACAGGATGAGCTCCCAACACGGCTCCGGAAGCCATCTGAGAATTGAGAGAAAAAATTCCTTCTCTTCCCCGAGCCCTGCCTCCCGCGCCTAGAGGCCCGTCAGAAACGGTGTTATTCAGGTAGCTCCAAGGCAGCATGAATGGAGCTTTCAAAATGGGAATTCAACGCTTCTGCCCTCCGGACCCCACTTCCAGTAAACACGTAGTCCACTCCCTTGGGATTTCTAGCAAGTGCCCTGGGACACTAGCTACGCACTCGCTCCTGCCCTGAATCCACTTTTCGTCACAGGGTGCTCTGCATGGAGCCAACTCCCTCATCCAAGGAACCCTCTAGGTAGGCTCTATCGGGCCTTAGCCTCTACCAAAGGCCTGCAGTGAAAGAGGAAGCACTGTACTTCAGTGGCAGCGGAACGCAAGCCCATTTTCTCCTGCAGGTATGGTGCCCTCGGCTAAAGGTTCCTGGAAGGCCTGCGAAGCAGATGGTTTCCCTAAGTGCAGCTCAGACAAGGGCAATGAGGCAGAGTTCCTTGACAAGTGGCACGTGAGAGAACAGTTTCCCTGGAGCTGTTGCCGTGCCGAGGAAATCTAGCTCTCCCCAAGGAGGTGTGCAGTGCGTTGCTCCACACTAGGCCTACACAGAGTGGCTGGGAAGGGCTGCCGGGCTTGGAGGCCGCTGAGCAGGCCAGGGGAGGCAGCCAGTATTCAGTGGTCTTGCAGGGAATCGGGTGCAAACGCGAGGGACCTGGGTGTCCTGAACGGCGCGCACTACCAAGAAGAGAAAGCTGAACCGCGACGAAGGCCTCTTGGAAGGTGCTGCGTGCCTCCGCTTCAGCAGGGCAATAAAGCGACTTTCCTCGAGGCAGGGGCTAATGTTCGGTCTCCAGGTAAGTCGAGAGCCTAGCGGCATGAGCTCCCAACCAGGCCCTGGACGCACGGTGTTTTACGAGAGAGCACTCATTTTCTTCCCAGAGCAATGCCTACCGTGACGAGAGGCCCATCAGAAAGGGTGTCTCTCCGTGTACTTCAAGGCCCGACGGAGGGAACTTTCCAACTGTGCCTTCAGGCCCGCACTTCAAGCCCGACAGGCGGTAAACGTCCCCTGGGGCTTCAACGAGGCACAAACCACACAAGGTACACAACGGGCCCTTCCCTGGATCAGCGTGTTTACGCAGGGTGTTCTGAGTGGAGCAAACGGCCTCAACCAAGGCAGGCTCCCTTTAGGCACGTAAGCGTCTGCCTCTTCCAAACGACCGCTGTGTTGCCTGAAGAACTCTGCTTTAGTTGCCGCTGCAATGCAAGCTGACTTTCTCCGAGAGTAGAGCGACTTTCCAACCGAGGTGCCAGAAGGCCTTCTAAGCAGACTATTTCCTCAGTGCAGCTGAGAGAAGGTCAATGGCGAAAACTTCCAGGGCACGGTGGACCGGCTAGAAAGGCGTTCCTGATGCTGTTGGAGTGGCGAGGAATCGTAGCCGTCCCCTTTAAAAGCGCTGGTTGGAGTCCTTCCCTCGGCAGACACAGTAGGCCCCTCTCTCAAGGGCCTAGGGGGCTGGGTGTGGCACAGCATGCCCACAGGGGCAGGGGGATTTCGCAGGGAAAAGGGTGCACACCCGAAGCGCCTAGGAGTCCTGAGAAGGGCAGCACCGTTCAAATAAAGCACTACCGTGACTAAGACCTCCAAGAGCTTGCTGTATGCTCCGTTCCTGCAGGGCGACTCAAAGCCTTTCTCGAGGCAGGCCCTCTCGTGGACGTTGCCTGTAGTCCTACAGCCTGACAGGATGAGCTCCCAACACGGCTCCGGAAGCCATCTGAGAATTGAGAGAAAAAATTCCTTCTCTTCCCCGAGCCCTGCCTCCCGCGCCTAGAGGCCCGTCAGAAACGGTGTTATTCAGGTAGCTCCAAGGCAGCATGAATGGAGCTTTCAAAATGGGAATTCAACGCTTCTGCCCTCCGGACCCCACTTCCAGTAAACACGTAGTCCACTCCCTTGGGATTTCTAGCAAGTGCCCTGGGACACGAGCTACGCACTCGCTCCTGCCCTGAATCCACTTTTCGTCACAGGGTGCTCTGCATGGAGCCAACTCCCTCATCCAAGGAACCCTCTAGGTAAGCTCTATCGGGCCTTAGCCTCTACCAAAGGCCTGCAGTGTAAGAGGGAGCACTGTGCTTCAATGGCAGCGGGAATGCAAGCCCACTTTCTCCTGCAGGGATGGTGCCCTCGGCTAAAGGTTCCTGGAAGGCCTGCGAAGCAGATGGTTTCCCTAAGTGCAGCTCAGACAAGGGCAATGAGGCAGAGTTCCTTGACAAGTGGCACGTGAGAGAACAGTTACCCTGGAGCTGTTGCCGTGCCGAGGAAATCTAGCTCTCCCCAAGGAGGTGTGCAGTGCGTTGCTCCACACTAGGCCTACACAGAGTGGCTGGGAAGGGCTGCCGGGCTTGGAGGCCGCTGAGCAGGCCAGGGGAGGCAGCCAGTATTCAGTGGTCTTGCAGGGAATCGGGTGCAAACGCGAGGGACCTGGGTGTCCTGAACGGCGCGCACTGCCAAGAAGAGAAAGCTGAACCGCGAAGAAGGCCTCTTGGAAGGTGCTGCGTGCCTCCGCTTCAGCTGGGCAATAAAGCGACTTTCCTCGAGGCAGGGGCTAATGTTCGGTCTCCAGGTAAGTCGAGAGCCTAGCGGCATGAGCTCCCAACCAGGCCCTGGACGCACGGTGTTTTACGAGAGAGCACTCATTTTCTTCCCAGAGCAATGCCTACCGTGACGAGAGGCCCATCAGAAAGGGTGTCTCTCCGTGTACTTCAAGGCCCGACGGAGGGAACTTTCCAACTGTGCCTTCAGGCCCGCACTTCAAGCCCGACAGGCGGTAAACGTCCCCTGGGGCTTCAACGAGGCACAAACCACACAAAGTACACAACGGGCCCTTCCCTGGATCAGCGTGTTTACGCAGGGTGTTCTGAGTGGAGCAAACGGCCTCAACCAAGGCAGGCTCCCTTTAGGCACGTAAGCGTCTGCCTCTTCCAAACGACCGCTGTGTTGCCTGAAGAACTCTGCTTTAGTTGCCGCTGCAATGCAAGCTGACTTTCTCCGAGAGTAGAGCGACTTTCCAACCGAGGTGCCAGAAGGCGTTCTAAGCAGACTATTTCCTCAGTGCAGCTGAGAGAAGGTCAATGGCGAAAACTTCCAGGGCACGGTGGACCGGCTAGAAAGGCGTTCCTGATGCTGTTGGAGTGGCGAGGAATCGTAGCCGTCCCCTTTAAAAGCGCTGGTTGGAGTCCTTCCCTCGGCAGACACAGTAGGCCCCTCTCTCAAGGGCCTAGGGGCCTGGGTGTGGCACAGCATGCCCACAGGGGCAGGGGGATTTCGCAGGGAAAAGGGTGCACACCCGAAGCGCCTAGGAGTCCTGACAAGGGCAGCACCGTTCAAATAAAGCACTACCGTGACTAAGACCTCCAAGAGCTTGCTGTATGCTCCGTTCCTGCAGGGCGACTCAAAGCCTTTCTCGAGGCAGGCCCTCTCGTGGACGTTCCCTGTAGTCCTACAGCCTGACAGGATGAGCTCCCAACACGGCTCCGGAAGCCATCTGAGAATTGAGAGAAAAAATTCCTTCTCTTCCCCGAGCCCTGCCTCCCGCGCCTAGAGGCCCGTCAGAAACGGTGTTGTAGCTCCAAGGCAGCATGAATGGAGCTTTCAAAATGGGAATTCAACGCTTCTGCCCTCCGGACCCCACTTCCAGTAAACACGTAGTCCACTCCCTTGGGATTTCTAGCAAGTGCCCTGGGACACTAGCTACGCACTCGCTCCTGCCCTGAATCCACTTTTCGTCACAGGGTGCTCTGCATGGAGCCAACTCCCTCATCCAAGGAACCCTCTAGGTAGGCTCTATCGGGCCTTAGCCTCTACCAAAGGCCTGCAGTGTAAGAGGGAGCACTGTGCTTCAATGGCAGCGGGAACGCAAGCCCACTTTCTCCCGCAGGGATGGTGACCTCGGCTAAAGGTTCCTGGAAGGCCTGCGAAGCAGATGGTTTCCCTAAGTGCAGCTCAGACAAGGGCAATGAGGCAGAGTTCCTTGACAAGTGGCACGTGAGAGAACAGTTACCCTGGAGCTGGTGCCGTGCCGAGGAAATCTAGCTCTCCCCAAGGAGGTGTGCAGTGCGTTGCTCCACACTAGGCCTACACAGAGTGGCTGGGAAGGGCTGCCGGGCTTGGAGGCCGCTGAGCAGGCCAGGGGAGGCAGCCAGTATTCAGTGGTCTTGCAGGGAATCGGGTGCAAACGCGAGGGACCTGGGTGTCCTGAACGGCGCGCACTACCAAGAAGAGAAAGCTGAACCGCGACGAAGGCCTCTTGGAAGGTGCTGCGTGCCTCCGCTTCAGCAGGGCAATAAAGCGACTTTCCTCGAGGCAGGGGCTAATGTTCGGTCTCCAGGTAAGTCGAGAGCCTAGCGGCATGAGCTCCCAACCAGGCCCTGGACGCACGGTGTTTTACGAGAGAGCACTCATTTTCTTCCCAGAGCAATGCCTACCGTGACGAGAGGCCCATCAGAAAGGGTGTCTCTCCGTGTACTTCAAGGCCCGACGGAGGGAACTTTCCAACTGTGCCTTCAGGCCCGCACTTCAAGCCCGACAGGCGGTAAACGTCCCCTGGGGCTTCAACGAGGCACAAACCACACAAGGTACACAACGGGCCCTTCCCTGGATCAGCGTGTTTACGCAGGGTGTTCTGAGAGGAGCAAACGGCCTCAACCAAGGCAGGCTCCCTTTAGGCACGTAAGCGTCTGCCTCTTCCAAACGACCGCTGTGTTGCCTGAAGAACTCTGCTTTAGTTGCCGCTGCAATGCAAGCTGACTTTCTCCGAGAGTAGAGCGACTTTCCAACCGAGGTGCCAGAAGGCGTTCTAAGCAGACTATTTCCTCAGTGCAGCTGAGAGAAGGTCAATGGCGAAAACTTCCAGGGCACGGTGGACCGGCTAGAAAGGCGTTCCTGATGCTGTTGGAGTGGCGAGGAATCGTAGCCGTCCCCTTTAAAAGCGCTGGTTGGAGTCCTTCCCTCGGCAGACACAGTAGGCCCCTCTCTCAAGGGCCTAGGGGGCTGGGTGTGGCACAGCATGCCCACAGGGACAGGGGGATTTCGCAGGGAAAAAGGTGCACACCCGAAGCGCCTAGGAGTCCTGAGAAGGGCAGCTCCGTTCAAATAAAGCACTACCGTGACTAAGACCTCCAAGAGCTTGCTGTATGCTCCGTTCCTGCAGGGCGACTCAAAGCCTTTCTCGAGGCAGGCCCTCTCGTGGACGTTCCCTGTAGTCCTACAGCCTGACAGGATGAGCTCCCAACACGGCTCCGGAAGCCATCTGAGAATTGAGAGAAAAAATTCCTTCTCTTCCCCGAGCCCTGCCTCACGCGCCTAGAGGCCCGTCAGAAACGGTGTTATTCAGGTAGCTCCAAGGCAGCATGAATGGAGCTTTCAAAATGGGAATTCAACGCTTCTGCCCTCCGGACCCCACTTCCAGTAAACACGTAGTCCACTCCCTTGGGATTTCTAGCAAGTGCCCTGGGACACTAGCTACGCACTCGCTCCTGCCCTGAATCCACTTTTCGTCACAGGGTGCTCTGCATGGAGCCAACTCCCTCATCCAAGGAACCCTCTAGGTAGGCTCTATCGGGCCTTAGCCTCTACCAAAGGCCTGCAGTGAAAGAGGAAGCACTGTACTTCAGTGGCAGCGGAACGCAAGCCCATTTTCTCCTGCAGGTATGGTGCCCTCGGCTAAAGGTTCCTGGAAGGCCTGCGAAGCAGATGGTTTCCCTAAGTGCAGCTCAGACAAGGGCAATGAGGCAGAGTTCCTTGACAAGTGGCACGTGAGAGAACAGTTTCCCTGGAGCTGTTGCCGTGCCGAGGAAATCTAGCTCTCCCCAAGGAGGTGTGCAGTGCGTTGCTCCACACTAGGCCTACACAGAGTGGCTGGGAAGGGCTGCCGGGCTTGGAGGCCGCTGAGCAGGCCAGGGGAGGCAGCCAGTATTCAGTGGTCTTGCAGGGAATCGGGTGCAAACGCGAGGGACCTGGGTGTCCTGAACGGCGCGCACTACCAAGAAGAGAAAGCTGAACCGCGACGAAGGCCTCTTGGAAGGTGCTGCGTGCCTCCGCTTCAGCAGGGCAATAAAGCGACTTTCCTCGAGGCAGGGGCTAATGTTCGGTCTCCAGGTAAGTCGAGAGCCTAGCGGCATGAGCTCCCAACCAGGCCCTGGACGCACGGTGTTTTACGAGAGAGCACTCATTTTCTTCCCAGAGCAATGCCTACCGTGACGAGAGGCCCATCAGAAAGGGTGTCTCTCCGTGTACTTCAAGGCCCGACGGAGGGAACTTTCCAACTGTGCCTTCAGGCCCGCACTTCAAGCCCGACAGGCGGTAAACGTCCCCTGGGGCTTCAACGAGGCACAAACCACACAAGGTACACAACGGGCCCTTCCCTGGATCAGCGTGTTTACGCAGGGTGTTCTGAGTGGAGCAAACGGCCTCAACCAAGGCAGGCTCCCTTTAGGCACGTAAGCGTCTGCCTCTTCCAAACGACCGCTGTGTTGCCTGAAGAACTCTGCTTTAGTTGCCGCTGCAATGCAAGCTGACTTTCTCCGAGAGTAGAGCGACTTTCCAACCGAGGTGCCAGAAGGCGTTCTAAGCAGACTATTTCCTCAGTGCAGCTGAGAGAAGGTCAATGGCGAAAACTTCCAGGGCACGGTGGACCGGCTAGAAAGGCGTTCCTGATGCTGTTGGAGTGGCGAGGAATCGTAGCCGTCCCCTTTAAAAGCGCTGGTTGGAGTCCTTCCCTCGGCAGACACAGTAGGCCCCTCTCTCAAGGGCCTAGGGGCCTGGGTGTGGCACAGCATGCCCACAGGGGCAGGGGGATTTCGCAGGGAAAAGGGTGCACACCCGAAGCGCCTAGGAGTCCTGAGAAGGGCAGCACCGTTCAAATAAAGCACTACCGTGACTAAGACCTCCAAGAGCTTGCTGTATGCTCCGTTCCTGCAGGGCGACTCAAAGCCTTTCTCGAGGCAGGCCCTCTCGTGGACGTTGCCTGTAGTCCTAAAGCCTGACAGGATGAGCTCCCAACACGGCTCCGGAAGCCATCTGAGAATTGAGAGAAAAAATTCCTTCTCTTCCCCGAGCCCTGCCTCCCGCGCCTAGAGGCCCGTCAGAAACGGTGTTATTCAGGTAGCTCCAAGGCAGCATGAATGGAGCTTTCAAAATGGGAATTCAACGCTTCTGCCCTCCGGACCCCACTTCCAGTAAACACGTAGTCCACTCCCTTGGGATTTCTAGCAAGTGCCCTGGGACACGAGCTACGCACTCGCTCCTGCCCTGAATCCACTTTTCGTCACAGGGTGCTCTGCATGGAGCCAACTCCCTCATCCAAGGAACCCTCTAGGTAAGCTCTATCGGGCCTTAGCCTCTACCAAAGGCCTGCAGTGTAAGAGGGAACACTGTGCTTCAATGGCAGCGGGAATGCAAGCCCACTTTCTCCTGCAGGGATGGTGCCCTCGGCTAAAGGTTCCTGGAAGGCCTGCGAAGCAGATGGTTTCCCTAAGTGCAGCTCAGACAAGGGCAATGAGGCAGAGTTCCTTGACAAGTGGCACGTGAGAGAACAGTTTCCCTGGAGCTGTTGCCGTGCCGAGGAAATCTAGCTCTCCCCAAGGAGGTGTGCAGTGCGTTGCTCCACACTAGGCCTACACAGAGTGGCTGGGAAGGGCTGCCGGGCTTGGAGGCCGCTGAGCAGGCCAGGGGAGGCAGCCAGTATTCAGTGGTCTTGCAGGGAATCGGGTGCAAACGCGAGGGACCTGGGTGTCCTGAACGGCGCGCACTACCAAGAAGAGAAAGCTGAACCGCGACGAAGGCCTCTTGGAAGGTGCTGCGTGCCTCCGCTTCAGCTGGGCAATAAAGCGACTTTCCTCGAGGCAGGGGCTAATGTTCGGTCTCCAGGTAAGTCGAGAGCCTAGCGGCATGAGCTCCCACCCAGGCCCTGGACGCACGGGGTTTTACGAGAGAGCACTCATTTTCTTCCCAGAGCAACGCCTACCGTGACGAGAGGCCATTCAGAAAGGGTGTCTCTCCGTGTACTTCAAGGCCCGACGGAGGGAACTTTCCAACTGTGCCTTCAGGCCCGCACTTCAAGCCCGACAGGCGGTAAACGTCCCCTGGGGCTTCAACGAGGCACAAACCACACAAGGTACACAGCGGGCCCTTCCCTGGATCAGCGTGTTTACGCAGGGTGTTCTGAGAGGAGCAAACGGCCTCAACCAAGGCAGGCTCCCTTTAGGCATGTAAGCGTCTGCCTCTTCCAAACGACCGCTGTGTTGCCTGAAGAACTCTGCTTTAGTTGCCGCTGCAATGCAAGCTGACTTTCTCCGAGAGTAGAGCGACTTTCCAACCGAGGTGCCAGAGGCGTTCTAAGCAGACTATTTCCTCAGTGCAGCTGAGAGAAGGTCAATGGCGAAAACTTCCAGGGCACGGTGGACCGGCTAGAAAGGCGTTCCTGATGCTGTTGGAGTGGCGAGGAATCGTAGCCGTCCCCTTTAAAAGCGCTGGTTGGAGTCCTTCCCTCGGCAGACACAGTAGGCCCCTCTCTCAAGGGCCTAGGGGCCTGGGTGTGGCACAGCATGCCCACAGGGGCAGGGGGATTTCGCAGGGAAAAGGGTGCACACCCGAAGCGCCTAGGAGTCCTGAGAAGGGCAGCACCGTTCAAATAAAGCACTACCGTGACTAAGACCTCCAAGAGCTTGCTGTATGCTCCGTTCCTGCAGGGCGACTCAAAGCCTTCCTCGAGGCAGGCCCTCTCCTGGACGTTCCCTGTAGTCCTACAGCCTGACAGGATGAGCTCCCAACACGGCTCCGGAAGCCATCTGAGAATTGAGAGAAAAATTCCTTCTCGTCCCCGAGCCCTGCCTCCCGCGCCTAGAGGCCCGTCAGAAACGGTGTTATTCAGGTAGCTCCAAGGCAGCATGAATGGAGCTTTCAAAATGGGAATTCAACGCTTCTGCCCTCCGGACCCCACTTCCAGTAAACACGTAGTCCACTCCCTTGGGATTTCTAGCAAGTGCCCTGGGACACTAGCTACGCACTCGCTCCTGCCCTGAATCCACTTTTCGTCACAGGGTGCTCTGCATGGAGCCAACTCCCTCATCCAAGGAACCCTCTAGGTAGGCTCTATCGGGCCTTAGCCTCTACCAAAGGCCTGCAGTGTAAGAGGAAGCACTGTACTTCAGTGGCAGCGGGAACGCAAGCCCACTTTCTCCTGCAGGGATGGTGCCCTCGGCTAAAGGTTCCTGGAAGGCCTGCGAAGCAGATGGTTTCCCTAAGTGCAGCTCAGACAAGGGCAATGAGGCAGAGTTCCTTGACAAGTGGCACGTGAGAGAACAGTTTCCCTGGAGCTGTTGCCGTGCCGAGGAAATCTAGCTCTCCCCAAGGAGGTGTGCAGTGCGTTGCTCCACACTAGGCCTACACAGAGTGGCTGGGAAGGGCTGCCGGGCTTGGAGGCCGCTGAGCAGGCCAGGGGAGGCAGCCAGTATTCAGTGGTCTTGCAGGGAATCGGGTGCAAACGCGAGGGACCTGGGTGTCCTGAACGGCGCGCACTGCCAAGAAGAGAAAGCTGAACCGCGACGAAGGCCTCTTGGAACGTGCTGCGTGCCTCCGCTTCAGCTGGGCAATAAAGCGACTTTCCTCGAGGCAGGGGCTAATGTTCGGTCTCCAGGTAAGTCGAGAGCCTAGCGGCATGAGCTCCCAACCAGGCCCTGGACGCACGGTGTTTTACGAGAGAGCACTCATTTTCTTCCCAGAGCAATGCCTACCGTGACGAGAGGCCCATCAGAAAGGGTGTCTCTCCGTGTACTTCAAGGCCCGACGGAGGGAACTTTCCAACTGTGCCTTCAGGCCCGCACTTCAAGCCCGACAGGCGGTAAACGTCCCCTGGGGCTTCAACGAGGCACAAACCACACAAGGTACACAACGGGCCCTTCCCTGGATCAGCGTGTTTACGCAGGGTGTTCTGAGAGGAGCAAACGGCCTCAACCAAGGCAGGCTCCCTTTAGGCATGTAAGCGTCTGCCTCTTCCAAACGACCGCTGTGTTGCCTGAAGAACTCTGCTTTAGTTGCCGCTGCAATGCAAGCTGACTTTCTCCGAGAGTAGAGCGACTTTCCAACCGAGGTGCCAGAAGGCGTTCTAAGCAGACTATTTCCTCAGTGCAGCTGAGAGAAGGTCAATGGCGAAAACTTCCAGGGCACGGTGGACCGGCAAGAAAGGCGTTCCTGATGCTGTTGGAGTGGCGAGGAATCGTAGCCGTCCCCTTTAAAAGCGCTGGTTGGAGTCCTTCCCTCGGCAGACACAGTAGGCCCCTCTCTCAAGGGCCTAGGGGCCTGGGTGTGGCACAGCATGCCCACAGGGGCAGGGGGATTTCGCAGGGAAAAGGGTGCACACCCGAAGCGCCTAGGAGTCCTGAGAAGGGCAGCACCGTTCAAATAAAGCACTACCGTGACTAAGACCTCCAAGAGCTTGCTGTATGCTCCGTTCCTGCAGGGCGACTCAAAGCCTTCCTCGAGGCAGGCCCTCTCCTGGACGTTCCCTGTAGTCCTACAGCCTGACAGGATGAGCTCCCAACACGGCTCCGGAAGCCATCTGAGAATTGAGAGAAAAAATTCCTTCTCGTCCCCGAGCCCTGCCTCCCGCGCCTAGAGGCCCGTCAGAAACGGTGTTATTCAGGTAGCTACAAGGCAGCATGAATGGAGCTTTCAAAATGGGAATTCAACGCTTCTGCCTTCCGGACCCCACTTCCAGTAAACACGTAGTCCACTCCCTTGGGATTTCTAGCAAGTGCCCTGGGACACTAGCTACGCACTCGCTCCTGCCCTGAATCCACTTTTCGTCACGGGGTGCTCTGCATGGCGCCAACTCCCTCATCCAAGGAACCCTCTAAGTAGGCTCTATCGGGCCTTAGCCTCTACCAAAGGCCTGCAGTGTAAGAGGAAGCACTGTACTTCAGTGGCAGCGGGAACGCAAGCCCACTTTCTCCTGCAGGGATGGTGCCCTCGGCTAAAGGTTCCTGGAAGGCCTGCGAAGCAGATGGTTTCCCTAAGTGCAGCTCAGACAAGGGCAATGAGGCAGAGTTCCTTGACAAGTGGCACGTGAGAGAACAGTTTCCCTGGAGCTGTGGCCGTGCCGAGGAAATCTAGCTCTCCCCAAGGAGGTGTGCAGTGCGTTGCTCCACACTAGGCCTACACAGAGTGGCTGGGAAGGGCTGCCGGGCTTGGAGGCCGCTGAACAGGCCAGGGGAGGCAGCCAGTATTCAGTGGTCTTGCAGGGAATCGGGTGCAAACGCGAGGGACCTGGGTGTCCTGAACGGCGCGCACTGCCAAGAAGAGAAAGCTGAACCGCGACCAGGGCCTCTTGGAACGTGCTGCGTGCCTCCGCTTCAGCTGGGCAATAAAGCGACTTTCCTCGAGGCAGGGGCTAATGTTCGGTCTCCAGGTAAGTCGAGAGCATAGCGGCATGAGCTCCCAACCAGGCCCTGGACGCACGGTGTTTTACGAGAGAGCACTCATTTTCTTCCCAGAGCAATGCCTACCGTGACGAGAGGCCCATCAGAAAGGGTGTCTCTCCGTGTACTTCAAGGCCCGACGGAGGGAACTTTCCAACTGTGCCTTCAGGCCCGCACTTCAAGCCCGACAGGCGGTAAACGTCCCCTGGGGCTTCAACGAGGCACAAACCACACAAGGTACACAACGGGCCCTTCCCTGGATCAGCGTGTTTACGCAGGGTGTTCTGAGCGGAGCAAACGGCCTCAACCAAGGCAGGCTCCCTTTAGGCATGTAAGCGTCTGCCTCTTCCAAACGACCGCTGTGTTGCCTGAAGAACTCTGCTTTAGTTGCCGCTGCAATGCAAGCTGACTTTCTCCGAGAGTAGAGCGACTTTCCAACCGAGGTGCCAGAAGGCGTTCTAAGCAGACTATTTCCTCAGTGCAGCTGAGAGAAGGTCAATGGCGAAAACTTCCAGGGCACGGTGGACCGGCTAGAAAGGCGTTCCTGATGCTGTTGGAGTGGCGAGGAATCGTAGCCGTCCCCTTTAAAAGCGCTGGTTGGAGTCCTTCCCTCGGCAGACACAGTAGGCCCCTCTCTCAAGGGCCTAGGGGCCTGGGTGTGGCACAGCATGCCCACAGGGGCAGGGGGATTTCGCAGGGAAAAGGGTGCACACCCGAAGCGCCTAGGAGTCCTGAGAAGGGCAGCACCGTTCAAATAAAGCACTACCGTGACTAAGACCTCCAAGAGCTTGCTGTATGCTCCGTTCCTGCAGGGCGACTCAAAGCCTTCCTCGAGGCAGGCCCTCTCCTGGACGTTCCCTGTAGTCCTACAGCCTGACAGGATGAGCTCCCAACACGGCTCCGGAAGCCATCTGAGAATTGAGAGAAAAATTCCTTCTCGTCCCCGAGCCCTGCCTCCCGCGCCTAGAGGCCCGTCAGAAACGGTGTTATTCAGGTAGCTCCAAGGCAGCATGAATGGAGCTTTCAAAATGGGAATTCAACGCTTCTGCCCTCCGGACCCCACTTCCAGTAAACACGTAGTCCACTCCCTTGGGATTTCTAGCAAGTGCCCTGGGACACTAGCTACGCACTCGCTCCTGCCCTGAATCCACTTTTCGTCACAGGGTGCTCTGCATGGCGCCAACTCCCTCATCCAAGGAACCCTCTAGGTAGGCTCTATCGGGCCTTAGCCTCTACCAAAGGCCTGCAGTGTAAGAGGAAGCACTGTACTTCAGTGGCAGCGGGAACGCAAGCCCACTTTCTCCTGCAGGGATGGTGCCCTCGGCTAAAGGTTCCTGGAAGGCCTGCGAAGCAGATGGTTTCCCTAAGTGCAGCTCAGACAAGGGCAATGAGGCAGAGTTCCTTGACAAGTGGCACGTGAGAGAACAGTTTCCCTGGAGCTGTGGCCGTGCCGAGGAAATCTAGCTCTCCCCAAGGAGGTGTGCAGTGCGTTGCTCCACACTAGGCCTACACAGAGTGGCTGGGAAGGGCTGCCGGGCTTGGAGGCCGCTGAGCAGGCCAGGGGAGGCAGCCAGTATTCAGTGGTCTTGCAGGGAATCGGGTGCAAACGCGAGGGACCTGGGTGTCCTGAACGGCGCGCACTGCCAAGAAGAGAAAGCTGAACCGCGACCAGGGCCTCTTGGAAGGTGCTGCGTGCCTCCGCTTCAGCTGGGCAATAAAGCGACTTTCCTCGAGGCAGGGGCTAATGTTCGGTCTCCAGGTAAGTCGAGAGCATAGCGGCATGAGCTCCCAACCAGGCCCTGGACGCACGGTGTTTTACGAGAGAGCACTCATTTTCTTCCCAGAGCAATGCCTACCGTGACGAGAGGCCCATCAGAAAGGGTGTCTCTCCGTGTACTTCAAGGCCCGACGGAGGGAACTTTCCAACTGTGCCTTCAGGCCCGCACTTCAAGCCCGACAGGCGGTAAACGTCCCCTGGGGCTTCAACGAGGCACAAACCACACAAGGTACACAACGGGCCCTTCCCTGGATCAGCGTGTTTACGCAGGGTGTTCTGAGCGGAGCAAACGGCCTCAACCAAGGCAGGCTCCCTTTAGGCATGTAAGCGTCTGCCTCTTCCAAACGACCGCTGTGTTGCCTGAAGAACTCTGCTTTAGTTGCCGCTGCAATGCAAGCTGACTTTCTCCGAGAGTAGAGCGACTTTCCAACCGAGGTGCCAGAAGGCGTTCTAAGCAGACTATTTCCTCAGTGCAGCTGAGAGAAGGTCAATGGCGAAAACTTCCAGGGCACGGTGGACAGGCTAGAAAGGCGTTCCTGATGCTGTTGGAGTGGCGAGGAATCGTAGCCGTCCCCTTTAAAAGCGCTGGTTGGAGTCCTTCCCTCGGCAGACACAGTAGGCCCCTCTCTCAAGGGCCTAGGGGCCTGGGTGTGGCACAGCATGCCCACAGGGGCAGGGGGATTTCGCAGGGAAAAGGGTGCACACCCGAAGCGCCTAGGAGTCCTGAGAAGGGCAGCACCGTTCAAATAAAGCACTACCGTGACTAAGACCTCCAAGAGCTTGCTGTATGCTCCGTTCCTGCAGGGCGACTCAAAGCCTGCCTCGAGGCAGGCCCTCTCCTGGACGTTCCCTGTAGTCCTACAGCCTGACAGGATGAGCTCCCAACACGGCTCCGGAAGCCATCTGAGAATTGAGAGAAAAATTCCTTCTCGTCCCCGAGCCCTGCCTCCCGCGCCTAGAGGCCCGTCAGAAACGGTGTTATTCAGGTAGCTCCAAGGCAGCATGAATGGAGCTTTCAAAATGGGAATTCAACGCTTCTGCCCTCCGGACCCCACTTCCAGTAAACACGTAGTCCACTCCCTTGGGATTTCTAGCAAGTGCCCTGGGACACTAGCTACGCACTCGCTCCTGCCCTGAATCCACTTTTCGTCACAGGGTGCTCTGCATGGCGCCAACTCCCTCATCCAAGGAACCCTCTAAGTAGGCTCTATCGGGCCTTAGCCTCTACCAAAGGCCTGCAGTGTAAGAGGAAGCACTGTACTTCAGTGGCAGCGGGAACGCAAGCCCACTTTCTCCTGCAGGGATGGTGCCCTCGGCTAAAGGTTCCTGGAAGGCCTGCGAAGCAGATGGTTTCCCTAAGTGCAGCTCAGACAAGGGCAATGAGGCAGAGTTCCTTGACAAGTGGCACGTGAGAGAACAGTTTCCCTGGAGCTGTGGCCGTGCCGAGGAAATCTAGCTCTCCCCAAGGAGGTGTGCAGTGCGTTGCTCCACACTAGGCCTACACAGAGTGGCTGGGAAGGGCTGCCGGGCTTGGAGGCCGCTGAGCAGGCCAGGGGAGGCAGCCAGTATTCAGTGGTCTTGCAGGGAATCGGGTGCAAACGTGAGGGACCTGGGTGTCCTGAACGGCGCGCACTGCCAAGAAGAGAAAGCTGAACCGCGACCAGGGCCTCTTGGAAGGTGCTGCGTGCCTCCGCTTCAGCTGGGCAATAAAGCGACTTTCCTCGAGGCAGGGGCTAATGTTCGGTCTCCAGGTAAGTCGAGAGCATAGCGGCATGAGCTCCCAACCAGGCCCTGGACGCACGGTGTTTTACGAGAGAGCACTCATTTTCTTCCCAGAGCAATGCCTACCGTGACGAGAGGCCCATCAGAAAGGGTGTCTCTCCGTGTACTTCAAGGCCCGACGGAGGGAACTTTCCAACTGTGCCTTCAGGCCCGCACTTCAAGCCCGACAGGCGGTAAACGTCCCCTGGGGCTTCAACGAGGCACAAACCACACAAGGTACACAACGGGCCCTTCCCTGGATCAGCGTGTTTACGCAGGGTGTTCTGAGCGGAGCAAACGGCCTCAACCAAGGCAGGCTCCCTTTAGGCATGTAAGCGTCTGCCTCTTCCAAACGACCGCTGTGTTGCCTGAAGAACTCTGCTTTAGTTGCCGCTGCAATGCAAGCTGACTTTCTCCGAGAGTAGAGCGACTTTCCAACCGAGGTGCCAGAAGGCGTTCTAAGCAGACTATTTCCTCAGTGCAGCTGAGAGAAGGTCAATGGCGAAAACTTCCAGGGCACGGTGGACCGGCTAGAAAGGCGTTCCTGATGCTGTTGGAGTGGCGAGGAATCGTAGCCGTCCCCTTTAAAAGCGCTGGTTGGAGTCCTTCCCTCGGCAGACACAGTAGGCCCCTCTCTCAAGGGCCTAGGGGCCTGGGTGTGGCACAGCATGCCCACAGGGGTAGGGGGATTTCGCAGGGAAAAGGGTGCACACCCGAAGCGCCTAGGAGTCCTGAGAAGGGCAGCACCGTTCAAATAAAGCACTACCGTGACTAAGACCTCCAAGAGCTTGCTGTATGCTCCGTTCCTGCAGGGCGACTCAAAGCCTTCCTCGAGGCAGGCCCTCTCCTGGACGTTCCCTGTAGTCCTACAGCCTGACAGGATGAGCTCCCAACACGGCTCCGGAAGCCATCTGAGAATTGAGAGGAAAATTCCTTCTCGTCCCCGAGCCCTGCCTCCCGCGCCTAGAGGCCCGTCAGAAACGGTGTTATTCAGGTAGCTCCAAGGCAGCATGAATGGAGCTTTCAAAATGGGAATTCAACGCTTCTGCCCTCCGGACCCCACTTCCAGTAAACACGTAGTCCACTCCCTTGGGATTTCTAGCAAGTGCCCTGGGACACTAGCTACGCACTCGCTCCTGCCCTGAATCCACTTTTCGTCACAGGGTGCTCTGCATGGAGCCAACTCCCTCATCCAAGGAACCCTCTAGGTAGGCTCTATCGGGCCTTAGCCTCTACCAAAGGCCTGCAGTGTAAGAGGAAGCACTGTACTTCAGTGGCAGCGGGAACGCAAGCCCACTTTCTCCTGCAGGGATGGTGCCCTCGGCTAAAGGTTCCTGGAAGGCCTGCGAAGCAGATGGTTTCCCTAAGTGCAGCTCAGACAAGGGCAATGAGGCAGAGTTCCTTGACAAGTGGCACGTGAGAGAACAGTTTCCCTGGAGCTGTTGCCGTGCCGAGGAAATCTAGCTCTCCCCAAGGAGGTGTGCAGTGCGTTCCTCCACACTAGGCCTACACAGAGTGGCTGGGAAGGGCTGCCGGGCTTGGAGGCCGCTGAGCAGGCCAGGGGAGGCAGCCAGTATTCAGTGGTCTTGCAGGGAATCGGGTGCAAACGCGAGGGACCTGGGTGTCCTGAACGGCGCGCACTGCCAAGAAGAGAAAGCTGAACCGCGACCAGGGCCTCTTGGAAGGTGCTGCGTGCCTCCGCTTCAGCTGGGCAATAAAGCGACTTTCCTCGAGGCAGGGGCTAATGTTCGGTCTCCAGGTAAGTCGAGAGCATAGCGGCATGAGCTCCCAACCAGGCCCTGGACGCACGGTGTTTTACGAGAGAGCACTCATTTTCTTCCCAGAGCAATGCCTACCGTGACGAGAGGCCCATCAGAAAGGGTGTCTCTCCGTGTACTTCAAGGCCCGACGGAGGGAACTTTCCAACTGTGCCTTCAGGCCCGCACTTCAAGCCCGACAGGGGTAAACGTCCCCTGGGGCTTCCACGAGGCACAAACCACACAAGGTACACAGCGGGCCCTTCCCTGGATCAGCGTGTTTACGCAGGGTGTTCTGAGCGGAGCAAACGGCCTCAACCAAGGCAGGCTCCCTTTAGGCATGTAAGCGTCTGCCTCTTCCAAACGACCGCTGTGTTGCCTGAAGAACTCTGCTTTAGTTGCCGCTGCAATGCAAGCTGACTTTCTCCGAGAGTAGAGCGACTTTCCAACCGAGGTGCCAGAAGGCGTTCTAAGCAGACTATTTCCTCAGTGCAGCTGAGAGAAGGTCAATGGCGAAAACTTCCAGGGCACGGTGGACCGGCTAGAAAGGCGTTCCTGATGCTGTTGGAGTGGCGAGGAATCGTAGCCGTCCCCTTTAAAAGCGCTGGTTGGAGTCCTTCCCTCGGCAGACACAGTAGGCCCCTCTCTCAAGGGCCTAGGGGCCTGGGTGTGGCACAGCATGCCCACAGGGGTAGGGGGATTTCGCAGGGAAAAGGGTGCACACCCGAAGCGCCTAGGAGTCCTGACAAGGGCAGCACCGTTCAAATAAAGCACTACCGTGACTAAGACCTCCAAGAGCTTGCTGTATGCTCCGTTCCTGCAGGGCGACTCAAAGCCTTTCTCGAGGCAGGCCCTCTCCTGGACGTTCCCTGTAGTCCTACAGCCTGACAGGATGAGCTCCCAACACGGCTCCGGAAGCCATCTGAGAATTGAGAGAAAAATTCCTTCTCGTCCCCGAGCCCTGCCTCCCGCGCCTAGAGGCCCGTCAGAAACGGTGTTATTCAGGTAGCTCCAAGGCAGCATGAATGGAGCTTTCAAAATGGGAATTCAACGCTTCTGCCCTCCGGACCCCACTTCCAGTAAACACGTAGTCCACTCCCTTGGGATTTCTAGCAAGTGCCCTGGGACACTAGCTACGCACTCGCTCCTGCCCTGAATCCACTTTTCGTCACAGGGTGCTCTGCATGGCGCCAACTCCCTCATCCAAGGAACCCTCTAAGTAGGCTCTATCGGGCCTTAGCCTCTACCAAAGGCCTGCAGTGTAAGAGGAAGCACTGTACTTCAGTGGCAGCGGGAACGCAAGCCCACTTTCTCCTGCAGGGATGGTGCCCTCGGCTAAAGGTTCCTGGAAGGCCTGCGAAGCAGATGGTTTCCCTAAGTGCAGCTCAGACAAGGGCAATGAGGCAGAGTTCCTTGACAAGTGGCACGTGAGAGAACAGTTTCCCTGGAGCTGTGGCCGTGCCGAGGAAATCTAGCTCTCCCCAAGGAGGTGTGCAGTGCGTTGCTCCACACTAGGCCTACACAGAGTGGCTGGGAAGGGCTGCCGGGCTTGGAGGCCGCTGAGCAGGCCAGGGGAGGCAGCCAGTATTCAGTGGTCTTGCAGGGAATCGGGTGCAAACGCGAGGGACCTGGGTGTCCTGAACGGCGCGCACTGCCAAGAAGAGAAAGCTGAACCGCGACCAGGGCCTCTTGGAAGGTGCTGCGTGCCTCCGCTTCAGCTGGGCAATAAAGCGACTTTCCTCGAGGCAGGGGCTAATGTTCGGTCTCCAGGTAAGTCGAGAGCATAGCGGCATGAGCTCCCAACCAGGCCCTGGACGCACGGTGTTTTACGAGAGAGCACTCATTTTCTTCCCAGAGCAATGCCTACCGTGACGAGAGGCCCATCAGAAAGGGTGTCTCTCCGTGTACTTCAAGGCCCGACGGAGGGAACTTTCCAACTGTGCCTTCAGGCCCGCACTTCAAGCCCGACAGGCGGTAAACGTCCCCTGGGGCTTCAACGAGGCACAAACCACACAAGGTACACAACGGGCCCTTCCCTGGATCAGCGTGTTTACGCAGGGTGTTCTGAGCGGAGCAAACGGCCTCAACCAAGGCAGGCTCCCTTTAGGCATGTAAGCGTCTGCCTCTTCCAAACGACCGCTGTGTTGCCTGAAGAACTCTGCTTTAGTTGCCGCTGCAATGCAAGCTGACTTTCTCCGAGAGTAGAGCGACTTTCCAACCGAGGTGCCAGAAGGCGTTCTAAGCAGACTATTTCCTCAGTGCAGCTGAGAGAAGGTCAATGGCGAAAACTTCCAGGGCACGGTGGACCGGCTAGAAAGGCGTTCCTGATGCTGTTGGAGTGGCGAGGAATCGTAGCCGTCCCCTTTAAAAGCGCTGGTTGGAGTCCTTCCCTCGGCAGACACAGTAGGCCCCTCTCTCAAGGGCCTAGGGGCCTGGGTGTGGCACAGCATGCCCACAGGGGTAGGGGGATTTCGCAGGGAAAAGGGTGCACACCCGAAGCGCCTAGGAGTCCTGACAAGGGCAGCACCGTTCAAATAAAGCACTACCGTGACTAAGACCTCCAAGAGCTTGCTGTATGCTCCGTTCCTGCAGGGCGACTCAAAGCCTTCCTCGAGGCAGGCCCTCTCCTGGACGTTCCCTGTAGTCCTACAGCCTGACAGGATGAGCTCCCAACACGGCTCCGGAAGCCATCTGAGAATTGAGAGAAAAATTCCTTCTCGTCCCCGAGCCCTGCCTCCCGCGCCTAGAGGCCCGTCAGAAACGGTGTTATTCAGGTAGCTCCAAGGCAGCATGAATGGAGCTTTCAAAATGGGAATTCAACGCTTCTGCCCTCCGGACCCCACTTCCAGTAAACACGTAGTCCACTCCCTTGGGATTTCTAGCAAGTGCCCTGGGACACTAGCTACGCACTCGCTCCTGCCCTGAATCCACTTTTCGTCACAGGGTGCTCTGCATGGCGCCAACTCCCTCATCCAAGGAACCCTCTAGGTAGGCTCTATCGGGCCTTAGCCTCTACCAAAGGCCTGCAGTGTAAGAGGAAGCACTGTACTTCAGTGGCAGCGGGAACGCAAGCCCACTTTCTCCTGCAGGGATGGTGCCCTCGGCTAAAGGTTCCTGGAAGGCCTGCGAAGCAGATGGTTTCCCTAAGTGCAGCTCAGACAAGGGCAATGAGGCAGAGTTCCTTGACAAGTGGCACGTGAGAGAACAGTTTCCCTGGAGCTGTTGCCGTGCCGAGGAAATCTAGCTCTCCCCAAGGAGGTGTGCAGTGCGTTCCTCCACACTAGGCCTACACAGAGTGGCTGGGAAGGGCTGCCGGGCTTGGAGGCCGCTGAGCAGGCCAGGGGAGGCAGCCAGTATTCAGTGGTCTTGCAGGGAATCGGGTGCAAACGCGAGGGACCTGGGTGTCCTGAACGGCGCGCACTGCCAAGAAGAGAAAGCTGAACCGCGACCAGGGCCTCTTGGAAGGTGCTGCGTGCCTCCGCTTCAGCTGGGCAATAAAGCGACTTTCCTCGAGGCAGGGGCTAATGTTCGGTCTCCAGGTAAGTCGAGAGCATAGCGGCATGAGCTCCCAACCAGGCCCTGGACGCACGGTGTTTTACGAGAGAGCACTCATTTTCTTCCCAGAGCAATGCCTACCGTGACGAGAGGCCCATCAGAAAGGGTGTCTCTCCGTGTACTTCAAGGCCCGACGGAGGGAACTTTCCAATTGTGCCTTCAGGCGCGCACTTCAAGCCCGACAGGCGGTAAACGTCCCCTGGGGCCTCAACGAGGCACAAACCACACAAGGTACACAACGGGCCCTTCCCTGGATCAGCGTGTTTACGCAGGGTGTTCTGAGCGGAGCAAACGGCCTCAACCAAGGCAGGCTCCCTTTAGGCATGTAAGCGTCTGCCTCTTCCAAACGACCGCTGTGTTGCCTGAAGAACTCTGCTTTAGTTGCCGCTGCAATGCAAGCTGACTTTCTCCGAGAGTAGAGCGACTTTCCAACCGAGGTGCCAGAAGGCGTTCTAAGCAGACTATTTCCTCAGTGCAGCTGAGAGAAGGTCAATGGCGAAAACTTCCAGGGCACGGTGGACCGGCTAGAAAGGCGTTCCTGATGCTGTTGGAGTGGCGAGGAATCGTAGCCGTCCCCTTTAAAAGCGCTGGTTGGAGTCCTTCCCTCGGCAGACACAGTAGGCCCCTCTCTCAAGGGCCTAGGGGCCTGGGTGTGGCACAGCATGCCCACAGGGGTAGGGGGATTTCGCAGGGAAAAGGGTGCACACCCGAAGCGCCTAGGAGTCCTGACAAGGGCAGCACCGTTCAAATAAAGCACTACCGTGACTAAGACCTCCAAGAGCTTGCTGTATGCTCCGTTCCTGCAGGGCGACTCAAAGCCTTTCTCGAGGCAGGCCCTCTCGTGGACGTTGCCTGTAGTCCTACAGCCTGACAGGATGAGCTCCCAACACGGCTCCGGAAGCCATCTGAGAATTGAGAGAAAAATTCCTTCTCGTCCCCGAGCCCTGCCTCCCGCGCCTAGAGGCCCGTCAGAAACGGTGTTATTCAGGTAGCTCCAAGGCAGCATGAATGGAGCTTTCAAAATGGGAATTCAACGCTTCTGCCCTCCGGACCCCACTTCCAGTAAACACGTAGTCCACTCCCTTGGGATTTCTAGCAAGTGCCCTGGGACACTAGCTACGCACTCGCTCCTGCCCTGAATCCACTTTTCGTCACAGGGTGCTCTGCATGGAGCCAACTCCCTCATCCAAGGAACCCTCTAGGTAGGCTCTATCGGGCCTTAGCCTCTACCACAGGCCTGCAGTGTAAGAGGAAGCACTGTACTTCAGTGGCAGCGGGAACGCAAGCCCACTTTCTCCTGCAGGGATGGTGCCCTCGGCTAAAGGTTCCTGGAAGGCCTGCGAAGCAGATGGTTTCCCTAAGTGCAGCTCAGACAAGGGCAATGAGGCAGAGTTCCTTGACAAGTGGCACGTGAGAGAACAGTTTCCCTGGAGCTGTGGCCGTGCCGAGGAAATCTAGCTCTCCCCAAGGAGGTGTGCAGTGCGTTCCTCCACACTAGGCCTACACAGAGTGGCTGGGAAGGGCTGCCGGGCTTGGAGGCCGCTGAGCAGGCCAGGGGAGGCAGCCAGTATTCAGTGGTCTTGCAGGGAATCGGGTGCAAACGCGAGGGACCTGGGTGTCCTGAACGGCGCGCACTGCCAAGAAGAGAAAGCTGAACCGCGACCAGGGCCTCTTGGAAGGTGCTGCGTGCCTCCGCTTCAGCTGGGCAATAAAGCGACTTTCCTCGAGGCAGGGGCTAATGTTCGGTCTCCAGGTAAGTCGAGAGCATAGCGGCATGAGCTCCCAACCAGGCCCTGGACGCACGGTGTTTTACGAGAGAGCACTCATTTTCTTCCCAGAGCAATGCCTACCGTGACGAGAGGCCCATCAGAAAGGGTGTCTCTCCGTGTACTTCAAGGCCCGACGGAGGGAACTTTCCAACTGTGCCTTCAGGCCCGCACTTCAAGCCCGACAGGCGGTAAACGTCCCCTGGGGCTTCAACGAGGCACAAACCACACAAGGTACACAACGGGCCCTTCCCTGGATCAGCGTGTTTACGCAGGGTGTTCTGAGCGGAGCAAACGGCCTCAACCAAGGCAGGCTCCCTTTAGGCATGTAAGCGTCTGCCTCTTCCAAACGACCGCTGTGTTGCCTGAAGAACTCTGCTTTAGTTGCCGCTGCAATGCAAGCTGACTTTCTCCGAGAGTAGAGCGACTTTCCAACCGAGGTGCCAGAAGGCGTTCTAAGCAGACTATTTCCTCAGTGCAGCTGAGAGAAGGTCAATGGCGAAAACTTCCAGGGCACGGTGGACCGGCAAGAAAGGCGATCCTGATGCTGTTGGAGTGGCGAGGAATCGTAGCCGTCCCCTTTAAAAGCGCTGGTTGGAGTCCTTCCCTCGGCAGACACAGTAGGCCCCTCTCTCAAGGGCCTAGGGGCCTGGGTGTGGCACAGCATGCCCACAGGGGCAGGGGGATTTCGCAGGGAAAAGGGTGCACACCCGAAGCGCCTAGGAGTCCTGAGAAGGGCAGCACCGTTCAAATAAAGCACTACCGTGACTAAGACCTCCAAGAGCTTGCTGTATGCTCCGTTCCTGCAGGGCGACTCAAAGCCTTCCTCGAGGCAGGCCCTCTCCTGGACGTTCCCTGTAGTCCTACAGCCTGACAGGATGAGCTCCCAACACGGCTCCGGAAGCCATCTGAGAATTGAGAGAAAAATTCCTTCTCTTCCCCGAGCCCTGCCTCCCGCGCCTAGAGGCCCGTCAGAAACGGTGTTATTCAGGTAGCTCCAAGGCAGCATGAATGGAGCTTTCAAAATGGGAATTCAACGCTTCTGCCCTCCGGACCCCACTTCCAGTAAACACGTAGTCCACTCCCTTGGGATTTCTAGCAAGTGCCCTGGGACAATAGCTACGCACTCGCTCCTGCCCTGAATCCACTTTTCGTCACAGGGTGCTCTGCATGGAGCCAACTCCCTCATCCAAGGAACCCTCTAGGTAGGCTCTATCGGGCCTTAGCCTCTACCAAAGGCCTGCAGTGTAAGAGGAAGCACTGTACTTCAGTGGCAGCGGGAACGCAAGCCCACTTTCTCCTGCAGGGATGGTGCCCTCGGCTAAAGGTTCCTGGAAGGCCTGCGAAGCAGATGGTTTCCCTAAGTGCAGCTCAGACAAGGGCAATGAGGCAGAGTTCCTTGACAAGTGGCACGTGAGAGAACAGTTTCCCTGGAGCTGTTGCCGTGCCGAGGAAATCTAGCTCTCCCCAAGGAGGTGTGCAGTGCGTTGCTCCACACTAGGCCTACACAGAGTGGCTGGGAAGGGCTGCCGGGCTTGGAGGCCGCTGAGCAGGCCAGGGGAGGCAGCCAGTATTCAGTGGTCTTGCAGGGAATCGGGTGCAAACGCGAGGGACCTGGGTGTCCTGAACGGCGCGCACTGCCAAGAAGAGAAAGCTGAACCGCGACGAAGGCCTCTTGGAAGGTGCTGCGTGCCTCCGCTTCAGCTGGGCAATAAAGCGACTTTCCTCGAGGCAGGGGCTAATGTTCGGTCTCCAGGTAAGTCGAGAGCCTAGCGGCATGAGCTCCCAACCAGGCCCTGGACGCACGGTGTTTTACGAGAGAGCACTCATTTTCTTCCCAGAGCAATGCCTACCGTGACGAGAGGCCCATCAGAAAGGGTGTCTCTCCGTGTACTTCAAGGCCCGACGGAGGGAACTTTCCAACTGTGCCTTCAGGCCCGCACTTCAAGCCCGACAGGCGGTAAACGTCCCCTGGGGCTTCAACGAGGCACAAACCACACAAAGTACACAACGGGCCCTTCCCTGGATCAGCGTGTTTACGCAGGGTGTTCTGAGCGGAGCAAACGGCCTCAACCAAGGCAGGCTCCCTTTAGGCATGTAAGCGTCTGCCTCTTCCAAACGACCGCTGTGTTGCCTGAAGAACTCTGCTTTAGTTGCCGCTGCAATGCAAGCTGACTTTCTCCGAGAGTAGAGCGACTTTCCAACCGAGGTGCCAGAAGGCGTTCTAAGCAGACTATTTCCTCAGTGCAGCTGAGAGAAGGTCAATGGCGAAAACTTCCAGGGCACGGTGGACCGGCTAGAAAGGCGTTCCTGATGCTGTTGGAGTGGCGAGGAATCGTAGCCGTCCCCTTTAAAAGCGCTGGTTGGAGTCCTTCCCTCGGCAGACACAGTAGGCCCCTCTCTCAAGGGCCTAGGGGCCTGGGTGTGGCACAGCATGCCCACAGGGGTAGGGGGATTTCGCAGGGAAAAGGGTGCACACCCGAAGCGCCTAGGAGTCCTGAGAAGGGCAGCACCGTTCAAATAAAGCACTACCGTGACTAAGACCTCCAAGAGCTTGCTGTATGCTCCGTTCCTGCAGGGCGACTCAAAGCCTTCCTCGAGGCAGGCCCTCTCCTGGACGTTCCCTGTAGTCCTACAGCCTGACAGGATGAGCTCCCAACACGGCTCCGGAAGCCATCTGAGAATTGAGAGAAAAATTCCTTCTCGTCCCCGAGCCCTGCCTCCCGCGCCTAGAGGCCCGTCAGAAACGGTGTTATTCAGGTAGCTCCAAGGCAGCATGAATGGAGCTTTCAAAATGGGAATTCAACGCTTCTGCCCTCCGGACCCCACTTCCAGTAAACACGTAGTCCGCTCCCTTGGGATTTCTAGCAAGTGCCCTGGGACACTAGCTACGCACTCGCTCCTGCCCTGAATCCACTTTTCGTCACAGGGTGCTCTGCATGGCGCCAACTCCCTCATCCAAGGAACCCTCTAAGTAGGCTCTATCGGGCCTTAGCCTCTACCAAAGGCCTGCAGTGTAAGAGGAAGCACTGTACTTCAGTGGCAGCGGGAACGCAAGCCCACTTTCTCCTGCAGGGATGGTGCCCTCGGCTAAAGGTTCCTGGAAGGCCTGCGAAGCAGATGGTTTCCCTAAGTGCAGCTCATACAAGGGCAATGAGGCAGAGTTCCTTGACAAGTGGCACGTGAGAGAACAGTTTCCCTGGAGCTGTTGCCGTGCCGAGGAAATCTAGCTCTCCCCAAGGAGGTGTGCAGTGCGTTCCTCCACACTAGGCCTACACAGAGTGGCTGGGAAGGGCTGCCGGGCTTGGAGGCCGCTGAGCAGGCCAGGGGAGGCAGCCAGTATTCAGTGGTCTTGCAGGGAATCGGGTGCAAACGCGAGGGACCTGGGTGTCCTGAACGGCGCGCACTGCCAAGAAGAGAAAGCTGAACCGCGACGAAGGCCTCTTGGAACGTGCTGCGTGCCTCCGCTTCAGCTGGGCAATAAAGCGACTTTCCTCGAGGCAGGGGCTAATGTTCATTCTCCAGGTAAGTCCAGAGCTTAGCGGCATGAGCTCCCACCCAGGCCCTGGACGCACGGTGTTTTACGAGAGAGCACTCATTTTCTTCCCAGAGCAATGCCTACCGTGACGAGAGGCCCATCACAAAGGGTGTCTCTCCGTGTACTTCAAGGCCCGACGGAGGGAACTTTCCAACTGTGCCTTCAGGCCCGCACTTCAAGCCCGACAGGCGGTAAACGTCCCCTGGGGCTTCAACGAGGCACAAACCACACAAGGTACACAACGGGCCCTTCCCTGGATCAGCGTGTTTACGCAGGGTGTTCTGAGAGGAGCAAACGGCCTCAACCAAGGCAGGCTCCCTTTAGGCATGTAAGCGTCTGCCTCTTCCAAACGACCGCTGTGTTGCCTGAAGAACTCTGCTTTAGTTGCCGCTGCAATGCAAGCTGACTTTCTCCGAGAGTAGAGCGACTTTCCAACCGAGGTGCCAGAAGGCGTTCTAAGCAGACTATTTCCTCAGTGCAGCTGAGAGAAGGTCAATGGCGAAAACTTCCAGGGCACGGTGGACCGGCAAGAAAGGCGATCCTGATGCTGTTGGAGTGGCGAGGAATCGTAGCCGTCCCCTTTAAAAGCGCTGGTTGGAGTCCTTCCCTCGGCAGACACAGTAGGCCCCTCTCTCAAGGGCCTAGGGGCCTGGGTGTGGCACAGCATGCCCACAGGGGTAGGGGGATTTCGCAGGGAAAAGGGTGCACACCCGAAGCGCCTAGGAGTCCTGACAAGGGCAGCACCGTTCAAATAAAGCACTACCGTGACTAAGACCTCCAAGAGCTTGCTGTATGCTCCGTTCCTGCAGGGCGACTCAAAGCCTTCCTCGAGGCAGGCCCTCTCCTGGACGTTCCCTGTAGTCCTACAGCCTGACAGGATGAGCTCCCAACACGGCTCCGGAAGCCATCTGAGAATTGAGAGAAAAATTCCTTCTCGTCCCCGAGCCCTGCCTCCCGCGCCTAGAGGCCCGTCAGAAACGGTGTTATTCAGGTAGCTCCAAGGCAGCATGAATGGAGCTTTCAAAATGGGAATTCAACGCTTCTGCCCTCCGGACCCCACTTCCAGTAAACACGTAGTCCACTCCCTTGGGATTTCTAGCAAGTGCCCTGGGACACTAGCTACGCACTCGCTCCTGCCCTGAATCCACTTTTCGTCACAGGGTGCTCTGCATGGAGCCAACTCCCTCATCCAAGGAACCCTCTAGGTAGGCTCTATCGGGCCTTAGCCTCTACCAAAGGCCTGCAGTGTAAGAGGAAGCACTGTACTTCAGTGGCAGCGGGAACGCAAGCCCACTTTCTCCTGCAGGGATGGTGCCCTCGGCTAAAGGTTCCTGGAAGGCCTGCGAAGCAGATGGTTTCCCTAAGTGCAGCTCAGACAAGGGCAATGAGGCAGAGTTCCTTGACAAGTGGCACGTGAGAGAACAGTTTCCCTGGAGCTGTTGCCGTGCCGAGGAAATCTAGCTCTCCCCAAGGAGGTGTGCAGTGCGTTCCTCCACACTAGGCCTACACAGAGTGGCTGGGAAGGGCTGCCGGGCTTGGAGGCCGCTGAGCAGGCCAGGGGAGGCAGCCAGTATTCAGTGGTCTTGCAGGGAATCGGGTGCAAACGCGAGGGACCTGGGTGTCCTGAACGGCGCGCACTGCCAAGAAGAGAAAGCTGAACCGCGACCAGGGCCTCTTGGAAGGTGCTGCGTGCCTCCGCTTCAGCTGGGCAATAAAGCGACTTTCCTCGAGGCAGGGGCTAATGTTCGGTCTCCAGGTAAGTCGAGAGCATAGCGGCATGAGCTCCCAACCAGGCCCTGGACGCACGGTGTTTTACGAGAGAGCACTCATTTTCTTCCCAGAGCAATGCCTACCGTGACGAGAGGCCCATCAGAAAGGGTGTCTCTCCGTGTACTTCAAGGCCCGACGGAGGGAACTTTCCAACTGTGCCTTCAGGCCCGCACTTCAAGCCCGACAGGCGGTAAACGTCCCCTGGGGCTTCAACGAGGCACAAACCACACAAGGTACACAACGGGCCCTTCCCTGGATCAGCGTGTTTACGCAGGGTGTTCTGAGCGGAGCAAACGGCCTCAACCAAGGCAGGCTCCCTTTAGGCATGTAAGCGTCTGCCTCTTCCAAACGACCGCTGTGTTGCCTGAAGAACTCTGCTTTAGTTGCCGCTGCAATGCAAGCTGACTTTCTCCGAGAGTAGAGCGACTTTCCAACCGAGGTGCCAGAAGGCGTTCTAAGCAGACTATTTCCTCAGTGCAGCTGAGAGAAGGTCAATGGCGAAAACTTCCAGGGCACGGTGGACCGGCAAGAAAGGCGATCCTGATGCTGTTGGAGTGGCGAGGAATCGTAGCCGTCCCCTTTAAAAGCGCTGGTTGGAGTCCTTCCCTCGGCAGACACAGTAGGCCCCTCTCTCAAGGGCCTAGGGGCCTGGGTGTGGCACAGCATGCCCACAGGGGCAGGGGGATTTCGCAGGGAAAAGGGTGCACACCCGAAGCGCCTAGGAGTCCTGAGAAGGGCAGCACCGTTCAAATAAAGCACTACCGTGACTAAGACCTCCAAGAGCTTGCTGTATGCTCCGTTCCTGCAGGGCGACTCAAAGCCTTCCTCGAGGCAGGCCCTCTCCTGGACGTTCCCTGTAGTCCTACAGCCTGACAGGATGAGCTCCCAACACGGCTCCGGAAGCCATCTGAGAATTGAGAGAAAAATTCCTTCTCTTCCCCGAGCCCTGCCTCCCGCGCCTAGAGGCCCGTCAGAAACGGTGTTATTCAGGTAGCTCCAAGGCAGCATGAATGGAGCTTTCAAAATGGGAATTCAACGCTTCTGCCCTCCGGACCCCACTTCCAGTAAACACGTAGTCCACTCCCTTGGGATTTCTAGCAAGTGCCCTGGGACAATAGCTACGCACTCGCTCCTGCCCTGAATCCACTTTTCGTCACAGGGTGCTCTGCATGGAGCCAACTCCCTCAT
Source organism: Hyperoodon ampullatus (assembly GCF_949752795.1). Classification (NCBI taxonomy): domain Eukaryota; kingdom Metazoa; phylum Chordata; class Mammalia; order Artiodactyla; family Ziphiidae; genus Hyperoodon; species Hyperoodon ampullatus. Next base: position 33,137,812 of record NC_136930.1, on the reverse strand, counting down.
CCAAGGAACCCTCTAGGTAGGCTCTATCGGGCCTTAGCCTCTACCAAAGGCCTGCAGTGTAAGAGGAAGCACTGTACTTCAGTGGCAGCGGGAACGCAAGCCCACTTTCTCCTGCAGGGATGGTGCCCTCGGCTAAAGGTTCCTGGAAGGCCTGCGAAGCAGATGGTTTCCCTAAGTGCAGCTCAGACAAGGGCAATGAGGCAGAGTTCCTTGACAAGTGGCACGTGAGAGAACAGTTTCCCTGGAGCTGTTGCCGTGCCGAGGAAATCTAGCTCTCCCCAAGGAGGTGTGCAGTGCGTTGCTCCACACTAGGCCTACACAGAGTGGCTGGGAAGGGCTGCCGGGCTTGGAGGCCGCTGAGCAGGCCAGGGGAGGCAGCCAGTATTCAGTGGTCTTGCAGGGAATCGGGTGCAAACGCGAGGGACCTGGGTGTCCTGAACGGCGCGCACTGCCAAGAAGAGAAAGCTGAACCGCGACGAAGGCCTCTTGGAACGTGCTGCGTGCCTCCGCTTCAGCTGGGCAATAAAGCGACTTTCCTCGAGGCAGGGGCTAATGTTCGGTCTCCAGGTAAGTCGAGAGCCTAGCTTCATGAGCTCCCAACCAGGCCCTGGACGCACGGTGTTTTACGAGAGAGCACTCATTTTCTTCCCAGAGCAATGCCTACCGTGACGAGAGGCCCATCAGAAAGGGTGTCTCTCCGTGTACTTCAAGGCCCGACGGAGGGAACTTTCCAACTGTGCCTTCAGGCCCGCACTTCAAGCCCGACAGGCGGTAAACGTCCCCTGGGGCTTCAACGAGGCACAAACCACACAAGGTACACAACGGGCCCTTCCCTGGATCAGCGTGTTTACGCAGGGTGTTCTGAGCGGAGCAAACGGCCTCAACCAAGGCAGGCTCCCTTTAGGCATGTAAGCGTCTGCCTCTTCCAAACGACCGCTGTGTTGCCTGAAGAACTCTGCTTTAGTTGCCGCTGCAATGCAAGCTGACTTTCTCCGAGAGTAGAGCGACTTTCCAACCGAGGTGCCAGAAGGCGTTCTAAGCAGACTATTTCCTCAGTGCAGCTGAGAGAAGGTCAATGGCGAAAACTTCCAGGGCACGGTGGACCGGCTAGAAAGGCGTTCCTGATGCTGTTGGAGTGGCGAGGAATCGTAGCCGTCCCCTTTAAAAGCGCTGGTTGGAGTCCTTCCCTCGGCAGACACAGTAGGCCCCTCTCTCAAGGGCCTAGAGGCCTGGGTGTGGCACAGCATGCCCACAGGGGCAGGGGGATTTCGCAGAGAAAAGGGTGCACACCCGAAGCACCTAGGAGTCCTGACAAGGGCAGCACCGTTCAAATAAAGCACTACCGTGACTAAGACCTCCAAGAGCTTGCTGTATGCTCCGTTCCTGCAGGGCGACTCAAAGCCTTCCTCGAGGCAGGCCCTCTCCTGGACGTTCCCTGTAGTCCTACAGCCTGACAGGATGAGCTCCCAACACGGCTCCGGAAGCCATCTGAGAATTGAGAGAAAAATTCCTTCTCGTCCCCGAGCCCTGCCTCCCGCGCCTAGAGGCCCGTCAGAAACGGTGTTATTCAGGTAGCTCCAAGGCAGCATGAATGGAGCTTTCAAAATGGGAATTCAACGCTTCTGCCCTCCGGACCCCACTTCCAGTAAACACGTAGTCCGCTCCCTTGGGATTTCTGGCATGTGCCCTGGGACACTAGCTACGCACTCGCTCCTGCCCTGAATCCACTTTTCGTCACAGGGTGCTCTGCATGGCGCCAACTCCCTCATCCAAGGAACCCTCTAAGTAGGCTCTATCGGGCCTTAGCCTCTACCAAAGGCCTGCAGTGTAAGAGGAAGCACTGTACTTCAGTGGCAGCGGGAACGCAAGCCCACTTTCTCCTGCAGGGATGGTGCCCTCGGCTAAAGGTTCCTGGAAGGCCTGCGAAGCAGATGGTTTCCCTAAGTGCAGCTCAGACAAGGGCAATGAGGCAGAGTTCCTTGACAAGTGGCACGTGAGAGAACAGTTTCCCTGGAGCTGTTGCCGTGCCGAGGAAATCTAGCTCTCCCCAAGGAGGTGTGCAGTGCGTTGCTCCACACTAGGCCTACACAGAGTGGCTGGGAAGGGCTGCCGGGCTTGGAGGCCGCTGAGCAGGCCAGGGGAGGCAGCCAGTATTCAGTGGTCTTGCAGGGAATCGGGTGCAAACGCGAGGGACCTGGGTGTCCTGAACGGCGCGCACTGCAAAGAAGAGAAAGCTGAACCGCGACGAAGGCCTCTTGGAAGGTGCTGCGTGCCTCCGCTTCAGCTGGGCAATAAAGCGACTTTCCTCGAGGCAGGGGCTAATGTTCGGTCTCCAGGTAAGTCGAGAGCCTAGCGGCATGAGCTCCCACCCAGGCCCTGGACGCACGGTGTTTTACGAGAGAGCACTCATTTTCTTCCCAGAGCAATGCCTACCGTGACGAGAGGCCCATCAGAAAGGGTGTCTCTCCGTGTACTTCAAGGCCCGACGGAGGGAACTTTCCAACTGTGCCTTCAGGCCCGCACTTCAAGCCCGACAGGCGGTAAACGTCCCCTGGGGCTTCAACGAGGCACAAACCACACAAGGTACACAACGGGCCCTTCCCTGGATCAGCGTGTTTACGCAGGGTGTTCTGAGCGGAGCAAACGGCCTCAACCAAGGCAGGCTCCCTTTAGGCATGTAAGCGTCTGCCTCTTCCAAACGACCGCTGTGTTGCCTGAAGAACTCTGCTTTAGTTGCCGCTGCAATGCAAGCTGACTTTCTCCGAGAGTAGAGCGACTTTCCAACCGAGGTGCCAGAAGGCGTTCTAAGCAGACTATTTCCTCAGTGCAGCTGAGAGAAGGTCAATGGCGAAAACTTCCAGGGCACGGTGGACCGGCTAGAAAGGCGTTCCTGATGCTGTTGGAGTGGCGAGGAATCGTAGCCGTCCCCTTTAAAAGCGCTGGTTGGAGTCCTTCCCTCGGCAGACACAGTAGGCCCCTCTCTCAAGGGCCTAGGGGCCTGGGTGTGGCACAGCATGCCCACAGGGGCAGGGGGATTTCGCAGGGAAAAGGGTGCACACCCGAAGCGCCTAGGAGTCCTGAGAAGGGCAGCACCGTTCAAATAAAGCACTACCGTGACTAAGACCTCCAAGAGCTTGCTGTATGCTCCGTTCCTGCAGGGCGACTCAAAGCCTTCCTCGAGGCAGGCCCTCTCCTGGACGTTCCCTGTAGTCCTACAGCCTGACAGGATGAGCTCCCAACACGGCTCCGGAAGCCATCTGAGAATTGAGAGAAAAATTCCTTCTCTTCCCCGAGCCCTGCCTCCCGCGCCTAGAGGCCCGTCAGAAACGGTGTTATTCAGGTAGCTCCAAGGCAGCATGAATGGAGCTTTCAAAATGGGAATTCAACGCTTCTGCCCTCCGGACCCCACTTCCAGTAAACACGTAGTCCACTCCCTTGGGATTTCTAGCAAGTGCCCTGGGACACTAGCTACGCACTCGCTCCTGCCCTGAATCCACTTTTCGTCACAGGGTGCTCTGCATGGAGCCAACTCCCTCATCCAAGGAACCCTCTAGGTAGGCTCTATCGGGCCTTAGCCTCTACCAAAGGCCTGCAGTGTAAGAGGAAGCACTGTACTTCAGTGGCAGCGGGAACGCAAGCCCACTTTCTCCTGCAGGGATGGTGCCCTCGGCTAAAGGTTCCTGGAAGGCCTGCGAAGCAGATGGTTTCCCTAAGTGCAGCTCAGACAAGGGCAATGAGGCAGAGTTCCTTGACAAGTGGCACGTGAGAGAACAGTTTCCCTGGAGCTGTTGCCGTGCCGAGGAAATCTAGCTCTCCCCAAGGAGGTGTGCAGTGCGTTCCTCCACACTAGGCCTACACAGAGTGGCTGGGAAGGGCTGCCGGGCTTGGAGGCCGCTGAGCAGGCCAGGGGAGGCAGCCAGTATTCAGTGGTCTTGCAGGGAATCGGGTGCAAACGCGAGGGACCTGGGTGTCCTGAACGGCGCGCACTGCCAAGAAGAGAAACCTGAACCGCGACGAAGGCCTCTTGGAACGTGCTGCGTGCCTCCGCTTCAGCAGGGCAATAAAGCGACTTTCCTCGAGGCAGGGGCTAATGTTCATTCTCCAGGTAAGTCCAGAGCTTAGCGGCATGAGCTCCCACCCAGGCCCTGGACGCACGGTGTTTTACGAGAGAGCACTCATTTTCTTCCCAGAGCAATGCCTACCGTGACGAGAGGCCCATCACAAAGGGTGTCTCTCCGTGTACTTCAAGGCCCGACGGAGGGAACTTTCCAACTGTGCCTTCAGGCCCGCACTTCAAGCCCGACAGGCGGTAAACGTCCCCTGGGGCTTCAACGAGGCACAAACCACACAAGGTACACAACGGGCCCTTCCCTGGATCAGCGTGTTTACGCAGGGTGTTCTGAGAGGAGCAAACGGCCTCAACCAAGGCAGGCTCCCTTTAGGCATGTAAGCGTCTGCCTCTTCCAAACGACCGCTGTGTTGCCTGAAGAACTCTGCTTTAGTTGCCGCTGCAATGCAAGCTGACTTTCTCCGAGAGTAGAGCGACTTTCCAACCGAGGTGCCAGAAGGCGTTCTAAGCAGACTATTTCCTCAGTGCAGCTGAGAGAAGGTCAATGGCGAAAACTTCCAGGGCACGGTGGACCGGCTAGAAAGGCGTTCCTGATGCTGTTGGAGTGGCGAGGAATCGTAGCCGTCCCCTTTAAAAGCGCTGGTTGGAGTCCTTCCCTCGGCAGACACAGTAGGCCCCTCTCTCAAGGGCCTAGGGGCCTGGGTGTGGCACAGCATGCCCACAGGGGTAGGGGGATTTCGCAGGGAAAAGGGTGCACACCCGAAGCGCCTAGGAGTCCTGAGAAGGGCAGCACCGTTCAAATAAAGCACTACCGTGACTAAGACCTCCAAGAGCTTGCTGTATGCTCCGTTCCTGCAGGGCGACTCAAAGCCTTCCTCGAGGCAGGCCCTCTCCTGGACGTTCCCTGTAGTCCTACAGCCTGACAGGATGAGCTCCCAACACGGCTCCGGAAGCCATCTGAGAATTGAGAGAAAAATTCCTTCTCGTCCCCGAGCCCTGCCTCCCGCGCCTAGAGGCCCGTCAGAAACGGTGTTATTCAGGTAGCTCCAAGGCAGCATGAATGGAGCTTTCAAAATGGGAATTCAACGCTTCTGCCCTCCGGACCCCACTTCCAGTAAACACGTAGTCCACTCCCTTGGGATTTCTAGCAAGTGCCCTGGGACACTAGCTACGCACTCGCTCCTGCCCTGAATCCACTTTTCGTCACAGGGTGCTCTGCATGGCGCCAACTCCCTCATCCAAGGAACCCTCTAAGTAGGCTCTATCGGGCCTTAGCCTCTACCAAAGGCCTGCAGTGTAAGAGGAAGCACTGTACTTCAGTGGCAGCGGGAACGCAAGCCCACTTTCTCCTGCAGGGATGGTGCCCTCGGCTAAAGGTTCCTGGAAGGCCTGCGAAGCAGATGGTTTCCCTAAGTGCAGCTCATACAAGGGCAATGAGGCAGAGTTCCTTGACAAGTGGCACGTGAGAGAACAGTTTCCCTGGAGCTGTTGCCGTGCCGAGGAAATCTAGCTCTCCCCAAGGAGGTGTGCAGTGCGTTCCTCCACACTAGGCCTACACAGAGTGGCTGGGAAGGGCTGCCGGGCTTGGAGGCCGCTGAGCAGGCCAGGGGAGGCAGCCAGTATTCAGTGGTCTTGCAGGGAATCGGGTGCAAACGCGAGGGACCTGGGTGTCCTGAACGGCGCGCACTGCCAAGAAGAGAAAGCTGAACCGCGACGAAGGCCTCTTGGAACGTGCTGCGTGCCTCCGCTTCAGCTGGGCAATAAAGCGACTTTCCTCGAGGCAGGGGCTAATGTTCATTCTCCAGGTAAGTCCAGAGCTTAGCGGCATGAGCTCCCACCCAGGCCCTGGACGCACGGTGTTTTACGAGAGAGCACTCATTTTCTTCCCAGAGCAATGCCTACCGTGACGAGAGGCCCATCACAAAGGGTGTCTCTCCGTGTACTTCAAGGCCCGACGGAGGGAACTTTCCAACTGTGCCTTCAGGCCCGCACTTCAAGCCCGACAGGCGGTAAACGTCCCCTGGGGCTTCAACGAGGCACAAACCACACAAGGTACACAACGGGCCCTTCCCTGGATCAGCGTGTTTACGCAGGGTGTTCTGAGCGGAGCAAACGGCCTCAACCAAGGCAGGCTCCCTTTAGGCATGTAAGCGTCTGCCTCTTCCAAACGACCGCTGTGTTGCCTGAAGAACTCTGCTTTAGTTGCCGCTGCAATGCAAGCTGACTTTCTCCGAGAGTAGAGCGACTTTCCAACCGAGGTGCCAGAAGGCGTTCTAAGCAGACTATTTCCTCAGTGCAGCTGAGAGAAGGTCAATGGCGAAAACTTCCAGGGCACGGTGGACCGGCAAGAAAGGCGATCCTGATGCTGTTGGAGTGGCGAGGAATCGTAGCCGTCCCCTTTAAAAGCGCTGGTTGGAGTCCTTCCCTCGGCAGACACAGTAGGCCCCTCTCTCAAGGGCCTAGGGGCCTGGGTGTGGCACAGCATGCCCACAGGGGCAGGGGGATTTCGCAGGGAAAAGGGTGCACACCCGAAGCGCCTAGGAGTCCTGAGAAGGGCAGCACCGTTCAAATAAAGCACTACCGTGACTAAGACCTCCAAGAGCTTGCTGTATGCTCCGTTCCTGCAGGGCGACTCAAAGGCTTCCTCGAGGCAGGCCCTCTCCTGGACGTTCCCTGTAGTCCTACAGCCTGACAGGATGAGCTCCCAACACGGCTCCGGAAGCCATCTGAGAATTGAGAGAAAAATTCCTTCTCTTCCCCGAGCCCTGCCTCCCGCGCCTAGAGGCCCGTCAGAAACGGTGTTATTCAGGTAGCTCCAAGGCAGCATGAATGGAGCTTTCAAAATGGGAATTCAACGCTTCTGCCCTCCGGACCCCACTTCCAGTAAACACGTAGTCCACTCCCTTGGGATTTCTAGCAAGTGCCCTGGGACAATAGCTACGCACTCGCTCCTGCCCTGAATCCACTTTTCGTCACAGGGTGCTCTGCATGGAGCCAACTCCCTCATCCAAGGAACCCTCTAGGTAGGCTCTATCGGGCCTTAGCCTCTACCAAAGGCCTGCAGTGTAAGAGGAAGCACTGTACTTCAGTGGCAGCGGGAACGCAAGCCCACTTTCTCCTGCAGGGATGGTGCCCTCGGCTAAAGGTTCCTGGAAGGCCTGTGAAGCAGATGGTTTCCCTAAGTGCAGCTCAGACAAGGGCAATGAGGCAGAGTTCCTTGACAAGTGGCACGTGAGAGAACAGTTTCCCTGGAGCTGTGGCCGTGCCGAGGAAATCTAGCTCTCCCCAAGGAGGTGTGCAGTGCGTTGCTCCACACTAGGCCTACACAGAGTGGCTGGGAAGGGCTGCCGGGCTTGGAGGCCGCTGAGCAGGCCAGGGGAGGCAGCCAGTATTCAGTGGTCTTGCAGGGAATCGGGTGCAAACGCGAGGGACCTGGGTGTCCTGAACGGCGCGCACTACCAAGAAGAGAAAGCTGAACCGCGACGAGGGCCTCTTGGAAGGTGCTGCGTGCCTCCGCTTCAGCTGGGCAATAAAGCGACTTTCCTCGAGGCAGGGGCTAATGTTCGGTCTACAGGTAAGTCGAGAGCATAGCGGCATGAGCTCCCAACCAGGCCCTGGACGCACGGTGTTTTATGAGAGAGCACTCATTTTCTTCCCAGAGCAATGCCTACCGTGACGAGAGGCCCATCAGAAAGGGTGTCTCTCCGTGTACTTCAAGGCCCGACGGAGGGAACTTTCCAACTGTGCCTTCAGGCCCGCACTTCAAGCCCGACAGGCGGTAAACGTCCCCTGGGGCTTCAACGAGGCACAAACCACACAAGGTACACAGCGGGCCCTTCCCTGGATCAGCGTGTTTACGCAGGGTGTTCTGAGCGGAGCAAACGGCCTCAACCAAGGCAGGCTCCCTTTAGGCATGTAAGCGTCTGCCTCTTCCAAACGACCGCTGTGTTGCCTGAAGAACTCTGCTTTAGTTGCCGCTGCAATGCAAGCTGACTTTCTCCGAGAGTAGAGCGACTTTCCAACCGAGGTGCCAGAAGGCGTTCTAAGCAGACTATTTCCTCAGTGCAGCTGAGAGAAGGTCAATGGCGAAGACTTCCAGGGCACGGTGGACCGGCTAGAAAGGCGTTCCTGATGCTGTTGGAGTGGCGAGGAATCGTAGCCGTCCCCTTTAAAAGCGCTGGTTGGAGTCCTTCCCTCGTCAGACACAGTAGGCCCCACTCTCAAGGGCCTAGGGGCCTGGGTGTGGCACAGCATGCCCACAGGGGCAGGGGGATTTCGCAGGGAAAAGGGTGCACACCCGAAGCGCCTAGGAGTCCTGAGAAGGGCAGCACCGTTCAAATAAAGCACTACCGTGACTAAGACCTCCAAGAGCTTGCTGTATGCTCCGTTCCTGCAGGGCGACTCAAAGCCTTCCTCGAGGCAGGCCCTCTCGTGGACGTTCCCTGTAGTCCTACAGCCTGACAGGATGAGCTCCCAACACGGCTCCGGAAGCCATCTGAGAATTGAGAGAAAAATTCCTTCTCGTCCCCGAGCCCTGCCTCCCGCGCCTAGAGGCCCGTCAGAAACGGTGTTATTCAGGTAGCTCCAAGGCAGCATGAATGGAGCTTTCAAAATGGGAATTCAACGCTTCTGCCCTCCGGACCCCACTTCCAGTAAACACGTAGTCCGCTCCCTTGGGATTTCTAGCAAGTGCCCTGGGACACTAGCTACGCACTCGCTCCTGCCCTGAATCCACTTTTCGTCACAGGGTGCTCTGCATGGCGCCAACTCCCTCATCCAAGGAACCCTCTAAGTAGGCTCTATCGGGCCTTAGCCTCTACCAAAGGCCTGCAGTGTAAGAGGAAGCACTGTACTTCAGTGGCAGCGGGAACGCAAGCCCACTTTCTCCTGCAGGGATGGTGCCCTCGGCTAAAGGTTCCTGGAAGGCCTGCGAAGCAGATGGTTTCCCTAAGTGCAGCTCAGACAAGGGCAATGAGGCAGAGTTCCTTGACAAGTGGCACGTGAGAGAACAGTTTCCCTGGAGCTGTGGCCGTGCCGAGGAAATCTAGCTCTCCCCAAGGAGGTGTGCAGTGCGTTGCTCCACACTAGGCCTACACAGAGTGGCTGGGAAGGGCTGCCGGGCTTGGAGGCCGCTGAACAGGCCAGGGGAGGCAGCCAGTATTCAGTGGTCTTGCAGGGAATCGGGTGCAAACGCGAGGGACCTGGGTGTCCTGAACGGCGCGCACTGCCAAGAAGAGAAAGCTGAACCGCGACCAGGGCCTCTTGGAAGGTGCTGCGTGCCTCCGCTTCAGCTGGGCAATAAAGCGACTTTCCTCGAGGCAGGGGCTAATGTTCGGTCTCCAGGTAAGTCGAGAGCATAGCGGCATGAGCTCCCAACCAGGCCCTGGACGCACGGTGTTTTACGAGAGAGCACTCATTTTCTTCCCAGAGCAATGCCTACTGTGACGAGAGGCCCATCAGAAAGGGTGTCTCTCCGTGTACTTCAAGGCCCGACGGAGGGAACTTTCCAACTGTGCCTTCAGGCCC